>NW_027182433.1:8750000-9375000 GCF_040938575.1 Ambystoma mexicanum
TAGGAAGGATCTCAGGTTTGGTATTAGAAGCATTGAGACATCACATCTCATGCTATAGGAAGGGTCTCAGGATTGGAATGGGAAGGAGTTGAATATGACATCTCATGCCGTAGGAAGGGTCTCAGGTTTGGTATAAACATTGAGATATCACATCTCTGCTATCAAAAGGGTCTCAGGATTGGAATTGGAAGGAGTTGGATATCCCATCTCATGTTATAGGAAGAGTCTCAGGTTTGGTATTAGAAGCATTCAGGTATCACATCTCATGATATAGGAAGTGTCTCAGGATTGGAATGGGAAGGACTTGGATATCACATCTCCTGCTATGGGAAGGGTCTCAGGTTTGGTATAAGCAGTGAGATATCACATCTCATGCTATAGGAAGTGTCTCAGGATTGGAATGGGAAGGAGTTGGATATCACATCTCATGTTATAGGAAGGATCTCAGGTGTGGTATAAGCATTGAGATATCACATCTCTGCTATCGGAAGGGTCTCAAGATTGGAATGGGAAGGAGTTGGATATTCCAATCTCATGTTATAGGAAGGGTCTCAGGTTTGGTATTAGAAGCATTGAGATATCACATCTCATGCTATAGGAAGGGTCTCAGGATTGGAATGGGAAGGACTTGGATATCACATCTCATGCTATAGGGAGGGTCTCAAGTTTGATATTAGAAGCTTTGAGATATCACATCTCATGATATCGGAAGGGTCTCAGGATTGGAATGGGAAGGAGTTGGATATCACATCTCATGATAAAGGAAGGGTCTAAGGTTTGGAAGGGGAAGGATTTGGATATCACATCTCATGTTATATTACGGGTCTCAGGTTTGGTATTAGAAGCATTGAGATATCAAGTCTCATAGTATAGGAAGGGTCTCATAATTGGAATGGGAAGGAGTTGGATATCCCATCTCATGTTATAGGAAGAGTCTCTGGTTTGGTATTAGAATCATTGAGATATTCACATCGCATGCTGTAGGAAGGGTCTAAGAATTGGAATGGGATGGACTTGGATATCACATCTCATGCTATAGGTAGGCTCTCAGGTTTGGTATAAGCATTGAGATATCAAATCTCATGCTATAGGAAGGGTCTCAGAATTGGAATGGGAAGGAGTTGGATATCACATCTCAAGCTATAGGAAGGGTCTCAGTATTGGAATGGGAAGGACTTGGATATCACATCTCATGCTATAGGAAGGCTCTCAGGTTTGGAAGGGGAAAGAGTTGGATATCTCATTTCATGTTAGAGGTAGGATCTCAGGTTTGGTATTAGAGGCATTGAGATATCACATCTCATGCTATCAGAAGGGTCTCAGGAATGGAATGGGAAGGAGTTAGATATCACATCTAATGCTAAAGGGAGGGTCTCAGGTTTGGAAGGGGAAGGATTTGGATATCACATCTCATGTTATAGGAAGGATCTCAGGTTTGGTATTAGAAGCATTGAGATATCACATCTCATGCTATCGGAAGGATCTCAGGTTTGGTATTAGAAGCATTGAGATATCACATCTCATGCTATCAGAAGAGTCTCAGGATTGGAATAGGAAGGAGTTGGATATCACATTTCATGCTAAAGGGAGGGTCTCAGGTTTGGAAGGGGAAGGATTTGGATATCACATCTCATGTTATCGGAAGGATCTCACGTTTGGTATTAGAAGTATTGAGATATCATATCTCATGCTATAGGAAGGGTCTCAGGATTGGAATGGGAAGGAGTTGGATATCACATCTCATGCTATAGGGAGGGTCTCAGGATTGGAATGGGAAGGACTTAGATATCACATATCATGCTATAGGGAGGGTCTCAGTTTTGATATTAGAAGCATTGAGATATCACATCTCATGCTATCGGAAGTGTCTCAGGATTGGAATGGGAAGGAGCTGGATATCACATCTCATGCTAAAGGAAGGGTCTCAGGTTTGGAACGAGAAGGATTTGGATATCACATCTCATGTTATAGGAAGGGTCTCAGGTTTGGTATAAGCATTGATATATCACATCTCTGCTATCGGAAGTGTCTCAGGATTGGAATGGGAAGGAGTTGGATATCCCATCTCATGTTATAGGACGGGTCTCAGGTTTGTTATTAGAATCATTGAGATATCATATTGCATGCTGTAGGAAGGGTCTAAGGGTTGGAATGTGAAGGACTTGGATATCACATCTCATGCTATAGATAGGCTCTTAGGTTTGGAAAGGGAAGGAGTTGGATATCACATTTCATGTTAGAGGAAGGATCTCAGGTTTGGTATTAGAAGCATTGAGATATCACATCTTATGCTATAGGAAGGGTCTCAGGATTGGAATGGGAAGCAGTTGGATATGACATATGCTATAGGAAGGGTCTCAGGTTTGGTATAAGCATTGAGATATCACATCTCATGCTATAGGATGGGTCTCAGGATTGGAATGGAAGGAGTTGGATATCACATTTCATGTTAGAGGAAGGATCTCAGGTTTGGTATTAGAAGCATTGAGATATCACATCTCATGCTATAGGAAGGGTCTCAGGATTGGAATGGGAAGCAGTTGGATATCACATCTCATGCTATAGGAAGGGTCTCAGGATTGGAATGGGAAGGAGTTGGATATCACATCTCATGCTATAGGAAGGGTCTCAGGTTTGGTATAAGCATTGAGATATCACATCTCATGCTATAGGAAGGGTCTCAGGATTGGAATGGGAAGGAGTTGTATATGACATCTCATGCCGTAGGAAGGGTCTCAGGTTTGGTATAAGCATTGAGATATCACATCTCTGCTATCGGAAGGGTCTCAGGATTGGAATGGGAAGGAGTTGGATATCCCATCTCATGTTATAGGAAGAGTCTCAGGTTTGGTATTAGAAGCATTGAGATATCACATCTCATGCTATAGGAAGTGTCTCAGGATTGGAATGGGAAGGACTTGGATATCACATCTCATGCTATAGGGAGGCTCTCAAGTTTGATATTAGAAGCATTGAGATATCCCATCTCATGTTATAGGACGGGTCTCAGGTTTTTTATTAAAATCATTGAGATATCATATTGCATGCTGTAGGAAGGGTCTAAGGATTGGAATGGGAAGGAGTTGGATATTCCCATCTCATGTTATAGGAAGGGTCTCAGGTTTGGTATTAGAAGCATTGAGATATCACATCTCATGCTATAGGAAGGGTCTCAGGATTGGAATGGGAATGACTTGGATATCACATCTCATGCTATAGGGAGGGTCTCAAGTTTGATAGAAGCATTGAGATATCACATTTCATGATATCGGAAGGGTCTCAAGATTGGAATGGGAAGGAGTTGGATATCACATCTCATGATAAAGGAAGGGTCTAAGGTTTGGAAGGGGAAGGATTTGGATATCACATCTCATGTTATAGGACGGGTCTCAGGTTTGGTATTAGAAGCATTGAGATATCAAGTCTCATGGTATAGGAAGGGTCTCAGGATTAGAATGGGAAGGAGTTTGATATCACATCTCATGCCATAATATGGGTCTCAGGTTTGGTAGAAGCATTGGGATATCACATCTCATGCTATCGGAAGGGTATCGGGATTGGATTTGGAAGGAGTTGGATATCCCATCTCATGCTATAGGAAGGGTCTCAGGTTGGAATGGGAAGGAGTTGGATATCACATCTCATGTTATAGGAAGGGTCTCAGGATTGGAATGGGAAGGACTTGGATATCACATCTCATGCTATAGGAAGGCTCTCAGGTTTGCAAGGGGAAAGAGTTGGATATCACATTTCATGTTAGAGGTAGGATCTCAGGTTTGGTATTAGAAGCATTGAGATATCACATCTCATGCTATCAGAAGGATCTCAGGTTTGGTATAGAAGCATTGAGATATATCTTATGCTATCAGAAGGGTCTCAGGATTGGAATGGGAAGGAGTTGGATATCACATCTCAAGCTATAGGAAGGGTCTCAGGATTAGAATGGGAAGGAGTTTGATATCACATCTCATGCCATAGTATGGGTCTCAGGTTTGGTAGAAGCATTGGGATATCACATCTCATGCTATCGGAAGGTTATCAGGATTGGATTTGGAAGGAGTTGGATATCCCATCTCATGCTATAGGAAGGGTCTCAGGTTGGAATGGGAAGGAGTTGGATATCACATCTCATGTTATAGGACGGGTCTCAGGATTGGAATGGGAAGGACTTGGATATCACATTTCATGTTAGAGGTAGGATCTCAGGTTTGGTATTAGAAGTATTGAGATATCACATCTCATGCTATCAGAAGGATCTCAGGTTTGGTATAGAAGCATTGAGATATCATATCTCATGCTATAGGAAGGGTCTCAGGATTGGAATGGGATGGAGTTGGATATCACATCTCATGTTATAGGACGGGTCTCAGGTTTTTTATTAAAATCATTGAGATATCATATTGCATGCTGTAGGAAGGGTCTAAGGATTGGAATGGAAGGAGTTGGATATCACATCTCATGTTAAAGGAAGGATCTCAGGTTTGGTATTAGAAGCATTGAGACATCACATCTCATGCTATAGGAAGGGTCTCAGGATTGGAATGGGATGGAGTTGGATATCACATATGCTATAGGAAGGGTCTCAGGATTGGAATGGGAAGGAGTTGGATATCACATCTCATGTTATAGGAAGGGTCTCAGGTTTGGTATAAACATTGAGATATCACATCTCTACCATCGGAAGTGTCTCAGGATTGGAATGGGAAGGAGTTGGATATCCCATCTCATGTTATAGGACGGGTCTCAGGTTTTTTATTAAAATCATTGAGATATCATATTGCATGCTGTAGGAAGGGTCTAAGGTTTGGAATGGGAAGGAGTTGGATATTCCCATCTCATGTTATAGGAAGGGTCTCAGGTTTGGTATTAGAAGCATTGAGATATCACATCTCATGCTATAGGAAGGGTCTCAGGATTGGAATGGGAAGGACTTGGATATCACATCTCATGCTATAGGGAGGGTCTCAAGTTTGATAGAAGCATTGAGATATCACATTTCATGATATCGGAAGGGTCTCAAGATTGGAATGGGAAGGAGTTGGATATCACATCTCATGATAAAGGAAGGGTCTAAGGTTTGGAAGAGGAAGGATTTGGATATCACATCTCATGTTATAGGACGGGTCTCAGGTTTGGAAAGGGAATGAGATGGATATCACATTTCATGTTAGAGGTAGGATCTCAGGTTTGGTATTAGAGGCATTGAGATATCACATCTCATGCTATCAGAAGGGTCTCAGGATTGGAATGGGAAGGAGTTGGATATCACATCTCATGCTAAAGGGAGGGTCTCAGGTTTGGAAGGGGAAGGATTTGGAAATCACATCTCATGTTATAGGAAGGATCTCAGGTTTGGTATTAGAAGCATTGAGATATCACATCTCATGCTTTCATAAGGGTCTCAGGATTGGAATGGGAAGGAGTTGGATATCACATCTCATGTTATAGGAAGGATCTCAGGTTTGGTATTAGAAGCATTGAGACATCACATCTCATGCTATAGGAAGGGTCTCAGGATTGGAATGGGAAGGAGTTGGATATCACATCTCATGCTATAGGAAGGGTCTCAGATTTGGTATAAGCATTGAGATATCACATCTCATGCTATAGGAAGGGTCTCAGGATTGGAATGGGAAGGAGTTGTATATGACATCTCAGGCCATAGGAAGGGTCTCAGGTTTGGTATAAGCATTGAGATATCACATCTCTGCTATCGGAAGGGTCTCAGGATTCGAATGGGAAGGAATTGGATATCACATCTCATGTTATAGGAAGGATCTCAGGTTTGGTATTAGAAGCATTGAGATATCACATCCCATGCTATAGGAAGGGTCTCAGGATTGGAATGTGAAGGATTTGGATATCACATCTCATGCTAAAGGAAGGGTCTCAGGTTTGGTAGAAGCATTGAGATATCACGTCTCTGCTATCGGAAGGGTCTCAGGATTGGATTGGGAAGGAGTTGGATATCCCTTCTCATGCTATAGGAAGGGTCTCAGGATTTGAATGGCAAAGAGTTGGATATCACATCTCATGCCATAGGAAGGGTCTCAGGTTTGGTATAAGCATTGAGATATCACATCTCTGCTATCGGAAGGGTCTCAGGATTGGATTGGGAAGGAGTTGGATATCCCTTCTCATGCTATAGGAAGTGTCTCAGGTTGGAATGGGAAGGAGTTGGATATCACATCTCATGTTATAGGAAGGATCTCAGGTTTGGTATTAGAAGCATTGAGATATCACATCTCATGCTTTCATAAGGGTCTCAGGATTGGAATGGGAAGGAGTTGGATATCACATCTCATGTTATAGGAAGGATCTCAGGTTTGGTATTAGAAGCATTGAGACATCACATCTCATGCTATAGGAAGGGTCTCAGGATTGGAATGGGAAGGAGTTGGATATCACATCTCATGCTATAGGAAGGGTCTCAGATTTGGTATAAGCATTGAGATATCACATCTCATGCTATAGGAAGGGTCTCAGGATTGGAATGGGAAGGAGTTGTATATGACATCTCAGGCCATAGGAAGGGTCTCAGGTTTGGTATAAGCATTGGGATATCACATCTCTGCTATCGGAAGGATCTCAGGATTGGAATGGGAAGGAATTGGATATCACATCTCATGTTATAGGAAGGATCTCAGGGTTGGTATTAGAAGCATTGAGATATCACATCCCATGCTATAGGAAGGGTCTCAGGATTGGAATGTGAAGGATTTGGATATCACATCTCATGCTAAAGGAAGGGTCTCAGGTTTGGTAGAAGCATTGAGATATCACGTCTCTGCTATCGGAAGGGTCTCAGGATTGGATTGGGAAGGAGTTGGATATCCCTTCTCATGCTATAGGAAGGGTCTCAGGATTTGAATGGCAAAGAGTTGGATATCACATCTCATGTTATAGGAAGGATCTCAGGTTTGGTATTAGAAGCATTGAGATATCACATCCCATGCTATCGGAAGGGTCTCAGGATTGGATTGGGAAGGAGTTGGATATCCCTTCTCATGCTATAGGAAGTGTCTCAGGTTGGAATGGGAAGGAGTTGGATATCACATCTCATGTTATAGGAAGGGTCTCAGGATTGGAATGGGAAGGATTTGGATATCACATCTCTTGCTATAGGAAGGGTCTCAGGATTGGAATGGGAAGGAGTTGGATATCACATCTCATGCTATAGGAAGGGTCTCAGGTTTGGTATAAGCATTGAGATATCACATCTCATGCTATAGGAAGGGTCTCAGGATTGGAACGGGAAGGAGTTGGATATCACATCTCTTGTTATAGGAAGGGTCTCAGGTTTGGTATAAGCATTGAGATATCACATCTCTGCTATCGGAAGTGTCTCAGGATTGGAATGGGAAGGACTTGGATATCACATCTCATGCTATAGATAGGCTCTCAGGTTTGGAAAGGGAAGGAGTTGGATATCACATTTCATGTTAGAGGAAGGATCTCAGGTTTGGTATTGGAGGCATTGAGATATCAGATCTCAGGCTATAGGAAGGGTCTCAGGATTGGAATGGGAAGGAGTTGGATATCACATCTCATGCTATAGGAAGGGTCTCAGGATTGGAATGGGAAGGAGTTGGATATCACATCTCATGCTAGAGGAAGGGTCTCAGGTTTGGTATAAGCATTGAGATATCACATCTCGTGCTATAGGAAGGGTCTCAGGATTGGAATGGGAAGGAGTTGTATATGACATCTCATGCCGTAGGAAGGGTCTCAGGTTTGGTATAAGCATTGAGATATCACATCTCTGCTATCGAAAGGGTCTTAGGATTGGAATGGGAAGGAGTTGGATATCCCATCTCATGTTATAGGAAGAGTCTCAGGTTTGGTATTAGAAGCATTGAGATATCCCATCTCATGATATAGGAAGGGTCTCAGGTTGGAATGGGAAGGAGTTGGATATCACATTTCATGTTATAGGAAGGGTCTCAGGATTGGAATGGGAAGGACTTGGATATCATATCCCATGCTATAGGAAGGCTCTCAGGTTTGGAAGGGGAAGGAGTTGGATATCACATTTCATGTTAGAGGAAGGATCTCAGGTTTGGTATTAGAGGCCTTGAGATATCACATCTCATGCTATAGGAAGGGTCTCAGGATTGGAATGGGAAGGAGTTGGATATCACATCTCAAGCTATAGGAATGGTCTCAGGTTTGGTATAAGCATTGTGATATCACATCTCATGCTATAGGAAGGGTCTCAGGATTGGAATGGGAAGGAGTTGGATATCACATCTCATGTTATAGGAAAGATCTCAGGTTTGGTATTAGAAGCATTGAGACATCACATCTCATGTTATAGGAAGGGTCTCAGGATTGGAATGGGAAGAAGTTGGATATCACATCTCATGCTATAGGAAGGGTCTCAGGTTTGGTATAAGCATTGAGATATCACATCTCATGCTATAGGAAGTGTCTCAGGATTGGAATGGGAAGGAGTTGTATATGACATGTCATGCCATAGGAAGGGTCTCAGGTTTGGTATAAACATTGAGATATCACATCACATGCTATAGGAAGAGTCTCAGGATTGGAATGGGAAGGACTTGGATATCACATCTCATGCTATAGGCAGGGTCTCAGGTTTGGAAAGGGAATGAGATGGATATCACATTTCATGTTAGAGGTAGGATCTCAGGTTTGGTATTAGAGGCATTGAGATATCACATCTCATGCTATCAGAAGGGTCTCAGGATTGGAATGGGAAGGAGTTGGATATCACATCTCATGCTAAAGGGAGGGTCTCAGGTTTGGAAGGGGAAGGATTTGGAAATCACATCTCATGTTATAGGAAGGATCTCAGGTTTGGTATTAGAAGCATTGAGATATCACATCTCATGCTTTCATAAGGGTCTCAGGATTGGAATGGGAAGGAGTTGGATATCACATCTCATGTTATAGGAAGGATCTCAGGTTTGGTATTAGAAGCATTGAGACATCACATCTCATGCTATAGGAAGGGTCTCAGGATTGGAATGGGAAGGAGTTGGATATCACATCTCATGCTATAGGAAGGGTCTCAGATTTGGTATAAGCATTGAGATATCACATCTCATGCTATAGGAAGGGTCTCAGGATTGGAATGGGAAGGAGTTGTATATGACATCTCAGGCCATAGGAAGGGTCTCAGGTTTGGTATAAGCATTGAGATATCACATCTCTGCTATCGGAAGGGTCTCAGGATTCGAATGGGAAGGAATTGGATATCACATCTCATGTTATAGGAAGGATCTCAGGTTTGGTATTAGAAGCATTGAGATATCACATCCCATGCTATAGGAAGGGTCTCAGGATTGGAATGTGAAGGATTTGGATATCACATCTCATGCTAAAGGAAGGGTCTCAGGTTTGGTAGAAGCATTGAGATATCACGTCTCTGCTATCGGAAGGGTCTCAGGATTGGATTGGGAAGGAGTTGGATATCCCTTCTCATGCTATAGGAAGGGTCTCAGGATTTGAATGGCAAAGAGTTGGATATCACATCTCATGCCATAGGAAGGGTCTCAGGTTTGGTATAAGCATTGAGATATCACATCTCTGCTATCGGAAGGGTCTCAGGATTGGATTGGGAAGGAGTTGGATATCCCTTCTCATGCTATAGGAAGTGTCTCAGGTTGGAATGGGAAGGAGTTGGATATCACATCTCATGTTATAGGAAGGATCTCAGGTTTGGTATTAGAAGCATTGAGATATCACATCTCATGCTTTCATAAGGGTCTCAGGATTGGAATGGGAAGGAGTTGGATATCACATCTCATGTTATAGGAAGGATCTCAGGTTTGGTATTAGAAGCATTGAGACATCACATCTCATGCTATAGGAAGGGTCTCAGGATTGGAATGGGAAGGAGTTGGATATCACATCTCATGCTATAGGAAGGGTCTCAGATTTGGTATAAGCATTGAGATATCACATCTCATGCTATAGGAAGGGTCTCAGGATTGGAATGGGAAGGAGTTGTATATGACATCTCAGGCCATAGGAAGGGTCTCAGGTTTGGTATAAGCATTGGGATATCACATCTCTGCTATCGGAAGGATCTCAGGATTGGAATGGGAAGGAATTGGATATCACATCTCATGTTATAGGAAGGATCTCAGGTTTGGTATTAGAAGCATTGAGATATCACATCCCATGCTATAGGAAGGGTCTCAGGATTGGAATGTGAAGGATTTGGATATCACATCTCATGCTAAAGGAAGGGTCTCAGGTTTGGTAGAAGCATTGAGATATCACGTCTCTGCTATCGGAAGGGTCTCAGGATTGGATTGGGAAGGAGTTGGATATCCCTTCTCATGCTATAGGAAGGGTCTCAGGATTTGAATGGCAAAGAGTTGGATATCACATCTCATGCCATAGGAAGGGTCTCAGGTTTGGTATAAGCATTGAGATATCACATCTCTGCTATCGGAAGGGTCTCAGGATTGGATTGGGAAGGAGTTGGATATCCCTTCTCATGCTATAGGAAGTGTCTCAGGTTGGAATGGGAAGGAGTTGGATATCACATCTCATGTTATAGGAAGGGTCTCAGGATTGGAATGGGAAGGATTTGGATATCACATCTCTTGCTATAGGAAGGGTCTCAGGATTGGAATGGGTAGGAGTTGGATATTACTTTCTTGCTATAGGAAGGGTCTCAGGATTTGAATGGCAAAGAGTTGGATATCACATCTCATGCCATAGGAAGGGTCTCAGGTTTGGTATAAGCATTGAGATATCACATCTCTGCTATCAGAAGGGTCTCAGGATTGGATTGGGAAGGAGTTGGATATCCCTTCTCATGCTATAGGAAGTGTCTCAGGTTGGAATGGGAAGGAGTTGGATATCACATCTCATGTTATAGGAAGGGTCTCAGGATTGGAATGGGAAGAAGTTGGATATCACATCTCATGCTATAGGAAGGGTCTCAGGTTTGGTATAAGCATTGAGATATCACATCTCATGCTATAGGAAGTGTCTCAGGATTGGAATGGGAAGGAGTTGTATATGACATGTCATGCCATAGGAAGGGTCTCAGGTTTGGTATAAACATTGAGATATCACATCACATGCTATAGGAAGGGTCTCAGGATTGGAATGGGAAGGACTTGGATATCACATCTCATGCTATAGGCAGGGTCTCAGGTTTGGAAAGGGAATGAGATGGATATCACATTTCATGTTAGAGGTAGGATCTCAGTTTTGGTATTAGAGGCATTGAGATATCACATCTCATGCTATCAGAAGGGTCTCAGGATTGGAATGGGAAGGAGTTGGATATCACATCTCATGCTAAAGGGAGGGTCTCAGGTTTGGAAGGGGAAGGATTTGGAAATCACATCTCATGTTATAGGAAGGATCTCAGGTTTGGTATTAGAAGCATTGAGATATCACATCTCATGCTTTCATAAGGGTCTCAGGATTGGAATGGGAAGGAGTTGGATATCACATCTCATGTTATAGGAAGGATCTCAGGTTTGGTATTAGAAGCATTGAGACATCACATCTCATGCTATAGGAAGGGTCTCAGGATTGGAATGGGAAGGAGTTGGATATCACATCTCATGCTATAGGAAGGGTCTCAGATTTGGTATAAGCATTGAGATATCACATCTCATGCTATAGGAAGGGTCTCAGGATTGGAATGGGAAGGAGTTGTATATGACATCTCAGGCCATAGGAAGGGTCTCAGGTTTGGTATAAGCATTGAGATATCACATCTCTGCTATCGGAAGGGTCTCAGGATTCGAATGGGAAGGAATTGGATATCACATCTCATGTTATAGGAAGGATCTCAGGTTTGGTATTAGAAGCATTGAGATATCACATCCCATGCTATAGGAAGGGTCTCAGGATTGGAATGTGAAGGATTTGGATATCACATCTCATGCTAAAGGAAGGGTCTCAGGTTTGGTAGAAGCATTGAGATATCACGTCTCTGCTATCGGAAGGGTCTCAGGATTGGATTGGGAAGGAGTTGGATATCCCTTCTCATGCTATAGGAAGGGTCTCAGGATTTGAATGGCAAAGAGTTGGATATCACATCTCATGCCATAGGAAGGGTCTCAGGTTTGGTATAAGCATTGAGATATCACATCTCTGCTATCGGAAGGGTCTCAGGATTGGATTGGGAAGGAGTTGGATATCCCTTCTCATGCTATAGGAAGTGTCTCAGGTTGGAATGGGAAGGAGTTGGATATCACATCTCATGTTATAGGAAGGATCTCAGGTTTGGTATTAGAAGCATTGAGATATCACATCTCATGCTTTCATAAGGGTCTCAGGATTGGAATGGGAAGGAGTTGGATATCACATCTCATGTTATAGGAAGGATCTCAGGTTTGGTATTAGAAGCATTGAGACATCACATCTCATGCTATAGGAAGGGTCTCAGGATTGGAATGGGAAGGAGTTGGATATCACATCTCATGCTATAGGAAGGGTCTCAGATTTGGTATAAGCATTGAGATATCACATCTCATGCTATAGGAAGGGTCTCAGGATTGGAATGGGAAGGAGTTGTATATGACATCTCAGGCCATAGGAAGGGTCTCAGGTTTGGTATAAGCATTGGGATATCACATCTCTGCTATCGGAAGGATCTCAGGATTGGAATGGGAAGGAATTGGATATCACATCTCATGTTATAGGAAGGATCTCAGGTTTGGTATTAGAAGCATTGAGATATCACATCCCATGCTATAGGAAGGGTCTCAGGATTGGAATGTGAAGGATTTGGATATCACATCTCATGCTAAAGGAAGGGTCTCAGGTTTGGTAGAAGCATTGAGATATCACGTCTCTGCTATCGGAAGGGTCTCAGGATTGGATTGGGAAGGAGTTGGATATCCCTTCTCATGCTATAGGAAGGGTCTCAGGATTTGAATGGCAAAGAGTTGGATATCACATCTCATGCCATAGGAAGGGTCTCAGGTTTGGTATAAGCATTGAGATATCACATCTCTGCTATCGGAAGGGTCTCAGGATTGGATTGGGAAGGAGTTGGATATCCCTTCTCATGCTATAGGAAGTGTCTCAGGTTGGAATGGGAAGGAGTTGGATATCACATCTCATGTTATAGGAAGGGTCTCAGGATTGGAATGGGAAGGATTTGGATATCACATCTCTTGCTATAGGAAGGGTCTCAGGATTGGAATGGGTAGGAGTTGGATATTACTTTCTTGCTATAGGAAGGGTCTCATGTTTGGAATGGGAAGGAGTTGGATATCACATATGCTATAGTTAGTGTCTCAGGTTTGGAACGGGAAGGAGTTGGATATCACATCTCATGTTATAGGAAGGGTCTCAGGTTGGGTATAAGCATTGAGATATCACATCTCTGCTATCGGAAGCGGCTCAGGATTGGAATGGGAAGGAGTTGGATATCCCATCTCATGTTATAGGAAGAGTCTCTGGTTTGGTATTAGAATCATTGAGATATCACATTGCATGCTGTAGGAAGGGTCTAAGGATTGGAATGGGATGGACTTGGATATCAAATCTCATGCTATAGGTAGGCTCTCAGGTTTGGTATAAGCATTGAGATATCACATCTCATGCTATAGGAAGGGTCTCAGGATTGGAATGGGAAGGATTTGGATATCACATCTCATGCTATAGGAAGGGTCTCAGATTTGGTATAAGCATTGAGATATCACATGTCATGCTAAAGGAAGGGTCTCAGGATTGGAATGGGAAGGAGTTGTATATGACATCTCAGGAGGCCATAGGAAGGGTCTCAGGTTTGGTATAAGCATTGAGATATCACATCTCTGCTATCGGAAGGGTCTCAGGATTGGAATGGGAAGGAGTTGGATATCCCATCTCATCTTATAGGAAGGGTCTAAGGTTTGGTATTAGAAGCACAGAGATATCACATCTCATGCTATAGGAAGGGTCTAAGGATTGGAATGGGAAGGACTTGGATGTCACATCTCATGCTATAGGGAGGGTCTCAAGTTTGATATTAGAAGCATTGAGATACCAAATCTCATGATATCGGAAGGGTCTCAGGATTGGAATGGGAAGGAGTTGGATACCACATCTCATGATAAAGGAAGGGTCTAAGGTTTGGAAGGGGAAGGAGTTGTATATCACACCTCAAGCTATAGGAAGGGTCTCAGGATTGGAATGGGAAGGAGTTTGATATCACATCTCATGCCATAGTATGGGTCTCAGGTTTGGTAGAAGCATTGGGATATCACATCTCATGCTATCGGAAGGGTATCAGTATTGGATTTGGAAGAAGTTGGATATCCCATCTCATGCTATAGGAAGGGTCTCAGGTTGGAATGGGAAGGAGTTGGATATCACATTTCATGTTATAGGAAGGGTCTCAGGATTGAAATGGGAAGGACTTGGATATCATATCTCATGCTATAGGACGGGTCTCAGGTTTGTTATTAGAATCATTGAGATATCATATTGCATGCTGTAGGAAGGGTCTAAGGATTGGAATGGGAAGGACTTGGATATCACATCTCATGCGATAGATAGGCTCTTAGGTTTGGAAAGGAAGGAGTTGGATATCACATTTCATGTTAGAGGAAGGATCTCAGGTTTGGTATTAGAAGCATTGAGATATCACATCTCATGCTATAGGAAGGGTCTCAGGATTGGAATGGGAAGTAGTTGGATATCACATCTGATGCTATAGGAAGGGTCTCAGGTTTGGTATAAGCATTGAGATATCACATCTCATGCTATAGGACGGGTCTCAGGATTGGAATGGAAGGAGTTGGATATCACATCTCATGTTATAGGAAGGATCTCAGGTTTGGTATTAGAAGCATTGAGACATCACATCTCATGCTATAGGAAGGGTCTCAGGGTTGGAATGGGAAGGAGTTGGATATCACATCTCATCCAATAGGAAGGGTCTCAGGTTTGGAATGGGAAGGAATTGGATATCACATCTCATGTTATAGGAAGGGTCTCAGGATTTGAATGGGAAGGAGTTGGATATCACATCTCATGTTATAGGAAGGGTCTCAGGATTGGAATGGGAAGGATTTGGATATCACATCTCATGTTATAGGAAGGGTCTCAGGATTGGAATGGGAAGGATTTGGATATCACATCTCTTGCTATAGGAAGGGTCTCAGGATTGGAATGGGTAGGAGTTGGATATTCCTTTCTTGCTATAGGAAGGGTCTCATGTTTGGAATGGGAAGCAGTTGGATATCACATATGCTATAGTTAGTGTCTCAGGTTTGGAACGGGAAGGAGTTGGATATCACATCTCAAGTTATAGGAAGGGTCTCAGGTTTGGTATAAGCATTGAGATATCACATCTCTGCTATCGGAAGCGGCTCAGGATTGGAATGGGAAGGAGTTGGATATCCCATCTCATGTTATAGGAAGAGTCTCTGGTTTGGTATTAGAATCATTGAGATATCACATCACATGCTGTAGGAAGGGTCTAAGGATTGGAATGGGATGGACTTGGATATCACATCTCATGCTATAGGTAGGCTCTCAGGTTTGGTATAAGCATTGAGATATCACATCTCATGCTATAGGAAGGGTCTCAGGATTGGAATGGGAAGGAATTGGATATCACATCTCATGCTATAGGAAGGGTCTCAGATTTGGTATAAGCATTGAGATATCACATCTCATGCTAAAGAAAGGGTCTCAGGATTGGAATGGGAAGGAGTTGTATATGACATCTTAGGCCATAGGAAGGGTCTCAGGTTTGGTATAAGCATTGAGATATCACATCTCTGCTATCGGAAGGGTCTCAGGATTGGAATGGGAAGGAGTTGGATATCCCATCTCATGTTATAGGAATGGTCTCAGGTTTGGTATTAGAAACATAGAGATATCACATCTCATGCTATAGGAAGGGTCTCAGGATTGGAATGGGAAGGACTTGGATGTCACATCTCATGCTATAGGGAGGGTCTCAAGTTTGATATTAGAAGCATTGAGATAACAAATCTCATGATATCGGAAGGGTCTCAGGATTGGAATGGGAAGGAGTTGGATATCACATTTCATGATAAAGGAAGGGTCTAAGGTTTGGAAGGGGAAGGATTTGGATATCACATCTCATGTTATAGGACGGGTCTCAGGTTTGGTATTAGAAGCATTGAGATATCAAGTCTCATGGTATAAGAAGGGTCTCAGAATTGGAATGGGAAGGAGTTGGGTATCACACCTCAAGCTATAGGAAGAGTCTCAGGATTGGAATGGGAAGGAGTTTGATATCACATCTCATGCCATAGTATGGGTCTCAGGTTTGGTAGAAGCATTGGGATATCACATCTCATGCTATCGGAAGAGTATCAGTATTGGATTTGGAAGAAGTTGGATATCCCATCTCATGCTATAGGAAGGGTCTCAGGTTGGAATGGGAAGGAGTTGGATATCACATTTCATGTTATAGGAAGGGTCTCAGGATTGGAATGGGAAGGACTTGGATATCATATCTCATGCTATAGGAAGGCTCTCAGGTTTGGAAGGGGAAGGAGTTGGATATCACATTTCATGTTAGAGGAAGGATCTCAGGTTTGGTATTAGAGGCCTTGAGATATCACATCTCATGCTATAGGAAGGGTCTCAGGATTGGAATGGGAAGGAGTTGGATATCATATCTCACGCTTTAGGAAGGGTCTCAGGTTTGGTATAAGCATTGAGATAGCACATCTCATGCTATAGGAAGGGTCTCAGGATTGGAATGGGAAAGAGTTGGATATCACATCTCATGTTATAGGAAGGATCTCAGGTTTGGTATTAGAAGCATTGAGACATCACATCTCATGCTATAGGAAGGGTCTCAGGATTGGAATGGGAAGGAGTTGGATATCACATCTCATGCTATAGGAAGGGTCTCAGATTTGGTATAAGCATTGAGATATCACATCTCTGCTATCGGAACGGTCTCAGGATTGGAATGGCAAGGAGTTGGATATCCCATCTCATGCTATAGGGAGGGTCTCAATTTTGATATTAGAAGCATTGAGATAACAAATCTCATGATATCGGAAGGGTCTCAGGATTGGAATGGGAAGGAGTTGGATATCACATCTCATGATAAAGGAAGGGTCTAAGGTTTGGAAGGGGAAAGATTTGGATATCACATCTCATGTTTTAGGACGGGTCTCAGGTTTGGTATTAGAAGCATTGAGATATCAAGTCTCATGGTATAGGAAGGGTCTCAGAATTGGAATGGGAAGGAGTTGGATATCATATCTCAAGCTATAGGAAGAGTCTCAGGATTGCAATGGGAAGGAGTTTGATATCACATCTCATGCCATAGTATGGTTCTCAGGTTTGATAGAAGCATTGGGATATCACATCTCATGCTATTGGAAGGGTATCAGTATTGGATTTGGAAGGAGTTGGATATCCCATCTCATGCTATAGGAAGGGTCTCAGGTTGGAATGGGAAGGAGTTGGATATCACATGTCATGTTATAGGAAGGGTCTCAGGATTGGAATGGGAAGGACTTGGATATCATATCTCATGCTATAGGAAGGCTCTCAGGTTTGGAAGGAGAAGGAGTTGGATATCACATTTCATGTTAGAGGAAGGATCTCAGGTTTGGTATTAGAGGCCTTGAGATATCACATCTCATGCTATAGGAAGGGTCTCAGGTTGGAATGGGAAGGAGTTGGATATCACATTTCATGTTATAGGAAGGGTCTCAGGATTGGAATGGGAAGGAGTTGGATATCACATCTCAAGCTTTAGGAAGGGTCTCAGGTTTGGTATAAGCATTGAGATAGCACATCTCATGCTATAGGAAGGGTCTCAGGATTGGAATGGGAAGGAGTTGGATATCACATCTCATGTTATAGGAAAGATCTCAGGTTTGGTATTAGAAGCATTGAGACATCACATCTCATGTTATAGGAAGGGTCTCAGGATTGGAATGGGAAGAAGTTGGATATCACATCTCATGCTATAGGAAGGGTCTCAGGTTTGGAAGGGGAAGGAGTTGGATATCCAATCTCATGTTATAGGACTGGTCTCAGGTTTGGTATTAGAAGCATTGAGATATCACATCCCATGCTGTAGGAAGGTTCTCAGGTTTGGAATGGGGAGGAATTGGATATCACATCTCATGTCATAGGAAGGATCTCAGGTTTGGTATTAGAAGCATTGAGATATCACATCTCATGCTATAGGAATGGTCTCAGGATTGGAATGGGAAGGAGTTGGATATTACATTCCTGCTATAGGAAGGGTCTCATGTTTGGAATGGGAATGTGTTGGATATCACATATGCTATAGGAAGGGTCTCAGGTTTGGAACGGGAAGGAGTTGGATATCACATCTCATGTTATAGGAAGGGTCTCAGGATTGGTATAAGCATTGAGATATCACATCTCTGCTATCGGAAGTGTCTCAGGATTGGAATGGGAAGGTGTTGGATATCCCATCTCGTGTTATAGGACGGGTCTCAGGTTTGTTATTAGAATCATTGAGATATCATACTGCATGATGTAGGAAGGGTCTAAGGATTGGAATGGGAAGGAGTTGGATATCCCATCTCATGTTATAGGAAGAGTCTCAAGTTTGGTATTAGAAGCATTTACATATCACATCTCATGCTATAGGAAGTGTCTCAGGATTGGAATGGGAAGGAGTTGGATATCACATTTCATGTTAGAGGAAGGATCTCAGGTTTGGTATTAGAGGCATTGAGATATCACATCTCATGCTATAGGAAGGGTCTCAGGATTGGAATGGGAAGGAGTTGGATATCACATCTCATGCTATAGGAAGGGTCTCAGGTTTGGTATAAGCATTGAGATATCACATCTCATGCTATAGGAAGGGTCTCAGGATTGGAATGGGAAGGAGTTGGATATCACATCTCATGTTATAGGAAGGATCTCAGGTTTGGTATTAGAAGCATTGAGACATCACATCTCATGCTATCGGAAGGGTCTCAGGATTGGAATGGGAAGGACTTGGATATCACATCTCATGCTATAGGGAGGGTCTCAAGTTTGATATTAGAAGCATTGAGATATCATATCTCATGCTATAGGAAGGGTCTCAGGATTGGAATGGGAAGGAGTTGGATATCACATCTCATGCTATAGGAAGGGTCTCAGGTTTGGTATAAGCAGTGAGATATCACATCTCATGCTATAGGAAGTGTCTCAGGATTGGAATGGGAAGGAGTTGGATATCACATCTCATGTTATAGGAAGGATCTCAGGTTTGGTATAAGCATTGAGATATCACATCTCTACTATCGGAAGGGTCTCAGGATTGGAATGGGAAGGAGTTGGATATTCCATCTCATGTTATAGGAAGGGTCTCAGGTTTGGTATTAGAAGCATTGAGATATCACATCTCATGCTATAGGAAGGGTCTCAGGATTGGAATGGGAAGGACATGGATATCACATCTCATGCTATAAGGAGGGTCTCAATTTTGATATTAGAAGCATTGAGATATCACATCTCATGATATCGGAAGGGTCTCAGGGATGGAATGGGAAGGAGTTGGATATCACATCTCATGATAAAGGAAGTGTCTAAGGTTAAGAAGGGGAAGGAGTTTGATATCACATCTCATGCCATAGTATGGGTCTCAGGTTTGGTAGAAGCATTGGGATATCACATCTCATGCTATCGGAAGGGTATCAGGATTGGATTTGGAAGGATATGGATATCCCATCTCATGCTATAGGAAGGTTCTCAGGTTGGAATGGGAAGGAGTTGGATATCACATCTCATGTTATAGGAAGGGTCTCAGGATTGGAATTAGAAGGACTTGGATATCACATCTCATGCTATAGGAAGGCTCTCAGGTTTGGAAGGGGAAAGAGTTGGATATCACATTTCATGTTAGAGGTAGGATCTCAGGTTTGGTATTAGAAGCATTGAGACATCACATCTCATGTTATAGGAAGGGTCTCAGGATTGGAATGGGAAGAAGTTGGATATCACATCTCTTGCTATAGGAAGGGTCTCAGATTTGGTATAAGCATTGAGATATCACATCTCATGCTATAGGAAGGGTCTCAGGATTGGAATGGGAAGGAGTTGTATATGACATCTCATGCCATAGGAAGGGTCTCAGGTTTGGTATAAGCATTGAGATATCACATAACATGCTATAGGAAGGGTCTCAGGATTGGAATGGGAAGGACTTGGATATCACATCTCATGCTATAGGCAGGGTCTCAGGTTTGGAAAGGGAATGAGATGGATATCACATTTCATGTTAGAGGTAGGATCTCAGGTTTGGTATTAGAGGCATTGAGATATCACATCTCATGCTATCAGAAGGGTCTCAGGATTGGAATGGGAAGGAGTTGGATATCACATCTCATGCTAAAGGGAGGGTCTCAGGTTTGGAAGGGGAAGGATTTGGAAATCACATCTCATGTTATAGGAAGGATCTCAGGTTTGGTATTAGAAGCATTGAGATATCACATCTCATGCTATCATAAGGGTCTCAGGATTGGAATGGGAAGGAGTTGGATATCACATCTCATGTTATAGGAAGGATCTCAGGTTTGGTATTAGAAGCATTGAGACATCACATCTCATGCTATAGGAAGGGTCTCAGGATTGGAATGGGAAGGAGTTGGATATCACATCTCATGCTATAGGAAGGGTCTCAGATTTGGTATAAGCATTGAGATATCACATCTCATGCTATAGGAAGGGTTTGGTATTAGAAGCATTGAGATATCACATCTCATGCTATCAGAAGGGTCTCAGGATTGGAATGGGAAGGAGTTGGATATCACATCTCATGCTAAAGGGAGGGTCTCAGGTTTGGAAGGGGAAGGATTTGGATATCACATCTCATGTTATCGGAAGGATCTCACGTTTGGTATTAGAAGTATTGAGATATCATATCTCATGCTATAGGAAGGGTCTCAGGATTGGAATGGGAAGGAGTTGGATATCACATCTCATGCTATAGGAAGTGTCTCAGGATTGTAATGGGAAGGACTTGGATATCACATCTCATGCTATAGGTAGGGTCTCAAGTTTGATATTAGAAGCATTGAGATATCACATCTCATACTATAGGAAGGGTCTGAGGATTGGAATGGGAAGGAGTTGGATATCACATCTCATGCTATGGGAAGGGTCTCAGGTTTGGTATAGGCAGTGAGATATCACATCTCATGCTATAGGAAGGGTCTCAGGATTGGAATGGGAAGGACTTGGATATCACATCTCATGCTATAGGGAGGGTCTCAAGTTTGATATTAGAAGCTTTGAGATATCACATCTCATGATATCGGAAGGGTCTCAGGATTGGAATGGGAAGGAGTTGGATATCACATCTCATGATAAAGGAAGGGTCTAAGGTTTGGAAGGGGAAGGATTTGGATATCACATCTCATGTTATATTACGGGTCTCACGTTTGTATTAGAAGCATTGAGATATCAAGTCTCATAGTATAGGAAGGGTCTCAGAATTGGAATGGGAAGGAGTTGGATATCACATCTCAAGTTATAGGAAGGGTCTCAGGATTGGAATGGGAAGGACTTGGATATCACATCTCATGCTATAGGAAGGCTCTCAGGTTTGGAAGGGGAAAGAGTTGGATATCACATTTCATGTTAGAGGTAGGATCTCAGGTTTGGTATTAGAGGCATTGAGATATCACATCTCATGCTATCAGAAGGGTCTCAGGAATGGAATGGGAAGGAGTTGGATATCACATCTCATGCTAAAGGGAGGGTCTCAGGTTTGGAAGGGGAAGGATTTGGATATCACATCTCATGTTATAGGAAGGATCTCAGGTTTGGTATTAGAAGCATTGAGATATCACATCTCATGCTATCGGAAGGATCTCAGGTTTGGTATTAGAAGCATTGAGATATCACATCTCATGCTATCAGAAGAGTCTCAGGATTGGAATAGGAAGGAGTTGGATATCACATCTCATGCTAAAGGGAGGGTCTCAGGATTGGAAGGCGAAGGATTTGGATATCACATCTCATGTTATCGGAAGGATCGCACGTTTGGTATTAGAAGTATTGAGATATCATATCTCATGCTATAGGAAGGGTCTCAGGATTGGAATGGGAAGGAGTTGGATATCACATCTCATGCTATAGGGAGGGTCTCAGGATTGGAATGGGAAGGACTTAGATATCACATATCATGCTATAGGGAGGGTCTCAGTTTTGATATTAGAAGCATTGAGATATCACATCTCATGCTATAGGAAGTGTCTCAGGATTGGAATGGGAAGGTGCTGGATATCACATCTCATGCTAAAGGAAGGGTCTCAGGTTTGGAACGGGAAGGATTTGGATATCATATCTCATGTTATAGGAAGGGTCTCAGGTTTGGTATAAGCATTGAGATATCACATCTCTGCTATCGGAAGTGTCTCAGGATTGGAATGGGAAGGAGTTGGATATCCCATCTCATGTTATAGGACGGGTCTCAGGTTTGTTATTAGAATCATTGAGATACCATATTGCATGCTGTAGGAAGGGTCTAAGGGTTGGAATGGGAAGGAGTTGGATATCCCATCTCATGTTATAGGACGGGTCTCAGGTTTGTTATTAGAATCATTGAGATATCACATCTCATGCTATAGGAAGGGTCTCAGGATTGGAATGGGAAGCAGTTGGATATCACATCTCATGCTATAGGAAGGGTCTCAGGTTTGGTATAAGCATTGAGATATCACATCTCATGCTATAGGGCGGGTCTCAGGATTGGAATGGAAGGAGTTGGATATCACATCTCATGTTATAGGAAGGATCTCAGGTTTGGTATTAGAAGCATTGAGACATCACATCTCATGCTATAGGAAGGGTCTCAGGGTTGGAATGGGAAGGAGTTGGATATCACATCGCATCCAATAGGAAGGGTCTCAGGTTTGGAATGGGAAGGAATTGGATATCACATCTCATGTTATAGGAAGGATCTCAGGTTTGGTATTAGAAGCATTGAGATATCACATCTCATGCTATAGGAAGGGTCTCAGGATTGGAATGTGAAGGATTTGAATATCACATCTCATGCTAAAGGAAGGGTCTCAGGTTTGGTAGAAGCATTGAGATATCACGTCTCTGCTATCGGAAGGGTCTCAGGATTGGATTGGGAAGGAGTTGGATATCACATCTCATGCCATAGGAAGGGTCTCAGGTTTAGTATAAGCATTGAGATATTACATCTCTGCTATCGGAAGGGTCTCAGGATTGGATTGGGAAGGAGTTGGATATCCCTTCTCATGCTATAGGAAGTGTCTCAGGTTGGAATGGGAAGGAGTTGGATATCACATCTCATGTTATAGGAAGGGTCTCAGGATTGGAATGGGAAGGATTTGGATATCACATCTCTTGCTATAGGAAGGGTCTCAGGATTGGAATGGGTAGGAGTTGGATATTACTTTCTTGCTATAGGAAGTGTCTCATGTTTGGAATGGGAAGGAGTTGGATATCACATATGCTATAGTTAGTGTCTCAGGTTTGGAACGGGAAGGAGTTGGATATCACATCTCATGTTATAGGAAGGGTCTCAGGTTTGGTATAAGCATTGAGATATCACATCTCTGCTATCGGAAGCGGCTCAGGATTGGAATGGGAAGGAGTTGGATATCCCATCTCATGTTATAGGAAGAGTCTCTGGTTTGGTATTAGAATCATTGAGATATCACATTGCATGCTGTAGGAAGGGTCTAAGGATTGGAATGGGATGGACTTGGATATCACATCTCATGCTATAGGTAGGCTCTCAGGTTTGGTATAAGCATTGAGATATCACATCTCATGCTATAGGAAGGGTCTCAGGATTGGAATGGGAAGGAATTGGATATCACATCTCATGCTATAGGAAGGGTCTCAGATTTGGTATAAGCATTGAGATATCACATCTCATGCTAAAGGAAGGGTCTCAGGATTGGAATGGGAAGGAGTTGTATATGACATCTCAGGCCATAGGAAGGTTCTCAGGTTTGGTATAAGCATTGAGATATCACATCTCTGCTATCGGAAGGGTCTCAGGATTGGAATGGGAAGGAGTTGGATTTCCCATCTCATGTTATAGGAAGGGTCTCAGGTTTGGTATTAGAAGCATAGAGATATCACATCTCATGCTATAGGAAGGGTCTCAGGATTTGAATGGCAAGGAGTTGGATATCACATCTCATGCCATAGGAAGGGTCTCAGGTTTGGTATAAGCATTCAGATATCACATCTCTGCTATCGGAAGGGTCTCAGGATTGGATTGGGAAGGAGTTAGATATCCCTTCTCATGCTATAGGAAGTGTCTCAGGTTGGAATGGGAAGGATTTGGATATCACATCTCATGTTATAGGAAGGGTCTCAGGATTGGAATGGGAAGGACTTGGATGTCACATCTCATGCTATAGGGAGGGTCTCAAGTTTGATATTAGAAGCATTGAGATAACAAATCTCATGATATCGGAAGGGTCTCAGGATTGGAATGGGAAGGAGTTGGATATCACATCTCATGATAAAGGAAGGGTCTAAGGTTTGGAAGGGGAAGGATTTGGATATCACATCTCATGTTATAGGACGGGTCTCAGGTTTGGTATTAGAAGCATTGAGATATCAAGTCTCATGGTATAAGAAGGGTCTCAGAATTGGAATGGGAAGGAGTTGGATATCACACCTCAAGCTATAGGAAGGGTCTCAGGATTGGAATGGGAAGGACTTGGATATCACATCTCATGCTATAGGGAGGGTCTCAAGTTTGATATTAGAAGCTTTGAGATATCACGTCTCATGATATCGGAAGGGTCTCAGGATATGAAGGGGAAATAGTTGGATATCACATTTCATGTTAGAGGTAGGATCTCAGGTTTGGTATTAGAGGCATTGAGATATCACATCTCATGCTATCAGAAGGGTCTCAGGAATGGAATGGGAAGGAGTTGGATATCACATCTCATGCTAAAGGGAGGGTCTCAGGTTTGGAAGGGGAAGGATTTGGATATCACATCTCATGTTATAGGAAGGATCTCAGGTTTGGTATTAGAAGCATTGAGATATCACATCTCATGCTATCGGAAGGATCTCAGGTTTTGTATTAGAAGCATTGAGATATCACATCTCATGCTATCAGAAGAGTCTCAGGATTGGAATAGGAAGGAGTTGGATATCACATCTCATGCTAAAGGGAGGGTCTCAGGATTGGAAGGGGAAGGATTTGGATATCACATCTCATGTTATCGGAAGGATCTCACGTTTGGTATTAGAAGTATTGAGATATCATATCTCATGCTATAGGAAGGGTCTCAGGATTGGAATGGGAAGGAGTTGGATATCACATCTCATGCTATAGGGAGGGTCTCAGGATTGGAATGGGAAGGACTTAGATATCACATATCATGCTATAGGGAGGGTCTCAGTTTTGATATTAGAAGCATTGAGATATCACATCTCATGCTATAGGAAGTGTCTCAGGATTGGAATGGGAAGGTGCTGGATATCACATCTCATGCTAAAGGAAGGGTCTCAGGTTTGGAACGGGAAGGTTTTGGATATCACATCTCATGTTATAGGAAGGGTCTCAGGTTTGGTATAAGCATTGAGATATCACATCTCTGCTATCGGAAGTGTCTCAGGATTGGAATGGGAAGGAGTTGGATATCCCATCTCATGTTATAGGACGGGTCTCAGGTTTGTTATTAGAATCATTGAGATATCATATTGCATGCTGTAGGAAGGGTCTAAGGGTTGGAATGGGAAGGACTTGGATATCACATCTCATGCTATAGATAGGCTCTTAGGTTTGGAAAGGGAAGGAGTTGGATATCACATTTCATGTTAGAGGAAGGATCTCAGGTTTGGTATTAGAAGCATTGAGATATCACATCTCATGCTATAGGAAGGGTCTCAGGATTGGAATGGGAAGCAGTTGGATATCACATCTCATGCTATAGGAAGGGTCTCAGGTTTGGTATAAGCATTGAGATATCACATCTCATGCTATAGGACGGGTCTCAGGATTGGAATGGAAGGAGTTGGATATCACATCTCATGTTATAGGAAGGATCTCAGGTTTGGTATTAGAAGCATTGAGACATCACATCTCATGCTATAGGAAGGGTCTCAGGGTTGGAATGGGAAGGAGTTGGATATCACATCTCATCCAATAGGAAGGGTCTCAGGTTTGGAATGGGAAGGAATTGGATATCACATCTCATGTTATAGGAAGGATCTCAGGTTTGGTATTAGAAGCATTGAGATATCACATCTCATGCTATAGGAAGGGTCTCAGGATTGGAATGTGAAGGATTTGGATATCACATCTCATGCTAAAGGAAGGGTCTCAGGTTTGGTAGAAGCATTGAGATATCACGTCTCTGCTATCGGAAGGGTCTCAGGATTGGATTGGGAAGGAGTTGGATATCACATCTCATGCCATAGGAAGGGTCTCAGGTTTGGTATAAGCATTGAGATATCACATCTCTGCTATCGGAAAGGTCTCAGGATTGGATTGGGAAGGAGTTGGATATCCCTTCTTATGCTATAGGAAGTGTCTCAGGTTGGAATGGGAAGGAGTTGGATATCACATCTCATGTTATAGGAAGGGTCTCAGGATTGGAATGGGAAGGATTTGGATATCACATCTCTTGCTATAGGAAGGGTCTCAGGATTTGAATGGGTAGGAGTTGGATATTACTTTCTTGCTATAGGAAGGGTCTCATGTTTGGAATGGGAAGGAGTTGGATATCACATATGCTATAGTTAGTGTCTCAGGTTTGGAACCGGAAGGAGTTGGATATCACATCTCATGTTATAGGAAGGGTCTCAGGTTTGGTATAAGCATTGAGATATCACATCTCTGCTATCGGAAGCGGCTCAGGATTGGAATGGGAAGGAGTTGGATATCCCATCTCATGTTATAGGAAGAGTCTCTGGTTTGGTAGAATCATTGAGATATCACATCGCATGCTGTAGGAAGGGTCAAAGGATTGGAATGGGATGGACTTGGATATCACATCTCATGCTATAGGTAGGCTCTCAGGTTTGGTATAAGCATTGAGATATCACATCTCATGCTATAGGAAGGGTCTCAGGATTGGAATGGGAAGGAATTGGATATCGCATCTCATGCTATAGGAAGGGTCTCAGATTTGGTATAAGCATTGAGATATCACATCTCATGCTAAAGGAAGGGTCTCAGGATTGGAATGTGAAGGATTTGGATATCACATCTCATGCTAAAGGAAGGGTCTCAGGTTTGGTAGAAGCATTGAGATATCACGTCGCTGCTATCGGAAGGGTCTCAGGATTGGATTGGGAAGGAGTTGGATATCCCTTCTCATGCTATAGGAAGGGTCTCAGGATTTGAATGGCAAGGAGTTGGATATCACATCTCATGCCATAGGAAGGGTCTCAGGTTTGGTATAAGCATTGAGATATCACATCTCTGCTATCGGAAGGGTCTCAGGATTTGATTGGGAAGGAGTTGAATATCCCTTCTCATGCTATAGGAAGTGTCTCAGGTTGGAATGGGAAGGAGTTGGATATCACATCTCATGTTATAGGAAGGGTCTCAGGATTGGAATGGGAAGGATTTGGATATCACATCTCTTGCTATAGGAAGGGTCTCAGGATTGGAATGGGTAGGAGTTGGATATTACTTTCTTGCTATAGGAAGGGTCTCATGTTTGGAATGGGAAGGAGTTGGATATCACATATGCTATAGTTAGTGTCTCAGGTTTGGAACGGGAAGGAGTTGGATATCACATCTCATGTTATAGGAAGGGTCTCAGGTTTGGTATAAGCATTGAGATATCACATCTCTGCTATCGGAAGCGGCTCAGGATTGGAATGGGAAGGAGTTGGATATCCCATCTCATGTTATAGGAAGAGTCTCTGGTTTGGTATTAGAATCATTGAGATATCACATCGCATGCTGTAGGAAGGGTCTAAGGATTGGAATAGGATGGACTTGGATATCACATCTCATGTTATAGGTAGGCTCTCAGGTTTGGTATAAGCATTGAGATATCACATCTCATGCTATAGGAAGGGTCTCAGGATTGGAATGGGAAGGAATTGGATATCACATCTCATGCTATAGGAAGGGTCTCAGATTTGGTATAAGCATTGAGATATCACATCTCATGCTAAAGGAAGGGTCTCAGGATTGGAATGGGAAGGAGTTGTATATGACATCTCAGGCCATAGGAAGGTTCTCAGGTTTGGTATAAGCATTGAGATATCACATCTCTGCTATCGGAAAGGTCTCAGGATTGGAATGGGAAGGAGTTGGATATCCCATCTCATGTTATAGGAAGGGTCTCAGGTTTGGTATTAGAAGCATAGAGATATCACATCTCATGCTATAGGAAGGGTCTCAGGATTGGAATGGGAAGGACTTGGATGTCACATCTCATGCTATAGGGAGGGTCTCAAGTTTGATATTAGAAGCATTGAGATAACAAATCTCATGATATCGGAAGGGTCTCAGGATTGGAATGGGAAGGAGTTGGATATCACATCTCATGATAAAGGAAGGGTCTAAGGTTTGGAAGGGGAAGGATTTGGATATCACATCTCATGTTATAGGACGGGTCTCAGGTTTGGTATTAGAAGCATTGAGATATCAAGTCTCATGGTATAAGAAGGGTCTCAGAATTGGAATGGGAAGGAGTTGGATATCACACCTCAAGCTATAGGAAGGGTCTCAGGATTGGAATGGGAAGGAGTTTGATATCACATCTCATGCCATAGTATGGGTCTCAGGTTTGGTAGAAGCATTGGGATATCACATCTCATGCTATCGGAAGGGTATCAGTATTGGATTTGGAAGAAGTTGGATATCCCATCTCATGCTATAGGAAGGGTCTCAGGTTGGAATGGGAAGGAGTTGGATATCACATTTCATGTTATAGGAAGGGTCTCAGGATTGGAATGGGAAGGACTTGGATATCATATCTCATGCTATAGGACGGGTCTCAGGTTTGTTATTAGAATCATTGAGATATCATATTGCATGCTGTAGGAAGGGTCTAAGGATTGGAATGGGAAGGACCTGGATATCACATCTCATGCTATAGATAGGCTCTCAGGTTTGGAAAGGGAAGGAGTTGGATATCACATCTCATGTTATAGGATGCATCTCAGGTTTGGTATTAGAAGTATTGAGATATCACATCTCATGTTATCGGAAGGATCTCAGGTTTGGTATTAGAAGTATTGAGATATCACATCTCATGCTATAGGAAGGGTCTCAGGATTGGAATGGGAAGGAGTTGGATATCACATCTCATGCTAAAGGAAGGGTCTCAGGTTTGGTAGAAGCATTGAGATATCACATCTCATGCTATAGGAAGGGTCTCAGGATTGGAATGGGAAGGACTTAGATATCACATATCATGCTATAGGGAGGGTCTCAGTTTTGATATTAGAAGCATTGAGATATCACATCTCATGCTATCGGAAGTGTCTCAGGATTGGAATGGGAAGGAGCTGGATATCACATCTCATGCTAAAGGAAGGGTCTCAGGTTTGGAACGGGAAGGAGTTGGATATCACATCTCATGTTATAGGAAGGGTCTCAGGTTTGGTATAAACATTGAGATATCACATCTCTGCTATCGGAAGTGTCTCAGGATTGGAATGGGAAGGAGTTGGATATCCCATCTCATGTTATAGGACGGGTCTCAGGTTTGTTATTAGAATCATTGAGATATCATATTGCATGCTGTAGGAAGGGTCTAAGGGTTGGAATGTGAAGGACTTGGATATCACATCTCATGCTATAGATAGGCTCTTAGGTTTGGAAAGGGAAGGAGTTGGATATCACATTTCATGTTAGAGGAAGAATCTCAGGTTTGGTATTAGAAGCATTGAGATATCACATCTCATGCTAGTGGAAGGGTCTCAGGATTGGAATGGGGAGGAGTTGGATATCACATCTCATGCTATAGGAAGGGTCTCAGGTTTGGTATAAGCATTGAGATATCACATCTCATGCTATAGGACGGGTCTCAGGATTGGAATGGAAGGAGTTGGATATCACATCTCATGTTATAGGAAGGATCTCAGGTTTGGTATTAGAAGCATTGAGACATCACATCTCATGCTATAGGAAGGGTCTCATGGTTGGAATGGGAAGGAGTTGGATATCACATCTCATCCAATAGGAAGGGTCTCAGGTTTGGAATGGGAAGGAATTGGATATCACATCTCATGTTATAGGAAGGATCTCAGGTTTGGTATTAGAAGCATTGAGATATCACATCTCATGCTATAGGAAGGGTCTCAGGATTGGAATGTGAAGGATTTGGATATCACATCTCATGCTAAAGGAAGGGTCTCAGGTTTGGTAGAAGCATTGAGATATCACGTCTCTGCTATCGGAAGGGTCTCAGGATTGGATTGGGAAGGAGTTGGATATCCCTTTTCATGCTATAGGAAGGGTCTCAGGATTTGAATGGCAAGGAGTTGGATATCACATCTCATGCCATAGGAAGGGTCTCAGGTTTGGTATAAGCATTGAGATATCACATCTCTGCTATCGGAAGGGTCTCAGGATTGGATTGGGAAGGAGTTGGATATCCCTTCTCATGCTATAGGAAGTGTCTCAGGTTGGAATGGGAAGGAGTTGGATATCACATCTCATGTTATAGGAAGGGTCTCAGGATTCGAATGGGAAGGAGTTGGATACCACATCTCATGATAAAGGAAGGGTCTAAGGTTTGGAAGGGGAAGGATTTGGATATCACATCTCATGTTATAGGACGGTCTCAGGTTTGGTATTAGAAGCATTGAGATATCAAGTCTCATGGTATAAGAAGGGTCTCAGAATTGGAATGGGAAGGAGTTGGATATCACACCTCAAGCTATAGGAAGGGTCTCAGGATTGGAATGGGAAGGAGTTTGATATCATATCTCATGCCATAGTATGGGTCTCAGGTTTGGTAGAAGCATTGGGATATCACATCTCATGCTATCGGAAGGGTATCAGTATTGGATTTGGACGAAGTTGGATATCCCATCTCATGCTATAGGAAGGGTCTCAGGTTGGAATGGGAAGGAGTTGGATATCACATTTCATGTTATAGGAAGGGTCTCAGGATTGGAATGGGAAGGACTTGGATATCATATCTCATGCTATAGGACGGGTCTCAGGTTTGTTATTAGAATCATTGAGATATCATATTGCATGCTGTAGGAAGGGTCTAAGGATTGGAATGGGAAGGACTTGGATATCACATCTCATGCTATAGGTAGGCTCTCAGGTTTGGAAAGGGAAGGAGTTCAATATCACATTTCATGTTAGAGGAAGGATCTCAGGTTTGGTATTAGAAGCATTGAGATATCACATCTCATGCTATAGGAAGGGTCTCAGGATTGGAATGGGAAGTAGTTGGATATCACATCTCATGCTATAGGAAGGGTCTCAGGTTTGGTATAAGCATTGAGATATCACATCTCATGCTATAGGACGGGTCTCAGGATTGGAATGGAAGGAGTTGGATATCACATCTCATGTTATAGGAAGGATCTCAGGTTTGGTATTAGAAGCATTGAGACATCACATCTCATGCTATAGGAAGGGTCTCAGGGTTGGAATGGGAAGGAGTTGGATATCACATCTCATCCAATAGGAAGCGTCTCAGGTTTGGAATGGGAAGGAATTGGATATCACATCTCATGTTATAGGAAGGATCTCAGGTTTGGTATTAGAAGCATTGAGATATCACATCTCATGCTATAGGAAGGGTCTCAGGATTGGAATGTGAAGGATTTGGATATCACATCTCATGCTAAAGGAAGGGTCTCAGGTTTGGTAGAAGCATTGAGATATCACGTCTCTGCTATCGGAAGGGTCTCAATACTTCTAATACCAAACCTGAGATCCTTCCGATAACATGAGATGTGATATCTCAATACTTCTAATACCAAACCTGAGATCCATCCTATAACATGAGATGTGATATCCAACTCCTTCCCTTTCCAAACCTAAGAGCCTATCTATAGCATGAGATGTGATATCCAGGTCCTTCCCATTCCAATCCTTGGACCCTTCCTACAGCATGCAATATGATATCTCAATGATTCTAATAACAAACCTGAGACCCGCCCTATTGCATGAGATATGATATCCAAGTACTTCCCATTCCAATCCTGAGACCCTTCCTATAACATGAAATGTGATATCCAACTCCTTCCCATTCCAACCTGAGACCCTTCCTATAGCATGAGATGGGATATCCAACTTCTTCCAAATCCAATACTGATAAACTTCCGATAGCATGAGATGTGATATCCCAATGCTTCTACCAAACCTGAGACCCATACTCTGGCATGAGATGTGATATCAAACTCCTTCCCATTCCAATCCTGAGACCCTTCGTATAGCTTGAGGTGTGATATCCAACTCCTTCCCATTCCAATTCTGAGACCCTTCTTATACCATGAGACTTGATATCTCAATGCTTCTAATACCAAACCTGAGACCCGTCCTATAACATGAGATGTGATATCCAAATCCTTCCCCTTCCAAACCTTAGACCCTTCCTTTATCATGAGATGTGATATCCAACTCCTTCCCATTCCAATCCTGAGACCCTTCCGATATCATGAGATTTGTTATCTCAATGCTTCTAATATCAAACTTGAGACCCTCCCTATAGCATGAGATGTGACATCCAAGTCGTTCCCATTCCAATCCTGAGACCCTTCCTATAGCATGAGATGTGATATCTCTATTCTTCTAATACCAAACCTGAGACCCTTCCTATAACATGAGATGGGATATCCAACTCCTTCCCATTCCAATCCTGAGACCTTTCCGATAGCAGAGATGTGATATCTCAATGCTTTTACCAAACCTGAGAACCTTCCTATGGCCTGAGATGTCATATACAACTCCTTCCCATTCCAATCCTGAGACCCTTCCTTTAGCATGAGATGTGATATCTCAATGCTTATACCAAATCTGAGACCCTTCCTATAGCATGAGATGTGATATCTCAATGCTTATACCAGACCTGAGAGCCTACCTATAACATGAGATGTGATATCCAAGTCCATCCCATTCCAATCCTTAGACCCTTCCTACAGCATGCGATGTGATATCTCAATGATTCTAATACCAAACCAGAGACTCTTCCTATAACATGAGATGGGATATCCAACTCCTTCCCATTCCAATCCTGAGCCGCTTCCGATAGCAGAGATGTGATATCTCAATGCTTATACCAAACCTGAGACCCTTCCTATAACATGAGATGTGATATCCAACTCCTTCCCGTTCCAAACCTGAGACACTAACTATAGCATATGTGATACCCACCTCCTTCCCATTCCAAACATGAGACCCTTCCTATAGCAAGAAAGTAATATCCAACTCCTACCCATTCCAATCCTGAGACCCTTCCTATAGCAAGAGATGTGATATCCAAATCCTTCCCATTCCAATCCTGAGACCCTTCCTATAACATGAGATGTGATATCCAACTCCTTCCCATTCCAACCTGAGACACTTCCTATAGCATGAGAAGGTATATCCAACTCCTTCCCAATCCAATCCTGAGACCGTTCTGATAGCAGAGATGTGATATCTCAATGCTTATACCAAACCTGAGACCCTTCCTATGGCATGAGAAGTGAAATCCAACTCCTTGCCATTCAAATCCTGAGACCCTTCCTATAGCATGAGAAGGGATATCCAACTCCTTCCCAATCCAATCCTGAGACCCTTCCGAAAGCAGAGACGTGATATCTCAATGCTTCTACCAAACCTGAGACCCTTCCTTTAGCATGAGATGTGATATCCAAATCCTTCACATTCCAATCCTGAGACCCTTCCTATAGCATGAGATGTGATATCTCAATGCTTCTAATATGAAACCTGAGATCCTTCCTATAACATGAGATGTGATATCCAATTCCTTCCCATTCCAAACCTGAGACCCTTCCTATTGGATGAGATGTGATATCCAACTCCTTCCCATTCCAACCCTGAGACCCTTCCTATAGCATGAGATGTGATGTCTCAATGCTTCTAATACCAAACCTGAGATCCTTCCTATAACATGAGATGTGATATCCAACTCCTTCCATTCCAATCCTGAGACCCGTCCTATAGCATGAGATGTGATATCTCAATGCTTATACCAAACCTGAGACCCTTCCTATAGCATGAGATGTGATATCCAACTGCTTCCCATTCCAATCCTGAGACCCTTCCTATAGCATGAGATGTGATATCTCAATGCTTCTAATACCAAACCTGAGATCCTTCCTCTAACATGAAATGTGATATCCAACTCCTTCCCTTTCCAAACCTAAGAGCCTATCTATAGCATAAGATGTGATATCCAAGTCCTTCACATTCCAACCCTTAGACCCTTCCTACAGCATGCAATATGATATCTCAATGATTCTAATAACAAACCTGAGACCCGTCCTATAACATGAGATGGGATATCCAACTCCTTCCCATTCCAATCCTGAGACACTTCCGATAGCAGAGATGTGATATCTCAATGCTTATACCAAACCTGAGACCCTTCCTATAACATGAGATGTGATATCCAAATCCTTCCCGTTCCAAACCTGAGACCCTTCCTTTAGCATGAGATGTGATATCCAGCTCCTTCCCATTCCAATCCTGAGACACTTCCGATAGCATGAGATGTGATATCTCAATGCTTCTAATATCAAAACTGAGACCCTCCCTATAGCATGATATGTGATATCTAAGTCCTTCCCATTCCAATACTGAGACCCTCCCTATAGCATGAGATGTGATATCCAACTCCTTCCCATTCCAATCCTGACACCCTTCCTATAGCATGAGATATGATATCTCAATACTTCTAATACCAAACGTGAGATCCTTCCGATAACATGAGATGTGATATCCAAATCCTTCCCCTTCCAAACCTGAGACCCTCCCTTTAGCATGAGATGTGATATCCAACTCCTGCCCATTCCATTCCTGAGACCCTTCTGATAGCATGAGATGTGATATCTCAATGCCTCTAATACCAAACCTGAGATCCTACCTCTAACATGAAATGTGATATCCAACTCTTTCCCCTTCCAAACCTGAGAGCCTTCCTATAGCATGAGATGTGATATCCAAGTCCTTCCCATTCCAATCCTGAGACCCTTCCTATAGCTTGAGATGTGATATCCAACTCCTTCCCATTCCAATTCTGAGACCCTTCCTATACTATGAGACTTGATATCTCAATGCTTCTAATACCAAAGGTGAGACCCGTAATATAACATGAGATGTGATATCCAAATCCTTCCCCTTCCAAACCTTAGACCCTTCCTTTATCATGAGATGTGATATCCAACTCCTTCCCATTCCAATCCTGAGACCCTTCCGATATCATGAGATGTGATATCTCAAAGCTTCTAATATCAAACTTGAGACCCTCCCAATAGCATGAGATGTGATATCCAAGTCCTTCCCATTCCAATCCTGAGACCCTTCCTATAGCATGAGATGTGATATCTCAATGCTTCTAATACCAAACCTGAGACCCTTCCTATAACATGAGATGTGATATCCAACTCCTTCCCATTCCAATCCTGAGACACTTCCTATAGCATGAGATGTGATATCTCACTGCTTATACCAAACCTGAGACCCTTCCCATAGCATGATATGTGATATCCAACTCCTTCCCATTCCAATCCTCAGACCCTTCCTATAGCATGAGATGTGATATCTCAATGCTTCTAATATCAAACTTGAGACCCTACCTATAGCATGAGATGTGATATCCAAGTCCTTCCCATTACAATCCTGAGACACTTCCTATAGCATGAGATGTGATATCCAACTCCTTCCCATTCCAATCCTGAGACCCTTCCTATAGCATGAGATATGATATCTCAATACTTCTAATACCAAACGTGAGATCCTTCCGATAACATGAGATGTGATATCCAAATCCTTCCCCTTCCAAACCTGAGACCCTCCTCCCAGGGAAACTAAAACTACCTCAGCCTCTATCCCGCTGGGAAATGAGTCTGAGGAGAAGGATGCTCCTGTAATCTCTTCTTCCTCGTAGGAGGAGAAGGCCAGATTAGCGGAGTGGACCCCCAAAGGTCTAACCTTACACCGGGGATCCCCCTTCACGTGGTCAGTTGCTCCACAAGCAAAACAAGATCCATTGGGTCTGTTTACATAGGGAGGCTTATTGTAAGACAGTGTGCTGATCAATGGAGTAGATACTCCAGCTCTTAGGGATAGTGGGTGCAGTCGAACTGTAGTGGATTCTACCTTGGTAGACTCAGAGGAAGTTGCCAGAGCTACTCTGATGCCCACTAAGTTGGCTGACGGCCCACTCCGTATGTTCCCAGTAATACCTGTAAATCTTACTTTAAATGGTACAGCAGTCAGGATTCCAGTGAGCATTCAGAGAAACGTCCCGGGAAAGGTCTTGTTAGGTAATGATCTCAGAGCTTTAGGGCTCATAGGAGACACTGCCGAAAGACCCTACACACGGTCTCAAGCACGGGCAGCATTGGCCAAGACCAATACGCCGCCCCAGCCGAAGGGGAAACCCAAGGCGAAAGGAGTCAACAAGTCAAGACGAGGGAAAGAGAATATTCCCCCGAGCTCGCCTACCACTGCGGTGGAGGAAGTTGGTCAATCGCCCGGGCCTGAGGAGGAGGTGGCGATGCCTGAAGTATTTGACCCCAACGACCATCCTGAACTAAAAGACTTGTTAGTTGAAGGAGGTCCTGATAGGGACGAATTCAGTAAAGGCCAACGTGAGTGCCCATCTCTGGAAGGCCTAAGGAGACAGGCCTGCTCCCAGCTTGAGGGTGAACCTCCTGGGACGCATAGGATTTATTGGGAAGGTGGACTCCTGTATAGTGAGCCCACAGAGTCTACAGAAGGAGACCATAGGAGGTTGGTGGTTCCCTTTGCTGTTAGGCCCTTCCTCCTGCAGTTGGCGCATGAAGTGCTCCTTGCTGGTCACCTTGGTATTAAGAGGACCAAGCAAAGGTTATCCATGCACTTCTACTGGCCCAAGATGGGGGTGCAAGTAGAAAGTCACTGCAGGAGTTGTGCCTCCTGCCAGTTATCTGGTAAGGTTGGCTCGACAATCCAAGCTCCGTTGGTACCGCTCCCAGTTGTGGGGGTACCATTTGAAAGGGTAGGGATCGACATCGTTGGTCCCCTTGACCCGCAAACATCCTCGGGCAATAGGTTTATCCTGGTGCTGGTCGACCATGCAACCAGATATCCTGAGGCCATCCCATTGAAAACTGTAACTGCCAAGTCAGTTGCAAAAGCTTTACTTGGCATATTTACTAGGGTTGGCTTCCCTAAAGAAGTTGTGTCAGATCGTGGCAGCAACTTTATGTCGAAGTATATGCTGGCTATGTGGAAAGAATGTGGGGTCACCTACAAGTTCTCTTCTGCATACCACCCCCAGACCAATGGTCTGGTGGAACGTTTCAACAGAACGTTAAAAAGCATGATTGGAGCTCTGGAGAAGCTTCAGAGAAGACAATGGGATCTTCTTTTACCATGCTTACTGTTTGCCTACCGAGAGGTACCACAGGAGGGTGTTGGCTTCAGCCCCTTCAAACTTCTGATTGGTCATCCTGTACGGGGACCCTTAGCCATAGTCAAAGAGGGATGGGAGATGCCCACTCCCCCTGTTACTACCAACGTAGTTGATTATGTGCTAGGGCTCAGAAAACGGATGGTACTTCTGATGGGCTTGGCTAGTGATAAATTGAAGGCAGTACAAGCGCTGGTGAAACATTGGTACGACCAGAAAGCTTCCCTCATCAACTTTACACCTGGTCAGCAAGTACTGATCATGAATCCCATAAGGCCTTGAGCTTTACAGGACAAATGGTCAGGCCCTTACACAGTGGTGGAGCCCCTGGGTGAGGTTAACTATTTAGTGGACCTTGGAAGGCCTGGACAGGCTCCAAAAGTGTTTCACGTGAATAGGCTGAAGGCTTTCGTCCCAAGAGTCGAAATCGCAGCACTGTTACTGGCTTCAGATGTTGAGGAAGAGGAGTCTGAACCTCTCCCCGACCTGTTCCAAAGCGGTCCTTCAGATATCTCCTTTGAGGGTGTCCGAGTGGCCCCTCACCTGACTTCTGATCAGCAGGCTGAGGTGAAAAGTTTGCTTAGGCAGTTTTCCCCCGTTTTCACAGTCGCCTGGTTTGACACCTTGGTGCAAACATAACATAGACACAGGAGACAGTGTATCTACCAAAAGTAGGGGATACAGGATGTCAGACAAAGTACGGTCTTATATTAAGACCGAGGTCAACAAGATGTTAGACCTTGGGGTGATTGAACCCTCTAGTAGTCCTTGGTCCAGCCCTATGGTTTTCGTTCCAAAGGCAGGCACTTCTGAATTGAGGTTCTGTGTGGATTACAGGGCTCTGAATGCTGTCACCAAGACAGATGCACACCCCTTGCCTCGAACAGATGAGCTGGTGGATACTTTGGGTGCCTCCAAGTACCTCAGCACGTTTGACCTCACTGCTGGCTATTGGCAAATAGCTTTAGCAGAACATGCCAAGGAGAAGACAGCGTTTTCTACTCCAGACGGCCTTTACCAATTCCGGGTAATGCCGTTCGGGTTGAAGAATGCACCTGCCACTTTCCAGAGGCTTGTGCATCATGTTTTGAATGGGTTGGACGAATTCTGTCTTGCATATCTGGACGATATAGCAGTTTTCAGTGCCACCTGACCATGTGAAACACCTCGGGATTGTGCTCCAGGCTCTTCAGAAAGCACACTTGACCATAAAGGCTAGTAAATGCCAGATTGGACAAGGCTCAGTGTTTTACCTTGGACATGAAGTAGGTGGAGGGAGGATACAGCCTCTACCCAGTAAAGTACAAGCAGTACAAGACTGGCCTACCCCCACTACACAAACCCAAGTGAGAGCCTTCTTAGGACTCACGGGGTATTACCGCAATTTTGTGGCAGACTATGGCACCATAGCTGCCCCTCTGACTGCCCTCACAACTCTGAAGAAACCCAAGAAGGTAACTTGGACCGACGAGTGTGAGAAGGCCTTCAATGGCTTAAAAGACTCCTTGTGCCAGGCCCCTGTCCTCAGGGCCCCTGATTATCAAAGACCTTTTATCGTGCAGACGGACGCCTCTGACACTGGGATAGGAGCTGTACTATCGCAAGTAGATGAGAAGGGTAAGGAACACCCTATTGGTTTTATTAGTCGCCAGTTTAAGTACAGAGAGCTCAGATGGTCCACGGTAGAGAAAGAATGTTTCTCTGTTGTGTGGGCCCTAAGGAAGCTGAGGCCCTACCTCTATGGGACCCACTTCACTGTGCAAACTGACCATAAGCCCTTAAAGTGGCTAATAAACATGAAGGGGGAGAATCCAAAGTTGCTTAGGTGGTCCATAAGTCTACAAGGCTTCGACTTCACTATTGAGCATAGGCCAGGTGTCCAACATAGCAATGCTGATGGGTTGTGGAGATTGTTTAACCGACCTGAACAAGAGACTCATCCAGGGGTGGATTAGTTCCCCCTGTCCATAGTCTGGGAGGGGCGAGTGTTAGGAAAGATTTCGTAATTGTAGGTAATTTTCCTTCCATGTGGCAACCCCTAAACTTTTTGCTGTTGTTTTTCACCTTGTTCTCGACTTTACCCGAGAAGTGCAGCCTTCTGCCGCACTCCTCTGGGCTTTCGCTCCTTTCTTAAGGGGAAACTGTCATGCCCTTAAGACAGTCAGTACCAGGAAACGCTGGTTTCCGTAGTTTCTTGTATCATGTTGCAGCTTTCGTGCAACATGACACAAGAGGGCACTGTAAGCTAAGATACTGCTCTCTTGGGTCTCTAGCCTTCTACAGGCCCTAGATACTCTTTCAGGATTGTAACTGATCGGTGCAAGTGATTCACGGACGGGAATGGTGGCAGCGATCGTTTCTTGTGTTTTGAGATCCTTTTGGCGTGCTAAGCGCGTTTCTCGCGCTTAACCCAAAATGGTGGCCTAGATCCCAAAATGGCCAGACCACGAGGCTCCTTTGTCCTGTCCGCTGACCGTCTTGCTCCCTTCACCTTCCCCAGGTCGAGCCGACCTGGGGCCTTCCTTATTTGGGCATGTGCTTTCCCGCGAAACACAGATGCTTTCGCAGGCTTCTACATGTCTTGTGTGTGCCTCCAGGATGTGGGCTGGGATGTCTGGTCCCAATACACATCCTGGGTGCCAGAGAGTCTAGGGTGGTGTGAATGCCTGGGACCACCGTGGTCCGTGATAGGTCCACGAATGGTGTGAGTGTTGATGAGCGGATCTCCCATTGGTTCCCCTCCGTTTTGGCGCGAAGGGAACCGTGGATAAGAGGGGGCTGGAAACACCACTACCATGTCGATCTCCTGAGTTCTCACGAACGAAGGAATACAGGAGCCAAGTATCCTGCAACCAAGAGGCTGAACCGAGGAATCGCTGGTGACCCGCTGAAGGACTGCTCCTCTGCACTGCTGTCGCCTTGTGAAACCCTTTTCACCTTTGATCGAACCAGAAGGCCTGTACTGGTACTTCGACCCTTGGAATAGCGGGGACAGCTATTCTCGGCATTTTCACCATCTCCTGCTAGTAAGCCTTCGGAAGCGTCTCTGGGCCATCCAGCAGACTGACCAGCCTACACAGGAGTCTTGCTCTGTAACCGCCGCCAGGTTGTGCAGTATATCGAGTCCTTGTCACTCTCACATGATTCGTACACTTGGCGTTCCCAGGTCTGAAGTGAGTAGTGTTATTGCATGCTGTAGGAAGGGTCTAAGGATTGGAATGGGAAGGACTTGGATATCACATCTCATGCTATGGATAGGCTCTCAGGTTTGGAAAGGGAAGGAGTTGGATATCACATTTCATGTTAGAGGAAGGATCTCAGGTTTGGTATTAGAGGCATTGAGATATCACATCTCATGCTATAGGAAGGGTCTCAGGATTGGAATGGGAAGGAGTTGGATATCACATCTCATGCTAAAGGAAGGGTCTCAGGTTTAGAATAAGCATTGAGATATCACATCTCATGCTATAGGAAGGGTCTCAGGATTGGAATGGAAGGAGTTGGATTTCACATCTCATGTTATAGGAAGGATCTCAGGTTTGGTATTAGAAGCATTGAGACATCACATCTCATGCTATAGGAAGGGTCTCAGGATTGGAATGGGAAGGAGTTGGATATCACATCTCATGCTATAGGAAGGGTCTCAGGTTTGGTATAAGCATTGAGATATCACATCTCATGCTATAGGAAGGGTCTCAGGATTGGAATGGGAAGGAGTTGTATATGACATCTCATGCCGTAGGAAGGGTCTCAGGTTTGGTATAAGCATTGAGATATCACATCTCTGCTATCGGAAGGGTCTCAGGATTGCAATGGGAAGGAGTTGGATATCCCATCTCATGTTATAGGAAGAGTCTCAGGTTTGGTATTAGAAGCATTGAGATATCACATCTCATGCTATAGGAAGTGTCTCAAGATTGGAATGGGAAGGAGTTGGATATCACATCTCATGCTATAGGAAGGGTCTCAGGTTTGGTATAAGCAGTGAGATATCACATCTCATGCTATAGGAAGTGTCTCAGGATTGGAATGGGAAGGAGTTGGATATCACATCTCATGTTATAGGAAGGATCTCAGGTTTGGTATAAGCATTGAGATATCACATGTTTGCTATCGGAAGGGTCTCAGGATTGGAATGGGAAGGAGTTGGATATTCCCATATCATGTTATAGGAAGGGTCTCAGGTTTGGTATTAGAAGCATTGAGACATCACATCTCATGCTATAGGAAGGGTCTCAGGATTGGAATGGGAAGGACTTGGATATCACATCTCATGCTATAGGGAGGGTCTCGAGTTTGATATTAGAAGCATTGAGATAATACATCTCATGATATCGGAAGGGTCTCAGGATTGGAATGGGAAGGAGTTGGATATCACATCTCATGATAAAGGAAGGGTCTAAGGTTTGGAAGGGGAAGGATTTGGATATCACATCTCATGTTATAGGACGGGTCTCACGTTTGGTATTAGAAGCATTGAGATATCAAGTCTCATGGTATAGGAAGGGTCTCAGAATTGGAATGGGAAGGAGTTGGATATCACATCTCAAGCTATAGGAAGGGTCTCAGGATTGGAATGGGAAGGAGTTTGATATCACATCTCATGCCATAGTATGGGTCTCAGGTTTGGTATAAGCATTGGGATATCAAATCTCATGCTATCGGAAGGGTATCAGGATTGGAATTCCAAGGAGTTGGATATCCCATCTCATGCTATAGGAAGGGTCTCAGGTTGGAATGGGAAGGAGTTGGATATCACATCTCATGCTAAAGGGAGGGTCTCAGGTTTGGAAGGGGAAGGATTTGGATATCACATCTCATGTTATAGGAAGGATCTCAGGTTTGGTATAAGAAGCATTGAGATATCACATCTCATGCTATCGGAAGAATCTCAGATTTGGTATTAGAGGCATTGAGATATCACATCTCATGCTATCATAAGGGTCTCAGGATTGGAATGGGAAGGAGTTGGATATCACATCTCATGCTATAGGAAGGGTCTCAGGTTTGGAACGGGAAGGAGTTGGATATCACATCTCATGTTATAGGAAGAGTCTCAGGTTTGGTATAAGCATTGAGATATCAAATCTCTGCAATCGGAAGTGTCTCAGGATTGGGATGGGAAGGAGTTGGATATCACATCTCATGCTATAGGAAGGGTCTCAGGTTTGGAACGGGAAGGAGTTGGATATCCCATCTCATGTTATAGGACTGGTCTCAGGTTTGGTATTAGAAGCATTGAGATATCACATCTCTGCTATCGGAAGTGTCTCAGGATTGGAATGGGAAGGAGTTGGATATCATATCTCATGTTATAGGACGGGTCTCAGGTTTGTTATTAGAATCATTGAGATATCATATTGCATGCTGTAGGAAGGGTCTAAGGATTGGAATGGAAGGACTTGGATATCACATCTCATGCTATAGGTAGGCTCTCAGGTTTGGAAAGGGAAGGAGTTGGATATCACATTTAATGTTAGAGGAAGGATCTCAGGTTTGATATTAGAGCCATTGGATATCACATCTCATGCTATAGGAAGGGTCTCAGGATTGGAATGGGAAGGAGTTGGATATCACATCTCATGCTATAGGAAGGGTTTTAGGTTTGGTATAAGCATTGAGATATCACATCTCATGCTATAGGAAGGGTCTCAGGATTGGAATGGGAAGGATCTGTATATGACATCTCATGCCATATGAAGGGTCTCAGGTTTGGTATTAGAAGCATTGAGATATCACATCTCATGCTATAGGAAGTGTCTCAGGATTGGAATGGGAAGGACTTGGATATCACATCTCATGCTATAGGAAGGGTCTCAGGTTTGGTATAAGCAGTGAGATATCACATCTCATGCTATAGGAAGTGTCTCAGGATTGGAATGGGAAGGAGTTGGATATCACATCCCATGTTATAGGAAGGATCTCAGGTTTGGTATAAGCATTGAGATATCACATGTTTGCTATCGGAAGGGTCTCAGGATTATAATGGGAAGGAGTTGGATATTCCCATCTCATGTTATAGGAAGGGTCTCAGGTTTGGTATTAGAAGCATTGAGACATCACATCTCATGCTGTAGGAAGGGTCTCAGGATTGGAATGGGAAGGACTTGGATATCACATCTCATGCTATAGGGAGGGTCTCGAGTTTGATATTAGAAGCATTGAGATATCACATCTCATGATATCGGAAGGGTCTCAGGATTGGAATGGGAAGGAGTTGGATATCACATCTCATGATAAAGGAAGGGTCTAAGGTTTGGAAGGGGAAGGATTTGGATATCACATCTCATGTTATAGGACAGGTCTCAGGTTTGGTATTAGAAGCATTGAGATATCAAGTCTCATGGTATAGGAAGGGTCTCAGAATTGGAATGGGAAGGAGTTGGATATCACATCTCGTTATAGGAAGGGTCTCAGGATTGGAATGGGAAGGAATTGGATATCATATCTCATGTTATAGGACCGGTCCCAGGTCTGGTATTAGAAGCATTGAGATATCACATCTCATGCTATAGGAGGAGTCTCAGGATTGGAATGGGAAGGAGTTGGATATCACGTTTCATGTTATACGAAGGGTCTCAGGATTGGAATGGGAAGGAGTTGAATATCACATCTCATGCTAAAGGAAGGGTATCAGGTTTGATAGAAGCATTGAGATATCACATCTCATGCTATAGGAAGGAACTCAGGATTGGAATGGGAAGGAGTTGGATATCACATCTAATGCCATAGGAAGGGTCATCAGGTTTGGTATAAGCATTGAGATATCACATCTCTGCTATCGGAAGGGTCTCAGGATAGGAATGGGGAGGACTTAGAATTCACATCTCATACTATAGGGAGGGTCTCAGTTTTGATATTAGAAGCATTGAGCTATCACATCTCATGCTATCGGAAGGGTCTCAGGATTGGAATCGGATGGAGTTGGATATCACATCTCAAGCTATCTCAGGATTGGAATGGGAAGGAGTTTGATATTTCATCTCAAGCTATAGGAAGGGTCTCAGGTTTGGAAAGGGAAGGATTTGGATTTCACATCTCATGTTATAGGATGGTTCTCATGTTTGGTTTTAGAAGCATTGAGATATCACATCTCATGCTATCGGAAGGGTCTCAGGTTTGGAATGGGAAGGAGTTGGATATCACATCTCTGCTATCTGAAGGGTCTCAGGATTGGAATGGGAAGGAGTTGGATATCCCATCTCGTTATAGGAAGTGTCTCAGGTTTGGTATTAGAAGCAATGAGATATCACATCTCATGCTATAGGAAGGGTCTAAGGTTTGGAAGGGGACGGATTTGGGTATCACATCTCATGTTATAGGACCGGTCTCAGGTTTGGTATTTGAAGCATTGAGATATCAAGTCTCATGGTATAGGACGGGTCTCAAAATTGGAATGAGAAGGAGTTGGATATCACATCTCAAGCTATAGGAAGGGTCTCATGATTGGAATGGGAAGGAGTTGGATATCACATCTCATGTTATAGGAAGGGTCTCAGGATTGGAATGGGAAGGACTTGGATATCACATCTCATTCTATACGAAGGCTCTCAGGGTTGGAAGGGGAAGGAGTTGGATATCACATTTCATGTTAGAGGTAGGATCTCAGGTTTGGTTTTAGAGGCATTGAGATATCACATCTCATGCCATCAGAAGGGTCTCAGGATTGGAATGGGAAGGAGTTGGATATCAAATCTCATGCTAAAGGGATGGTCTAAGGTTTGGAAGGGGAGGGATTTGGACATCATATCTCATGTTATTCGAAGGATCTCAGGTTTGGTATTAGAAGCATTGAGATATCACATCTCATGCTATCGGAAGGGTCTTAGGTTTGGTATAAGCATTGAGATATCACATCTCTGCTATCGGAAGGGTCTCAGGATTGGAATGGGAAGGATTTGGACATCACAATTCATGTTATAGGAAGGGTCTCAGGTTTGGTATTAGAAGCATTGAGATATCACATCTCATGCTATAGGAAGGGTCTCAGGATTGGAATGGGAAGGACTTGGATATCACATCTCATGTTATAGGAAGGGTCTCAGGTTTGGTATTAGAAGCATTGAGATATCACATCTCATGCTATAGGAAGGGTCTCAGGATTGGAATGGGAAGGACTTGGATATCACATCTCATGCTATAGGAAGGGTCTCAGGAATGGAATGGAAAGGACTTGGATATCACATCTCATGATAAAGGAAGGGTCTAAGGTTTGGAAGGGGAAGGATTTGGATATCACATCTCATGTTATTGGACATGTCTCAGGTTTGGTATTAGAAGCATTGAGATATCAAGTCTCATGGTATAGGACGGGAGTTTGATATCACATCTCATGCCATGGTATGGGTGTCAGGTTTTGTAGAAGCATTGGGATATCACATCTCATGCTATCGGAAGGGTATCAGGATTGGATTTGGAAGGAGTTGGATATCCCATCTCATGCTATAGGAAGGGTCTCAGGTTGGAATAGAAGGAGTTGGATATCACATCTCATGTTATAGGAAGGGTCTCAGGATTGGAATGGGAAGGACTTGGATATCACATCTTGTTAGGAAAGATTTCGTAATTGTAGGGAATTTTCCTTCCATGTGGCAACCCCTAAACTTTTTGCTATTGTTTTTAACCTTGTTCTTGACTTTGCCAGAGAAGTACAGCCTTCTGCCGCACTTCTCTGGGCTTTCGCTCCTTTTCTTACGGGGAAACTGACATGCCCTTAAGACAGTCAGTACCGGGGAACGCTGTTTCCCGTAGTTTCGTTTATCATGTTGCGGCTTTAGTGCAACATGACACAAGAGGGCACTGTAAGCTAAGTTACAGCTCTCTTGGGTCTCTAGCCTTCTACGGGCCCTAGATACTCTTTTAGGATGGTATTTGATCGGTGCAAGTCATTCAGGGACTGGAATGGTGGCAGCGATCGTTTTGTTTATTTTGAGCTCCTTTTGGCGTTCTGAGCACGTTTTTCGCACTGAACCCAAAATGGTGGCCTGGCTCCCAAAATGGCCAGTCCACGAGGCTCCTTTGTCCTGTCCACTGACCGTCTTGCTCCCTTCACCTTCCCCAGGTCGGGCGACCCGGGGCCTTCCTTATTTGGGCATGTACTTTCCCGCGAAACGTGGTTGCTTTCGCGGGCTTCTACATGTCGTTTGTGTGCCTCCAGGGTGTGGGCTGGGATGTCTGGTCCCAATACACATCCTGGGTGCCAGAGAGTCTGGGGTGGTGTGAATGCCTGGGACCACCGTGGTCCGTGATTGGTCCACGTATGGTATGTGTGTTGATGTGCGGATCTCCCATTGGCTCCCCTCCGTTTTGGCGCGAAGGGAACCGTGGATAAGAGGGAGCTGGAAACACCACTACCATGTCGATCTCCTGAGTTCTCACGAACGAAGGAATACAGGAGCCAAGTATCCTGCAACCAAGAGGCTGGACCGAGGAATCGCTGGTGACCCGCTGAAGGAATCCTCCTTTGCACTGCTGTCGTCCTGTGAAACCCTTTCCTCCTTGGATCGAACCAGAAGGCCTGTACTGGTGCTTCGACCTTTGGAATAGCAGGAACAGCTATTCCCGGCGACTTCATCATCTCCTGCCAAGTAAGCCTTCGGAAGTGTCTCTGGGCCATCCAGTTGACTGACCAGTTTACAAGGGAGTCCTGCTCTGTAACTGCCGCCAGGTTGTGTTGTATTTCGAGTCCTTGTCACTCTCCCACGCTTCGTACACTTGGCGTTCCCAAGTCTGAAGGGAGGAGTGTACATTTGGCTTGAATACACACGGCCGCTCCGTTGTCCTGCTGCGGCAACAAACTGTGCTGGTTTCGTCGATTGGGACGTCTTTTTGCTCTACACGACTTTGAGGCGTTCCCTGCTCTTCTGAACCTGCCAGCTGCTGAAACTAACGTGGAGAAGCCTGGGTCTGCTTGCTTCGGGGACCGGTGAGTAGTTTAGCTAGGATCTGGTCGCCCTCCTGCAGTATCCCATTGCTTTCCCTGCTGTGTAAAAACAGCACCCTTTTGGCCGTACTCGCGCTCTGCTTCTGCCAGCTGTGGAGGCTGCGCTTGAGTTGCGGAACCTGTTCTCCTTCTGCTGTGCACTAACCCGAACTGCCTGACTTCCTCCGAAGAGCTTCCCCTTTTGCCCGTTGGCACCGGCGTGGCAGGTACTTTGAGCACAAGGCTCCACTCTTCGCAGGGCTCGGACTTCCATCTAGTTAGGTGCCTCTGAAGGCGAACTGAGTCTAAAGCGTTATCGCACTGCCTGTTTTCCTTTCCTTTCAGGTGGACTACATATTTCGTGCTTTAAACGCTTGCGACTGTGTATTTGTATATATATTGTGTTGATATGGTATGTGTTGGTTTAATATTGTGATATTGTGATTTTCTCGCTACGGTCATTATTTTAAAGGCCTTAAAATAAATGTGTATCTATTTTTGATATAACAACTGTTTGGAGTAGTTTGTAAGCGCTCTTGCTTTGTGTGCTCATTGCGGGCTTTCAGTCACCCTCACCCCTCTTGAGACCTAGTCTTGACCGCCGCGATCGCTACCTTGATTGGTCTGGCTCGTCCAGAGGTTACCCTGTTCCAAGTAATTAGGTTGGCCTTCTGAACTTCTGCGCCACCAGGACAGAGTTCAGAAATCCGTCTTAACAAATTGGTGTACAGCGGTGGGATACGACTGAAGGTATCCAGTGTTGCGCTCGAACTAAGGCATTTCAGGTTATTCCAAACAGTACACGTAGTGAATTGTTGTAATATAACTTTAAAAAGGCCATAGTCCTATCAAACAGTATGGAAGCAAATACCTTGTTAACTTTAAATGCTTCCAAATCAGAAACATTGAAGAAGATGTGTGCGGAGAGAGGTGTTTCCTCTCAAGGCACTAAATTGGAAATGATCCAGAGAATCGTGGCGTGGCAAGAAGCGCAGCTTGACGCTATAACTTCCGAGGACAGTGCAGAAGGTGGTGGGGCTGCTCTCACTGGTAGAACCGACGGTTCTGCCGCTGCACTGATCCATCGCGACCACGAGGACAGGGAGGATGTGATGTCTAATGTTTCCTCTGCCAGTGTTGATGGGGAGGCTATGCTTGAATTCAAGAAGCAAGAGCTGCGGTTTAGGCAGCAGGAGCTTGAATTCAGCATAGCCAAACTAAAAATCGAACAGGCAGAAAAACAGAAAGACAGGGATCACCAGTTGGAACTGGCCAAGCTTCAGGTTGCAAATGGGTCCAAGGGTCCTGGACATGGCTCTGGGGCTTCCTCTCATCCACGGTTTCCGAAAGATCTGCTCAGTGTGTATGAAGAAAGGAATGACATTATGGACTGGCTGAATGCGTTTGAGTATGCATGCGAGGTTCAAGAAGTTGACAATGCTGATAAGATTGCTTGGTTGCTCAGTAGACTGCCCCATTCTGGCTGCAGTGCCATTATGGAAATGTCGAAGGCTGAGCGGGCTGATTTCGCAATGTTAAAGCAAACTCTCATTTTAAAGTTTGGGAAGACTCCGGCCCAATATTTAAAGCGTTTTCGAGAGTATAAGAAAAAGGAAGGTGGTACTTGGGTATCTTATGTCGCTGAATCTTTGAAAAACTTAACTGGCTGGGTCGAAGGTTATAAGGCTTCTACCTTCGAAGGCATGATCAATCTGGTCATGCTGGAACACATTTTTGCTTCTTCTTCCCCGGAGCTTAAGCAGCATTTGGCCGATTCGAAGGAGATAGATCCTAAGAAGCTGGCCATTGCAGCAGACTTATGGGTGTCACATCGAGTGTCCCATAAGGACAAAAATCCTGGTAAGCAGGAGGAAGGGAAAAGTCCAAAGATATGGAGGGTGGGGAATCTGCTAAATCTTCTTCCCATAAGGGCCACAAAAAGAAAAACAAGGGTAAGACACAAGAGAACTCACAGGGTAGTGGAGGTTCGCCTCCGAAACAGAACTCTGGTTACAATAAGCCTCCCTACGTAAACAGACCCACTGGGGCTTGTTTTTCTTTTGGAGCAACTGACCATGTGAAGGGGGATCCCCGGTGTAAGGTTAGACCTTTGGGGGTCCACTCCGCTAATCTGGCCTTCTCCTCCTACGAGGAAGAAGAGATTACAGGAGCATCCTTCTCCTCAGACTCATTTCCCAGCGGGATAGAGGCTGAGGTAGTTTTAGTGTCCCTGGGTTCCTGGGAGCCTAAAGTCGCAGAGGCTTATGCTAGGATTCCGGATAATAGCAAGCACTACTTTAAAGACAGCATGCTGATCAATGGAGTGGATACTCCAGCTCTTAGGGATAGTGGGTGCAGTCGAACAGTAGTGGATTCTACCTTGGTAGACTCAGAGGAAGTTGCCAGAGCTACTCTGATGCCCACTAAGTTTGCTGACGGCCCCCTCCGTATGTTTCCCGTGATCCCTGTAAATCTTACTTTAAATGGTACAGCAGTCAGGATTCCAGTGAGCATTCAGAGAAACGTCCCGGGAAAGGTCTTGCTGGGTAATGATCTCAGAGCTTTAGGGCTCGTAGGAGACACTGCCGAAAGACCCTACACACGGTCTCAAGCACGGGCAGCATTGGCCAAGTCCAATACGCCGCCCCAGCCGAAGGGGAAACCCAAGGCGAAGGGAGTCTACAAGTCAAGACGAGGGAAAGAGAATATTCCCCCGAGCTCGCCTACCACTGCGGTGGAGGAAGTTGGTCAATCGCCCGGGCCTGACGAGGAGGTGGCGATGCCTGAAGTTTTTGACCCCAACGATCATCCTGAACTAAAAGACTTGTTAGTTGAAGGAGGTCCTGATAGGGACGAATTCAGTAAAGGCCAACGTGAGTGCCCATCTCTGGAAGGCCTAAGGAGACAGGCCTGCTCCCAGCTTGAGGGTGAGCCTCCTGGGAAGCATAGGATTTATTGGGAAGGTGGACTCCTGTATAGTGAGCCCACAGAGTCTACAGAAGGAGACCATAGGAGGTTGGTGGTTCCCCTTGCTGTTAGGCCCTTCCTCCTGCAGTTGGCGCATGAAGTTCCCCTTGCTGGTCACCTTGGTATGAAGAGGACCAAGCAAAGGTTATCCATGCACTTCTACTGGCCCAAGATGGGGGTGCAAGTAGAAAGTCACTGCAGGAGTTGTGCCTCCTGCCAGTTGTCTGGTAAGGTTGGCGCGACAATCCAAGCTCCGTTGGTACCGCTCCCAGTTGTGGGGGTACCATTTGAAAGGGTAGGGATCGACATCGTTGGTCCCCTTGACCCGCAAACATCCTCGGGCAATAGGTTTATCCTGGTGCTGGTCGACCATGCAACCAGGTATCCTGAGGCCATCCCATTGAAAACTGTAACTGCCAAGTCAGTTGCAAAAGCTTTACTCGGCATATTTACTAGGGTTGGCTTCCCTAAAGAAGTTGTGTCAGATCGTGGCAGCAACTTTATGTCGAAGTATATGCAGGCTATGTGGAAAGAATGTGGGGTCACCTACAAGTTCTCTTCTGCATACCACCCCCAGACCAATGGTCTGGTGGAACGTTTCAACAGAACGTTAAAAAGCATGATTGGGGCTCTGGAGGAGCCCCAGAGAAGAAAATGGGATCTTCTTTTACCATGCCTACTGTTTGCCTACCGAGAGGTACCACAGGAGGGTGTTGGCTTCAGCCCCTTCGAACTTCTGTTCGGTCATCCCGTACGGGGACCCTTAGCCATCGTCAAAGAGGGATGGGAGATGCCCACTCCCCCTGTTACTACCAATGTAGTTGATTATGTGCTAGGGCTCAGAAAACGGATGGTACTTCTGATGGGCTTGGCTAGTGATAAATTGAAGGCAGGGCAAGCGCTGGTGAAACATTGGTACGACCAGAAAGCTTCCCTCATCAACTTTACACCTGGTCAGCACGTCCTGATCATGAATCCAATAAGGCCTCGCGCTTTACAGGACAAATGGTCAGGCCCTTACACAGTGGTGGAGCCCGTGGGAGAGGTGAACTATTTAGTGGACCTTGGAAGGCCTGGACAGGCTCCAAAAGTGTTTCACGTGAATAGGCTGAAGGCTTTCGTCCCAAGAGTCGAAATCGCAGCACTGCTACTGGCTTCAGATGTTGAGGAAGAGGAGTCAGAACCTCTCCCCGACCTGTTCCAAAGCGGTCCTTCAGATGGCTCCGTTGAGGGTGTCCGAGTGGCCCCTCACCTGACTTCTGATCAGCAGGCTGAGGTGAAAAGTTTGCTTAGGCAGTTTTCCCCCTGTTTTCACAGTCCCCTGGTTTGACACCTTGGTGCAAACATAACATTGACACAGGATACAGTGTACCTACCAAAAGTAGGGGATACAGGATGTCAGATAAAGTACGGTCTTATATTAAGACCGAGGTCAACAAGATGTTAGACCTTGGGGTGATTGAACCCTCTAGTAGTCCTTGGTCCAGTCCTGTGGTTTTGGTTCCAAAAGCAGGCACTTCTGAATTGAGGTTCTGCGTGGATTACAGGGCTCTGAATGCTGTCACCAAGACAGATGCACACCCCTTGCCTCGAACAGATGAGCTGGTGGATACGTTGGGTGCCTCCAAGTACCTCAGCACGTTTGACCTCACTGCTGGCTATTGGCAAATAGCTTTAGCAGAACATGCCAAGGAGAAGACAGCATTTTCTACTCCAGACGGCCTTTACCAATTCCGGGTAATGCCGTTCGGGTTGAAGAATGCACCTGCCACTTTCCAGAGGCTTGTGAATCATGTGTTGAATGGGTTGGACGAATTCTGTCTTGCATATCTAGACGATATAGCAGTTTTCAGTGCCACCTGGGAAGACCATGTGAAACACCTCAGGATTGTGCTCCAGGCCCTTCAGAAAGCCCACTTGACCATAAAGGCTAGTAAATGCCAGATTGGACAAGGCTCAGTGGTTTACCTTGGACATGAAGTAGGTGGAGGGAGGATACAGCCTCTACCCAGTAAAGTACAAGCAGTACAAGACTGGCCTACCCCCACTACGCAAACCCAAGTGAGAGCCTTCTTAGGACTCACGGGTTATTATCGCAATTTTGTGGCAGACTATGGCACCATAGCTGCTCCTCTGACTGCCCTCACAACTCCGAAGAAACCCAAGAAGGCAACTTGGACTGACGAGTGTGAGAAGGCCTTCAATGGCTTAAAAGACTCCTTGTGCCAGGCCCCTGTGCTCAGGGCCCCTGATTATCAAAGACCTTTTATCGTGCAGACGGATGCCTCTGACACTGGGATAGGAGCTGTACTATCACAAGTACATGAGAAGGGTAAGGAACACCCTATCGGTTTTATTAGTCGCCAGCTTAAGGACAGAGAGCTCAGATGGTCCATGGTAGAGAAAGAATGTTTCTCTGTTGTGTGGGCCCTAAGGAAGCTGAGGCCCTACCTCTATGGGACCCACTTCACTGTGCAGACTGACCATAAGCCGTTAAAGTGGCTAATGAACATGAAGGGGGAGAATCCAAAGTTGCTTAGGTGGTCCATAAGTCTACAAGGCTTCGACTTCACTATTGAGCATAGGCCAGGTGTCCAACATAGCAATGCTGATGGGTTGTCCAGAATGTTTAACCGACCTGAACAAGAGACTCATCCAGGGGTGGATTAGTTCCCCCTGTCCATAGTCTGGGAGGGGCGAGTGTTAGGAAAGATTTCGTAATTGTAGGGAATTTTCCTTCCATGTAGCAACCCCTAAACTTTTTGCTATTGTTTTTAACCTTGTTCTTGACTTTGCCAGAGAAGTACAGCCTTCTGCCGCACTTCTCTGGGCTTTCGCTCCTTTTCTTACGGGGAAACTGACATGCCCTTAAGACATTCAGTACCGGGGAACGCTGTTTCCCGTAGTTTCGTTTATCATGTTGCGGCTTTAGTGCAACATGACACAAGAGGGCACTGTAAGCTAAGTTACAGCTCTCTTGGGTCTCTAGCCTTCTACGGGCCCTAGATACTCTTTTAGGATGGTATTTGATCGGTGCAAGTCATTCAGGGACTGGAATGGTGGCAGCGATCGTTTTGTTTATTTTGAGCTCCTTTTGGCGTTCTGAGCACGTTTTTTGCACTGAACCCAAAATGGTGGCCTGGCTCCCAAAATGGCCAGTCCACAAGGCTCCTTTGTCCTGTCCACTGACCGTCTTGCTCCCTTCACCTTCCCCAGGTCGGGCGACCCGGGGCCTTCCTTATTTGGGCATGTACTTTCCCGCGAAACGTGTTTGCTTTCGCGGGCTTCTACATGTCGTTTGTGTGCCTCCAGGGTGTGGGCTGGGATGTCTGGTCCCAATACACATCCTGGGTGCCAGAGAGTCTGGGGTGGTGTGAATGCCTGGGACCACCGTGGTCCGTGATTGGTCCACGTATGGTATGTGTGTTGATGTGCGGATCTCCCATTGGCTCCCCTCCGTTTTGGCGCAAAGGGAACCGTGGATAAGAGGGAGCTGGAAACACCACTACCATGTCGATCTCCTGAGTTCTCACGAACGAAGGAATACAGGAGCCAAGTATCCTGCAACCAAGAGGCTGGACCGAGGAATTGCTGGTGACCCGCTGAAGGAATCCTCCTTTGCACTGCTGTCGTCCTGTGAAACCCTTTCCTCCTTGGATCGAACCAGAAGTGTCTGTACTGGTGCTTCGACCTTTGGAATAGCAGGAACAGCTATTCCCGGCGACTTCATCACCCCCTCCAAGTAAGCCTTCGGAAGTGTCTCTGGGCCATCCAGTTGACTGACCAGCTTACAAGGGAGTCCTGCTCTGTAACTGCCGCCAGGTTGTGTTGTATTTCGAGTCCTTGTCACTCTCCCACGCTTCGTACACTTGGCGTTCCCAAGTCTGAAGGGAGGAGTGTACATTTGGCTTGAATACACACGGCCGCTCCGTTGTCCTGCTGCGGCAACAAACTGTGCTGGTTTCGTCGATTGGGATGTCTTTTTGCTCTACACGACTTCGAGGCGTTCCCTGCTCTTCTGAACCTGCCAGCTGCTGAAACTAACGTGGAGAAGCCTGGGTCTGCTTGCTTCGGGGACCGGTGAGTAGTTTAGCTGGGATCTGGTCGCCCTCCTGCAGTATCCCATTGCTTTCCCTGCTGTGTAAAAACAGCACCCTTTTGGCCGTACTCGCGCTCTGCTTCTGCCCGCTGTGGAGGCTGCGCTTGAGTTGCGGAACCTGTTCTCCTTCTGCTGTGCACTAACCCGAACTGCCTGACTTCCTCCGAAGAGCTTCCCCTTTTGCCCGTTGGCACCGGCGTGGCAGGTACTTTGAGCACAAGGCTCCACTCTTCGCAGGGCTCGGACTTCCATCTAGTTAGGTGCCTCTGAAGGCGAACTGAGTCTAAAGCGTTATCGCACTGCCTGTTTTCCTTTCAGGTGGACTACATATTTCGTGCTTTAAACGCTTGCGACTGTGTATTTGTATATATATTGTGTTGATATGGTATGTGTTGGTTTAATATTGTGATATTGTGATTTTCTCGCTACGGTCATTATTTTAAAGGCCTTAAAATAAATGTGTATCTATTTTTGATATAACAACTGTTTGGAGTAGTTTGTAAGCGCTCTTGCTTTGTGTGCTCATTGCGGGCTTTCAGTCACCCTCACCCCTCTTGAGACCTAGTCTTGACCGCCGCGATCGCTACCTTGATTGGTCTGGCTCGTCCAGAGGTTACCCTGTTCCAAGTAATTAGGTTGGCCTTCTGAACTTCTGCGCCACCAGGACAGAGTTCAGAAATCCGTCTTAACACATCTCATGCTGTAGGAAGGGTCTCAGGTTTGGAAAAGGAAGGAGTTGGATATCACATTTCATGTTAGAGGTAGGATCTCAGGTTTGGTATTAGAGGCATTGAGATATCACATCTCATGCTATCAGAAGGGTATCAGGATTGGAATGGGAAGGAGTTGGATATCACATCTCATGCTAAAGGGAGGGTCTCAGGTTTGGAATGGGAAGGATTTGGATATCACATCTCATGTTATAGGAAGGACCTTAGGTTTGGTATTAGAAGCATTGAGATATCACATCTCATGCTATAGGAAGGGTCTCGGGATTGGAATGGGAAGGAGTTGGATATCACATCTCATGTTATAGGAAGGATCTCAGGTTTGGTATTAGAAACATTGAGATATAACATCTCATGCTATAGGAAGGGTCTCAGGATTGGAATGGGAAGGAGTTGGATATCACATCTCATGCTATGGGAAGGGTCTCAGGTTTGGTATTAGAAGCATTGTGATATCACATCTCATGCTATAGGAAGGGTTTCAGGTTTGATAGAAGCATTGAGATATCACATCTCATGCTATAGGAAGAGTCTCAGGTTTGGGAAGGGAAGGATTTGGATTTCACATCTCATGTTATAGGATGGTTCTCATGTTTGGTTTTTGAAGCATTGAGATATCACATCTCATGCTATCGGAAGGGTCTCAGGTTTGGAATGGGAAGGAGTTGGATATCACATCTCATGTTATAGGAAGGGTCTCAGGTTTGGAATGGGAAGGAGTTGGATATTACATCTCTTGTTATAGGGAGGGTCTCAGGATTTGAATGGTAAGGAGTTGGATATCACATCTCATGCTATAGGAAGGGTCTCAGGCTGGAATGGGAAGGAGTTGGATATCACATCTCATGTTATATACAGGAAGGGTCTCAGGATTGGAATGGGAAGGATTTGGATATCACATCTCTTGCTATAGGAAGGGTCTCAGGTTTTTTATTAGAAACATTGAGATATCACATCTCATGCTATAGGAAGGGTTTTAGGATTGGAATGGGAAGTATTTGGATATCACATCTCATGCTAAAGGAAGGGTCTCAGGTCTGGAATGGGAAGGAATTGGATATCACATCTCATGTTATAGGAAGGGTCTCAGGTTTTTTATTAGAAACATTGAGATATCACATCTCATGTTATAGGACGGTTCCCAGGTTTGGTATTAGAAGCATTGAGATATCACATCTCATGGTATAGGAAGGGTCTCAGGGTTGGAATGGGAAGGAGTTGGATATCACATCTCATCCAATAGGAAGGGTCTCAGGTTTGGAATGGGAAGGAATTGGATATCACATCTCATGTTATAGGAAGGATCTCAGGTTTGGTATTAGAAGCATTGAGATATCACATCTCATGCTATAGGAAGGGTATCAGGATTGGAATGTGAAGGATTTGGATATCACATCTCATGCTAAAGGAAGGGTCTCAGGTTTGGTAGAAGCATTGAGATATCACATCTCATGCTATAGGAAGGGTCTCAGGATTTGAATGGCAAGGAGTTGGATATCACATCTCATGCCATAGGAAGGGTCTCAGGTTTGGTATAAGCATTGAGATATCACATCTCTGCTATCGGAAGGTTCTCACGATTGGATTGGGAAGGAGTTGGATATCCCTTCTCATGCTATAGGAAGTGTCTCAGGTTGGAATGGGAAGGAGTTGAATATCACATCTCATGTTATAGGAAGGGTCTCAGGATTGGAATGGGAAGGATTTGGATATCACATCTCTTGCTATATCAAGGGTCTCAGGATTGGAATGGGAAGGATTTGGATATTTCCCATTCCAATCCTGAGACCCTTCCTAACACATGAGATGTGATATCCAACTCCTTCCCATTCCAACCTGAGACACTTCCTATAGCATGAGAAGGGATATCCAACTCCTTCCCAATCCAATCCTGAGACCCTTCCGATAGCAGAGATGTGATATCTCAATGCTTATACCAAACCTGAGACCCTTCCTATGGCATGAGATGTGATATCCAACTCCTTGCCATTCAAATCCTGAGACCCTTCCTATAGCATGAAAAGGGATATCCCTCTCCTTCCCAATCCAATCCTGAGACCCTTCCGATAGCAGAGACGTGAAATCTCAATGCTTCTACCAAACCTGAGACCCTTCCTTTAGCATGAGATGTGATATCCAAATCCTTCACATTCCAATCCTGAGACCCTTCCTATAGCATGAGATTTGATATCTCAATGCTTCTAATACCAAACGTGAGATCCTTCCTATAACATGAGATGTGATATCCAAATCCTCCCCTTCCAAACCTGAGACCCTCCCTTTAGCATGAAATGTGATATCCAACTCCTTCCTATTCCAATCCTGAGACTCTTCTGATAGCATGAGATGTGATATCTCAATGCTTCTAATACCAAACCTGAGATCCTTCCGATAGCATGAGATGTGATATCTCAATGCTTCTAATACCAAACCTGAGATCCTTCCTATAACATGAGATGTGATATCCAAATCCTTCCCCTTCCAAACCTGAGACCCTCCCTTTAGCATGAGATGTGATATCTAACTCCTTCCCATTCCATTCCTGAGACCCTTCTGATAGCATGAGATGTGATATCTCAATGCCTCTAATACCAAACCTGAGATCCTACCTCTAACATGAAATGAGATATCCAACTCTTTCCCCTTCCAAACCTGAGAGCCTTCCTATAGCATGAGATGTGATATCCAAGTCCTTCCCATTTCAATACTGAGACCCTTCCTATAGCTTGAGATGTGATATCCAACTCCTTCCCATTCCAATTCTGAGACCCTTCCTATAGCATGAGATGTGATATCTCAATGCTTATACCAAACCTGAGAGCCTACCTATAACATGAGATGTGATATCCAAGTCCATCCCATTCCAATCCTTAGACCCTCCCTACAGCATGCGATGTGATATCTCAATGATTCTAATACCAAACCAGAGACTCTTCCTATAACATGAGATGGGATATCCAACTCCTTCCCATTCCAATTCTGAGACCCTTCCTATACTATGAGACTTGATATCTCAATGCTTCTAATACCAAACCTGAGACCCGTAATATAACATGAGATGTGATATCCAAATCCTTCCCCTTCCAAACCTTAGACCCTTCCTTTATCATGAGATGTGATATCCAACTCATTCCCATTCCAATCCTGATACCCTTCCGATATCATGAGATGTGATATCTCAAAGCTTCTAATATCAAACTTGAGACCCTCCCTATAGCATGAGATGTGATATCCAAGTCCTTCCCATTCCAATCCTGAGACCCTTCCTATAGCATGAGATGTGATATCTCAATGCTTCTAATACCAAACCTGAGACCCTTCCTATAACATGAGATGGGAATATCCAACTCCTTCCCATTCCAATCTTGAGACCCTTCCGATAGCAGAGATGTGATATCTCAATGCTTATACCAAACCTGAGATCCTTCCTATAACATGAGATGTGATATCCAACTCCTTCCCATTCCAATCCTGAGACACTTCCTATAGCATGAGATGTGATATCTCACTGCTTATACCAAACCTGAGACCCTTCCCATAGCAGGAGATGTGATATCCAACTCCTTCCCATTCCAATCCTCAGACCCTTCCTATAGCATGAGATGTGATATCTCAATGCTTCTAATGTCAAACTTGAGACCCTACCTATAGCATGAGATGTGATATCCAAGTCCTTCCCATTCCAATCCTGAGACACTTCCTATAGCATGAGATGTGATATCTCAATGCTTCTAATACCAAACCTGAGACTCTTCCTATAACATGAGATGGGATATCCAACTCCTTCCCATTCCAATCCTGAGACCCTTTTGATAGCAGAGATGTGATATCTCAATGTTTATACCAAACCTGAGACCCTTCCTACGGCATGAGATGTCATATTCAACTCCTTCCCATTCCAATCCTGAGACCCTTCCTATAGCATGAGATTTGATATCCAACTCCTTCCCATTCCAATCCTGAGACCCTTCCTATAGCATGAGATGTGATGTCTCAATGCTTCTAATACCAAACCTGAGATCCTTCCTATAACATGAGATGTGATATCCAACTCCTTCCATTCCAATCCTGAGACCCTTCCTATAGCATGAGATGTGATATCTCAATGCTTATACCAAACCTGAGACCCTTCCTATAGCATGAGATGTGATATCCAACTCCTTCCCATTCCAATCATGAGACCCTTCCTATAGCATGAGATGTGATATCTCAATGCTTCTAATACCAAACCTGAGATCCTTCCTATAACATGAGATGTGATATCCAAATCCTTCCCCTTCCAAACCTGAGACCCTCCCTTTAGCATGAGATGTGATATCTAACTCCTTCCCATTCCATTCCTGAGACCCTTCTGATAGCATGAGATGTGATATCTCAATGCCTCTAATACCAAACCTGAGATCCTACCTCTAACATGAAATGAGATATCCAACTCTTTCCCCTTCCAAACCTGAGAGCCTTCCTATAGCATGAGATGTGATATCCAAGTCCTTCCCATTTCAATACTGAGACCCTTCCTATAGCTTGAGATGTGATATCCAACTCCTTCCCATTCCAATTCTGAGACCCTTCCTATAGCATGAGATGTGATATCTCAATGCTTATACCAAACCTGAGAGCCTACCTATAACATGAGATGTGATATCCAAGTCCACCCCATTCCAATCCTTAGACCCTTCCTACAGCATGCGATGTGATATCTCAATGATTCTAATACCAAACCAGAGACTCTTCCTATAACATGAGATGGGATATCCAACTCCTTCCCATTCCAATTCTGAGACCCTTCCTATACTATGAGACTTGATATCTCAATGCTTCTAATACCAAACCTGAGACCCGTAATATAACATGAGATGTGATATCCAAATCCTTCCCCTTCCAAACCTTAGACCCTTCCTTTATCATGAGATGTGATATCCAACTCATTCCCATTCCAATCCTGAGACCCTTCCGATATCATGAGATGTGATATCTCAAAGCTTCTAATATCAAACTTGAGACCCTCCCTATAGCATGAGATGTGATATCCAAGTCCTTCCCATTCCAATCCTGAGACCCTTCCTATAGCATGAGATGTGATATCTCAATGCTTCTAATACCAAACCTGAGACCCTTCCTATAACATGAGATGGGAATATCCAACTCCTTCCCATTCCAATCTTGAGACCCTTCCGATAGCAGAGATGTGATATCTCAATGCTTATACCAAACCTGAGATCCTTCCTATAACATGAGATGTGATATCCAACTCCTTCCCATTCCAATCCTGAGACACTTCCTATAGCATGAGATGTGATATCTCACTGCTTATACCAAACCTGAGACCCTTCCCATAGCAGGAGATGTGATATCCAACTCATTCCCATTCCAATCCTCAGACCCTTCCTATAGCATGAGATGTGATATCTCAATGCTTCTAATGTCAAACTTGAGACCCTACCTATAGCATGAGATGTGATATCCAAGTCCTTCCCATTCCAATCCTGAGACACTTCCTATAGCATGAGATGTGATATCTCAATGCTTCTAATACCAAACCTGAGACTCTTCCTATAACATGAGATGGGATATCCAACTCCTTCCCCATTCCAATCCTGAGACCCTTTTGATAGCAGAGATGTGATATCTCATTGTTTATACCAAACCTGAGACCCTTCCTACGGCATGAGATGTCATATTCAACTCCTTCCCATTCCAATCCTGAGACCCTTCCTATAGCATGAGATTTGATATCCAACTCCTTCCCATTCCAATCCTGAGACCCTTCCTATAGCATGAGATGTGATGTCTCAATGCTTCTAATACCAAACCTGAGATCCTTCCTATAACATGAGATGTGATATCCAACTCCTTCCATTCCAATCCTGAGACCCTTCCTATAGCATGAGATGTGATATCTCAATGCTTATACCAAACCTGAGACCCTTCCAATAGCATGAGATGTGATATCCAACTCCTTCCCATTCCAATCATGAGACCCTTCCTATAGCATGAGATGTGATATCTCAATGCTTCTAATACCAAACCTGAGATCCTTCCTCTAACATGAAATGTGAGATCCAACTCCTTCCCTTTCCAAACCTAAGAGCCTATCTATAGCATGAGATGTGATATCCAAGTCCTTCACATTCCAACCCTTAGACCCTTCCTACAGCATGCAATATGATATCTCAATGATTCTAATAACAAACCTGAGACCCGTCCTATAACATGAGATGGGATATCCAACTACTTCCCATTCCAATCCTGAGACACTTCCGATAGCAGAGATGTGATATCTCAATGTTTATACCAAACCTGAGACCCTTCCTATAACATGAGATGTGATATCCAACTCCTTCCCGTTCCAAACCTGAGACCCTTCCTTTAGCATGAGATGTGATATCCAGCTCCTTCCCATTCCAATCCTGAGACACTTCCGATAGCATGAGATGTGATATCTCAATGCTTCTAATATCAAAACTGAGACCCTCCCTATAGCATGATATGTGATATCTAAGTCCTTCCCATTCCAATCCTGAGACCCTTCCTATAGCATGAGATGTGATATCTCAATGCTTCTACCAAACCTGAGACCCTTCCTTTAGCATGAGATGTAATATCCAACTCCTTCAAATTCCAATCCTGAGACCCTTCCTATAGCATGAGATGTGATATCTCAATACTTCTAATACCAAACCTGAGATCCATCCTATAACATGAGATGTGATATCCAACTCCTTCCCTTTCCAAACCTGAGAGCCGTTCTAAAGCATGAGATGTGATATCCAGGTCCTTCCCATTCCAATCCTTAGACCCTTCCTACAGCATGCAATATGATATCTCAATGATTCTAATAACAAACCTGAGACCCGTCCTATAGCATGAGATATGATATCCAAGTCCTTCCCATTCCAATCCTGAGACCCTTCCTATAACATGAAATGTGATATCCAACTCCTTCCCATTCCAACCTGAGACCATTCCTATAGCATGAGATGGGATATCCAACTTCTTCCAAATCCAATACTGATACCCTTCCGATAGCATGAGATGTGATATCCCAATGCTTCTACCAAACCTGAGACCCATACTATGGCATGAGATGTGATATCAAACTCCTTCCCATTCCAATCCTGAGACCCTTCCTATAGCTTGAGGTGTGATATCCAACTCCTTCCCATTCCAATTCTGAGACCCTTCTTATACCATGAGACTTGATATCTCAATGCTTCTAATATTAAACCTGAGACCCGTCCTATAACATGAGATGTGATATCCAAATCCTTCCCCTTCCAAACCTTAGACCCTTCCTTTATCATGAGATGTGATATCCAACTCCTTCCCATTCCAATCCTGAGACCCTTCCGATATCATGAGATTTGTTATCTCAATGCTTCTAATATCAAACTTGAGACCCTCCCTATAGCATGAGATGTGACATCCAAGTCCTTCCCATTCCAATCCTGAGACCCTTCCCATAGCATGAGATGTGATATTTCTATGCTTCTAATACCAAACCTGAGACCCTTCCTATAACATGAGATGGGATATCCAACTCCTTCCCATTCCAATCCTGAGACCTTTCCGATAGCAGAGATGTGATATCTCAATGCTTATACCAAACCTGAGAACCTTCCTATGGCCTGAGATGTCATATACAACTCCTTCCCATTCCAATCCTGAGACCCTTCCTTTAGCATGAGATGTGATATCTCAATGCTTATACCAAATCTGAGACCCTTCCTATAGCATGAGATGTGATATCCAATTCCTTCCCATTCCAATCCTGAGACCCTTCCTATAGCATGAGATGTGATATCTCAATGCTTATACCAAACCTGAAAGCCTACCTATAACATGAGATGTGATATCCAAGTCCATCCCATTCCAATCCTTAGACCCTTCCTACAGCATGCGATGTGATATCTCAATGATTCTAATACCAAACCAGAGACTCTTCCTATAACATGAGATGGGATATCCAACTCCTTCCCATTCCAATCCTGAGCCGCTTCCGATAGCAGAGATGTGATATCTCAATGCTTATACCAAACCTGAGACCCTTCCTATAACATGAGATGTGATATCCAACTCCTTCCCGTTCCAAACCTGAGACACTAACTATAGCATATGTGATATCCAACTCCTTCCCATTCCAAACATGAGACCCTTCCTATAGCAAGAAAGTAATATCCAACTCCTACCCATTCCAATCCTGAGACCCTTCCTATAGCAAGAGATGTGATATCCAAATCCTTCCCATTCCAATCCTGAGACCCTTCCTATAACATGAGATGTGATATCCAACTCCTTCCCATTCCAATCCTGAGACACTTCCTATAGCATGAGATGTGATATCTCAATGCTTCTAATACCAAACCTGAGACTCTTCCTATAACATGAAATGGGATATCCAACTCCTTCCCATTCCAATCCTGAGACCCTTTTGATAGCAGAGATGTGATATCTCAATGTTTATACCAAACCTGAGACCCTTCCTACGGCATGAGATGTCATATTCAACTCCTTCCCATTCCAATCCTGAGACCCTTCCTATAGCATGAGATTTGATATCCAACTCCTTCCCATTCCAATCCTGAGACCCTTCCTATAGCATGAGATGTGATGTCTCAATGCTTCTAATACCAAACCTGAGATCCTTCCTATAACATGAGATGTGATATCCAACTCCTTCCATTCCAATCCTGAGACCCTTCCTATAGCATGAGATGTGATATCTCAATGCTTATACCAAACCTGAGACCCTTCCTATAGCATGAGATGTGATATCCAACTCCTTCCCATTCCAATCCTGAGACCCTTCCTATAGCATGAGATGTGATATCTCAATGCTTCTAATACCAAACCTGAGATCCTTCCTCTAACATGAAATGTGAGATCCAACTCCTTCCCTTTCCAAACCTAAGAGCCTATCTATAGCATGAGATGTGATATCCAAGTCCTTTACATTCCAACCCTTAGACCCTTCCTACAGCATGCAATATGATATCTCAATGATTCTAATAACAAACCTGAGACCCGTCCTATAACATGAGATGGGATATCCAACTCCTTCCCATTCCAATCCTGAGACACTTCCGATAGCAGAGATGTGATATCTCAATGTTTATACCAAACCTGAGACCCTTCCTATAACATGAGATGTGATATCCAACTCCTTCCCGTTCCAAACCTGAGACCCTTCCTTTAGCATGAGATGTGATATCCAGCTCCTTCCCATTCCAATCCTGAGACACTTCCGATAGCATGAGATGTGATATCTCACTGCTTATACCAAACCTGAGACCCTTCCCATAGCAGGAGATGTGATATCCAACTCCTTCCCATTCCAATCCTCAGACCCTTCCTATAGCATGAGATGTGATATCTCAATGCTTCTAATGTCAAACTTGAGACCCTACCTATAGCATGAGATGTGATATCCAAGTCCTTCCCATTCCAATCCTGAGACACTTCCTATAGCATGAGATGTGATATCTCAATGCTTCTAATACCAAACCTGAGACTCTTCCTATAACATGAGATGGGATATCCAACTCCTTCCCATTCCAATCCTGAGACCCTTTTGATAGCAGAGATGTGATATCTCAATGTTTATACCAAACCTGAGACCCTTCCTACGGCATGAGATGTCATATTCAACTCCTTCCCATTCCAATCCTGAGACCCTTCCTATAGCATGAGATTTGATATCCAACTCCTTCCCATTCCAATCCTGAGACCCTTCCTATAGCATGAGATGTGATGTCTCAATGCTTCTAATACCAAACCTGAGATCCTTCCTATAACATGAGATGTGATATCCAACTCCTTCCATTCCAATCCTGAGACCCTTCCTATAGCATGAGATGTGATATCTCAATGCTTATACCAAACCTGAGACCCTTCCTATAGCATGAGATGTGATATCCAACTCCTTCCCATTCCAATCATGAGACCCTTCCTATAGCATGAGATGTGATATCTCAATGCTTCTAATACCAAACCTGAGATCCTTCCTATAACATGAGATGTGATATCCAAATCCTTCCCCTTCCAAACCTGAGACCCTCCCTTTAGCATGAGATGTGATATCTAACTCCTTCCCATTCCATTCCTGAGACCCTTCTGATAGCATGAGATGTGATATCTCAATGCCTCTAATACCAAACCTGAGATCCTACCTCTAACATGAAATGAGATATCCAACTCTTTCCCCTTCCAAACCTGAGAGCCTTCCTATAGCATGAGATGTGATATCCAAGTCCTTCCCATTTCAATACTGAGACCCTTCCTATAGCTTGAGATGTGATATCCAACTCCTTCCCATTCCAATTCTGAGACCCTTCCTATAGCATGAGATGTGATATCTCAATGCTTATACCAAACCTGAGAGCCTACCTATAACATGAGATGTGATATCCAAGTCCACCCCATTCCAATCCTTAGACCCTTCCTACAGCATGCGATGTGATATCTCAATGATTCTAATACCAAACCAGAGACTCTTCCTATAACATGAGATGGGATATCCAACTCCTTCCCATTCCAATTCTGAGACCCTTCCTATACTATGAGACTTGATATCTCAATGCTTCTAATACCAAACCTGAGACCCGTAATATAACATGAGATGTGATATCCAAATCCTTCCCCTTCCAAACCTTAGACCCTTCCTTTATCATGAGATGTGATATCCAACTCATTCCCATTCCAATCCTGAGACCCTTCCGATATCATGAGATGTGATATCTCAAAGCTTCTAATATCAAACTTGAGACCCTCCCTATAGCATGAGATGTGATATCCAAGTCCTTCCCATTCCAATCCTGAGACCCTTCCTATAGCATGAGATGTGATATCTCAATGCTTCTAATACCAAACCTGAGACCCTTCCTATAACATGAGATGGGAATATCCAACTCCTTCCCATTCCAATCTTGAGACCCTTCCGATAGCAGAGATGTGATATCTCAATGCTTATACCAAACCTGAGATCCTTCCTATAACATGAGATGTGATATCCAACTCCTTCCCATTCCAATCCTGAGACACTTCCTATAGCATGAGATGTGATATCTCACTGCTTATACCAAACCTGAGACCCTTCCCATAGCAGGAGATGTGATATCCAACTCATTCCCATTCCAATCCTCAGACCCTTCCTATAGCATGAGATGTGATATCTCAATGCTTCTAATGTCAAACTTGAGACCCTACCTATAGCATGAGATGTGATATCCAAGTCCTTCCCATTCCAATCCTGAGACACTTCCTATAGCATGAGATGTGATATCTCAATGCTTCTAATACCAAACCTGAGACTCTTCCTATAACATGAGATGGGATATCCAACTCCTTCCCATTCCAATCCTGAGACCCTTTTGATAGCAGAGATGTGATATCTCATTGTTTATACCAAACCTGAGACCCTTCCTACGGCATGAGATGTCATATTCAACTCCTTCCCATTCCAATCCTGAGACCCTTCCTATAGCATGAGATTTGATATCCAACTCCTTCCCATTCCAATCCTGAGACCCTTCCTATAGCATGAGATGTGATGTCTCAATGCTTCTAATACCAAACCTGAGATCCTTCCTATAACATGAGATGTGATATCCAACTCCTTCCATTCCAATCCTGAGACCCTTCCTATAGCATGAGATGTGATATCTCAATGCTTATACCAAACCTGAGACCCTTCCAATAGCATGAGATGTGATATCCAACTCCTTCCCATTCCAATCATGAGACCCTTCCTATAGCATGAGATGTGATATCTCAATGCTTCTAATACCAAACCTGAGATCCTTCCTCTAACATGAAATGTGAGATCCAACTCCTTCCCTTTCCAAACCTAAGAGCCTATCTATAGCATGAGATGTGATATCCAAGTCCTTCACATTCCAACCCTTAGACCCTTCCTACAGCATGCAATATGATATCTCAATGATTCTAATAACAAACCTGAGACCCGTCCTATAACATGAGATGGGATATCCAACTACTTCCCATTCCAATCCTGAGACACTTCCGATAGCAGAGATGTGATATCTCAATGTTTATACCAAACCTGAGACCCTTCCTATAACATGAGATGTGATATCCAACTCCTTCCCGTTCCAAACCTGAGACCCTTCCTTTAGCATGAGATGTGATATCCAGCTCCTTCCCATTCCAATCCTGAGACACTTCCGATAGCATGAGATGTGATATCTCAATGCTTCTAATATCAAAACTGAGACCCTCCCTATAGCATGATATGTGATATCTAAGTCCTTCCCATTCCAATCCTGAGACCCTTCCTATAGCATGAGATGTGATATCTCAATGCTTCTACCAAACCTGAGACCCTTCCTTTAGCATGAGATGTAATATCCAACTCCTTCAAATTCCAATCCTGAGACCCTTCCTATAGCATGAGATGTGATATCTCAATACTTCTAATACCAAACCTGAGATCCATCCTATAACATGAGATGTGATATCCAACTCCTTCCCTTTCCAAACCTGAGAGCCGTTCTAAAGCATGAGATGTGATATCCAGGTCCTTCCCATTCCAATCCTTAGACCCTTCCTACAGCATGCAATATGATATCTCAATGATTCTAATAACAAACCTGAGACCCGTCCTATAGCATGAGATATGATATCCAAGTCCTTCCCATTCCAATCCTGAGACCCTTCCTATAACATGAAATGTGATATCCAACTCCTTCCCATTCCAACCTGAGACCATTCCTATAGCATGAGATGGGATATCCAACTTCTTCCAAATCCAATACTGATACCCTTCCGATAGCATGAGATGTGATATCCCAATGCTTCTACCAAACCTGAGACCCATACTATGGCATGAGATGTGATATCAAACTCCTTCCCATTCCAATCCTGAGACCCTTCCTATAGCTTGAGGTGTGATATCCAACTCCTTCCCATTCCAATTCTGAGACCCTTCTTATACCATGAGACTTGATATCTCAATGCTTCTAATATTAAACCTGAGACCCGTCCTATAACATGAGATGTGATATCCAAATCCTTCCCCTTCCAAACCTTAGACCCTTCCTTTATCATGAGATGTGATATCCAACTCCTTCCCATTCCAATCCTGAGACCCTTCCGATATCATGAGATTTGTTATCTCAATGCTTCTAATATCAAACTTGAGACCCTCCCTATAGCATGAGATGTGACATCCAAGTCCTTCCCATTCCAATCCTGAGACCCTTCCTATAGCATGAGATGTGATATTTCTATGCTTCTAATACCAAACCTGAGACCCTTCCTATAACATGAGATGGGATATCCAACTCCTTCCCATTCCAATCCTGAGACCTTTCCGATAGCAGAGATGTGATATCTCAATGCTTATACCAAACCTGAGAACCTTCCTATGGCCTGAGATGTCATATACAACTCCTTCCCATTCCAATCCTGAGACCCTTCCTTTAGCATGAGATGTGATATCTCAATGCTTATACCAAATCTGAGACCCTTCCTATAGCATGAGATGTGATATCCAATTCCTTCCCATTCCAATCCTGAGACCCTTCCTATAGCATGAGATGTGATATCTCAATGCTTATACCAAACCTGAAAGCCTACCTATAACATGAGATGTGATATCCAAGTCCATCCCATTCCAATCCTTAGACCCTTCCTACAGCATGCGATGTGATATCTCAATGATTCTAATACCAAACCAGAGACTCTTCCTATAACATGAGATGGGATATCCAACTCCTTCCCATTCCAATCCTGAGCCGCTTCCGATAGCAGAGATGTGATATCTCAATGCTTATACCAAACCTGAGACCCTTCCTATAACATGAGATGTGATATCCAACTCCTTCCCGTTCCAAACCTGAGACACTAACTATAGCATATGTGATATCCAACTCCTTCCCATTCCAAACATGAGACCCTTCCTATAGCAAGAAAGTAATATCCAACTCCTACCCATTCCAATCCTGAGACCCTTCCTATAGCAAGAGATGTGATATCCAAATCCTTCCCATTCCAATCCTGAGACCCTTCCTATAACATGAGATGTGATATCCAACTCCTTCCCATTCCAATCCTGAGACACTTCCTATAGCATGAGATGTGATATCTCAATGCTTCTAATACCAAACCTGAGACTCTTCCTATAACATGAAATGGGATATCCAACTCCTTCCCATTCCAATCCTGAGACCCTTTTGATAGCAGAGATGTGATATCTCAATGTTTATACCAAACCTGAGACCCTTCCTACGGCATGAGATGTCATATTCAACTCCTTCCCATTCCAATCCTGAGACGCTTCCTATAGCATGAGATTTGATATCCAACTCCTTCCCATTCCAATCCTGAGACCCTTCCTATAGCATGAGATGTGATGTCTCAATGCTTCTAATACCAAACCTGAGATCCTTCCTATAACATGAGATGTGATATCCAACTCCTTCCATTCCAATCCTGAGACCCTTCCTATAGCATGAGATGTGATATCTCAATGCTTATACCAAACCTGAGACCCTTCCTATAGCATGAGATGTGATATCCAACTCCTTCCCATTCCAATCCTGAGACCCTTCCTATAGCATGAGATGTGATATCTCAATGCTTCTAATACCAAACCTGAGATCCTTCCTCTAACATGAAATGTGAGATCCAACTCCTTCCCTTTCCAAACCTAAGAGCCTATCTATAGCATGAGATGTGATATCCAAGTCCTTTACATTCCAACCCTTAGACCCTTCCTACAGCATGCAATATGATATCTCAATGATTCTAATAACAAACCTGAGACCCGTCCTATAACATGAGATGGGATATCCAACTCCTTCCCATTCCAATCCTGAGACACTTCCGATAGCAGAGATGTGATATCTCAATGTTTATACCAAACCTGAGACCCTTCCTATAACATGAGATGTGATATCCAACTCCTTCCCGTTCCAAACCTGACACCCTTCCTTTAGCATGAGATGTGATATCCAGCTCCTTCCCATTCCAATCCTGAGACACTTCCGATAGCATGAGATGTGATATCTCAATGCTTCTAATATCAAAACTGAGACCCTCCCTATAGCATGATATGTGATATCTAAGTCCTTCCCATTCCAATCCTGAGACCCTTCCTATAGCATGAGATGTGATATCTCAATGCTTCTACCAAACCTGAGACCCTTCCTTTAGCATGAGATGTGATATCCAACTCCTTCCCATTCCAATCCTGAAACCCTTCCTATAGCATGAGATGTGATATCTCAATACTTCTAATACCAAACCTGAGATCCTTCCGATAACATGAGATGTGATATCTCAATACTTCTAATACCAAACCTGAGATCCATCCTATAACATGAGATGTGATATCCAACTCCTTCCCTTTCCAAACCTGAGAGCCGTTCTATAGCATGAGATGTGATATCCAGGTCCTTCCCATTCCAATCCTTAACCCTTCCTACAGCATGCAATATGATATCTCAATGATTCTAATAACAAACCTGAGACCCGTCCTATAGCATGAGATATGATATCCAAGTCCTTCCCATTCCAATCCTGAGACCCTTCCTATAACATGAAATGTGATATCCAACTCCTTCCCATTCCAACCTGAGACCCTTCCTATAGCATGAGATGGGATATCCAACTTCTTCCAAATCCAATACTGATACCCTTCTGATAGCATGAGATGTGATATCCCAATGCTTCTACCAAACCTGAGACCCATACTATGGCATGAGATGTGATATCAAACTCCTTCCCATTCCAATCCTGAGACCCTTCCTATAGCTTGAGGTGTGATTTCCAACTCCTTCCCATTCCAATTCTGAGACCCTTCTTATACCATGAGACTTAATATCTCAATGCTTCTAATATTAAACCTGAGACCCGTCCTATAACATGAGATGTGATATCCAAATCCTTCCCCTTCCAAACCTTAGACCCTTCCTTTATCATGAGATGTGATATCCAACTCCTTCCCATTCCAATCCTGAGACCCTTCCGATATCATGAGATTTGTTATCTCAATGCTTCTAATATCAAACTTGAGACCCTCCCTATAGCATGAGATGTGAGATCCAAGTCCTTCCCATTCCAATCCTGAGACCCTTCCTATAGCATGAGATGTGATATCTCTATGCTTCTAATACCAAACCTGAGAGCCTTCCTATAACATGAGATGGGATATCCAACTCCTTCCCATTCCAATCCTGAGACCTTTCCGATAGCAGAGATGTGATATCTCAATGCTTATACCAAACCTGAGAACCTTCCTATGGCCTGAGATGTCATATACAACTCCTTCCCATTCCAATCCTGAGACCCTTCCTTTAGCATGAGATGTGATATCTCAATGCTTATACCAAATCTGAGACCCTTCCTATAGCATGAGATGTGATATCCAATTCCTTCCCATTCCAATCCTGAGACCCTTCCTATAGCATGAGATGTGATATCTCAATGCTTATACCAAACCTGAGAGCCTACCTATAACATGAGATGTGATATCCAAGTCTATCCCATTCCAATCCTTAGACCCTTCCTACAGCATGCGATGTGATATCTCAATAATTCTAATACCAAACCAGAGACTCTTCCTATAACAGGAGATGGGATATCCAACTCCTTCCCATTCCAATCCTGAGCCGCTTCCGATAGCAGAGATGTGATATCTCAATGCTTATACCAAACCTGAGACCCTTCCTATAACATGAGATGTGATATCCAACTCCTTCCCGTTCCAAACCTGAGACACTAACTATAGCATATGTGATATCCAACTCCTTCCCATTCCAAACATGAGACCCTTCCTATAGCAAGAAAGTAATATCCAACTCCTACCCATTCCAATCCTGAGACCCTTCCTATAGCAAGAGATGTGATATCCAAATCCTTCCCATTCCAATCCTGAGACCCTTCCTATAACATGAGATGTGATATCCAACTCCTTCCCATTCCAACCTGAGACACTTCCTATAGCATGAGAAGGGATATCCAACTCCTTCCCAATCCAATCCTGAGACCCTTCCGATAGCAGAGATGTGATATCTCAATGCTTATACCAAACCTGAGACCCTTCCTATGGCATGAGATGTGATATCCAACTCCTTGCCATTCAAATCCTGAGACCCTTCCTATAGCATGAGAAGGGATATCCAACTCCTTCCCAATCCAATCCTGAGACCCTTCCGATAGCAGCGACGTGATATCTCAATGCTTCTACCAAACCTGAGACCCTTCCTTTAGCATGAGATGTGATATCCAAATCCTTCACATTCCAATCCTGAGACCCTTCCTATAGCATGAGATGTGATATCTCAATGCTTCTAATACCAAACCTGAGATCCTTCCTATAACATGAGATGTGATATCCAATTCCTTCCCATTCCAAACCTGAGACCCTTCCTATTGGATGAGATGTGATATCCAACTCCTTCCCATTCCAACCTTGAGACCCTTCCTATAGCATGAGATGTGATGTCTCAATGCTTCTAATACCAAACCTGAGATCCTTCCTATAACATGAGATGTGATATCCAACTCCTTCTATTCCAATCCTGAGACCCGTCCTATAGCATGAGATGTGATATCTCAAGGCTTATACCAAACCTGAGACCCTTCCTATAGCATGAGATGTGATATCCAACTGCTTCCCATTCCAATCCTGAGACCCCTCCTATAGCATGCAATATGATATCTCAATGATTCTAATAACAAACCTGAGACCCGTCCTATAGCATGAGATATGATATCCAAGTCCTTCGCATTCCAATCCTGAGACCCTTCCTATAACATGAAATGTGATATCCAACTCCTTCCCATTCCAACCTGAGACCATTCCTATAGCATGAGATGGGATATCCAACTTCTTCCAAATCCAATACTGATACCCTTCCGATAGCATGAGATGTGATATCCCAATGCTTCTACCAAACCTGAGACCCATACTATGGCATGAGATGTGATATCAAACTCCTTCCCATTCCAATCCTGAGACCCTTCCTATAGCTTGAGGTGTGATATCCAACTCCTTCCCATTCCAATTCTGAGACCCTTCTTATACCATGAGACTTGATATCTCAATGCTTCTAATATTAAACCTGAGACCCGTCCTATAACATGAGATGTGATATCCAAATCCTTCCCCTTCCAAACCTTAGACCCTTCCTTTATCATGAGATGTGATATCCAACTCCTTCCCATTCCAATCCTGAGACCCTTCCGATATCATGAGATTTGTTATCTCAATGCTTCTAATATCAAACTTGAGACCCTCCCTATAGCATGAGATGTGACATCCAAGTCCTTCCCATTCCAATCCTGAGACCCTTCCTATAGCATGAGATGTGATATCTCTATGCTTCTAATACCAAACCTGAGACCCTTCCTATAACATGAGATGGGATATCCAACTCCTTCCCATTCCAATCCTGAGACCTTTCCGATAGCAGAGATGTGATATCTCAATGCTTATACCAAACCTGAGAACCTTCCTATGGCCTGAGATGTCATATACAACTCCTTCCCATTCCAATCCTGAGACCCTTCCTTTAGCATGAGATGTGATATCTCAATGCTTATACCAAATCTGAGACCCTTCCTATAGCATGAGATGTGATATCCAATTCCTTCCCATTCCAATCCTGAGACCCTTCCTATAGCATGAGATGTGATATCTCAATGCTTATACGAAACCTGAGAGCCTACCTATAACATGAGATGTGATATCCAAGTCTATCCCATTCCAATCCTTAGACCCTTCCTACAGCATGCGATGTGATATCTCAATAATTCTAATACCAAACCAGAGATCCTTCCTATAACATGAGATGTGATATCCAACTCCTTCCATTCCAATCCTGAGACCCGTCCTATAGCATGAGATGTGATATCTCAAGGCTTATACCAAACCTGAGATCCTTCCTATAACATGAGATGTGATATCCAATTCCTTCCTATTCCAAACCTGAGACCCTTCCTATTGGATGAGATGTGATATCCAACTCCTTCCCATTCCAACCTTGAGACCCTTCCTATAGCATGAGATGTGATGTCTCAATGCTTCTAATACCAAACCTGAGATCCTTCCTATAACATGAGATGTGATATCCAACTCCTTCCATTCCAATCCTGAGACCCGTCCTATAGCATGAGATGTGATATCTCAAGGCTTATACCAAACCTGAGACCCTTCCTATAGCATGAGATGTGATATCCAACTGCTTCCCATTCCAATCCTGAGACCCTTCCTATAGCATGAGATGTGATATCTCAATGCTTCTAATACCAAACCTGAGATCCTTCCTCTAACATGAAATGTGATATCCAACTCCTTCCCTTTCCAAACCTAAGAGCCTATCTATAGCATGAGATGTGATATCCAAGTCCTTCACATTCCAACCCTTAGACCCTTCCTACAGCATGCAATATGATATCTCAATGATTCTAATAACAAACCTGAGACCCGTCCTATAACATGAGATGGGATATCCAACTCCTTCCCATTCCAATCCTGAGACACTTCCGATAGCAGAGATGTGATATCTCAATGCTTATACCAAACCTGAGACCCTTCCTATAACATGAGATGTGATATCCAAATCCTTCCCTTTCCAAACCTGAGACCCTTCCTTTAGCATGAGATGTGATATCCAGCTCCTTCCCATTCCAATCCTGAGACACTTCCGATAGCATGAGATGTGATATCTCAATGCTTCTAATATCAAAACTGAGACCCTCCCTATAGCATGATATGTGATATCTAAGTCCTTCCCATTCCAATCCTGAGACCCTCCCTATAGCATGAGATGTGATATCCAAATCCTTCCCCTTCCAAACCTGAGACCCTCCCTTTAGCATGAAATGTGATATCCAACTCCTTCCTATTCCAATCCTGAGACTCTTCTGATAGCATGAGATGTGATATCTCAATGCTTCTAATGCCAAACCTGAGATCCTTCCGATAGCATGAGATGTGATATCTCAATGCTTCTAATACCAAACCTGAGATCCTTCCTATAACATGAGATGTGATATCCAAATCCTTCCCCTTCCAAACCTGAGACCCTCCCTTTAGCATGAGATGTGATATCTAACTCTTTCCCATTCCATTCCTGAGACCCTTCTGATAGCATGAGATGTGATATCTCAATGCCTCTAATACCAAACCTGAGATCATACCTCTAACATGAAATGAGATATCCAACTCTTTCCCTTTCCAAACCTGAGAGCCTTCCTATAGCATGAGATGTGATATCCAAGTACTTCCCATTCCAATACTGAGACCCTTCCTATAGCTTTAGATGTGATATCCAACTCCTTCCCATTCCAATTCTGAGACCCTTCCTATAGCATGAGATGTGGTATCTCAATGCTTATACCAAACCTGAGAGCCTACCTATAACATGAGATGTGATATCCAAGTCCATCCCATTCCAATCCTTAGACCCTTCCTACAGCATGCGATGTGATATCTCAATGATTCTAATACCAAACCAGAGACTCTTCCTATAACATGAGATGGGATATCCAACTCCTTCCCATTCCAATTCTGAGACCCTTCCTATACTATGAGACTTGATATCTCAATGCTTCTAATACCAAACCTGAGACCCGTAATATAACATGAGATGTGATATCCAAATCCTTCCCCTTCCAAACCTTAGACCCTTCCTTTATCATGAGATGTGATATCCAACTCCTTCCCATTCCAATCCTGAGACCCTTCCAATATCATGAGATGTGATATCTCAAAGCTTCTAATATCAAACTTGAGACCCTCCCTATAGCATGAGATGTGATATCCAAGTCCTTCCCATTCCAATCCTGAGACCCTTCCTATAGCATGAGATGTGATATCTCAATGCTTCTAATACCAAACCTGAGACCCTTCCTATAACATGAGATGGGAATATCCAACTCCTTCCCATTCCAATCTTGAGACCCTTCCGATAGCAGAGATGTGATATCTCAATGCTTATACCAAACCTGAGATCCTTCCTATAACATGAGATGTGATATCCAACTCCTTCCCATTCCAATCCTGAGACACTTCCTATAGCATGAGATGTGATATCTCACTGCTTATACCAAACCTGAGACCCTTCCCATAGCAGGAGATGTGATATCCAACTCCTTCCCATTCCAATCCTCAGACCCTTCCTATAGCATGAGATGTGATATCTCAATGCTTCTAATGTCAAACTTGAGACCCTACCTATAGCATGAGATGTGATATCCAAGTCCTTCCTATTCCAATCCTGAGACACTTCCTATAGCATGAGATGTGATATCTCAATGCTTCTAATACCAAACTTGAGACTCTTCCTATAACATGAGATGGGATATCCAACTCCTTCCCATTCCAATCCTGAGACCCTTTTGATAGCAGAGATGTGATATCTCAATGTTTATACCAAACCTGAGACCCTTCCTACGGCATGAGATGTCATATTCAACTCCTTCCCATTCCAATCCTGAGACCCTTCCTATAGCATGAGATTTGATATCCAACTCCTTCCCATTTCAATCCTGAGACCCTTCCTATAGCATGAGATGTGATGTTTCAATGCTTCTAATACCAAACCTGAGATCCTTCCTATAACATGAGATCTGATATCCAACTCCTTCCATTCCAATCCTGAGACCCTTCCTATAGCATGAGATGTGATATCTCAATGCTTATACCAAACCTGAGACCCTTCCTATAGCATGAGATGTGATATCCAACTCCTTCCCATTCCAATCCTGAGACCCTTCCTATAGCATGAGATGTGATATCTCAATGCTTCTAATACCAAACCTGAGATCCTTCCTCTAACATGAAATGTGAGATCCAACTCCTTCCCTTTCCAAACCTAAGAGCCTATCTATAGCATGAGATGTGATATCCAAGTCCTTCACATTCCAACCCTTAGACCCTTCCTACAGCATGCAATATGATATCTCAATGATTCCAATAACAAACCTGAGACCCGTCCTATAACATGAGATGGGATACCCAACTCCTTCCCATTCCAATCCTGAGACACTTCCGATAGCAGAGATGTGATATCTCAATGTTTATACCAAACCTGAGACCCTTCCTATAACATGAGATGTGATATCCAACTCCTTCCCGTTCCAAACCTGAGACCCTTCCTTTAGCATGAGATGTGATATCCAGCTCCTTCCCATTCCAATCCTGAGACACTTCCGATAGCATGAGATGTGATATCTCAATGCTTCTAATATCAAAACTGAGACCCTCCCTATAGCATGATATGTGATATCTAAGTCCTTCCCATTCCAATCCTGAGACCCTTCCTATAGCATGAGATGTGATATCTCAATGCTTCTACCAAACCTGAGACCCTTCCTTTAGCATGAGATGTGATATCCAACTCCTTCCCATTCCAATCCTGAGACCCTTCCTATAGCATGAGATGTGATATCTCAATACTTCTAATACCAAACCTGAGATCCTTCCGATAACATGAGATGTGATATCTCAATACTTCTAATACCAAACCTGAGATCCATCCTATAACATGAGATGTGATATCCAACTCCTTCCCTTTCCAAACCTGAGAGCCGTTCTATAGCATGAGATTTGATAACCAGGTCCTTCCCATTCCAATCCTTAGACCCTTCCTACAGCATGCAATATGATATCTCAATGATTCTAATAACAAACCTGAGACCTGTCCTATAGCATGAGATATGATATCCAAGTCCTTCCCATTCCAATCCTGAGACCCTTCCTATAACACGAAATGTGATATCCAACTCCTTCCCATTCCAACCTGAGACCCTTCCTATAGCATGAGATGGGATATCCAACTTCTTCCAAATCCAATACAGATACCCTTCCGATAGCATGAGATGTGATATCCCAATGCTTCTACCAAACCTGAGACCCATACTATGGAATGAGATGTGATATCAAACTCCTTCCCATTCCAATCCTGAGACCCTTCCTATAGCTTGAGGTGTGATATCCAACTCCTTCCCATTCCAATTCTGAGACCCTTCTTATACCATGAGACTTGATATCTCAATGCTTCTAATATTAAACCTGAGACCCGTCCTATAACATGAGATGTGATATCCAAATCCTTCCCCTTCCAAACCTTAGACCCTTCCTTTATCATGAGATGTGATATCCAACTCCTTCCCATTCCAATCCTGAGACCCTTCCGATATCATGAGATTTGTTATCTCAATGCTTCTAATATCAAACTTGAGACCCTACCTATAGCATGAGATGTGACATCCAAGTCCTTCCCATTCCAATCCTGAGACCCTTCCTATGGCATGAGATGTGATATCTCTATGCTTCTAATACCAAACCTGAGACCCTTCCTATAACATGAGATGGGATATCCAACTCCTTCCCATTCCAATCCTGAGACCTTTCCGATAGCAGAGATGTGATATCTCAATGTTTATACCAAACCTGAGACCCTTCCTATAACATGAGATGTGATATCCAACTCCTTCCCGTTCCAAACCTGAGACCCTTCCTTTAGCATGAGATGTGATATCCAGCTCCTTCCCATTCCAATCCTGAGACACTTCCGATAGCATGAGATGTGATATCTCAATGCTTCTAATATCAAAACTGAGACCCTCCCTATAGCATGATATGTGATATCTAAGTCCTTCCCATTCCAATCCTGAGACCCTTCCTATAGCATGAGATGTGATATCTCAATGCTTCTACCAAACCTGAGACCCTTCCTTTAGCATGAGATGTGATATCCAACTCCTTCCCATTCCAATCCTGAGACCCTTCCTATAGCATGAGATGTGATATCTCAATACTTCTAATACCAAACCTGAGATCCTTCCGATAACATGAGATGTGATATCTCAATACTTCTAATACCAAACCTGAGATCCATCCTATAACATGAGATGTGATATCCAACTCCTTCCCTTTCCAAACCTGAGAGCCGTTCTATAGCATGAGATTTGATAACCAGGTCCTTCCCATTCCAATCCTTAGACCCTTCCTACAGCATGCAATATGATATCTCAATGATTCTAATAACAAACCTGAGACCCGTCCTATAGCATGAGATATGATATCCAAGTCCTTCCCATTCCAATCCTGAGACCCTTCCTATAACACGAAATGTGATATCCAACTCCTTCCCATTCCAACCTGAGACCCTTCCTATAGCATGAGATGGGATATCCAACTTCTTCCAAATCCAATACTGATACCCTTCCGATAGCATGAGATGTGATATCCCAATGCTTCTACCAAACCTGAGACCCATACTATGGCATGAGATGTGATATCAAACTCCTTCCCATTCCAATCCTGAGACCCTTCCTATAGCTTGAGGTGTGATATCCAACTCCTTCCCATTCCAATTCTGAGACCCTTCTTATACCATGAGACTTGATATCTCAATGCTTCTAATATTAAACCTGAGACCCGTCCTATAACATGAGATGTGATATCCAAATCCTTCCCCTTCCAAACCTTAGACCCTTCCTTTATCATGAGATGTGATATCCAACTCCTTCCCATTCCAATCCTGAGACCCTTCCGATATCATGAGATTTGTTATCTCAATGCTTCTAATATCAAACTTGAGACCCTACCTATAGCATGAGATGTGACATCCAAGTCCTTCCCATTCCAATCCTGAGACCCTTCCTATAGCATGAGATGTGATATCTCTATGCTTCTAATACCAAACCTGAGACCCTTCCTATAACATGAGATGGGATATCCAACTCCTTCCCATTCCAATCCTGAGACCTTTCCGATAGCAGAGATGTGATATCTCAATGCTTATACCAAACCTGAGAACCTTCCTATGGCCTGAGATGTCATATACAACTCCTTCCCATTCCAATCCTGAGACCCTTCCTTTAGCATGAGATGTGATATCTCAATGCTTATACCAAATCTGAGACCCTTCCTATAGCATGAGATGTGATATCCAATTCCTTCCCATTCCAATCCTGTGACCCTTCCTATAGCATGAGATGTGATATCTCAATGCTTATAGCAAACCTGAGAGCCTACCTATAACATGAGATGTGATATCCAAGTCCATCCCATTCCAATCCTTAGACCCTTCCTACAGCATGCGATGTGATATCTCAATGATTCTAATACCAAACCAGAGACTCTTCCTATAACATGAGATGGGATATCCAACTCCTTCCCATTCCAATCCTGAGACGCTTCCGATAGCAGAGATGTGATATCTCAATGCTTATACCAAACCTGAGACCCTTCCTATAACACGAGATGTGATATCCAACTCCTTCCCGTTCCAAACCTGAGACACTAACTATAGCATATGTGATATCCAACTCCTTCCCATTCCAAACATGAGACCCTTCCTATAGCAAGAAAGTAATATCCAACTCCTACCCATTCCAATCCTGAGACCCTTCCTATAGCAAGAGATGTGATATCCAAATCCTTCCCATTCCAATCCTGAGACCCTTCCTATAACATGAGATGTGATATCCAACTCCTTCCCATTCCAACCTGAGACACTTCCTATAGCATGAGAAGGGATATCCAACTCATTCCCAATCCAATCCTGAGACCCTTCCGATAGCAGAGATGTGATATCTCAATGCTTATACCAAACCTGAGACCCTTCCTATGGCATGAGATGTGATATCCAACTCCTTGCCATTCAAATCCTGAGACCCTTCCTATAGCATGAGAAGGGATATCCAACTCCTTCCCAATCCAATCCTGAGACCCTTCCGATAGCAGCGACGTGATATCTCAATGCTTCTACCAAACCTGAGACCCTTCCTTTAGCATGAGATGTGATATCCAAATCCTTCACATTCCAATCCTGAGACCCTTCCTATAGCATGAGATGTGATATCTCAATGCTTCTAATACCAAACCTGAGATCCTTCCTATAACATGAGATGTGATATCCAATTCCTTCCCATTCCAAACCTGAGACCCTTCCTATTGGATGAGATGTGATATCCAACTCCTTCCCATTCCAACCCTGAGACCCTTCCTATAGCATGAGATGTGATGCCTCAATGCTTCTAATACCAAACCTGAGATCCTTCCTATAACATGAGATGTGATATCCAACTCCTTCCATTCCAATCCTGAGACCCGTCCTATAGCATGAGATGTGATATCTCAATGCTTATACCAAACCTGAGACCCTTCCTATAGCATGAGATGTGATATCCAACTGCTTCCCATTCCAATCCTGAGACCCTTCCTATAGCATGAGATGTGATATCTCAATGCTTCTAATACCAAACCTGAGATCCTTCCTCTAACATGAAATGTGATATCCAACTCCTCCCCTTTCCAAACCTAAGAGCCTATCTATAGCATGAGATGTGATATCCAAGTCCTTCACATTCCAACCCTTAGACCCTTCCTACAGCATGCAATATGATATCTCAATGATTCTAATAACAAACCTGAGACCCGTCCTATAACATGAGATGGGATATCCAACTCCTTCCCATTCCAATCCTGAGACACTTCCGATAGCAGAGATGTGATATCTCAATGCTTATACCAAACCTGAGACCCTTCCTATAACATGAGATGTGATATCCAAATCCTTCCCGTTCCAAACCTGAGACCCTTCCTTTAGCATGAGATGTGATATCCAGCTCCTTCCCATTCCAATCCTGAGACACTTCCGATAGCATGAGATGTGATATCTCAATGCTTCTAATATCAAAACTGAGACCCTCCCTATAGCATGATATGTGATATCTAAGTCCTTCCCATTCCAATCCTGAGACCCTCCCTATAGCATGAGATGTGATATCCAACTCCTTCCCATTCCAATCCTGAGACCCTTCCTATAGGATGAGATGTGATATCTCAATGCTTCTACCAAACCTGAGACCCTTCCTTTAGCATGAGATGTGATATCCAACTCCTTCCCATTCCAATCCTGAGACCCTTCCTATAGCATGAGATGTGATATCTCAATACTTCTAATACCAAACCTGAGATCCTTCCGATAACATGAGATGTGATATCTCAATACTTCTAATACCAAACCTGAGATCCATCCTATAACATGAGATGTGATATCCAACTCCTTCCCTTTCCAAACCTGAGAGCCGTTCTTTAGCATGAGATGTGATAACCAGGTCCTTCCCATTCCAATCCTTAGACCCTTCCTACAGCATGCAATATGATATCTCAATGATTCTAATAACAAACCTGAGACCCGTCCTATAGCATGAGATATGATATCCAAGTCCTTCCCATTCCAATCCTGAGACCCTTCCTATAACACGAAATGTGATATCCAACTCCTTCCCATTCCAACCTGAGACCCTTCCTATAGCATGAGATGGGATATCCAACTTCTTCCAAATCCAATACTGATACCCTTCCGATAGCATGAGATGTGATATCCCAATGCTTCTACCAAACCTGAGACCCATACTATGGCATGAGATGTGATATCAAACTCCTTCCCATTCCAATCCTGAGACCCTTCCTATAGCTTGAGGTGTGATATCCAACTCCTTCCCATTCCAATTCTGAGACCCTTCTTATACCATGAGACTTGATATCTCAATGCTTCTAATATTAAACCTGAGACCCGTCCTATAACATGAGATGTGATATCCAAATCCTTCCCCTTCCAAACCTTAGACCCTTCCTTTATCATGAGATGTGATATCCAACTCCTTCCCATTCCAATCCTGAGACCCTTCCGATATCATGAGATTTGTTATCTCAATGCTTCTAATATCAAACTTGAGACCCTACCTATAGCATGAGATGTGACATCCATGTCCTTCCCATTCTAATCCTGAGACCCTTCCTATAGCATGAGATGTGATATCTCTATGCTTCTAATACCAAACCTGAGACCCTTCCTATAACATGAGATGGGATATCCAACTCCTTCCCATTCCAATCCTGAGACCTTTCCGATAGCAGAGATGTGATATCTCAATGCTTATACCAAACCTGAGAACCTTCCTATGGCCTGAGATGTCATATACAACTCCTTCCCATTCCAATCCTGAGACCCTTCCTTTAGCATGAGATGTGATATCTCAAGGCTTATACCAAATCTGAGACCCTTCCTATAGCATGAGATGTGATATCCAATTCCTTCCCATTCCAATCCTGTGACCCTTCCTATAGCATGAGATGTGATATCTCAATGCTTATAGCAAACCTGAGAGCCTACCTATAACATGAGATGTGATATCCAAGTCCATCCCATTCCAATCCTTAGACCCTTCCTACAGCATGCTATGTGATATCTCAATGATTCTAATACCAAACCAGAGACTCTTCCTATAACATGAGATGGGATATCCAACTCCTTCCCATTCCAATCCTGAGCCGCTTCCGATAGCAGAGATGTGATATCTCAATGCTTAGACCAAACCTGAGACCCTTCCTATAACATGAGATGTGATATCCAACTCCTTCCCGTTCCAAACCTGAGACACTAACTATAGCATATGTGATATCCAACTCCTTCCCATTCCAAACATGAGACCCTTCCTATAGCAAGAAAGTAATATCCAACTCCTACCCATTCCAATCCTGAGACCCTTCCTATAGCAAGAGATGTGATATCCAAATCCTTCCCATTCCAATCCTGAGACCCTTCCTATAACATGAGATGTGATATCCAACTCCTTCCCATTCCAACCTGAGACACTTCCTATAGCATGAGAAGGGATATCCAACTCCTTCCCAATCCAATCCTGAGACCCTTCCGATAGCAGAGATGTGATATCTCAATGCTTATACCAAACCTGAGACCCTTCCTATGGCATGAGATGTGATATCCAACTCCTTGCCATTCAAATCCTGAGACCCTTCCTATAGCATGAGAAGGGATATCCAACTCCTTCCCAATCCAATCCTGAGACCCTTCCGATAGCAGCGACGTGATATCTCAATGCTTCTACCAAACCTGAGACCCTTCCTTTTGCATGAGATGTGATATCCAAATCCTTCACATTCCAATCCTGAGACCCTTCCTATAGCATGAGATGTGATATCTCAATGCTTCTAATACCAAACCTGAGATCCTTCCTATAACATGAGATGTGATATCCAATTCCTTCCCATTCCAAACCTGAGACCCTTCCTATTGGATGAGATGTGATATCCAACTCCTTCCCATTCCAACCCTGAGACCCTTCCTATAGCATGAGATGTGATGTCTCAATGCTTCTAATACCAAACCTGAGATCCTTCCTATAACATGAGATGTGATATCCAACTCCTTCCATTCCAATCCTGAGACCCGTCCTATAGCATGAGATGTGATATCTCAATGCTTATACCAAACCTGAGACCCTTCCTATAGCATGAGATGTGATATCCAACTGCTTCCCATTCCAATCCTGAGACCCTTCCTATAGCATGAGATGTGATATCTCAATGCTTCTAATACCAAACCTGAGATCCTTCCTCTAACATGAAATGTGATATCCAACTCCTTCCCTTTCCAAACCTAAGAGCCTATCTATAGCATGAGATGTGATATCCAAGTCCTTCACATTCCAACCCTTAGACCCTTCCTACAGCATGCAATATGATATCTCAATGATTCTAATAACAAACCTGAGACCCGTCCTATAACATGATATGGGATATCCAACTCCTTCCCATTCCAATCCTGAGACACTTCCGATAGCAGAGATGTGATATCTCAATGCTTATACCAAACCTGAGACCCTTCCTATAACATGAGATGTGATATCCAAATCCTTCCCGTTCCAAACCTGAGACCCTTCCTTTAGCATGAGATGTGATATCCAGCTCCTACCCATTCCAATCCTGAGACACTTCCGATAGCATGAGATGTGATATCTCAATGCTTCTAATATCAAAACTGAGACCCTCCCTATAGCATGATATGTGATATCTAAGTCCTTCCCATTCCAATCCTGAGACCCTCCCTATAGCATGAGATGTGATATCCAACTCCTTCCCATTCCAATCCTGAGACCCTTCCTATAGCATGAGATATGATATCTCAATACTTCTAATACCAAACATGAGATCCTTCCGATAACATGAGATGTGATATCCAAATCCTTCCCCTTCCAAACCTGAGACCCTCCCTTTAGCATGAAATGTGATATCCAACTCCTTCCTATTCCAATCCTGAGACTCTTCTGATAGCATGAGATGTGATATCTCAATGCTTCTAATACCAAACCTGAGATCCTTCCGATAGCATGAGATGTGATATCTCAATGCTTCTAATACCAAACCTGAGATCCTTCCTATAACATGAGATGTGATATCCAAATCCTTCCCCTTCCAAACCTGAGACCCTCCCTTTAGCATGAGATGTGATATCTAACTCCTTCCCATTCCATTCCTGAGACCCTTCTGATAGCATGAGATGTGATATCTCAATGCCTCTAATACCAAACCTGAGATCCTACCTCTAACATGAAATGAGATATCCAACTCTTTCCCCTTCCAAACCTGAGAGCCTTCCTATAGCATGAGATGTGATATCCAAGTCCTTCCCATTCCAATACTGAGACCCTTCCTATAGCTTGAGATGTGATATCCAACTCCTTCCCATTCCAATTCTGAGACCCTTCCTATAGCATGAGATGTGATATCTCAATGCTTATACCAAACCTGAGAGCCTACCTATAGCATGAGATGTGATATCCAAGTCCATCCCATTCCAATCCTTAGACCCTTCCTACAGCATGCGATGTGATATCTCAATGATTCTAATACCAAACCAGAGACTCTTCCTATAACATGAGATGGGATATCCAACTCCTTCCCATTCCAATTCTGAGACCCTTCCTATACTATGAGACTTGATATCTCAATGCTTCTAATACCAAACCTGAGACCCGTAATATAACATGAGATGTGATATCCAAATCCTTCCCCTTCCAAACCTTAGACCCTTCCTTTATCATGAGATGTGATATCCAACTCCTTCCCATTCCAATCCTGAGACCCTTCCGATATCATGAGATGTGATATCTCAAAGCTTCTAATATCAAACTTGAGACCCTCCCTATAGCATGAGATGTGATATCCAAGTCCTTCCCATTCCAATCCTGAGACCCTTCCTATAGCATGAGATGTGATATCTCAATGCTTCTAATACCAAACCTGAGACCCTTCCTATAACATGAGATGGGAATATCCAACTCCTTCCCATTCCAATCTTCAGACCCTTCCGATAGCAGAGATGTGATATCTCAATGCTTATACCACACCTGAGATCCTTCCTATAACATGAGATGTGATATCCAACTCCTTCCCATTCCAATCCTGAGACACTTCCTATAGCATGAGATGTGATATCTCACTGCTTATACCAAACCTGAGACCCTTCCCATAGCAGATGTGATATCCAACTCCATCCCATTCCAATCCTCAGACCCTTCCTATAGCATGAGATGTGATATCTCAATGCTTCTAATGTCAAACTTGAGACCCTACCTATAGCAGGAGATGTGATATCCAAGTCCTTCCCATTCCAATCCTGAGACACTTCCTATAGCATGAGATGTGATATCTCAATGCTTCTAATACCAAACCTGAGACTCTTCCTATAACATGAGATGGGATATCCAACTCCTTCCAATTCCAATCCTGAGACCCTTTTGATAGCAGAGATGTGATATCTCAATGTTTATACCAAACCTGAGACCCTTCCTACGGCATGAGATGTCATATTCAACTCCTTCCCATTCCAATCCTGAGACCCTTCCTATAGCATGAGATTTGATATCCAACTCCTTCCCATTCCAATCCTGAGACCCTTCCTATAGCATGAGATGTGATGTCTCAATGCTTCTAATACCAAACCTGAGATCCTTCCTATAACATGAGATGTGATATCCAACTCCTTCCATTCCAATCCTGAGACCCTTCCTATAGCATGAGATGTGATATCTCAATGCTTATACCAAACCTGAGACCCTTCCTATAGCATGAGATCTGATATCCAACTCCTTCCCATTCCAATCCTGAGACCCTTCCTATAGCCTGAGATGTGATATCCAATTCCTTCCCATTCCAATCCTGAGACCCTTCCTATAGCATGAGATGTGATATCTCAATGCTTATACCAAACCTGAGAGCCTACCTATAACATGAGATGTGATATCCAAGTCCATCCCATTCCAATCCTTAGACCCTTCCTACAGCATGCGATGTGATATCTCAATGATTCTAATACCAAACCAGAGACTCTTCCTATAACATGAGATGGGATATCCAACTCCTTCCTATTCCAATCCTGAGCCGCTTCTGATAGCAGAGATGTGATATCTCAATGCTTATACCAAACCTGAGACCCTTCCTATAACATGAGATGTGATATCCAACTCCTTCCCGTTCCAAACCTGAGACACTAACTATAGCATATGTGATATCCAACTCCTTCCCATTCCAAACATGAGACCCTTCCTATAGCAAGAAAATAATATCCAACTCCTACCCATTCCAATCCTGAGACCCTTCCTATAGCAAGAGATGTGATATCCAAATCCTTCCCATTCCAATCCTGAGACCCTTCCTATAACATGAGATGTGATATCCAACTCCTTCCCATTCCAACCTGAGACACTTCCTATAGCATGAGAAGGGATATCCAACTCCTTCCCAATCCAATCCTGAGACCCTTCCGATAGCAGAGATGTGATATCTCAATGCTTATACCAAACCTGAGACCCTTCCTATGGCATGAGATGTGATATCCAACTCCTTGCCATTCAAATCCTGAGACCCTTCCTATAGCATGAGAAGGGATATCCAACTCCTTCCCAATCCAATCCTGAGACCCTTCCGATAGCAGCGACGTGATATCTCAATGCTTCTACCAAACCTGAGACCCTTCCTTTAGCATGAGATGTGATATCCAAATCCTTCACATTCCAATCCTGAGACCCTTCCTATAGCATGAGATGTGATATCTCAATGCTTCTAATACCAAACCTGAGATCCTTCCTATAACATGAGATGTGATATCCAATTCCTTCCCATTCCAAACCTGAGACCCTTCCTATTGGATTAGATGTGATATCCAACTCCTTCCCATTCCAACCCTGAGACCCTTCCTATAGCATGAGATGTGATGTCTCAATGCTTCTAATACCAAACCTGAGATCCTTCCTATAACATGAGATGTGATATCCAACTCCTTCCATTCCAATCCTGAGACCCGTCCTATAGCATGAGATGTGATATCTCAATGCTTATACCAAACCTGAGACCCTTCCTATAGCATGAGATGTGATATCCAACTGCTTCCCATTCCAATCCTGAGACCCTTCCTATAGCATGAGATGTGATATCTCAATGCTTCTAATACCAAACCTGAGATCCTTCCTCTAACATGAAATGTGATATCCAACTCCTTCCCTTTCCAAACCTAAGAGCCTATCTATAGCATGAGATGTGATATCCAAGTCCTTCACATTCCAACCCTTAGACCCTTCCTACAGCATGCAATATGATATCTCAATGATTCTAATAACAAACCTGAGACCCGTCCTATAACATGAGATGGGATATCCAACTCCTTCCCATTCCAATCCTGAGACACTTCCGATAGCAGAGATGTGATATCTCAGTGCTTATACCAAACCTGAGACCCTTCCTATAACATGAGATGTGATATCCAAATCCTTCTCGTTCCAAACCTGAGACCCTTCCTTTAGCATGAGATGTGATATCCAGCTCCTTCCCATTCCAATCCTGAGACACTTCCGATAGCATGAGATGTGATATCTCAATGCTTCTAATATCAAAACTGAGACCCTCCCTATAGCATGATATGTGATATCTAAGTCCTTCCCATTCCAATCCTGAGACCCTCCCTATATCATGAGATGTGATATCCAACTCCTTCCCATTCCAATCCTGAGACCCTTCCTATAGCATGAGATATGATATCTCAATACTTCTAATACCAAACGTGAGATCCTTCCGATAACATGAGATTTGATATCCAAATCCTTCCCCTTCCAAACCTGAGACCCTCCCTTTAGCATGAAATGTGATATCCAACTCCTTCCTATTCCAATCCTGAGACTCTTCTGATAGCATGAGATGTGATATCTCAATGCTTCTAATACCAAACCTGAGATCCTTCCGATAGCATGAGATGTGATATCTCAATGCTTCTAATACCAAACCTGAGATCCTTCTTATAACATGAGATGTGATATCCAAATCCTTCCCCTTCCAAACCTGAGACCCTCCCTTTAGCATGAGATGTGATATCTAACTCCTTCCCATTCCATTCCTGAGACCCTTCTGATAGCATGAGATGTGATATCTCAATGCCTCTAATACCAAACCTGAGATCCTACCTCTAACATGAAATGAGATATCCAACTCTTTCCCCTTCCAAACCTGAGAGCCTTCCTATAGCATGAGATGTGATATCCAAGTCCTTCCCATTCCAATACTGAGACCCTTCCTATAGCTTGAGATGTGATATCCAACTCCTTCCCATTCCAATTCTGAGACCCTTCCTATAGCATGAGATGTGATATCTCAATGCTTATACCAAACCTGAGAGCCTACCTATAGCATGAGATGTGATATCCAAGTCCATCCCATTCCAATCCTTAGACCCTTCCTACAGCATGCGATGTGAATATCTCAATGATTCTAATACCAAACCAGAGACTCTTCCTATAACATGAGATGGGATATCCAACTCCTTCCCATTCCAATTCTGAGACCCTTCCTATACTATGAGACTTGATATCTCAATGCTTCTAATACCAAACCTGAGACCCGTAATATAACATGAGATGTGATATCCAAATCCTTCCCCTTCCAAACCTTAGACCCGTCCTTTATCATGAGATGTGATATCCAACTCCTTCCCATTCCAATCCTGAGACCCTTCCGATATCATGAGATGTGATATCTCAAAGCTTCTAATATCAAACTTGAGACCCTCCCTATAGCATGAGATGTGATATCCAAGTCCTTCCCATTCCAATCCTGAGACCCTTCCTATAGCATGAGATGTGATATCTCAATGCTTCTAATACCAAACCTGAGACCCTTCCTATAACATGAGATGGGAATATCCAACTCCTTCCCATTCCAATCTTGAGACCCTTCCGATAGCAGAGATGTGATATCTCAATGCTTATACCACACCTGAGATCCTTCCTATAACATGAGATGTGATATCCAACTCCTTCCCATTCCAATCCTGAGACACTTCCTATAGCATGAGATGTGATATCTCACTGCTTATACCAAACCTGAGACCCTTCCCATAGCAGGAGATGTGATATCCAACTCGTTCCCATTCCAATCCTCAGACCCTTCCTATAGCATGAGATGTGATATCTCAATGCTTCTAATGTCAAACTTGAGACCCTACCTATAGCATGAGATGTGATATCCAAGTCCTTCCCATTCCAATCCTGAGACACTTCCTATAGCATGAGATGTGATATCTCAATGCTTCTAATACCAAACCTGAGACTCTTCCTATAACATGAGATGGGATATCCAACTCCTTCCAATTCCAATCCTGAGACCCTTTTGATAGCAGAGATGTGATATCTCAATGTTTATACCAAACCTGAGACCCTTCCTACGGCATGAGATGTCATATTCAACTCCTTCCCATTCCAATCCTGAGACCCTTCCTATAGCATGAGATTTGATATCCAACTCCTTCCCATTCCAATCCTGAGACCCTTCCTATAGCATGAGATGTGATGTCTCAATGCTTCTAATACCAAACCTGAGATCCTTCCTATAACATGAGATGTGATATCCAACTCCTTCCATTCCAATCCTGAGACCCTTCCTATAGCATGAGATGTGATATCTCAATGCTTATACCAAACCTGAGACCCTTCCTATAGCATGAGATGTGATATCCAACTCCTTCCCATTCCAATCCTGAGACCCTTCCTATAGCCTGAGATGTGATATCCAATTCCTTCCCATTCCAATCCTGAGACCCTTCCTATAGCATGAGATGTGATATCTCAATGCTTATACCAAACCTGAGAGCCTACCTATAACATGAGATGTGATATCCAAGTCCATCCCATTCCAATCCTTACACCCTTCCTACAGCATGCGATGTGATATCTCAATGATTCTAATACCAAACCAGAGACTCTTCCTATAACATGAGATGGGATATCCAACTCCTTCCCATTCCAATCCTGAGCCGCTTCCGATAGCAGAGATGTGATATCTCAATGCTTATACCAAACCTGAGACCCTTCCTATAACATGAGATGTGATATCCAACTCCTTCCCGTTCCAAACCTGAGACACTAACTATAGCATATGTGATATCCAACTCCTTCCCATTCCAAACATGAGACCCTTCCTATAGCAAGAAAGTAATATCCAACTCCTACCCATTCCAATCCTGAGACCCTTCCTATAGCAAGAGATGTGATATCCAAATCCTTCCCATTCCAATCCTGAGACCCTTCCTATAACATGAGATGTGATATCCAACTCCTTCCCATTCCAACCTGAGACACTTCCTATAGCATGAGAAGGGATATCCAACTCCTTCCCAATCCAATCCTGAGACCCTTCCGATAGCAGAGATGTGATATCTCAATGCTTATACCAAACCTGAGACCCTTCCTATGGCATGAGATGTGATATCCAACTCCTTGCCATTCAAATCCTGAGACCCTTCCTATAGCATGTGAAGGGCTATCCAACTCCTTCCCAATCCAATCCTGAGACCCTTCCGATAGCAGCGACTTGATATCTCAATGCTTCTACCAAACCTGAGACCCTTCCTTTAGCATGAGATGTGATATCCAAATCCTTCACATTCCAATCCTGAGACCCTTCCTATAGCATGAGATGTGATATCTCAATGCTTCTAATACCAAACCTGAGATCCTTCCTATAACATGAGATGTGATATCCAATTCCTTCCCATTCCAAACCTGAGACCCTTCCTATTGGATGAGATGTGATATCCAACTCCTTCCTATTCCAACCCTGACACCCTTCCTATAGCATGAGATGTGATGTCTCAATGCTTCTAATACCAAACCTGAGATCCTTTCTATAACATGAGATGTGATATCCAACTCCTTCCATTCCAATCCTGAGACCCGTCCTATAGCATGAGATGTGATATCTCAATGCTTATACCAAACCTGAGACCCTTCCTATAGCATGAGATGTCATATCCAACTGCTTCCCATTCCAATCCTGAGACCCTTCCTATAGCATGAGATGTGATATCTCAATGCTTCTAATACCAAACCTGAGATCCTTCCTCTAACATGAAATGTGATATCCAACTCCTTCCCTTTCCAAACCTAAGAGCCTATCTATAGCATGAGATGTGATATCCAAGTCCTTCACATTCCAACCCTTAGACCCTTCCTACAGCATGCAATATGATATCTCAATGATTCTAATAACAAACCTGAGACCCGTCCTATAACATGAGATGGGATATCCAACTCCTTCCCATTCCAATCCTGAGACACTTCCGATAGCAGAGATGTGATATCTCAATGCTTATACCAAACCTGAGACCCTTCCTATAACATGAGTTGTGATATCCAAATCCTTCTCGTTCCAAACCTGAGACCCTTCCTTTAGCATGAGATGTGATATCCAGCTCCTTCCCATTCCAAACCTGAGATCCTTCCGATAGCATGAGATGTGATATCTCAATGCTTCTAATACCAAACCTGAGATCCTTCCTATAACATGAGATGTGATATCCAAATCCTTCCCCTTCCAAACCTGAGACCCTCCCTTTAGCATGAGATGTGATATCTAACTCCTTCCCATTCCATTCCTGAGACCCTTCTGATAGCATGAGATGTGATATCTCAATGCCTCTAATACCAAACCTGAGATCCTACCTCTAACATGAAATGAGATATCCAACTCTTTCCCCTTCCAAACCTGAGAGCCTTCCTATAGCATGAGATGTGATATCCAAGTCCTTCCCATTCCAATACTGAGACCCTTCCTATAGCTTGAGATGTGATATCCAACTCCTTCCCATTCCAATTCTGAGACCCTTCCTATAGCATGAGATGTGATATCTCAATGCTTATACCAAACCTGAGAGCCTACCTATAGCATGAGATGTGATATCCAAGTCCATCCCATTCCAATCCTTAGACCCTTCCTACAGCATGCGATGTGAATATCTCAATGATTCTAATACCAAACCAGAGACTCTTCCTATAACATGAGATGGGATATCCAACTCCTTCCCATTCCAATTCTGAGACCCTTCCTATACTATGAGACTTGATATCTCAATGCTTCTAATACCAAACCTGAGACCCGTAATATAACATGAGATGTGATATCCAAATCCTTCCCCTTCCAAACCTTAGACCCTTCCTTTATCATGAGATGTGATATCCAACTCCTTCCCATTCCAATCCTGAGACCCTTCCGATATCATGAGATGTGATATCTCAAAGCTTCTAATATCAAACTTGAGACCCTCCCTATAGCATGAGATGTGATATCCAAGTCCTTCCCATTCCAATCCTGAGACCCTTCCTATAGCATGAGATGTGATATCTCAATGCTTCTAATACCAAACCTGAGACCGTTCCTATAACATGAGATGGGAATATCCAACTCCTTCCCATTCCAATCTTGAGACCCTTCCGATAGCAGAGATGTGATATATCAATGCTTATACCACACCTGAGATCCTTCCTATAACATGAGATGTGATATCCAACTCCTTCCCATTCCAATCCTGAGACACTTCCTATAGCATGAGATGTGATATCTCACTGCTTATACCAAACCTGAGACCCTTCCCATAGCAGGAGATGTGATATCCAACTCCTTCCCATTCCAATCCTCAGACCCTTCCTATAGCATGAGATGTTATATCTCAATGCTTCTAATGTCAAACTTGAGACCCTACCTATAGCATGAGATGTGATATCCAAGTCCTTCCCATTCCAATCCTGAGACACTTCCTATAACATGAAATGTGATATCCAACTCCTTCCCATTCCAACCTGAGACCCTTCCTATAGCATGAGATGGGATATCCAACTTCTTCCAAATCCAATACTGATACCCTTCCGATAGCATGAGATGTGATATCCCAATGCTTCTACCAAACCTGAGACCCATACTATGGCATGAGATGTGATATCAAACTCCTTCCCATTCCAATCTTGAGACCCTCCCTATAGCATGAGATGTGATATCTCACTGCTTATACCAAACCTGAGACCCTTCCCATAGCATGAGATGTGATATCCAACTCCTTCCCATTCCAATCCTCAGACCCTTCCTATAGCATGAGATGTGATATCTCAATGCTTCTAATGTCAAACTTGAGACCCTACCTATAGCATGAGATGTGATATCCAAGTCCTTCCCATTCCAATCCTGAGACACTTCCTATAGCATGAGATGTGATATCTCAATGCTTCTAATACCAAACCTGAGACTCTTCCTATAACATGAGATGGGATATCCAACTCCTTCCATTTCCAATCCTGAGACCCTTTTGATAGCAGAGATGTGATATCTCAATGTTTATACCAAACCTGAGACCCTTCCTACGGCATGAGATGTCATATTCAACTCCTTCCCATTCCAATCCTGAGACCCTTCCTATAGCATGAGATTTGATATCCAACTCCTTCCCATTCCAATCCTGAGACCCTTCCTATAGCATGAGATGTGATGTCTCAATGCTTCTAATACCAAACCTGAGATCCTTCCTATAACATGAGATGTGATATCCAACTCCTTCCATTCCAATCCTGAGACCCTTCCTATAGCATGAGATGTGATATCTCAATGCTTATACCAAACCTGAGACCCTTCCTATAGCATGAGATGTGATATCCAACTCCTTCCCATTCCAATCGTGAGACCCTTCCTATAGCCTGAGATGTGATATCCAATTCCTTCCCATTCCAATCCTGAGACCCTTCCTATAGCATGAGATGTGATATCTCAATGCTTATACCAAACCTGAGAGCCTACCTATAATATGAGATGTGATATCCAAGTCCATCCCATTCCAATCCTTAGACCCTTCCTACAGCATGCGATGTGATATCTCAATGATTCTAATACCAAACCAGAGACTCTTCCTATAACATGAGATGGGATATCCAACTCCTTCCCATTCCAATCCTGAGCCGCTTCCGATAGCAGAGATGTGATATCTCAATGCTTATACCAAACCTGAGACCCTTCCTATAAGATGAGATGTGATATCCAACTCCTTCCCGTTCCAAACCTGAGACACTAACTATAGCATATGTGATATCCAACTCCTTCCCATTGCAAACATGAGACCCTTCCTATAGCAAGAAAGTAATATCCAACTCCTACCCATTCCAATCCTGAGACCCTTCCTATAGCAAGAGATGTGATATCCAAATCCTTCCCATTCCAATCCTGAGACCCTTCCTATAACATGAGATGTGATATCCAACTCCTTCCCATTCCAACCTGAGACACTTCCTATAGCATGAGAAGGGATATCCAACTCCTTCCCAATCCAATCCTGAGACCCTTCCGATAGCAGAGATGTGATATCTCAATGCTTATACCAAACCTGAGACCCTTCCTATGGCATGAGATGTGATATCCAACTCCTTGCCATTCAAATCCTGAGACCCTTCCTATAGCATGAGAAGGGATATCCAACTCCTTCCCAATCCAATCCTGAGACCCTTCCGATAGCAGCGACGTGATATCTCAATGCTTCTACCAAACCTGAGACCCTTCCTTTAGCATGAGATGTGATATCCAAATCCTTCACATTCCAATCCTGAGACCCTTCCTATAGCATGAGATGTGATATATCAATGCTTCTAATACCAAACCTGAGATCCTTCCTATAACATGAGATGTGATATCCAATTCCTTCCCATTCCAAACCTGAGACCCTTCCTATTGGATGAGATGTGATATCCAACTCCTTCCCATTCCAACCCTGAGACCCTTCCTATAGCATGAGATGTGATGTCTCAATGCTTCTAATACCAAACCTGAGATCCTTCCTATAACATGAGATGTGATATCCAACTCCTTCCATTCCAATCCTGAGACCCGTCCTATAGCATGGGATGTGATATCTCAATGCTTATACCAAACCTGAGACCCTTCCTATAGCATATGTCATATCCAACTGCTTCCCATTCCAATCCTGAGACCCTTCCTATAGCATAGGATGTGATATCTCAATGCTTCTAATACCAAACCTGAGATCCTTCCTCTAACATGAAATGTGATATCCAACTCCTTCCCTTTCCAAACCTAAGAGCCTATCTATAGCATGAGATGTGATATCCAAGTCCTTCACATTCCAACCCTTAGACCCTTCCTACAGCATGCAATATGATATCTCAATGATTCTAATAACAAACCTGAGACCCGTCCTATAACATGAGATGGGATATCCAACTCCTTCCCATTCCAATCCTGAGACACTTCCGATAGCAGAGATGTGATATCTCAATGCTTATACCAAACCTGAGACCCTTCCTATAACATGAGATGTGATATCCAAATCCTTCTCATTCCAAACCTGAGACCCTTCCTTTACCATGAGATGTGATATCCAGCTCCTTCCCATTCCAATCCTGAGACACTTCCGATAGCATGAGATGTGATATCTCAATGCTTCTAATATCAAAACTGAGACCCTCCCTATAGCATGATATGTGATATCTAAGTCCTTCCCATTCCAATCCTGAGACCCTCCCTATAGCATGAGATGTGATATCCAACTCCTTCCCATTCCAATCCTGAGACCCTTCCTATAGCATGAGATGTGATATCTCAATGCTTCTAATATCAAAACTGAGACCCTCCCTATAGCATGATATGTGATATCTAAGTCCTTCCCATTCCAATCCTGAGACCCTCCCTATAGCATGAGATGTGATATCCAACTCCTTCCCATTCCAATCCTGAGACCCTTCCTATAGCATGAGATATGATATCTCAATACTTCTAATACCAAACGTGAGATCCTTCCGATAACATGAGATGTGATATCCAAATCCTTCCCCTTCCAAACCTGAGACCCTCCCTTTAGCATGAAATGTGATATCCAACTCCTTCCTATTCCAATCCTGAGACTCTTCTGATAGCATGAGATGTGATATCTCAATGCTTCTAATACCAAACCTGAGATCCTTCCGATAGCATGAGATGTGATATCTCAATGCTTCTAATACCAAACCTGAGATCCTTCCTATAACATGAGATGTGATATCCAAATCCTTCCCCTTCCAAACCTGAGACCCCCCCTTTAGCATGAGATGTGATATCTAACTCCTTCCCATTCCATTCCTGAGACCCTTCTGATAGCATGAGATGTGATATCTCAATGCCTCTAATACCAAACCTGAGATCCTACCTCTAACATGAAATGAGATATCCAACTCTTTCCCCTTCCAAACCTGAGAGCCTTCCTATAGCATGAGATGTGATATCCAAGTCCTTCCCATTCCAATACTGAGACCCTTCCTATAGCTTGAGATGTGATATCCAACTCCTTCCCATTCCAATTCTGAGACCCTTCCTATAGCATGAGATGTGATATCTCAATGCTTATACCAAACCTGAGAGCCTACCTATAGCATGAGATGTGATATCCAAGTCCATCCCATTCCAATCCTTAGACCCTTCCTACAGCATGCGATGTGAATATCTCAATTATTCTAATACCAAACCAGAGACTCTTCCTATACCATGAGATGGGATATCCAACTCCTTCCCATTCCAATTATGAGACCCTTCCTATACTATGAGACTTGATATCTCAATGCTTCTAATACCAAACCTGAGACCCGTAATATAACATGAGATGTGATATCCAAATCCTTCCCCTTCCAAACCTTAGACCCTTCCTTTATCATGAGATGTGATATCCAACTCCTTCCCATTCCAATCCTGAGACCCTTCCGATATCATGAGATGTGATATCTCAAAGCTTCTAATATCAAACTTGAGACCCTCCCTATAGCATGAGATGTGATATCCAAGTCCTTCCCATTCCAATCCTGAGACCCTTCCTATAGCATGAGATGTGATATCTCAATGCTTCTAATACCAAACCTGAGACCCTTCCTATAACATGAGATGGGAATATCCAACTCCTTCCCATTCCAATCTTGAGACCCTTCCGATAGCAGAGATGTGATATCTCAATGCTTATACCACACCTGAGATCCTTCCTATAACATGAGATGTGATATCCAACTCCTTCCCATTCCAATCCTGAGACACTTCCTATAGCATGAGATGTGATATCTCACTGCTTATACCAAACCTGAGACCCTTCCCATAGCAGGAGATGTGATATCCAACTCCTTCCCATTCCAATCCTCAGACCCTTCCTATAGCATGAGATGTGATATCTCAATGCTTCTAATGTCAAACTTGAGACCCTACCTATAGCATGAGATGTGATATCCAAGTCCTTCCCATTCCAATCCTGAGACACTTCCTATAGCATGAGATGTGATATCTAAATGCTTCTAATACCAAACCTGAGACTCTTCCTATAACATGAGATGGGATATCCAACTCCTTCCAATTCCAATCCTGAGACCCTTTTGATAGCAGAGATGTGATATCTCAATGTTTATACCAAACCTGAGACCCTTCCTACGGCATGAGATGTCATATTCAACTCCTTCCCATTCCAATCCTGAGACCCTTCCTATAGCATGAGATGTGATGTCTCAATGCTTCTAATACCAAACCTGAGATCCTTCCTATAACATGAGATGTGATATCCAACTCCTTCCATTCCAATCCTGAGACCCTTCCTATAGCATGAGATGTGATATCTCAATGCTTATACCAAACCTGAGACCCTTCCTATAGCATGAGATGTGATATCCAACTCCTTCCCATTCCAATCCTGAGACCCTTCCTATAGCATGAGATGTGATATCTCAATGCCTCTAATACCAAACCTGAGATCCTTCCTCTAACATGAAATGTGATATCCAACTCCTTCACTTTCCAATCCTTAGACCCTTCCTACAGCATGCAATATGATATCTCAATGATTCTAATAAAAAACCTGAGACCCGTCCTATAACATGAGATGGGATATCCAACTCCTTCCCATTCCAATCCTGAGACACGTCGGATAGCAGAGATGTGATATCTCAATGTTTATACCAAACCTGAGACCCTTCCTATAACATGAGATGTGATATCCAACTCCTTCCCGTTCCAAACCTGAGACCCTTCCTTTAGCATGAGATGTGATATCCAGCTCCTTCCCATTCCAATCCTGAGACACTTCTGATAGCATAAGATGTGATATCTCAATGCTTCTAATATCAAAACTGAGACCCTCCCTATAGCATATGTGATATCTAAGTCCTTCCCATTCCAATCCTGAGACCCTTCCTATAGCATGAGATGTGATATCTCAATGCTTCTACCAAACCTGAGACCCTTCCTTTAGCATGAGATGTGATATCCAACTCCTTCCCATTCCAATCCTGAGACCCTTCCTATAGCATGAGATGTGATATCTCAATACTTCTAATACCAAACCTGAGATCCTTCCGATAACATGAGATGTGATATCTCAATACTTCTAATACCAAACCTGAGATCCATCCTATAACATGAGATGTGATATCCAAATCCTTCCCCTTCCAAACCTGAGACCCTCCCTTTAGCATGAGATGTGATATCCAACTCCTTCCCATTCCAATCCTGAGACCCTTCTGATAGCATAAGATATGATATCTCAATGCTTCTATACCAAACCTGAGATCCTTCTGATAGCATGAGATGTGATATCTCAATGCTTCTAATACCAAACCTGAGATCCTACCTCTAACATGAAATGTGATATCCAACTCTTTCCCCTTGCAAACCTGAGAGCCTTCCTATAGCATGAGATGTGATATCCAAGTCCTTCCCATTCCAATCCTGAGACCCTTCCTATAACATGAGATGTGATATCCAACTCCTTCCCATTCCAACCTGAGACCCTTCCTATAGCATGAGATGGGATATCCAACTCCTTCCAAATCCAATCCCGATACCCTTCCGATAGCATGAGATGTGATATCCCAATGCTTCTACCAAACCTGAGACCCATATTATGGCATGAGATGTGATATCAAACTCCTTCCCATTCTAATCCTGAGACCCTTCCTATACCATGAGACTTGATATCTCAATGCTTCTAATACCAAACCTGAGACCCGTCCTATAACATGAGATGTGATATCCAAATCCTTCCCCTTCCAAACCTTAGACCCTTCCTTTATCATGAGATGTGATATCCAACTCCTTCCCATTCCAATCTTGAGACCCTTCCGATATCATGAAATGTGATATCTCAATGCTTCTATCAAACTTGAGACCCTCCCTATAGCATGAGATGTGATATCCAAGTCCTTCCCATTCCAATCCTGAGACCCTTCCTATAGCATGAGATGTGATATCTCAATGCTTCTAATACCAAACCTGAGACCCTTCCTATAACATGAGATGTGATATCCAACTCCTTCCCATTCCAATCCTGAGACACTTCCTATAGCATGAGATGTGATATCTCACTGCTTATACCAAACCTGAGACCCTTCCCATAGCAGGAGATGTGATATCCAACTCCTTCCCATTCCAATCCTCAGACCCTTCCTATAGCATGAGATGTGATATCTCAATGCTTCTAATGTCAAACTTGAGACCCTACCTATAGCATGAGATGTGATATCCAAGTCCTTCCCATTCCAATCCTGAGACACTTCCTATAACATGAAATGTGATATCCAACTCCTTCCCATTCCAACCTGAGACCCTTCCTATAGCATGAGATGGGATATCCAACTTCTTCCAAATCCAATACTGATACCCTTCCGATAGCATGAGATGTGATATCCCAATGCTTCTACCAAACCTGAGACCCATACTATGGCATGAGATGTGATATCAAACTCCTTCCCATTCCAATCCTGAGACCCTCCCTATAGCATGAGATGTGATATCTCACTGCTTATACCAAACCTGAGACCCTTCCCGTAGCATGAGATGTGATATCCAACTCCTTCCCATTCCAATCCTCAGACCCTTCCTATAGCATGAGATGTGATATCTCAATGCTTCTAATGTCAAACTTGAGACCCTACCTATAGCATGAGATGTGATATCCAGGTCCTTCCCATTCCAATCCTGAGACACTTCCTATAGCATGAGATGTGATATCTCAATGCTTCTAATACCAAACCTGAGACTCTTCCTATAACATGAGATGGGATATCTAACTCCTTCCAATTCCAATCCTGAGACCCTTTTGATAGCAGAGATGTGATATCTCAATGTTTATACCAAACCTGAGACCCTTCCTACGGCATGAGATGTCATATTCAACTCCTTCCCATTCCAATCCTGAGACCCTTCCTATAGCATGAGATTTCATATCCAACTCCTTCCCATTCCAATCCTGAGACCCTTCCTATAGCATGAGATGTGATGTCTCAATGCTTCTAATACCAAACCTGAGATCCTTCCTATAACATGAGATGTGATATCCAACTCCTTCCATTCCAATCCTGAGACCCTTCCTATAGCATGAGATGTGATATCTCAATGCTTATACCAAACCTGAGACCCTTCCTATAGCATGAGATGTGATATCCAACTCCTTCCCATTCCAATCCTGAGACCCTTCCTATAGCCTGAGATGTGATATCCAATTCCTTCCCATTCCAATCCTGAGACCCTTCCTATAGCATGAGATGTGATATCTCAATGCTTATACCAAACCTGAGAGCCTACCTATAATATGAGATGTGATATCCAAGTCCATCCCATTCCAATCCTTAGACCCTTCCTACAGCATGCGATGTGATATCTCAATGATTCTAATACCAAACCAGAGACTCTTCCTATAACATGAGATGGGATATCCAACTCCTTCCCATTCCAATCCTGAGCCGCTTCCGATAGCAGAGATGTGATATCTCAATGCTTATACCAAACCTGAGACCCTTCCTATAACATGAGATGTGATATCCAACTCCTTCCCGTTCCAAACCTGAGACACTAACTATAGCATATGTGATATCCAACTCCTTCCCATTCCAAACATGAGACCCTTCCTATAGCAAGAAAGTAATATCCAACTCCTACCCATTCCAATCCTGAGACCCTTCCTATAGCAAGAGATGTGATATCCAAATCCTTCCCATTCCAATCCTGAGACCCTTCCTATAACATGAGATGTGATATCCAACTCCTTCCCATTCCAACCTGAGACACTTCCTATAGCATGAGAAGGGATATCCAACTCCTTCCCAATCCAATCCTGAGACCCTTCCGATAGCAGAGATGTGATATCTCAATGCTTATACCAAACCTGAGACCCTTCCTATGGCATGAGATGTGATATCCAACTCCTTGCCATTCAAATCCTGAGACCCTTCCTATAGCATGAGAAGGGATATCCAACTCCTTCCCAATCCAATCCTGAGACCCTTCCGATAGCAGCGACGTGATATCTCAATGCTTCTACCAAACCTGAGACCCTTCCTTTAGCATGAGATGTGATATCCAAATCCTTCACATTCCAATCCTGAGACCCTTCCTATAGCATGAGATGTGATATCTCAATGCTTCTAATACCAAACCTGAGATCCTTCCTATAACATGAGATGTGATATCCAATTCCTTCCCATTCCAAACCTGAGACCCTTCCTATAGCATGAGATGTGATATCTCAATGCTTATACCAAACCTGAGACCCTTCCTATAGCATATGTCATATCCAACTGCTTCCCATTCCAATCCTGAGACCCTTCCTATAGCATAAGATGTGATATCTCAATGCTTCTAATACCAAACCTGAGATCCTTCCTCTAACATGAAATGTGATATCCAACTCCTTCCCTTTCCAAACCTAAGAGCCTATCTATAGCATGAGATGTGATATCCAAGTCCTTCACATTCCAACCCTTAGACCCTTCCTACAGCATGCAATATGATATCTCAATGATTCTAATAACAAACCTGAGACCCGTCCTATAACATGAGATGGGATATCCAACTCCTTCCCATTCCAATCCTGAGACACTTCCGATAGCAGAGATGTGATATCTCAATGCTTATACCAAACCTGAGACCCTTCCTATAACATGAGATGTGATATCCAAATCCTTCTCGTTCCAAACCTGAGACCCTTCCTTTAGCATGAGATGTGATATCCAGCTCCTTCCCATTCCAATCCTGAGACACTTCCGATAGCATGAGATGTGATATCTCAATGCTTCTAATATCAAAACTGAGACCCTCCCTATAGCATGATATGTGATATCTAAGTCCTTCCCATTCCAATCCTGAGACCCTCCCTATAGCATGAGATGTGATATCCAACTCCTTCCCATTCCAATCCTGAGACCCTTCCTATAGCATGAGATATGATATCTCAATACTTCTAATACCAAACGTGAGATCCTTCCGATAACATGAGATGTGATATCCAAATCCTTCCCCTTCCAAACCTGAGACCCTCCCTTTAGCATGAAATGTGATATCCAACTCCTTCCTATTCCAATCCTGAGACTCTTCTGATAGCATGAGATGTGATATCTCAATGCTTCTAATACCAAACCTGAGATCCTTCCGATAGCATGAGATGTGATATCTCAATGCTTCTTATACCAAACCTGAGATCCTTCCTATAACATGAGATGTGATATCCAAATCCTTCCCCTTCCAAACCTGAGACCCCCCCTTTAGCATGAGATGTGATATCTAACTCCTTCCCATTCCATTCCTGAGACCCTTCTGATAGCATGAGATGTGATATCTCAATGCCTCTAATACCAAACCTGAGATCCTACCTCTAACATGAAATGAGATATCCAACTCTTTCCCCTTCCAAACCTGAGAGCCTTCCTATAGCATGAGATGTGATATCCAAGTTTCCCATTCCAATACTGAGACCCTTCCTATAGCTTGAGATGTGATATCCAACTCCTTCCCATTCCAATTCTGAGACCCTTCCTATAGCTTGAGATGTGATATCCAACTCCTTCCCATTCCAATTCTGAGACCCTTCCTATAGCATGAGATGTGATATCTCAATGCTTATACCAAACCTGAGAGCCTACCTATAGCATGAGATGTGATATCCAAGTCCATCCCATTCCAATCCTTAGACCCTTCCTACAGCATGCGATGTGAATATCTCAATGATTCTAATACCAAACCAGAGACTCTTCCTATAACATGAGATGGGATATCCAACTCCTTCCCATTCCAATTATGAGACCCTTCCTATACTATGAGACTTGATATCTCAATGCTTCTAATACCAAACCTGAGACCCGTAATATAACATGAGATGTGATATCCAAATCCTTCCCCTTCCAAACCTTAGACCCTTCCTTTATCATGAGATGTGATATCCAACTCCTTCCCATTCCAATCCTGAGACCCTTCCGATATCATGAGATGTGATATCTCAAAGCTTCTAATATCAAACTTGAGACCCTCCCTATAGCATGAGATGTGATATCCAAGTCCTTCCCATTCCAATCCTGAGACCCTTCCTATAGCATGAGATGTGATATCTCAATGCTTCTAATACCAAACCTGAGACCCTTCCTATAACATGAGATGGGAATATCCAACTCCTTCCCATTCCAATCTTGAGACCCTTCCGATAGCAGAGATGTGATATCTCAATGCTTATACCACACCTGAGATCCTTCCTATAACATGAGATGTGATATCCAACTCCTTCCCATTCCAATCCTGAGACACTTCCTATAGCATGAGATGTGATATCTCACTGCTTATACCAAACCTGAGACCCTTCCCATAGCAGGAGATGTGATATCCAACTCCTTCCCATTCCAATCCTCAGACCCTTCCTATAGCATGAGATGTGATATCTCAATGCTTCTAATGTCAAACTTGAGACCCTACCTATAGCATGAGATGTGATATCCAAGTCCTTCCCATTCCAATCCTGAGACACTTCCTATAGCATGAGATGTGATATCTCAATGCTTCTAATACCAAACCTGAGACTCTTCCTATAACATGAGATGGGATATCCAACTCCTTCCAATTCCAATCCTGAGACCCTTTTGATAGCAGAGATGTGATATCTCAATGTTTATACCAAACCTGAGACCCTTCCTACGGCATGAGATGTCATATTCAACTCCTTCCCATTCCAATCCTGAGACCCTTCCTATAGCATGAGATGTGATGTCTCAATGCTTCTAATACCAAACCTGAGATCCTTCCTATAACATGAGATGTGATATCCAACTCCTTCCATTCCAATCCTGAGACCCTTCCTATAGCATGAGATGTGATATCTCAATGCTTATACCAAACCTGAGACCCTTCCTATAGCATGAGATGTGATATCCAACTCCTTCCCATTCCAATCCTGAGACCCTTCCTATAGCATGAGATGTGATATCTCAATGCCTCTAATAGCAAACCTGAGATCCTTCCTCTAACATGAAATGTGATATCCAACTCCTTCACTTTCCAAACCTGAGAGCCTATCTATAGCATGAGATGTGATATCCAAGTCCTTCCCATTCCAATCCTTAGACCCTTCCTACAGCATGCAATATGATATCTCAATGATTCTAATAAAAAACCTGAGACCCGTCCTATAACATGAGATGGGATATCCAACTCCTTCCCATTCCAATCCTGAGACACGTCCGATAGCAGAGATGTGATATCTCAATGTTTATACCAAACCTGAGACCCTTCCTATAACATGAGATGTGATATCCAACTCCTTCCCGTTCCAAACCTGAGACCCTTCCTTTAGCATGAGATGTGATATCCAGCTCCTTCCCATTCCAATCCTGAGACACTTCTGATAGCATAAGATGTGATATCTCAATGCTTCTAATATCAAAACAGAGACCCTCCCTATAGCATATGTGATATCTAAGTCCTTCCCATTCCAATCCTGAGACCCTTCCTATAGCATGAGATGTGATATCTCAATGCTTCTACCAAACCTGAGACCCTTCCTTTAGCATGAGATGTGATATCCAACTCCTTCCCATTCCAATCCTGAGACCCTTCCTATAGCATGAGATGTGATATCTCAATACTTCTAATACCAAACCTGAGATCCTTCCGATAACATGAGATGTGATATCTCAATACTTCTAATACCAAACCTGAGATCCATCCTATAACATGAGATGTGATATCCAAATCCTTCCCCTTCCAAACCTGAGACCCTCCCTTTAGCATGAGATGTGATATCCAACTCCTTCCCATTCCAATCCTGAGACCCTTCTGATAGCATAAGATATGATATCTCAATGCTTCTATACCAAACCTGAGATCCTTCTGATAGCATGAGATGTGATATCTCAATGCTTCTAATACCAAACCTGAGATCCTACCTCTAACATGAAATGTGATATCCAACTCTTTCCCCTTGCAAACCTGAGAGCCTTCCTATAGCATGAGATGTGATATCCAAGTCCTTCCCATTCCAATCCTGAGACCCTTCCTATAACATGAGATGTGATATCCAACTCCTTCCCATTCCAACCTGAGACCCTTCCTATAGCATGAGATGGCATATCCAACTCCTTCCAAATCCAATCCCGATACCCTTCCGATAGCATGAGATGTGATATCCCAATGCTTCTACCAAACCTGAGACCCGTCCTATAACATGAAATGTGATATCTCAATGCTTCTATCAAACTTGAGACCCTCCCTATAGCATGAGAGAGCAGGGAAGCGAGCATTTCAGCAGTATAAAGCAGTATAAATTCAGCCTGTGAACAACACATTTTGACCCTCCTTTGTATGGGAGAAGAGTGGTTCAAAAGACCAGGATTCGACTGAACAAACGCACGAACAGAGTCTCAAGATTGGAATGGGAAGGAGTTGGATATCACATCTCATGATAAAGGAAGGGTCTAAGGTTTGGAAGGGGAAGGATTTGGATATCACATCTCATGTTATAGGACGGGTCTCAGGTTTGGTATTAGAAGCATTGAGATATCAAGTCTCATGGTATAGGAAGGGTCTCAGGATTAGAATGGGAAGGAGTTTGATATCACATCTCATACCATAATATGGGTCTCAGGTTTGGTAGAAGCATTGGGATATCACATCTCATGCTATCGGAAGGGTATCGGGATTGGATTTGGAAGGAGTTGGATATCCCATCTCATGCTATAGGAAGGGTCTCAGGTTGGAATGGGAAGGAGTTGGATATCACATCTCATGTTATAGGAAGGGTCTCAGGATTGGAATGGGAAGGACTTGGATATCACATCTCATGCTATAGGAAGGCTCTAGGTTTGCAAGGGGAAAGAGTTGGATATAACATTTCATGTTAGAGGTAGGATCTCAGGTTTGGTATTAGAAGCATTGAGATATCACATCTCATGCTATCAGAAGGATCTCAGGTTTGGTATAGAAGCATTGAGATATCATATCTTATGCTATCAGAAGGGTCTCAGGATTGGAATGGGATGGAGTTGGATATCACATCTCATGCTATAGGAAGGGTCTCAGGATTGGAATGGGAAGGAGTTGGATATCACATCTCATGTTATAGGAAGGGTCTCAGGTTTGGTATAAACATTGAGATATCACATCTCTACCATCGGAAGTGTCTCAGGATTGGAATGGGAAGGAGTTGGATATCCCATCTCATGTTATAGGACGGGTCTCAGGTTTTTTATTAAAATCATTGAGATATCATATTGCATGCTGTAGGAAGGGTCTAAGGATTGGAATGGGAAGGAGTTGGATATTCCCATCTCATGTTATAGGAAGGGTCTCAAGTTTGGTATTAGAAGCATTGAGATATCACATCTCATGCTATAGGAAGGGTCTCAGGATTGGAATGGGAAGGACTTGGATATCACATCTCATGCTATAGGGAGGGTCTCAAGTTTGATAGAAGCATTGAGATATCACATTTCATGATATTGGAAGGGTCTCAAGATTGGAATGGGAAGGAGTTGGATATCACATCTCATGATAAAGGAAGGGTCTAAGGTTTGGAAGGGGAAGGATTTGGATATCACATCTCATGTTATAGGACGGGTCTCAGGTTTGGTATTAGAAGCATTGAGATATCAAGTCTCATGGTATAGGAAGGGTCTCAGGATTAGAATGGGAAGGAGTTTGATATCACATCTCATGCCATAATATGGGTCTCAGGTTTGGTAGAAGCATTGGGATATCACATCTCATGCTATCGGAAGGGTATCGGGATTGGATTTGGAAGGAGTTGGATATCCCATCTCATGCTATAGGAAGGGTCTCAGGTTGGAATGGGAAGGAGTTGGATATCACATCTCATGTTATAGGAAGGGTCTCAGGATTGGAATGGGAAGGACTTGGATATCACATCTCATGCTATAGGAAGGCTCTCAGGTTTGCAAGGGGAAAGAGTTGGATATCACATTTCATGTTAGAGGTAGGATCTCAGGTTTGGTATTAGAAGCATTGAGATATCACATCTCATGCTATCAGAAGGATCTCAGGTTTGGTATAGAAGCATTGAGATATCATATCTTATGCTATCAGAAGGGTCTCCGGATTGGAATGGGAATGAGTTGGATATCACATCTCATGCTAAAGGGAGGGTCTCAGGTTTGGAAGGGGAAGGATTTGGATATCACATCTCATGTTATAGGATGGATCTCAGGTTTGGTATTAGAAGTATTGAGATATCACATCTCATGTTATCGGAAGGATCTCAGGTTTGGTATTAGAAGTATTGAGATATCACATCTCATGCTATAGGAAGGGTCTCAGGATTGGAATGGGAAGGAGTTGGATATCACATCTCATGCTAAAGGAAGGGCCTCAGGTTTGGTAGAAGCATTGAGATATCACATCTCATGCTATAGGAAGGGTCTCAGGATTGGAATGGGAAGGACTTAGATATCACATATGCTATAGGGAGGGTCTCAGTTTTGATATTAGAAGCATTGAGATATCACATCTTATGCTATCAGAAGTGTCTCAGGATTGGAATGGGAAGGAGCTGGATATCACATCTCATGCTAAAGGAAGGGTCTCAGGTTTGGAACGGGAAGGAGTTGGATATCACATCTCATGTTATAGGAAGGGTCTCAGGTTTGGTATAAACATTGAGATATCACATCTCTGCTATCGGACGTGTCTCAGGATTGGAATGGGAAGGAGTTGGATATCCCATCTCATGTTATAGGACGGGTCTCAGGTTTTTTATTAGAATCATTGAGATATCATATTGCATGCTGTAGGAAGGGTCTAAGGATTGGAATGGGAAGGACTTGGATATCACATCTCATGCTATAGATAGGCTCTCAGGTTTGGAAAGTGAAGGAGTTGGATATCACATTTCATGTTAGAGGAAGGATCTCAGGTTTGGTATTAGAGGCATTGAGATATCACATCTCATGCTATAGGAAGGGTCTCAGGATTGGAATGGGAAGGAGTTGGATATCACATCTCATGCTATAGGAAGGGTCTCAGGTTTGGTATAAGCATTGAGATATCACATCTCATGCTATAGGAAGGGTCTCAGGATTGGAATGGAAGGAGTTGAATATGACATCTCATGCCGTAGGAAGGGTCTCAGGTTTGGTATAAACATTGAGATATCACATCTCTGCTATCAAAAGGGTCTCAGGATTGGAATTGGAAGGAGTTGGATATCCCATCTCATGTTATAGGAAGAGTCTCAGGTTTGGTATTAGAAGCATTGAGATATCACATCTCATGCTATAGGAAGTGTCTCAGGATTGGAATGGGAAGGACTTGGATATCACATCTCATGCTATAGGTAGGGTCTCAAGTTTGACATTAGAAGCATTGAGATATCACATCTCATGCTATAGGAAGGGTCTGAGGATTGGAATGGGAAGGAGTTGGATATCACATCTCCTGCTATGGGAAGGGTCTCAGGTTTGGTATAAGCAGTGAGATATCACATCTCATGCTATAGGAAGTGTCTCAGGATTGGAATGGGAAGGAGTTGGATATCACATCTCATGTTATAGGAAGGATCTCAGGTGTGGTATAAGCATTGAGATATCACATCTCTGCTATCGGAAGGGTCTCAAGATTGGAATGGGAAGGAGTTGGATATTCCCATCTCATGCTATAGGAAGGGTCTCAGGTTTGGTATTAGAAGCATTGAGATATCACATCTCATGCTATAGGAAGGGTCTCAGGATTGGAATGGGAAGGACTTGGATATCACATCTCATGCTATAGGGAGGGTCTCAAGTTTGATATTAGAAGCTTTGAGATATCACATCTCATGATATCGGAAGGGTCTCAGGATTGGAATGGGAAGGAGTTGGATATCACATCTCATGATAAAGGAAGGGTCTAAGGTTTGAAAGGGGAAGGATTTGGATATCACATCTCATGTTATATTACGGGTCTCAGGTTTGGTATTAGAAGCATTGAGATATCAAATCTCATAGTATAGGAAGGGTCTCATAATTGGAATGGGAAGGAGTTGGATATCCCATCTCATGTTATAGGAAGAGTCTCTGGTTTGGTATTAGAATCATTGAGATATTCACATCGCATGCTGTAGGAAGGGTCTAAGGATTGGAATGGGATGGACTTGGATATCACATCTCATGCTATAGGTAGGCTCTCAGGTTTGGTATAAGCATTGAGATATCACATCTCATGCTATAGGAAGGGTCTCAGAATTGGAATGGGAAGGAGTTGGATATCACATCTCAAGCTATCGGAAGGGTCTCAGTATTGGAATGGGAAGGACTTGGATATCACATCTCATGCTATAGGAAGGCTCTCAGGTTTGGAAGGGGAAAGAGTTGGATATCTCATTTCATGTTAGAGGTAGGATCTCAGGTTTGGTATTAGAGGCATTGAGATATCACATCTCATGCTATCAGAAGCGTCTCAGGAATGGAATGGGAAGGAGTTAGATATCACATCTCATGCTAAAGGGGGGGTCTCAGGTTTGGAAGGGGAAGGATTTGGATATCACATCTCATGTTATAGGAAGGATCTCAGGTTTGGTATTAGAAGCATTGAGATATCACATCTCATGCTATCGGAAGGATCTCAGGTTTGGTATTAGAAGCATTGAGATATCACATCTCATGCTATCAGAAGAGTCTCAGGATTGGAATAGGAAGGAGTTGGATATCACATTTCATGCTAAAGGGAGGGTCTCAGGTTTGGAAGGGGAAGGATTTGGATATCACATCTCATGTTATCGGAAGGATCTCACGTTTGGTATTAGAAGTATTGAGATATCATATCTCATGCTATAGGAAGGGTCTCAGGATTGGAATGGGAAGGAGTTGGATATCACATCTCATGCTATAGGGAGGGTCTCAGGATTGGAATGGGAAGGACTTAGATATCACATATCATGCTATAGGGAGGGTCTCAGTTTTGATATTAGAAGCATTGAGATATCACATCTTATGCTATCGGAAGTGTCTCAGGATTGGAATGGGAAGGAGCTGGATATCACATCTCATGCTAAAGGAAGGGTCTCAGGTTTGGAACGAGAAGGATTTGGATATCACATCTCATGTTATAGGAAGGGTCTCAGGTTTGGTATAAGCATTGAGATATCACATCTCTGCTATCGGAAGTGTCTCAGGATTGGAATGGGAAGGAGTTGGATATCCCATCTCATGTTATAGGACGGGTCTCAGGTGTGTTATTAGAATCATTGAGATATCATATTGCATGCTGTAGGAAGGGTCTAAGGGTTGGAATGTGAAGGACTTGGATATCACATCTCATGCTATAGATAGGCTCTTAGGTTTGGAAAGGGAAGGAGTTGGATATCACATTTCATGTTAGAGGAAGGATCTCAGGTTTGGTATTAGAAGCATTGAGATATCACATCTTATGCTATAGGAAGGGTCTCAGGATTGGAATGGGAAGCAGTTGGATATGACATATGCTATAGGAAGGGTCTCAGGTTTGGTATAAGCATTGAGATATCACATCTCATGCTATAGGACGGGTCTCAGGATTGGAATGGAAGGAGTTGGATATCACATCTCATGTTATAGGAAGGATCTCAGGTTTGGTATTAGAAGCATTGAGACATCACATCTCATGCTATAGGAAGGGTCTCAGGGTTGGAATGGGAAGGAGTTGGATATCACATCTCATCCAATAGGAAGGGTCTCAGGTTTGGAATGGGAAGGAATTGGATATCACATCTCATGTTATAGGAAGGATCTCAGGTTTGGTATTAGAAGCATTGATATATCACATCTCATGCTATAGGAAGGGTCTCAGGATTGGAATGTGAAGGATTTGGATATCACATCTCATGCTAAAGGAAGGGTCTCAGGTTTGGTAGAAGCATTGAGATATCACGTCGCTGCTATCGGAAGGGTCTCAGGATTGGATTGGGAAGGAGTTGGATATCCCTTCTCATGCTATAGGAAGGGTCTCAGGATTTGAATGGCAAGGAGTTGGATATCACATCTCATGCCATAGGAAGGGTCTCAGGTTTGGTATAAGCATTGAGATATCACATCTCTGCTATCGGAAGGGTCTCAGGATTGGATTGGGAAGGAGTTGGATATCCCTTCTCATGCTATAGGAAGTGTCTCAGGTTGGAATGGGAAGGAGTTGGATATCACATCTCATGTTATAGGAAGGGTCTCAGGATTGGAATGGGAAGGATTTGGATATCACATCTCTTGCTATAGGAAGGGTCTCAGGATTGGAATGGGTAGGAGTTGGATATTACTTTCTTGCTATAGGAAGGGTCTCATGTTTGGAATGGGAAGGAGTTGGATATCACATATGCTATAGTTAGTGTCTCAGGTTTGGAACGGGAAGGAGTTGGATATCACATCTCATGTTATAGGAAGGGTCTCAGGTTTGGTATAAGCATTGAGATATCACATCTCTGCTATCGGAAGCGGCTCAGGATTGGAACGGGAAGGAGTTGGATATCCCATCTCATGTTATAGGAAGAGTCTCTGGTTTGGTATTAGAATCATTGAGATATCACATCGCATGCTGTAGGAAGGGTCTAAGGATTGGAATGGGATGGACTTGGATATCACATCTCATATTATAGGTAGGCTCTCAGGTTTGGTATAAGCATTGAGATATCACATCTCATGCTATAGGAAGGGTCTCAGGATTGGAATGGGAAGGAATTGGATATCACATCTCAGGCTATAGGAAGGGTCTCAGGATTGGAATGGGAAGGAGTTGGATATCACATCTCATGCTATAGGAAGGGTCTCAGGTTTGGTATAAGCATTGAGATATCACATCTCATGCTATAGGAAGGGTCTCAGGATTGGAATGGAAGGAGTTGGATATCACATCTCATGTTATAGGAAGGATCTCAGGTTTGGTATTAGAAGCATTGAGACATCACATCTCATGCCATAGGAAGGGTCTCAGGATTGGAATGGGAAGGAGTTGGATATCAAATCTCATGCTATAGGAAGGGTCTCAGGATTGGAATGGGAAGGAGTTGAATATGATATCTCATGCCGTAGGAAGGGTCTCAGGTTTGGTATAAACATTGAGATATCACATCTCTGCTATCAAAAGGGTCTCAGGATTGGAATTGGAAGGAGTTGGATATCCCATCTCATGTTATAGGAAGAGTCTCAGGTTTGGTATTAGAAGCATTGAGATATCACATCTCATGCTATAGGAAGTGTCTCAGGATTGGAATGGGAAGGACTTGGATATCACATCTCATGCTATAGGTAGGGTCTCAAGTTTGACATTAGAAGCATTGAGATATCACATCTCATGCTATAGGAAGGGTCTAAGGATTGGAATGGGAAGGAGTTGGATATCACATCTCCTGCTATGGGAAGGGTCTCGGGTTTGGTATAAGCAGTGAGATATCACATCTCATGCTATAGGAAGTGTCTCAGGATTGGAATGGGAAGGAGTTGGATATCACATCTCATGTTATAGGAAGGATCTCAGGTGTGGTATAAGCATTGAGATATCACATCTCTGCTATCGGAAGGGTCTCAATATTGGAATGGGAAGGAGTTGGATATTCCCATCTCATGTTATAGGAACGGTCTCAGGTTTGGTATTAGAAGCATTGAGATATCACATCTCATGCTATAGGAAGGGTCTCAGGATTGGAATGGGAAGGACTTGGATATCACATCTCATGCTATAGGGAGGGTCTCAAGTTTGATATTAGAAGCTTTGAGATATCACATCTCATGATATCGGAAGGGTCTCAGGATTGGAATGGGAAGGAGTTGGATATCACATCTCATGATAAAGGAAGGGTCTAAGGTTTGGAAGGGGAAGGATTTGGATATCACATCTCATGTTATATTACGGGTCTCAGGTTTGGTATTAGAAGCATTGAGATATCAAGTCTCATAGTATAGGAAGGGTCTCAGAATTGGAATGGGAAGGAGTTGGATATCCCATCTCATGTTATAGGAAGAGTCTCTGGTTTGGTATTAGAATCATTGAGATATTCACATCGCATGCTGTAGGAAGGGTCTAAGGATTGGAATGGGATGGACTTGGATATCACATCTCATGCTATAGGTAGGCTCTCAGGTTTGGTATAAGCATTGAGATATCACATCTCATGCTATAGGAAGGGTCTCAGAATTGGAATGGGAAGGAGTTGGATATCACATCTCAAGCTATAGGAAGGGTCTCAGGTTTGGAAGGGGAAAGAGTTGGATATCTCATTTCATGTTAGAGGTAGGATCTCAGGTTTGGTATTAGAGGCATTGAGATATCACATCTCATGCTATCAGAAGAGTCTCAGGATTGGAATAGGAAGGAGTTGGATATCACATTTCATGCTAAAGGGAGGGTCTCAGGTTTGGAAGGGGAAGGATTTGGATATCACATCTCATGTTATCGGAAGGATCTCACGTTTGGTATTAGAAGTATTGAGATATCATATCTCATGCTATAGGAAGGGTCTCAGGATTGGAATGGGAAGGAGTTGGATATCACATCTCATGATATAGGGAGGGTCTCAGGATTGGAATGGGAAGGACTTAGATATCACATATCATGCTATAGGGAGGGTCTCAGTTTTGATATTAGAAGCATTGAGATATCACATCTCATGCTATCGGAAGTGTCTCAGGATTGGAATGGGAAGGAGCTGGATATCACATCTCATGCTAAAGGAAGGGTCTCAGGTTTGGAACGAGAAGGATTTGGATATCACATCTCATGTTATAGGAAGGGTCTCAGGTTTGGTATAAGCATTGAGATATCACATCTCTGCTATCGGAAGTGTCTCAGGATTGGAATGGGAAGGAGTTGGATATCCCATCTCATGTTATAGGACGGGTCTCAGGTTTGTTATTAGAATCATTGAGATATCATATTGCATGCTGTAGGAAGGGTCTAAGGGTTGGAATGTGAAGGACTTGGATATCACATCTCATGCTATAGATAGGCTCTTAGGTTTGGAAAGGGAAGGAGTTGGATATCACATTTCATGTTAGAGGAAGGATCTCAGGTTTGGTATTAGAAGCATTGAGATATCACATCTCATGCTATAGGAAGGGTCTCAGGATTGGAATGGGAAGCAGTTGGATATCACATCTCATGCTATAGGAAGGGTCTCAGGTTTGGTATAAGCATTGAGATATCACATCTCATGCTATAGGACGGGTCTCAGGATTGGAATGGAAGGAGTTGGATATCACATCTCATGTTATAGGAAGGATCTCAGGTTTGGTATTAGAAGCATTGAGACATCACATCTCATGCTATAGGAAGGGTCTCAGGGTTGGAATGGGAAGGAGTTGGATATCACATCTCATCCAATAGGAAGGGTCTCAGGTTTGGAATGGGAAGGAATTGGATATCACATCTCATGTTATAGGAAGGATCTCAGGTTTGGTATTAGAAGCATTGAGATATCACATCTCATGCTATAGGAAGGGTCTCAGGATTGGAATGTGAAGGATTTGGATATCACATCTCATGCTAAAGGAAGGGTCTCAGGTTTGGTAGAAGCATTGAGATATCACGTCGCTGCTATCGGAAGGGTCTCAGGATTGTATTGGGAAGGAGTTGGATATCCCTTCTCATGCTATAGGAAGGGTCTCAGGATTTGAATGGCAAGGAGTTGGATATCACATCTCATGCCATAGGAAGGGTCTCAGGTTTGGATTGGGAAGGAGTTGGATATCCCTTCTCATGCTATAGGAAGTGTCTCAGGTTGGAATGGGAAGAAGTTGGATATCACATCTCATGTTATAGGAAGGGTCTCAGGATTGGAATGGGAAGGATTTGGATATCACATCTCTTGCTATAGGAAGGGTCTCAGGATTGGAATGGGTAGGAGTTGGATATTACTTTCTTGCTATAGGAAGGGTCTCATGTTTGGAATGGGAAGGAGTTGGATATCACATATGCTATAGTTAGTGTCTCAGGTTTGGAACGGGAAGGAGTTGGATATCACATCTCATGTTATAGGAAGGGTCTCAGGTTTGGTATAAGCATTGAGATATCACATCTCTGCTATCGGAAGCGGCTCAGGATTGGAATGGGAAGGAGTTGGATATCCCATCTCATGTTATAGGAAGAGTCTCTGGATTGGTATTAGAATCATTGAGATATCACATCGCATGCTGTAGGAAGGGTCTAAGGATTGGAATGGGATGGACTTGGATATCACATCTCATGTTATAGGTAGGCTCCCAGGTTTGGTATAAGCATTGAGATATCACATCTCATGCTATAGGAAGGGTCTCAGGATTGGAATGGGAAGGAATTGGATATCACATCTCAGGCTATAGGAAGGGTCTCAGGATTGGAATGGGAAGGAGTTGGATATCACATCTCATGCTATAGGAAGGGTCTCAGGTTTGGTATAAGCATTGATATATCACATCTCATGCTATAGGAAGGATCTCAGGATTGGAATGGAAGGAGTTGGATATCACATCTCATGTTATAGGAAGGATCTCAGGTTTGGTATTAGAAGCATTGAGACATCACATCTCATGCTATAGGAAGGGTCTCAGGATTGGAATGGGAAGGAGTTGGATATCAAATCTCATGCTATAGGAAGGGTCTCAGGATTGGAATGGGAAGGAGTTGAATATGACATCTCATGCCGTAGGAAGGGTCTCAGGTTTGGTATAAACATTGAGATATCACATCTCTGCTATCAAAAGGGTCTCAGGATTGGAATTGGAAATTGTTGGATATCCCATCTCATGTTATAGGAAGAGTCTCAGGTTTGGTATTAGAAGCATTGAGATATCACATCTCATGCTATAGGAAGTGTCTCAGGATTGGAATGGGAAGGACTTGGATATCACATCTCATGCTATATGTAGGGTCTCAAGTTTGACATTAGAAGCATTGAGATATCACATCTCATGCTATAGGAAGGGTCTGAGGATTGGAATGGGAAGGAGTTGGATATCACATCTCCTGCTATGGGAAGGGTCTCAGGTTTGGTATAAGCAGTGAGATATCACATCTCATGCTATAGGAAGTGTCTCAGGATTGGAATGGGAAGGAGTTGGATATCACATCTCATGTTATAGGAAGGATCTCAGGTGTGGTATAAGCATTGAGATATCACATCTCTGCTATCGGAAGGGTCTCAAGATTGGAATGGGAAGGAGTTGGATATTCCCATCTCATGTTATAGGAAGGGTCTCAGGTTTGGTATTAGAAGCATTGAGATATCACATCTCATGCTATAGGAAGGGTCTCAGGATTGGAATGGGAAGGACTTGGATATCACATCTCATGCTATAGGGAGGGTCTCAAGTTTGATATTAGAAGCTTTGAGATATCACATCTCATGATATCGGAAGGGTCTCAGGATTGGAATGGGAAGGAGTTGGATATCACATCTCATGATAAAGGAAGGGTCTAAGGTTTGGAAGGGGAAGGATTTGGATATCACATCTCATGTTATTTTACGGGTCTCAGGTTTGGTATTAGAAGCATTGAGATATCAAGTCTCATAGTATAGGAAGGGTCTCAGAATTGGAATGGGAAGGAGTTGGATATCCCATCTCATGTTATAGGAAGAGTCTCTGGTTTGGTATTAGAATCATTGAGATATTCACATCGCATGCTGTAGGAAGGGTCTAAGGATTGGAATGGGATGGACTTGGATATCACATCTCATGCTATAGGTAGGCTCTCAGGTTTGGTATAAGCATTGAGATATCACATCTCATGCTACAGGAAGGGTCTCAGAATTGGAATGGGAAGGAGTTGGATATCACATCTCAAGCTATAGGAAGGGTCTCAGTATTGGAATGGGAAGGACTTGGATATCACATCTCATGCTATAGGAAGGCTCTCAGGTTTGGAAGGGGAAAGAGTTGGATATCTCATTTCATGTTAGAGGTAGGATCTCAGGTTTGGTATTAGAGGCATTGAGATATCACATCTCATGCTATCAGAAGGGTCTCAGGAATGGAATGGGAAGGAGTTAGATATCACATCTCATGCTAAAGGGAGGGTCTCAGGTTTGGAAGGGGAAGGATTTGGATATCACATCTCATGTTATAGGAAGGATCTCAGGTTTGGTATTAGAAGCATTGAGATATCACATCTCATGCTATCGGAAGGATCTCAGGTTTGGTATTAGAAGCATTGAGATATCACATCTCATGCTATCAGAAGAGTCTCAGGATTGGAATAGGAAGGAGTTGGATATCACATTTCATGCTAAAGGGAGGGTCTCAGGTTTGGAAGGGGAAGGATTTGGATATCACATCTCATGTTATCGGAAGGATCTCACGTTTGGTATTAGAAGTATTGAGATATCACATCTCATGCTATCAGAAGAGTCTCAGGATTGGAATAGGAAGGAGTTGGATATCACATTTCATGCTAAAGGGAGGGTCTCAGGATTGGAATGGGAAGGAGCTGGATATCACATCTCATGCTAAAGGAAGGGTCTCAGGTTTGGAACGAGAAGGATTTGGATATCACATCTCATGTTATAGGAAGGGTCTCAGGTTTGGTATAAGCATTGAGATATCACATCTCTGCTATCGGAAGTGTCTCAGGATTGGAATGGGAAGGAGTTGGATATCCCATCTCATGTTATAGGACGGGTCTCAGGTTTGTTATTAGAATCATTGAGATATCATATTGCATGCTGTAGGAAGGGTCTAAGGGTTGGAATGTGAAGGACTTGGATATCACATCTCATGCTATAGATAGGCTCTTAGGTTTGGAAAGGGAAGGAGTTGGATATCACATTTCATGTTAGAGGAAGGATCTCAGGTTTGGTATTAGAAGCATTGAGATATCACATCTCATGCTATAGGAAGGGTCTCAGGATTGGAATGGGAAGCAGTTGGATATGACATCTCATGCTATAGGAAGGGTCTCAGGTTTGGTATAAGCATTGAGATATCACATCTCATGCTATAGGACGGGTCTCAGGATTGGAATGGAAGGAGTTGGATATCACATCTCATGTTATAGGAAGGATCTCAGGTTTGGTATTAGAAGCATTGAGACATCACATCTCATGCTATAGGAAGGGTCTCAGGGTTGGAATGGGAAGGAGTTGGTTATCACATCTCATCCAATAGGAAGGGTCTCAGGTTTGGAATGGGAAGGAATTGGATATCACATCTCATGTTATAGGAAGGATCTCAGGTTTGGTATTAGAAGCATTGAGATATCACATCTCATGCTATAGGAAGGGTCTCAGGATTGGAATGTGAAGGATTTGGATATCACATCTCATGCTAAAGGAAGGGTCTCAGGTTTGGTAGAAGCATTGAGATATCACGTCGCTGCTATCGGAAGGGTCTCAGGATTGGATTGGGAAGGAGTTGGATATCCCTTCTCATGCTATAGGAAGGGTCTCAGGATTTGAATGGCAAGGAGTTGGATATCACATCTCATGCCATAGGAAGGGTCTCAGGTTTGGTATAAGCATTGACATATCACATCTCTGCTATCGGAAGGGTCTCAGGATTGGATTGGGAAGGAGTTGGATATCCCTTCTCATGCTATAGGAAGTGTCTCAGGTTGGAATGGGAAGGAGTTGGATATCACATCTCATGTTATAGGAAGGGTCTCAGGATTGGAATGGGAAGGATTTGGATATCACATCTCTTGCTATAGGAAGGGTCTCAGGATTGGAATGGGTAGGAGTTGGATATTATTTTCTTGCTATAGGAAGGGTCTCATGTTTGGAATGGGAAGGAGTTGGATATCACATATGCTATAGTTAGTGTCTCAGGTTTGGAACGGGAAGGAGTTGGATATCACATCTCATGTTATAGGAAGGGTCTCAGGTTTGGTATAAGCATTGAGATATCACATCTCTGCTATCAGAAGCGGCTCAGGATTGGAATGGGAAGGAGTTGGATATCCCATCTCAGGTTATAGGAAGAGTCTCTGGTTTGGTATTAGAATCATTGAGATATCACATCGCATGCTGTAGGAAGGGTCTAAGGATTGGAATGGGATGGACTTGGATATCACATCTCATGTTATAGGTAGGCTCTCAGGTTTGGTATAAGCATTGAGATATCACATCTCATGCTATAGGAAGGGTCTCAGGATTGGAATGGGAAGGAATTGGATATCACATCTCAGGCTATAGGAAGGGTCTCAGGATTGGAATGGGAAGGAGTTGGATATCACATCTCATGCTATAGGAAGGGTCTCAGGTTTGGTATAAGCATTGAGATATCACATCTCATGCTATAGGAAGGGTCTCAGGATTGGAATGGAAGGAGTTGGATATCACATCTCATGTTATAGGAAGGATCTCAGGTTTGGTATTAGAAGCATTGAGACATCACATCTCATGCTATAGGAAGGGTCTCAGGATTGGAATGGGAAGGAGTTGGATATCAAATCTCATGCTATAGGAAGGGTCTCAGGATTGGAATGGGAAGGAGTTGAATATGACATCTCATGCCGTAGGAAGGGTCTCAGGTTTGGTATAAACATTGAGATATCACATCTCTGCTATCAAAAGGGTCTCAGGATTGGAATTGGAAGGAGTTGGATATCCCATCTCATGTTATAGGAAGAGTCTCAGGTTTGGTATTAGAAGCATTGAGATATCACATCTCATGCTATAGGAAGTGTCTCAGGATTGGAATGGGAAGGACTTGGATATCACATCTCATCCTATAGGTAGGGTCTCAAGTTTGACATTAGAAGCATTGAGATATCACATCTCATGCTATAGGAAGGGTCTGAGGATTGGAATGGGAAGGAGTTGGATATCACATCTCCTGCTATGGGAAGGGTCTCAGGTTTGGTATAAGCAGTGAGATATCACATCTCATGCTATAGGAAGTGTCTCAGGATTGGAATGGGAAGGAGTTGGATATCACATCTCATGTTATAGGAAGGATCTCAGGTGTGGTATAAGCATTGAGATATCACATCTCTGCTATCGGAAGGGTCTCAAGATTGGAATAGGAAGGAGTTGGATATTCCCATCTCATGTTATAGGAAGGGTCTCAGGTTTGGTATTAGAAGCATTGAGATATCACATCTCATGCTATAGGAAGGGTCTCAGGATTGGAATGGGAAGGACTTGGTTATCACATCTCATGCTATAGGGAGGGTCTCAAGTTTGATATTAGAAGCTTTGAGATATCACATCTCATGATATCGGAAGGGTCTCAGGATTGGAATGGGAAGGAGTTGGATATCACATCTCATGATAAAGGACGGGTCTAAGGTTTGGAAGGGGGAGGATTTGGATATCACATCTCATGTTATATTACGGGTCTCAGGTTTGGTATTAGAAGCATTGAGATATCAAGTCTCATAGTATAGGAAGGGTCTCAGAATTGGAATGGGAAGGAGTTGGATATCCCATCTCATGTTATAGGAAGAGTCTCTGGTTTGGTATTAGAATCATTGAGATATTCACATCGCATGCTGTAGGAAGGGTCTCAGAATTGGAATGGGAAGGAGTTGGATATCACATCTCAAGCTATAGGAAGGGTCTCAGTATTGGAATGGGAAGGACTTGGATATCACATCTCATGCTATAGGAAGGCTCTCAGGTTTGGAAGGGGAAAGAGTTGGATATCTCATTTCATGTTAGAGGTAGGATCTCAGGTTTGGTATTAGAGGCATTGAGATATCACATCTCATGCTATCAGAAGGGTCTCAGGAATGGAATGGGAAGGAGTTAGATATCACATCTCATGCTAAAGGGAGGGTCTCAGGTTTGGAAGGGGAAGGATTTGGATATCACATCTCATGTTATAGGAAGGATCTCAGGTTTGGTATTAGAAGCATTGAGATATCACATCTCATGCTATCGGAAGGATCTCAGGTTTGGTATTAGAAGCATTGAGATATCACATCTCATGCCATCAGAAGAGTCTCAGGATTGGAATAGGAAGGAGTTGGATATCACATTTCATGCTAAAGGGAGGGTCTCAGGTTTGGAAGGGGAAGGATTTGGATATCACATCTCATGTTATCGGAAGGATCTCACGTTTGGTATTAGAAGTATTGAGATATCATATCTCATGCTATAGGAAGGGTCTCAGGATTGGAATGGGAAGGAGTTGGATATCACATCTCAGGCTATAGGAAGGGTCTCAGGATTGGAATGGGAAGGAGTTGGATATCACATCTCATGCTATAGGAAGGGTCTCAGGTTTGGTATAAGCATTGAGATATCACATCTCATGCTATAGGAAGGGTCTCAGGATTGGAATGGAAGGAGTTGGATATCACATCTCATGTTATAGGAAGGATCTCAGGTTTGGTATTAGAAGCATTGAGACATCACATCTCATGCTATAGGAAGGGTCTCAGGATTGGAATGGGAAGGAGTTGGATATCAAATCTCATGCTATAGGAAGGGTCTCAGGATTGGAATGGGAAGGAGTTGAATATGACATCTCATGCCGTAGGAAGGGTCTCAGGTTTGGTATAAACATTGAGATATCACATCTCTGCTATCAAAAGGGTCTCAGGATTGGAATTGGAAGGAGTTGGATATCCCATCTCATGTTATAGGAAGAGTCTCAGGTTTGGTATTAGAAGCATTGAGATATCACATCTCATGCTATAGGAAGTGTCTCAGGATTGGAATGGGAAGGACTTGGATATCACATCTCATCCTATAGGTAGGGTCTCAAGTTTGACATTAGAAGCATTGAGATATCACATCTCATGCTATAGGAAGGGTCTGAGGATTGGAATGGGAAGGAGTTGGATATCACATCTCCTGCTATGGGAAGGGTCTCAGGTTTGGTATAAGCAGTGAGATATCACATCTCATGCTATAGGAAGTGTCTCAGGATTGGAATGGGAAGGAGTTGGATATCACATCTCATGTTATAGGAAGGATCTCAGGTGTGGTATAAGCATTGAGATATCACATCTCTGCTATCGGAAGGGTCTCAAGATTGGAATAGGAAGGAGTTGGATATTCCCATCTCATGTTATAGGAAGGGTCTCAGGTTTGGTATTAGAAGCATTGAGATATCACATCTCATGCTATAGGAAGGGTCTCAGGATTGGAATGGGAAGGACTTGGTTATCACATCTCATGCTATAGGGAGGGTCTCAAGTTTGATATTAGAAGCTTTGAGATATCACATCTCATGATATCGGAAGGGTCTCAGGATTGGAATGGGAAGGAGTTGGATATCACATCTCATGATAAAGGACGGGTCTAAGGTTTGGAAGGGGGAGGATTTGGATATCACATCTCATGTTATATTACGGGTCTCAGGTTTGGTATTAGAAGCATTGAGATATCAAGTCTCATAGTATAGGAAGGGTCTCAGAATTGGAATGGGAAGGAGTTGGATATCCCATCTCATGTTATAGGAAGAGTCTCTGGTTTGGTATTAGAATCATTGAGATATTCACATCGCATGCTGTAGGAAGGGTCTCAGAATTGGAATGGGAAGGAGTTGGATATCACATCTCAAGCTATAGGAAGGGTCTCAGTATTGGAATGGGAAGGACTTGGATATCACATCTCATGCTATAGGAAGGCTCTCAGGTTTGGAAGGGGAAAGAGTTGGATATCTCATTTCATGTTAGAGGTAGGATCTCAGGTTTGGTATTAGAGGCATTGAGATATCACATCTCATGCTATCAGAAGGGTCTCAGGAATGGAATGGGAAGGAGTTAGATATCACATCTCATGCTAAAGGGAGGGTCTCAGGTTTGGAAGGGGAAGGATTTGGATATCACATCTCATGTTATAGGAAGGATCTCAGGTTTGGTATTAGAAGCATTGAGATATCACATCTCATGCTATCGGAAGGATCTCAGGTTTGGTATTAGAAGCATTGAGATATCACATCTCATGCCATCAGAAGAGTCTCAGGATTGGAATAGGAAGGAGTTGGATATCACATTTCATGCTAAAGGGAGGGTCTCAGGTTTGGAAGGGGAAGGATTTGGATATCACATCTCATGTTATCGGAAGGATCTCACGTTTGGTATTAGAAGTATTGAGATATCATATCTCATGCTATAGGAAGGGTCTCAGGATTGGAATGGGAAGGAGTTGGATATCACATCTCATGATATAGGGAGGGTCTCAGGATTGTAATGGGAAGGACTTAGATATCACATATCATGCTATAGGGAGGGTCTCAGTTTTGATATTAGAAGCATTGAGATATCACATCTCATGCTATCGGAAGTGTCTCAGGATTGGAATGGGAAGGAGCTGGATATCACATCTCATGCTAAAGGAAGGGTCTCAGGTTTGGAACGAGAAGGATTTGGATATCACATCTCATGTTATAGGAAGGGTCTCAGGTTTGGTATAAGCATTGAGATATCACATCTCTGCTATCGGAAGTGTCTCAGGATTGGAATGGGAAGGAGTTGGATATCCCATCTCATGTTATAGGACGGGTCTCAGGTTTGTTATTAGAATCATTGAGATATCATATTGCATGCTGTAGGAAGGGTCTAAGGGTTGGAATGTGAAGGACTTGGATATCACATCTCATGCTATAGATAGGCTCTTAGGTTTGGAAAGGGAAGGAGTTGGATATCATATTTCATGTTAGAGGAAGGATCTCAGGTTTGGTATTAGAAGCATTGAGATATCACATCTCATGCTATAGGAAGGGTCTCAGGATTGGAATGGGAAGCAGTTGGATATCACATCTCATGCTATAGGAAGGGTCTCAGGTTTGGTATAAGCATTGAGATATCACATCTCATGCTATAGGACGGGTCTCAGGATTGGAATGGAAGGAGTTGGATATCACATCTCATGTTATAGGAAGGATCTCAGGTTTGGTATTAGAAGCATTGAGACATCACATCTCATGCTATAGGAAGGGTCTCAGGGTTGGAATGGGAAGGAGTTGGATATCACATCTCATCCAATAGGAAGGGTCTCAGGTTTGGAATGGGAAGGAATTGGATATCACATCTCATGTTATAGGAAGGATCTCAGGTTTGGTATTAGAAGCATTGAGATATCACATCTCATGCTATAGGAAGGGTCTCAGGATTGGAATGTGAAGGATTTGGATATCACATCTCATGCTAAAGGAAGGGTCTCAGGTTTGGTAGAAGCATTGAGATATCACGTCGCTGCTATCGGAAGGGTCTCAGGATTGGATTGGGAAGGAGTTGGATATCCCTTCTCATGCTATAGGAAGGGTCTCAGGATTTGAATGGCAAGGAGTTGGATATCACATCTCATGCCATAGGAAGGGTCTCAGGTTTGGTATAAGCATTGAGATATCACATCTCTGCTATCGGAAGGGTCTCAGGATTGGATTGGGAAGGAGTTGGATATCCCTTCTCATGCTATAGGAAGTGTCTCAGGTTGGAATGGGAAGGAGTTGGATATCACATCTCATGTTATAGGAAGGGTCTCAGGATTGGAATGGGAAGGATTTGGATATCACATCTCTTGCTATAGGAAGGGTCTCAGGATTGGAATGGGTAGGAGTTGGATATTACTTTCTTGCTATAGGAAGGGTCTCATGTTTGGAATGGGAAGGAGTTGGATATCACATATGCTATAGTTAGTGTCTCAGGTTTGGAACGGGAAGGAGTTGGATATCACATCTCATGTTATAGGAAGGGTTTCAGGTTTGGTATAAGCATTGAGATATCACATCTCTGCTATCGGAAGCGGCTCAGGATTGGAATGGGAAGGAGTTGGATATCCCATCTCATGTTATAGGAAGAGTCTCTGGTTTGGTATTAGAATCATTGAGATATCACATCGCATGCTGTAGGAAGGGTCTAAGGATTGGAATGGGATGGACTTGGATATCACATCTCATGTTATAGGTAGGCTCTCAGGTTTGGTATAAGCATTGAGATATCACATCTCATGCTATAGGAAGGGTCTCAGGATTGGAATGGGAAGGAATTGGATATCACATCTCAGGCTATAGGAAGGGTCTCAGGATTGGAATGGGAAGGAGTTGGATATCACATCTCATGCTATAGGAAGGGTCTCAGGTTTGGTATAAGCATTGATATATCACATCTCATGCTATAGGAAGGGTCTCAGGATTGGAATGGGAAGGAATTGGATATCACATCTCAGGCTATAGGAAGGGTCTCAGGATTGGAATGGAAGGAGTTGGATATCACATCTCATGTTATAGGAAGGATCTCAGGTTTGGTATTAGAAGCATTGAGACATCACATCTCATGCTATAGGAAGGGTCTCAGGATTGGAATGGGAAGGAGTTGGATATCAAATCTCATGCTATAGGAAGGGTCTCAGGATTGGAATGGGTAGGAGTTGAATATGACATCTCATGCCGTAGGAAGGGTCTCAGGTTTGGTATAAACACTGAGATATCACATCTCTGCTATCAAAAGGGTCTCAGGATTGGAATTGGAAGGAGTTGGATATCCCATCTCATGTTATAGGAAGAGTCTCAGGTTTGGTATTAGAAGCATTGAGATATCACATCTCATGCTATAGGAAGTGTCTCAGGATTGGAATGGGAAGGACTTGGATATCACATCTCCTGCTATAGGTAGGGTCTCAAGTTTGACATTAGAAGCATTGAGATATCACATCTCATGCTATAGGAAGGGTCTGAGGATTGGAATGGGAAGGAGTTGGATATCACATCTGCTATGGGAAGGGTCTCAGGTATGGTATAAGCAGTGAGATATCACATCTCATGCTATAGGAAGTGTCTCAGGATTGGAATGGGAAGGAGTTGGATATCACATCTCATGTTATAGGAAGGATCTCAGGTATGGTATAAGCATTGAGATATCACATCTCTGCTATCGGAAGGGTCTGAAGATTGGAATGGGAAGGAGTTGGATATTCCCATCTCATGTTATAGGAAGGGTCTCAGGTTTGGTATTAGAAGCATTGAGATATCACATCTCATGCTATAGGAAGGGTCTCAGGATTGGAATGGGAAGGACTTGGATATCACATCTCATGCTATAGGGAGGGTCTCAAGTTTGATATTAGAAGCTTTGAGATATCACATCTAATGATATCGGAAGGGTCTCAGGATTGGAATGGGAAGGAGTTGGATATCACATCTCATGATAAAGGAAGGGTCTAAGGTTTGGAAGGGGAAGGATTTGGATATCAGATCTCATGTTATATTACGGGTCTCAGGTTTGGTATTAGAAGCATTGAGATATCAAGTCTCATAGTATAGGAAAGGTCTCAGAATTGGAATGGGAAGGAGTTGGATATCCCATCTCATGTTATAGGAAGAGTCTCTGGTTTGGTATTAGAATCATTGAGATATCACATCGCATGCTGTAGGAAGGGTCTAAGGATTGGAATGGGATGGACTTGGATATCACATCTCATGCTATAGGTAGGCTCTCAGGTTTGGTATAAACATTGAGATATCACATCTCATGCTATAGGAAGGGTCTCAGAATTGGAATGGGAAGGAGTTGGATATCACATCTCAAGCTATAGGAAGGGTCTCAGTATTGGAATGGGAAGGACTTGGATATCACATCTCATGCTATAGGAAGGCTCTCAGGTTTGGAAGGGGAAAGAGTTGGATATCTCATTTCATGTTAGAGGTAGGATCTCAGGTTTGGTATTAGAGGCATTGAGATATCACATCTCATGCTATCAGAAGGGTCTCAGGAATGGAATGGGAAGGAGTTAGATATCACATCTCATGCTAAAGGGAGGGTCTCAGGTTTGGAAGGGGAAGGATTTGGATATCACATCTCATGTTATAGGAAGGATCTCAGGTTTGGTATTAGAAGCATTGAGATATCACATCTCATGCTATCGGAAGGATCTCAGGTTTGGTATTAGAAGCATTGAGATATCACATCTCATGCTATCAGAAGAGTCTCAGGATTGGAATAGGAAGGAGTTGGATATCACATTTCATGCTAAAGGGAGGGTCTCAGGTTTGGAAGGGGAAGGATTTGGATATCACATCTCATGTTATCGGAAGGATCTCACGTTTGGTATTAGAAGTATTGAGATATCATATCTCATGCTATAGGAAGGGTCTCAGGATTGGAATGGGAAGGAGTTGGATATCACATCTCATGCTATAGGGAGGGTCTCAGGATTGGAATGGGAAGGACTTAGATATCACATATCATGCTATAGGGAGGGTCTCAGTTTTGATATTAGAAGCATTGAGATATCACATCTCATGCTATCGGAAGTGTCTCAGGATTGGAATGGGAAGGAGCTGGATATCACATCTCATGCTAAAGGAAGGGTCTCAGGTTTGGAACGGGAAGGATTTGGATATCACATCTCATGTTATAGGAAGGGTCTCAGGTTTGGTATAAGCATTGAGATATCACATCTCTGCTATCGGAAGTGTCTCAGGATTGGAATGGGAAGGAGTTGGATATCCCATCTCATGTTATAGGACGGGTCTCAGGTTTGTTATTAGAATCATTGAGATATCATATTGCATGCTGTAGGAAGGGTCTAAGGGTTGGAATGTGAAGGACTTGGATATCACATCTCATGCTATAGATAGGCTCTTAGGTTTGGAAAGGGAAGGAGTTGGATATCACATTTCATGTTAGAGGAAGGATCTCAGGTTTGGTATTAGAAGCATTGAGATATCACATCTCATGCTATAGGAAGGGTCTCAGGATTGGAATGGGAAGCAGTTGGATATCACATCTCATGCTATAGGAAGGGTCTCAGGTTTGGTATAAGCATTGAGATATCACATCTCATGCTATAGGACGGGTCTCAGGATTGGAATGGAAGGAGTTGGATATCACATCTCATGTTATAGGAAGGATCTCAGGTTTGGTATTAGAAGCATTGAGACATCACATCTCATGCTATAGGAAGGGTCTCAGGGTTGGAATGGGAAGGAGTTGGATATCACATCTCATCCAATAGGAAGGGTCTCAGGTTTGGAATGGGAAGGAATTGGATATCACATCTCATGTTATAGGAAGGATCTCAGGTTTGGTATTAGAAGCATTGAGATATCACATCTCATGCTATAGGAAGGGTCTCAGGATTGGAATGTGAAGGATTTGGATATCACATCTCATGCTAAAGGAAGGGTCTCAGGTTTGGTAGAAGCATTGAGATATCACGTCGCTGCTATCGGAAGGGTCTCAGGATTGGATTGGGAAGGAGTTGGATATCCCTTCTCATGCTATAGGAAGGGTCTCAGGATTTGAATGGCAAGGAGTTGGATATCACATCTCATGCCATAGGAAGGGTCTCAGGTTTGGTATAAGCATTGAGATATCACATCTCTGCTATCGGAAGGGTCTCAGGATTGGATTGGGAATGAGTTGGATATCCCTTCTCATGCTATAGGAAGTGTCTCAGGTTGGAATGGGAAGGAGTTGGATATCACATCTCATGTTATAGGAAGGGTCTCAGGATTGGAATGGGAAGGATTTGGATATCACATCTCTTGCTATAGGAAGGGTCTCAGGATTGGAATGGGTAGGAGTTGGATATTACTTTCTTGCTATAGGAAGGGTCTCATGTTTGGAATGGGAAGGAGTTGGATATCACATATGCTATAGTTAGTGTCTCAGGTTTGGAACGGGAAGGAGTTGGATATCACATCTCATGTTATAGGAAGGGTCTCAGGTTTGGTATAAGCATTGAGATATCACATCTCTGCTATCGGAAGCGGCTCAGGATTGGAATGGGAAGGAGTTGGATATCCCATCTCATGTTATAGGAAGAGTCTCTGGTTTGGTATTAGAATCATTGAGATATCACATCGCATGCTGTAGGAAGGGTCTAAGGATTGGAATGGGATGGACTTGGATATCACATCTCATGTTATAGGTAGGCTCTCAGGTTTGCTATAAGCATTGAGATATCACATCTCATGCTATAGGAAGGGTCACAGGATTGGAATGGGAAGGAATTGGATATCACATCTCATGCTATAGGAAGGGTCTCAGATTTGGTATAAGCATTGAGATATCACATCTCATGCTAAAGGAAGGGTCTCAGGATTGGAATGGGAAGGAGTTGTATATGACATCTCAGGCCATAGGAAGGTTCTCAGGTTTGGTATAAGCATTGAGATATCACATCTCTGCTATCGGAAAGGTCTCAGGATTGGAATGGGAAGGAGTTGGATATCCCATCTCATGTTATAGGAAGGGTCTCAGGTTTGGTATTAGAAGCATAGAGATATCACATCTCATGCTATAGGAAGGGTCTCAGGATTGGAATGGGAAGGACTTGGATGTCACATCTCATGCTATAGGTAGGGTCTCAAGTTTGATATTAGAAGCATTGAGATAACAAATCTCATGATATCGGAAGGGTCTCAGGATTGGAATGGGAAGGAGTTGGATATCACATCTCATGATAAAGGAAGGGTCTAAGGTTTGGAAGGGGAAGGATTTGGATATCACATCTCATGTTATAGGACGGGTCTCAGGTTTAATATTAGAAGCATTGAGATATCAAGTCTCATGGTATAAGAAGGGTCTCAGAATTGGAATGGGAAGGAGTTGGATATCACACCTCAAGCTATAGGAAGGGTCTCAGGATTGGAATGGGAAGGAGTTTGATATCACATCTCATGCCATAGTATGGGTCTCAGGTTTGGTAGAAGCATTGGGATATCACATCTCATGCTATCGGAAGGGTATCAGTATTGGATTTGGAAGAATTTGGATATCCCATCTCATGCTATAGGAAGGGTCTCAGGTTGGAATGGGAAGGAGTTGGATATCATATCTCATGCTATAGGACGGGTCTCAGGTTTGTTATTAGAATCATTGAGATATCATATTGCATGCTGTAGGAAGGGTCTAAGGATTGGAATGGGAAGGACCTGGTTATCACATCTCATGCTATAGAACGGCTCTCAGGTTTGGAAAGGGAAGGAGTTGGATATCACATCTCATGTTATAGGATGGATCTCAGGTTTGGTATTAGAAGTATTGAGATATCACATCTCATGTTATCGGAAGGATCTCAGGTTTGGTATTAGAAGTATTGAGATATCACATCTCATGCTATAGGAAGGGTCTCAGGATTGGAATGGGAAGTAGTTGGATATCACATCTCATGCTAAAGGAAGGGTCTCAGGTTTGGTAGAAGCATTGAGATATCACATCTCATGCTATCGGAAGTGTCTCAGGATTGGAATGGGAAGGAGCTGGATATCACATCTCATGCTAAAGGAAGGGTCTCAGGTTTGGAACGGGAAGGAGTTGGATATCACATCTCATGTTATAGGAAGGGTCTCAGGTTTGGTATAAACATTGAGATATCACATCTCTGCTATCGGAAGTGTCTCAGGATTGGAATGGGAAGGAGTTGGATATCCCATCTCATGTTATAGGACGGGTCTCAGGTTTGTTATTGGAATCATTGAGATATCATATTGCATGCTGTAGGAAGGGTCTAAGGGTTGGAATGTGAAGGACTTGGATATCACATCTCATGCTATAGATAGGCTCTTAGGTTTGGAAAGGGAAGGAGTTGGATCTCACATTTCATGTTAGAGGAAGGATCTCAGGTTTGGTATTAGAAGCATTGAGATATCACATCTCATGCTATAGGAAGGGTCTCAGGATTGGAATGGGAAGGAGTTGGATATCACATCTCATGCTATAGGAAGGGTCTCAGGTTTGGTATAAGCATTGAGATATCACATCTCATGCTATAGGAAGGGTCTCAGGATTGGAATGGAAGGAGTTGGATATCAGATCTCATGTTATAGGAAGGATCTCAGGTTTGGTATTAGAAGCATTGAGACATCACATCTCATGCTATAGGAAGGGTCTCAGGATTGGAATGGGAAGGAGTTGGATATCAAATCTCATGCTATAGGAAGGGTCTCAGGATTGGAATGGGAAGGAGTTGAATATGACATCTCATGCCGTAGGAAGGGTCTCAGGTTTGGTATAAACATTGAGATATCACATCTCTGCTATCAAAAGGGTCTCAGGATTGGAATGGGAAGGAGTTGGATATCCCATCTCATGTTATAGGAAGAGTCTCACGTTTGGTATTAGAAGCATTGAGATATCACATCTCATGCTATAGGAAGTGTCTCAGGATTGGAATGGGAAGGATTTGGATATCACATCTCATGCTATAGGTATGGTCTCAAGTTTGACATTAGAAGCATTGAGATATCACATCTCATGCTGTTGGAAGTGTCTGAGGATTGGAATGGGAAGGAGTTGGATATCACATCTCCTGCTATGGGAAGGGTCTCAGGTTTGGTATAAGCAGTGAGATATCACATCTCATGCTATAGGAAGTGTCTCAGGATTGGAATGGGAAGGAGTTGGATATCACATCTCATGTTATAGGAAGGATCTCAGGTTTGGTATAAGCATTGAGATATCACATCTCTGCTATCGGAAGGGTCTCAAGATTGGAATGGGAAGGAGTTGGATATTCCCATCTCATGTTATAGGAAGGGTCTCAGGTTTGGTATTAGAAGCATTGAGATATCACATCTCATGCTATAGGAAGGGTCTCAGGATTGGAATGGGAAGGACTTGGATATCACATCTCATGCTATAGGGAGGGTCTCAAGTTTGATATTAGAAGCTTTGAGATATCACATCTCATGATATCGGAAGGGTCTCAGGATTGGAATGGGAAGGAGTTGGATATCACATCTCATGATAAAGGAAGGGTCTAAGGTTTGGAAGGGGAAGGATTTGGATATCACATCTCATGTTATATTACGGGTCTCAGGTTTGGTTTTAGAAGCATTGAGATATCAAGTCTCATAGTATAGGAAGGGTCTCAGAATTGGAATGGGAAGGAGTTGGATATCCCATCTCATGTTATAGGAAGAGTCTCTGGTTTGGTATTAGAATCATTGAGATATCACATCGCATGCTGTAGGAAGGGTCTAAGGATTGGAATGGGATGGACTTGGATATCACATCTCATGTTATAGGTAGGCTCTCAGGTTTGGTATAAGCATTGAGATATCACATCTCATGCTATAGGAAGGGTCTCAGAATTGGAATGGGAAGGAGTTGGATATCACATCTCAAGCTACAGGAAGGGTCTCAGTATTGGAATGGGAAGGACTTGGATATCACATCTCATGCTATAGGAAGGCTCTCAGGTTTGGAAGGGGAAAGAGTTGGATATCTCATTTCATGTTAGAGGTAGGATCTCAGGTTTGGTATTAGAGGCATTGAGATATCACATCTCATGCTATCAGAAGGGTCTCAGGAATGGAATGGGAAGGAGTTAGATATCACATCTCATGCTAAAGGGAGGGTCTCAGGTTTGGAAGGGGAAGGATTTGGATATCACATCTCATGTTATAGGAAGGATCTCAGGTTTGGTATTAGAAGCATTGAGATATCACATCTCATGCTATCGGAAGGATCTCAGGTTTGGTATTAGAAGCATTGAGATATCACATCTCATGCTATCAGAAGAGTCTCAGGATTGGAATAGGAAGGAGTTGGATATCACATTTCATGCTAAAGGGAGGGTCTCAGGTTTGGAAGGGGAAGGATTTGGATATCACATCTCATGTTATCGGAAGGATCTCACGTTTGGTATTAGAAGTATTGAGATATCATATCTCATGCTATAGGAAGGGTCTCAGGATTGGAATGGGAAGGAGTTGGATATCACATCTCATGCTATAGGGAGGGTCTCAGGATTGGAATGGGAAGGACTTAGATATCACATATCATGCTATAGGGAGGGTCTCAGTTTTGATATTAGAAGCATTGAGATATCACATCTCATGCTATCGGAAGTGTCTCAGGATTTGAATGGGAAGGAGCTGGATATCACATCTCATGCTAAAGGAAGGGTCTCAGGTTTGGAACGGGAAGGATTTGGATATCACATCTCATGTTATAGGAAGGGTCTCAGGTTTGGTATAAGCATTGAGATATCACATCTCTGCTATCGGAAGTGTCTCAGGATTGGAATGGGAAGGAGTTGGATATCCCATCTCATGTTATAGGACGGGTCTCAGGTTTGTTATTAGAATCATTGAGATATCATATTGCATGCTGTAGGAAGGGTCTAAGGGTTGGAATGTGAAGGACTTGGATATCACATCTCATGCTATAGATAGGCTCTTAGGTTTGGAAAGGGAAGGAGTTGGATATCACATTTCATGTTAGAGGAAGGATCTCAGGTTTGGTATTAGAAGCATTGAGATATCACATCTCATGCTATAGGAAGGGTCTCAGGATTGGAATGGGAAGCAGTTGGATATCACATCTCATGCTATAGGAAGGGTCTCAGGTTTGGTATAAGCCTTGAGATATCACATCTCATGCTATAGGACGGGTCTCAGGATTGGAATGGAAGGAGTTGGATATCACATCTCATGTTATAGGAAGGATCTCAGGTTTGGTATTAGAAGCATTGAGACATCACATCTCATGCTATAGGAAGGGTCTCAAGGTTGGAATGGGAAGGAGTTGGATATCACATCTCATCCAATAGGAAGGGTCTCAGGTTTGGAATGGGAAGGAATTGGATATCACATCTCATGTTATAGGAAGGATCTCAGGTTTGGTATTAGAAGCATTGAGATATCACATCTCATGCTATAGGAAGGGTCTCAGGATTGGAATGTGAAGGATTTGGATATCACATCTCATGCTAAAGGAAGGGTCTCAGGTTTGGTAGAAGCATTGAGATATCACGTCGCTGCTATCGGAAGGGTCTCAGGATTGGATTGGGAAGGAGTTGGATATCCCTTCTCATGCTATAGGAAGTGTCTCAGGTTGGATTGGGAAGGAGTTGGATATCCCTTCTCATGCTATAGGAAGGGTCTCAGGATTTGAATGGCAAGGAGTTGGATATCACATCTCATGCCATAGGAAGGGACTCAGGTTTGGTATAAGCATTGAGATATCACATCTCTGCTATCGGAAGGGTCTCAGGATTGGATTGGGAAGGAGTTGGATATCCCTTCTCATGCTATAGGAAGTGTCTCAGGTTGGAATGGGAAGGAGTTGGATATCACATCTCTTGCTATAGGAAGGGTCTCAGGATTGGAATGGGTAGGAGTTGGATATTACTTTCTTGCTATAGGAAGTGTCTCAGGTTGGATTGGGAAGGAGTTGGATATCCCTTCTCATGCTATAGGAAGGGTCTCAGGATTTGAATGGCAAGGAGTTGGATATCACATCTCATGCCATAGGAAGGGACTCAGGTTTGGTATAAGCATTGAGATATCACATCTCTGCTATCGGAAGCGGCTCAGGATTGGAATGGGAAGGAGTTGGATATCCCATCTCATGTTATAGGAAGAGTCTCTGGTTTGGTATTAGAATTATTGAGATATCACATCGCATGCTGTAGGAAGGGTCTAAGGATTGGAATGGGATAGACTTGGATATCACATCTCATGTTATAGGTAGGCTCTCAGGTTTGGTATAAGCATTGAGATATCACATCTCATGCTATAGGAAGGGTCTCAGGATTGGAATGGGAAGGAATTGGATATCACATCTCATGCTATAGGAAGGGTCTCAGATTTGGTATAAGCATTGAGATATCACATCTCATGCTAAAGGAAGGGTCTCAGGATTGGAATGGGAAGGAGTTGTATATGACATCTCAGGCCATAGGAAGGTTCTCAGGTTTGGTATAAGCATTGAGATATCACATCTCTGCTATCGGAAAGGTCTCAGGATTGGAATGGGAAGGAGTTGGATATCCCATCTCATGTTATAGGAAGGGTCTCAGGTTTGGTATTAGAAGCATAGAGATATCACATCTCATGCTATAGGAAGGGTCTCAGGATTGGAATGGGAAGGACTTGGATGTCACATCTCATGCTATAGGGAGGGTCTCAAGTTTGATATTAGAAGCATTGAGATAACAAATCTCATGATATCGGAAGGGTCTCAGGATTGGAATGGGAAGGAGTTGGATATCACATCTCATGATAAAGGAAGGGTCTAAGGTTTGGAAGGGGAAGGATTTGGATATCACATCTCATGTTATAGGACGGGTCTCAGGTTTAATATTAGAAGCATTGAGATATCAAGTCTCATGCTATAAGAAGGGTCTCAGAATTGGAATGGGAAGGAGTTGGATATCACACCTCAAGCTATAGGAAGGGTCTCAGGATTGGAATGGGAAGGAGTTTGATATCACATCTCATGCCATAGTATGGGTCTCAGGTTTGGTAGAAGCATTGGGATATCACATCTCATGCTATCGGAAGGGTATCAGTATTGGATTTGGAAGAAGTTGGATATCCCATCTCATGCTATAGGAATGGTCTCAGGTTGGAATGGGAAGGAGTTGGATATCACATTTCATGTTATAGGAAGGGTCTCAGGATTGGAATGCGAAGGACTTGGATATCATATCTCATGCTATAGGACGGGTCTCAGGTTTGTTATTAGAATCATTGAGATATCATATTGCATGCTATAGGAAGGGTCTCAGGATTGGAATGGGAAGCAGTTGGATATCACATCTCATGCTATAGGAAGGGTCTCAGGTTTGGTATAAGCCTTGAGATATCACATCTCATGCTATAGGACGGGTCTCAGGATTGGAATAGAAGGAGTTGGATATCACATCTCATGTTATAGGAAGGATCTCAGGTTTGGTATTAGAAGCATTGAGACATCACATCTCATGCTATAGGAAGGGTCTCAAGGTTGGAATGGGAAGGAGTTGGATATCACATCTCATCCAATAGGAAGGGTCTCAGGTTTGGAATGGGAAGGAATTGGATATCACATCTCATGTTATAGGAAGGATCTCAGGTTTGGTATTAGAAGCATTGAGATATCACATCTCATGCTATAGGAAGGGTCTCAGGATTGGAATGTGAAGGATTTGGATATCACATCTCATGCTAAAGGAAGGGTCTCAGGTTTGGTAGAAGCATTGAGATATCACGTCGCTGCTATCGGAAGGGTCTCAGGATTGGATTGGGAAGGAGTTGGATATCCCTTCTCATGCTATAGGAAGGGTCTCAGGATTTGAATGGCAAGGAGTTGGATATCACATCTCATGCCATAGGAAGGGTCTCAGGTTTGGTATAAGCATTGAGATATCACATCTCTGCTATCGGAAGGGTCTCAGGATTGGATTGGGAAGGAGTTGGATATCCCTTCTCATGCTATATGAAGTGTCTCAGGTTGGAATGGGAAGGAGTTGGATATCACATCTCATGTTATAGGAAGGGTCTCAGGATTGGAATGGGAAGGATTTGGATATCACATCTCTTGCTATAGGAAGGGTCTCAGGATTGGAATGGGTAGGAGTTGGATATTACTTTCTTGCTATAGGAAGGGTCTCATGTTTGGAATGGGAAGGAGTTGGATATCACATATGCTATAGTTAGTGTCTCAGGTTTGGAACGGGAAGGAGTTGGATATCACATCTCATGTTATAGGAAGGGTCTCAGGTTTGGTATAAGCATTGAGATATCACATCTCTGCTATCGGAAGCGGCTCAGGATTGGAATGGGAAGGAGTTGGATATCCCATCTCATGTTATAGGAAGAGTCTCTGGTTTGGTATTAGAATTATTGAGATATCACATTGCATGCTGTAGGAAGGGTCTAAGGATTGGAATGGGATAGACTTGGATATCACATCTCATGTTATAGGTAGGCTCTCAGGTTTGGTATAAGCATTGAGATATCACATCTCATGCTATAGGAAGGGTCTCAGGATTGGAATGGGAAGGAATTGGATATCACATCTCATGCTATAGGAAGGGTCTCAGATTTGGTATAAGCATTGAGATATCACATCTCATGCTAAAGGAAGGGTCTCAGGATTGGAATGGGAAGGAGTTGTATATGACATCTCAGGCCATAGGAAGGTTCTCAGGTTTGGTATAAGCATTGAGATATCACATCTCTGCTATCGGAAAGGTCTCAGGATTGGAATGGGAAGGAGTTGGATATCCCATCTCATGTTATAGGAAGGGTCTCAGGTTTGGTATTAGAAGCATAGAGATATCACATCTCATGCTATAGGAAGGGTCTCAGGATTGGAATGGGAAGGACTTGGATGTCACATCTCATGCTATAGGGAGGGTCTCAAGTTTGATATTAGAAGCATTGAGATAACAAATCTCATGATATCGGAAGGGTCTCAGGATTGGAATGGGAAGGAGTTGGATATCACATCTCATGATAAAGGAAGGGTCTAAGGTTTGGAAGGGGAAGGATTTGGATATCACATCTCATGTTATAGGACGGGTCTCAGGTTTAATATTAGAAGCATTGAGATATCAAGTCTCATGGTATAAGAAGGGTCTCAGAATTGGAATGGGAAGGAGTTGGATATCACACCTCAAGCTATAGGAAGGGTCTCAGGATTGGAATGGGAAGGAGTTTGATATCACATCTCATGCCATAGTATGGGTCTCAGGTTTGGTAGAAGCATTGGGATATCACATCTCATGCTATCGGAAGGGTATCAGTATTGGATTTGGAAGAAGTTGGATATCCCATCTCATGCTATAGGAAGGGTCTCAGGTTGGAATGGGAAGGAGTTGGATATCACATTTCATGTTATAGGAAGGGTCTCAGGATTGGAATGGGAAGGACTTGGATATCATATCTCATGCTATAGGACGGGTCTCAGGTTTGTTATTAGAATCATTGAGATATCATATTGCATGCTGTAGGAAGGGTTAAGGATTGGAATGGGAAGGACCTGGATATCACATCTCATGCTATAGAACGGCTCTCAGGTTTGGAAAGGGAAGGAGTTGGATATCACATCTCATGTTATAGGATGGATCTCAGGTTTGGTATTAGAAGTATTGAGATATCACATCTCATGCTATAGGAAGGGTTTCAGGATTGGAATGGGAAGGAGTTGGATATCACATCTCATGCTAAAGGAAGGGTCTCAGGTTTGGTAGAAGCATTGAGATATCACATCTCATGCTATAGGAAGGGTCTCAGGATTGGAATGGGAAGGACTTAGATATCACATATCATGCTATAGGGAGGGTCTCAGTTTTGATATTAGAAGCATTGAGATATCACATCTCATGCTATCGGAAGTGTCTCAGGATTGGAATGGGAAGGAGCTGGATATCACATCTCATGCTAAAGGAAGGGTGTCAGGTTTGGAACGGGAAGGAGTTGGATATCACATCTCATGTTATAGGAAGGGTCTCAGGTTTGGTATAAACATTGAGATATCACATCTCTGCTATCGGAAGTGTCTCAGGATTGGAATGGGAAGGAGTTGGATATCCCATCTCATGTTATAGGACGGGTCTCAGGTTTGTTATTAGAATCATTGAGATATCATATTGCATGCTGTAGGAAGGGTCTAAGGGTTGGAATGTGAAGGACTTGGATATCACATCTCATGCTATAGATAGGCTCTTAGGTTTGGAAAGGGAAGGAGTTGGATCTCACATTTCATGTTAGAGGAAGGATCTCAGGTTTGGTATTAGAAGCATTGAGATATCACATCTCAAGCTATAGGAAGGGTCTCAGGATTGGAATGGGAAGGAGTTGGATATCACATCTCATGCTATAGGAAGGGTCTCAGGTTTGGTATAAGCATTGAGATATCACATCTCATGCTATAGGAAGGGTCTCAGGATTGGAATGGAAGGAGTTGGATATCACATCTCATGTTATAGGAAGGATCTCAGGTTTGGTATTAGAAGCATTGAGACATCACATCTCATGCTATAGGAAGGGTCTCAGGATTGGAATGGGAAGGAGTTGGATATCAAATCTCATGCTATAGGAAGCGTCTCAGGATTGGAATGGGAAGGAGTTGAATATGACGGTTGCCAGACATTTCGTCGAAAAAAATTGGTCGACCAGACAAATGGTCGAACCAATTTGGTCGAAAACCAAATGGTCGAAATTTGTATCTTTTTTATTTTAACCTTTTTTTTTTTTTTTTTGGGGGGGGGTCCCCCCCCCAACCCCCTTTTTTTCTCTAAAAACCCCTTTTTTGACTAAACGAAAACCCGAAAAATAAATATATAAATAAATAAAAAAATTCGACCATTTGGTTTTCGACCAAATTGCGTCGACCAAATTGCAGTCGACCAGTTTTTTTTCGACGAGTTGACTGGACACCGAATATGACATCTCATGCCATAGGAAGGGTCTCAGGTTTGGTATAAACATTGAGATATCACATCTCTGCTATCAAAAGGGTCTCAGGATTGGAATGGGAAGGAGTTGGATATCCCATCTCATGTTATAGGAAGAGTCTCAGGTTTGGTATTAGAAGCATTGAGATATCACATCTCATGCTATAGGAAGTGTCTCAGGATTGGAATGGGAAGGAGTTGGATATCACATCTCATGTTATAGGAAGGGTCTCAGGATTGGAATGGGAAGGATTTGGATATCACATCTCTTGCTATAGGAAGGGTCTCAGGATTGGAATGGGTAGGAGTTGGATATTACTTTCTTGCTATAGGAAGGGTCTCATGTTTGGAATGGGAAGGAGTTGGATATCACATATGCTATAGTTAGTGTCTCAGGTTTGGAACGGGAAGGAGTTGGATATCACATCTCATGTTATAGGAAGGGTCTCAGGTTTGGTATAAGCATTGAGATATCACATCTCTGCTATCGGAAGCGGCTCAGGATTGGAATGGGAAGGAGTTGGATATCCCATCTCATGTTATAGGAAGAGTCTCTGGTTTGGTATTAGAATCATTGAGATATCACATCGCATGCTGTAGGAAGGGTCTAAGGATTGGAATGGGAAGGAGTTGGATATCACATCTCATGCTAAAGGAAGGGTCTCAGGTTTGGTAGAAGCATTGAGATATCACATCTCATGCTATAGGAAGGGTCTCAGGATTGGAATGGGAAGGACTTAGATATCACATATCATGCTATAGGGAGGGTCTCAGTTTTGATATTAGAAGCATTGAGATATCACATCTCATGCTATCGGAAGTGTCTCAGGATTGGAATGGGAAGGAGCTGGATATCACATCTCATGCTAAAGGAAGGGTCTCAGGTTTGGAACGGGAAGGAGTTGGATATCACATCTCATGTTATAGGAAGGGTCTCAGGTTTGGTATAAACATTGAGATATCACATCTCTGCTATCGGAAGTGTCTCAGGATTGGAATGGGAAGGAGTTGGATATCCCATCTCATGTTATAGGACGGGTCTCAGGTTTGTTATTGGAATCATTGAGATATCATATTGCATGCTGTAGGAAGGGTCTAAGGGTTGGAATGTGAAGGACTTGGATATCACATCTCATGCTATAGATAGGCTCTTAGGTTTGGAAAGGGAAGGAGTTGGATCTCACATTTCATGTTAGAGGAAGGATCTCAGGTTTGGTATTAGAAGCATTGAGATATCACATCTCATGCTATAGGAAGGGTCTCAGGATTGGAATGGGAAGGAGTTGGATATCACATCTCATGCTATAGGAAGGGTCTCAGGTTTGGTATAAGCATTGAGATATCACATCTCATGCTATAGGAAGGGTCTCAGGATTGGAATGGAAGGAGTTGGATATCAGATCTCATGTTATAGGAAGGATCTCAGGTTTGGTATTAGAAGCATTGAGACATCACATCTCATGCTATAGGAAGGGTCTCAGGATTGGAATGGGAAGGAGTTGGATATCAAATCTCATGCTATAGGAAGGGTCTCAGGATTGGAATGGGAAGGAGTTGAATATGACATCTCATGCCGTAGGAAGGGTCTCAGGTTTGGTATAAACATTGAGATATCACATCTCTGCTATCAAAAGGGTCTCAGGATTGGAATGGGAAGGAGTTGGATATCCCATCTCATGTTATAGGAAGAGTCTCACGTTTGGTATTAGAAGCATTGAGATATCACATCTCATGCTATAGGAAGTGTCTCAGGATTGGAATGGGAAGGATTTGGATATCACATCTCATGCTATAGGTATGGTCTCAAGTTTGACATTAGAAGCATTGAGATATCACATCTCATGCTATAGGAAGGGTCTGAGGATTGGAATGGGAAGGAGTTGGATATCACATCTCCTGCTATGGGAAGGGTCTCAGGTTTGGTATAAGCAGTGAGATATCACATCTCATGCTATAGGAAGTGTCTCAGGATTGGAATGGGAAGGAGTTGGATATCACATCTCATGTTATAGGAAGGATCTCAGGTTTGGTATAAGCATTGAGATATCACATCTCTGCTATCGGAAGGGTCTCAAGATTGGAATGGGAAGGAGTTGGATATTCCCATCTCATGTCATAGGAAGGGTCTCAGGTTTGGTATTAGAAGCATTGAGATATCACATCTCATGCTATAGGAAGGGTCTCAGGATTGGAATGGGAAGGACTTGGATATCACATCTCATGCTATAGGGAGGGTCTCAAGTTTGATATTAGAAGCTTTGAGATATCACATCTCATGATATCGGAAGGGTCTCAGGATTGGAATGGGAAGGAGTTGGATATCACATCTCATGATAAAGGAAGGGTCTAAGGTTTGGAAGGGGAAGGATTTGGATATCACATCTCATGTTATATTACGGGTCTCAGGTTTGGTTTTAGAAGCATTGAGATATCAAGTCTCATAGTATAGGAAGGGTCTCAGAATTGGAATGGGAAGGAGTTGGATATCCCATCTCATGTTATAGGAAGAGTCTCTGGTTTGGTATTAGAATCATTGAGATATCACATCGCATGCTGTAGGAAGGGTCTAAGGATTGGAATGGGATGGACTTGGATATCACATCTCATGTTATAGGTAGGCTCTCAGGTTTGGTATAAGCATTGAGATATCACATCTCATGCTATAGGAAGGGTCTCAGAATTGGAATGGGAAGGAGTTGGATATCACATCTCAAGCTATAGGAAGGGTCTCAGTATTGGAATGGGAAGGACTTGGATATCACATCTCATGCTATAGGAAGGCTCTCAGGTTTGGAAGGGGAAAGAGTTGGATATCTCATTTCATGTTAGAGGTAGGATCTCAGGTTTGGTATTAGAGGCATTGAGATATCACATCTCATGCTATCAGAAGGGTCTCAGGAATGGAATGGGAAGGAGTTAGATATCACATCTCATGCTAAAGGGAGGGTCTCAGGTTTGGAAGGGGAAGGATTTGGATATCACATCTCATGTTATAGGAAGGATCTCAGGTTTGGTATTAGAAGCATTGAGATATCACATCTCATGCTATCGGAAGGATCTCAGGTTTGGTATTAGAAGCATTGAGATATCACATCTCATGCTATCAGAAGAGTCTCAGGATTGGAATAGGAAGGAGTTGGATATCACATTTCATGCTAAAGGGAGGGTCTCAGGTTTGGAAGGGGAAGGATTTGGATATCACATCTCATGTTATCGGAAGGATCTCACGTTTGGTATTAGAAGTATTGAGATATCATATCTCATGCTATAGGAAGGGTCTCAGGATTGGAATGGGAAGGAGTTGGATATCACATCTCATGCTATAGGGAGGGTCTCAGGATTGGAATGGGAAGGACTTAGATATCACATATCATGCTATAGGGAGGGTCTCAGTTTTGATATTAGAAGCATTGAGATATCACATCTCATGCTATCGGAAGTGTCTCAGGATTGGAATGGGAAGGAGCTGGATATCACATCTCATGCTAAAGGAAGGGTCTCAGGTTTGGAACGGGAAGGATTTGGATATCACATCTCATGTTATAGGAAGGGTCTCAGGTTTGGTATAAGCATTGAGATATCACATCTCTGCTATCGGAAGTGTCTCAGGATTGGAATGGGAAGGAGTTGGATATCCCATCTCATGTTATAGGACGGGTCTCAGGTTTGTTATTAGAATCATTGAGATATCATATTGCATGCTGTAGGAAGGGTCTAAGGGTTGGAATGTGAAGGACTTGGATATCACATCTCATGCTATAGATAGGCTCTTAGGTTTGGAAAGGGAAGGAGTTGGATATCACATTTCATGTTAGAGGAAGGATCTCAGGTTTGGTATTAGAAGCATTGAGATATCACATCTCATGCTATAGGAAGGGTCTCAGGATTGGAATGGGAAGCAGTTGGATATCACATCTCATGCTATAGGAAGGGTCTCAGGTTTGGTATAAGCCTTGAGATATCACATCTCATGCTATAGGACGGGCCTCAGGATTGGAATGGAAGGAGTTGGATATCACATCTCATGTTATAGGAAGGATCTCAGGTTTGGTATTAGAAGCATTGAGACATCACATCTCATGCTATAGGAAGGGTCTCAAGGTTGGAATGGGAAGGAGTTGGATATCACATCTCATCCAATAGGAAGGGTCTCAGGTTTGGAATGGGAAGGAATTGGATATCACATCTCATGTTATAGGAAGGATCTCAGGTTTGGTATTAGAAGCATTGAGATATCACATCTCATGCTATAGGAAGGGTCTCAGGATTGGAATGTGAAGGATTTGGATATCACATCTCATGCTAAAGGAAGGGTCTCAGGTTTGGTAGAAGCATTGAGATATCACGTCGCTGCTATCGGAAGGGTCTCAGGATTGGATTGGGAAGGAGTTGGATATCCCTTCTCATGCTATAGGAAGTGTCTCAGGTTGGATTGGGAAGGAGTTGGATATCCCTTCTCATGCTATAGGAAGGGTCTCAGGATTTGAATGGCAAGGAGTTGGATATCACATCTCATGCCATAGGAAGGGACTCAGGTTTGGTATAAGCATTGAGATATCACATCTCTGCTATCGGAAGGGTCTCAGGATTGGATTGGGAAGGAGTTGGATATCCCTTCTCATGCTATAGGAAGTGTCTCAGGTTGGAATGGGAAGGAGTTGGATATCACATCTCTTGCTATAGGAAGGGTCTCAGGATTGGAATGGGTAGGAGTTGGATATTACTTTCTTGCTATAGGAAGGGTCTCATGTTTGGAATGGGAAGGAGTTGGATATCACATATGCTATAGTTAGTGTCTCAGGTTTGGAACGGGAAGGAGTTGGATATCACATCTCATGTTATAGGAAGGGTCTCAGGTTTGGTATAAGCATTGAGATATCACATCTCTGCTATCGGAAGCGGCTCAGGATTGGAATGGGAAGGAGTTGGATATCCCATCTCATGTTATAGGAAGAGTCTCTGGTTTGGTATTAGAATTATTGAGATATCACATCGCATGCTGTAGGAAGGGTCTAAGGATTGGAATGGGATAGACTTGGATATCACATCTCATGTTATAGGTAGGCTCTCAGGTTTGGTATAAGCATTGAGATATCACATCTCATGCTATAGGAAGGGTCTCAGGATTGGAATGGGAAGGAATTGGATATCACATCTCATGCTATAGGAAGGGTCTCAGATTTGGTATAAGCATTGAGATATCACATCTCATGCTAAAGGAAGGGTCTCAGGATTGGAATGGGAAGGAGTTGTATATGACATCTCAGGCCATAGGAAGGTTCTCAGTTTTGGTATAAGCATTGAGATATCACATCTCTGCTATCGGAAAGGTCTCAGGATTGGAATGGGAAGGAGTTGGATATCCCATCTCATGTTATAGGAAGGGTCTCAGGTTTGGTATTAGAAGCATAGAGATATCACATCTCATGCTATAAGAAGGGTCTCAGGATTGGAATGGGAAGGACTTGGATGTCACATCTCATGCTATAGGGAGGGTCTCAAGTTTGATATTAGAAGCATTGAGATAACAAATCTCATGATATCGGAAGGGTCTCAGGATTGGAATGGGAAGGAGTTGGATATCACATCTCATGATAAAGGAAGGGTCTAAGGTTTGGAAGGGGAAGGATTTGGATATCACATCTCATGTTATAGGACGGGTCTCAGGTTTAATATTAGAAGCATTGAGATATCAAGTCTCATGGTATAAGAAGGGTCTCAGAATTGGAATGGGAAGGAGTTGGATATCACACCTCAAGCTATAGGAAGGGTCTCAGGATTGGAATGGGAAGGAGTTTGATATCACATCTCATGCCATAGTATGGGTCTCAGGTTTGGTAGAAGCATTGGGATATCACATCTCATGCTATCGGAAGGGTATCAGTATTGGATTTGGAAGAAGTTGGATATCCCATCTCATGCTATAGGAATGGTCTCAGGTTGGAATGGGAAGGAGTTGGATATCACATTTCATGTTATAGGAAGGGTCTCAGGATTGGAATGCGAAGGACTTGGATATCATATCTCATGCTATAGGACGGGTCTCAGGTTTGTTATTAGAATCATTGAGATATCATATTGCATGCTATAGGAAGGGTCTCAGGATTGGAATGGGAAGCAGTTGGATATCACATCTCATGCTATAGGAAGGGTCTCAGGTTTGGTATAAGCCTTGAGATATCACATCTCATGCTATAGGACGGGTCTCAGGATTGGAATAGAAGGAGTTGGATATCACATCTCATGTTATAGGAAGGATCTCAGGTTTGGTATTAGAAGCATTGAGACATCACATCTCATGCTATGGGAAGGGTCTCAAGGTTGGAATGGGAAGGAGTTGGATATCACATCTCATCCAATAGGAAGGGTCTCAGGTTTGGAATGGGAAGGAATTGGATATCACATCTCATGTTATAGGAAGGATCTCAGGTTTGGTATTAGAAGCATTGAGATATCACATCTCATGCTATAGGAAGGGTCTCAGGATTGGAATGTGAAGGATTTGGATATCACATCTCATGCTAAAGGAAGGGTCTCAGGTTTGGTAGAAGCATTGAGATATCACGTCGCTGCTATCGGAAGGGTCTCAGGATTGGATTGGGAAGGAGTTGGATATCCCTTCTCATGCTATAGGAAGGGTCTCAGGATTTGAATGGCAAGGAGTTGTATATCACATCTCATGCCATAGGAAGGGTCTCAGGTTTGGTATAAGCATTGAGATATCACATCTCTGCTATCGGAAGGGTCTCAGGATTGGATTGGGAAGGAGTTGGATATCCCTTCTCATGCTATATGAAGTGTCTCAGGTTGGAATGGGAAGGAGTTGGATATCACATCTCATGTTATAGGAAGGGTCTCAGGATTGGAATGGGAAGGATTTGGATATCACATCTCTTGCTATAGGAAGGGTCTCAGGATTGGAATGGGTAGGAGTTGGATATTACTTTCTTGCTATAGGAAGGGTCTCATGTTTGGAATGGGAAGGAGTTGGATATCACATATGCTATAGTTAGTGTCTCAGGTTTGGAACGGGAAGGAGTTGGATATCACATCTCATGTTATAGGAAGGGTCTCAGGTTTGGTATAAGCATTGAGATATCACATCTCTGCTATCGGAAGCGGCTCAGGATTGGAATGGGAAGGAGTTGGATATCCCATCTCATGTTATAGGAAGAGTCTCTGGTTTGGTATTAGAATTATTGAGATATCACATCGCATGCTGTAGGAAGGGTCTAAGGATTGGAATGGGATAGACTTGGATATCACATCTCATGTTATAGGTAGGCTCTCAGGTTTGGTATAAGCATTGAGATATCACATCTCATGCTATAGGAAGGGTCTCAGGATTGGAATGGGAAGGAATTGGATATCACATCTCATGCTATAGGAAGGGTCTCAGATTTGGTATAAGCATTGAGATATCACATCTCATGCTAAAGGAAGGGTCTCAGGATTGGAATGGGAAGGAGTTGTATATGACATCTCAGGCCATAGGAAGGTTCTCAGGTTTGGTATAAGCATTGAGATATCACATCTCTGCTATCGGAAAGGTCTCAGGATTGGAATGGGAAGGAGTTGGATATCCCATCACATGTTATAGGAAGGGTCTCAGGTTTGGTATTAGAAGCATAGAGATATCACATCTCATGCTATAGGAAGGGTCTCAGGATTGGAATGGGAAGGACTTGGATGTCACATCTCATGCTATAGGGAGGGTCTCAAGTTTGATATTAGAAGCATTGAGATAACAAATCTCATGATATCGGAAGGGTCTCAGGATTGGAATGGGAAGGAGTTGGATATCACATCTCATGATAAAGGAAGGGTCTAAGGTTTGGAAGGGGAAGGATTTGGATATCACATCTCATGTTATAGGACGGGTCTCAGGTTTAATATTAGAAGCATTGAGATATCAAGTCTCATGGTATAAGAAGGGTCTCAGAATTGGAATGGGAAGGAGTTGGATATCACACCTCAAGCTATAGGAAGGGTCTCAGGATTGGAATGGGAAGGAGTTTGATATCACATCTCATGCCATAGTATGGGTCTCAGGTTTGGTAGAAGCATTGGGATATCACATATCATGCTATCGGAAGGGTATCAGTATTGGATTTGGAAGAAGTTGGATATCCCATCTCATGCTATAGGAAGGGTCTCAGGTTGGAATGGGAAGGAGTTGGATATCACATTTCATGTTATAGGAAGGGTCTCAGGATTGGAATGGGAAGGACTTGGATATCATATCTCATGCTATAGGACGGGTCTCAGGTTTGTTATTAGAATCATTGAGATATCATATTGCATGCTGTAGGAAGGGTTAAGGATTGGAATGGGAAGGACCTGGATATCACATCTCATGCTATAGAACGGCTCTCAGGTTTGGAAAGGGAAGGAGTTGGATATCACATCTCATGTTATAGGATGGATCTCAGGTTTGGTATTAGAAGTATTGAGATATCACATCTCATGCTATAGGAAGGGTTTCAGGATTGGAATGGGAAGGAGTTGGATATCACATCTCATGCTAAAGGAAGGGTCTCAGGTTTGGTAGAAGCATTGAGATATCACATCTCATGCTATAGGAAGGGTCTCAGGATTGGAATGGGAAGGACTTAGATATCACATATCATGCTATAGGGAGGGTCTCAGTTTTGATATTAGAAGCATTGAGATATCACATCTCATGCTATCGGAAGTGTCTCAGGATTGGAATGGGAAGGAGCTGGATATCACATCTCATGCTAAAGGAAGGGTGTCAGGTTTGGAACGGGAAGGAGTTGGATATCACATCTCATGTTATAGGAAGGGTCTCAGGTTTGGTATAAACATTGAGATATCACATCTCTGCTATCGGAAGTGTCTCAGGATTGGAATGGGAAGGAGTTGGATATCCCATCTCATGTTATAGGACGGGTCTCAGGTTTGTTATTAGAATCATTGAGATATCATATTGCATGCTGTAGGAAGGGTCTAAGGGTTGGAATGTGAAGGACTTGGATATCACATCTCATGCTATAGATAGGCTCTTAGGTTTGGAAAGGGAAGGAGTTGGATCTCACATTTCATGTTAGAGGAAGGATCTCAGGTTTGGTATTAGAAGCATTGAGATATCACATCTCAAGCTATAGGAAGGGTCTCAGGATTGGAATGGGAAGGAGTTGGATATCACATCTCATGCTATAGGAAGGGTCTCAGGTTTGGTATAAGCATTGAGATATCACATCTCATGCTATAGGAAGGGTCTCAGGATTGGAATGGAAGGAGTTGGATATCACATCTCATGTTATAGGAAGGATCTCAGGTTTGGTATTAGAAGCATTGAGACATCACATCTCATGCTATAGGAAGGGTCTCAGGATTGGAATGGGAAGGAGTTGGATATCAAATCTCATGCTATAGGAAGCGTCTCAGGATTGGAATGGGAAGGAGTTGAATATGACATCTCATGCCATAGGAAGGGTCTCAGGTTTGGTATAAACATTGAGATATCACATCTCTGCTATCAAAAGGGTCTCAGGATTGGAATGGGAAGGAGTTGGATATCCCATCTCATGTTATAGGAAGAGTCTCAGGTTTGGTATTAGAAGCATTGAGATATCACATCTCATGCTATAGGAAGTGTCTCAGGATTGGAATGGGAAGGAGTTGGATATCACATCTCATGTTATAGGAAGGGTCTCAGGATTGGAATGGGAAGGATTTGGATATCACATCTCTTGCTATAGGAAGGGTCTCAGGATTGGAATGGGTAGGAGTTGGATATTACTTTCTTGCTATAGGAAGGGTCTCATGTTTGGAATGGGAAGGAGTTGGATATCACATATGCTATAGTTAGTGTCTCAGGTTTGGAACGGGAAGGAGTTGGATATCACATCTCATGTTATAGGAAGGGTCTCAGGTTTGGTATAAGCATTGAGATATCACATCTCTGCTATCGGAAGCGGCTCAGGATTGGAATGGGAAGGAGTTGGATATCCCATCTCATGTTATAGGAAGAGTCTCTGGTTTGGTATTAGAATCATTGAGATATCACATCGCATGCTGTAGGAAGGGTCTAAGGATTGGAATGGGATGGACTTGGATATCACATCTCATGTTATAGGTAGGCTCTCAGGTTTGCTATAAGCATTGAGATATCACATCTCATGCTATAGGAAGGGTCACAGGATTGGAATGGGAAGGAATTGGATATCACATCTCATGCTATAGGAAGGGTCTCAGATTTGGTATAAGCATTGAGATATCACATCTCATGCTAAAGGAAGGGTCTCAGGATTGGAATGGGAAGGAGTTGTATATGACATCTCAGGCCATAGGAAGGTTCTCAGGTTTGGTATAAGCATTGAGATATCACATCTCTGCTATCGGAAAGGTCTCAGGATTGGAATGGGAAGGAGTTGGATATCCCATCACATGTTATAGGAAGGGTCTCAGGTTTGGTATTAGAAGCATAGAGATATCACATCTCATGCTATAGGAAGGGTCTCAGGATTGGAATGGGAAGGACTTGGATGTCACATCTCATGCTATAGGGAGGGTCTCAAGTTTGATATTAGAAGCATTGAGATAACAAATCTCATGATATCGGAAGGGTCTCAGGATTGGAATGGGAAGGAGTTGGATATCACATCTCATGATAAAGGAAGGGTCTAAGGTTTGGAAGGGGAAGGATTTGGATATCACATCTCATGTTATAGGACGGGTCTCAGGTTTAATATTAGAAGCATTGAGATATCAAGTCTCATGGTATAAGAAGGGTCTCAGAATTGGAATGGGAAGGAGTTGGATATCACACCTCAAGCTATAGGAAGGGTCTCAGGATTGGAATGGGAAGGAGTTTGATATCACATCTCATGCCATAGTATGGGTCTCAGGTTTGGTAGAAGCATTGGGATATCACATATCATGCTATCGGAAGGGTATCAGTATTGGATTTGGAAGAAGTTGGATATCCCATCTCATGCTATAGGAAGGGTCTCAGGTTGGAATGGGAAGGAGTTGGATATCACATTTCATGTTATAGGAAGGGTCTCAGGATTGGAATGGGAAGGACTTGGATATCATATCTCATGCTATAGGACGGGTCTCAGGTTTGTTATTAGAATCATTGAGATATCATATTGCATGCTGTAGGAAGGGTTAAGGATTGGAATGGGAAGGACCTGGATATCACATCTCATGCTATAGAACGGCTCTCAGGTTTGGAAAGGGAAGGAGTTGGATATCACATCTCATGTTATAGGATGGATCTCAGGTTTGGTATTAGAAGTATTGAGATATCACATCTCATGCTATAGGAAGGGTTTCAGGATTGGAATGGGAAGGAGTTGGATATCACATCTCATGCTAAAGGAAGGGTCTCAGGTTTGGTAGAAGCATTGAGATATCACATCTCATGCTATAGGAAGGGTCTCAGGATTGGAATGGGAAGGACTTAGATATCACATATCATGCTATAGGGAGGGTCTCAGTTTTGATATTAGAAGCATTGAGATATCACATCTCATGCTATCGGAAGTGTCTCAGGATTGGAATGGGAAGGAGCTGGATATCACATCTCATGCTAAAGGAAGGGTGTCAGGTTTGGAACGGGAAGGAGTTGGATATCACATCTCATGTTATAGGAAGGGTCTCAGGTTTGGTATAAACATTGAGATATCACATCTCTGCTATCGGAAGTGTCTCAGGATTGGAATGGGAAGGAGTTGGATATCCCATCTCATGTTATAGGACGGGTCTCAGGTTTGTTATTAGAATCATTGAGATATCATATTGCATGCTGTAGGAAGGGTCTAAGGGTTGGAATGTGAAGGACTTGGATATCACATCTCATGCTATAGATAGGCTCTTAGGTTTGGAAAGGGAAGGAGTTGGATCTCACATTTCATGTTAGAGGAAGGATCTCAGGTTTGGTATTAGAAGCATTGAGATATCACATCTCAAGCTATAGGAAGGGTCTCAGGATTGGAATGGGAAGGAGTTGGATATCACATCTCATGCTATAGGAAGGGTCTCAGGTTTGGTATAAGCATTGAGATATCACATCTCATGCTATAGGAAGGGTCTCAGGATTGGAATGGAAGGAGTTGGATATCACATCTCATGTTATAGGAAGGATCTCAGGTTTGGTATTAGAAGCATTGAGACATCACATCTCATGCTATAGGAAGGGTCTCAGGATTGGAATGGGAAGGAGTTGGATATCAAATCTCATGCTATAGGAAGCGTCTCAGGATTGGAATGGGAAGGAGTTGAATATGACATCTCATGCCATAGGAAGGGTCTCAGGTTTGGTATAAACATTGAGATATCACATCTCTGCTATCAAAAGGGTCTCAGGATTGGAATGGGAAGGAGTTGGATATCCCATCTCATGTTATAGGAAGAGTCTCAGGTTTGGTATTAGAAGCATTGAGATATCACATCTCATGCTATAGGAAGTGTCTCAGGATTGGAATGGGAAGGAGTTGGATATCACATCTCATGTTATAGGAAGGGTCTCAGGATTGGAATGGGAAGGATTTGGATATCACATCTCTTGCTATAGGAAGGGTCTCAGGATTGGAATGGGTAGGAGTTGGATATTACTTTCTTGCTATAGGAAGGGTCTCATGTTTGGAATGGGAAGGAGTTGGATATCACATATGCTATAGTTAGTGTCTCAGGTTTGGAACGGGAAGGAGTTGGATATCACATCTCATGTTATAGGAAGGGTCTCAGGTTTGGTATAAGCATTGAGATATCACATCTCTGCTATCGGAAGCGGCTCAGGATTGGAATGGGAAGGAGTTGGATATCCCATCTCATGTTATAGGAAGAGTCTCTGGTTTGGTATTAGAATCATTGAGATATCACATCGCATGCTGTAGGAAGGGTCTAAGGATTGGAATGGGATGGACTTGGATATCACATCTCATGTTATAGGTAGGCTCTCAGGTTTGCTATAAGCATTGAGATATCACATCTCATGCTATAGGAAGGGTCACAGGATTGGAATGGGAAGGAATTGGATATCACATCTCATGCTATAGGAAGGGTCTCAGATTTGGTATAAGCATTGAGATATCACATCTCATGCTAAAGGAAGGGTCTCAGGATTGGAATGGGAAGGAGTTGTATATGACATCTCAGGCCATAGGAAGGTTCTCAGGTTTGGTATAAGCATTGAGATATCACATCTCTGCTATCGGAAAGGTCTCAGGATTGGAATGGGAAGGAGTTGGATATCCCATCTCATGTTATAGGAAGGGTCTCAGGTTTGGTATTAGAAGCATAGAGATATCACATCTCATGCTATAGGAAGGGTCTCAGGATTGGAATGGGAAGGACTTGGATGTCACATCTCATGCTATAGGTAGGGTCTCAAGTTTGATATTAGAAGCATTGAGATAACAAATCTCATGATATCGGAAGGGTCTCAGGATTGGAATGGGAAGGAGTTGGATATCACATCTCATGATAAAGGAAGGGTCTAAGGTTTGGAAGGGGAAGGATTTGGATATCACATCTCATGTTATAGGACGGGTCTCAGGTTTAATATTAGAAGCATTGAGATATCAAGTCTCATGGTATAAGAAGGGTCTCAGAATTGGAATGGGAAGGAGTTGGATATCACACCTCAAGCTATAGGAAGGGTCTCAGGATTGGAATGGGAAGGAGTTTGATATCACATCTCATGCCATAGTATGGGTCTCAGGTTTGGTAGAAGCATTGGGATATCACATCTCATGCTATCGGAAGGGTATCAGTATTGGATTTGGAAGAATTTGGATATCCCATCTCATGCTATAGGAAGGGTCTCAGGTTGGAATGGGAAGGAGTTGGATATCATATCTCATGCTATAGGACGGGTCTCAGGTTTGTTATTAGAATCATTGAGATATCATATTGCATGCTGTAGGAAGGGTCTAAGGATTGGAATGGGAAGGACCTGGTTATCACATCTCATGCTATAGAACGGCTCTCAGGTTTGGAAAGGGAAGGAGTTGGATATCACATCTCATGTTATAGGATGGATCTCAGGTTTGGTATTAGAAGTATTGAGATATCACATCTCATGTTATCGGAAGGATCTCAGGTTTGGTATTAGAAGTATTGAGATATCACATCTCATGCTATAGGAAGGGTCTCAGGATTGGAATGGGAAGTAGTTGGATATCACATCTCATGCTAAAGGAAGGGTCTCAGGTTTGGTAGAAGCATTGAGATATCACATCTCATGCTATCGGAAGTGTCTCAGGATTGGAATGGGAAGGAGCTGGATATCACATCTCATGCTAAAGGAAGGGTCTCAGGTTTGGAACGGGAAGGAGTTGGATATCACATCTCATGTTATAGGAAGGGTCTCAGGTTTGGTATAAACATTGAGATATCACATCTCTGCTATCGGAAGTGTCTCAGGATTGGAATGGGAAGGAGTTGGATATCCCATCTCATGTTATAGGACGGGTCTCAGGTTTGTTATTGGAATCATTGAGATATCATATTGCATGCTGTAGGAAGGGTCTAAGGGTTAGAATGTGAAGGACTTGGATATCACATCTCATGCTATAGATAGGCTCTTAGGTTTGGAAAGGGAAGGAGTTGGATCTCACATTTCATGTTAGAGGAAGGATCTCAGGTTTGGTATTAGAAGCATTGAGATATCACATCTCATGCTATAGGAAGGGTCTCAGGATTGGAATGGGAAGGAGTTGGATATCACATCTCATGCTATAGGAAGGGTCTCAGGTTTGGTATAAGCATTGAGATATCACATCTCATGCTATAGGAAGGGTCTCAGGATTGGAATGGAAGGAGTTGGATATCAGATCTCATGTTATAGGAAGGATCTCAGGTTTGGTATTAGAAGCATTGAGACATCACATCTCATGCTATAGGAAGGGTCTCAGGATTGGAATGGGAAGGAGTTGGATATCAAATCTCATGCTATAGGAAGGGTCTCAGGATTGGAATGGGAAGGAGTTGAATATGACATCTCATGCCGTAGGAAGGGTCTCAGGTTTGGTATAAACATTGAGATATCACATCTCTGCTATCAAAAGGGTCTCAGGATTGGAATGGAAGGAGTTGGATATCCCATCTCATGTTATAGGAAGAGTCTCACGTTTGGTATTAGAAGCATTGAGATATCACATCTCATGCTATAGGAAGTGTCTCAGGATTGGAATGGGAAGGATTTGGATATCACATCTCATGCTATAGGTATGGTCTCAAGTTTGACATTAGAAGCATTGAGATATCACATCTCATGCTGTTGGAAGTGTCTGAGGATTGGAATGGGAAGGAGTTGGATATCACATCTCCTGCTATGGGAAGGGTCTCAGGTTTGGTATAAGCAGTGAGATATCACATCTCATGCTATAGGAAGTGTCTCAGGATTGGAATGGGAAGGAGTTGGATATCACATCTCATGTTATAGGAAGGATCTCAGGTTTGGTATAAGCATTGAGATATCACATCTCTGCTATCGGAAGGGTCTCAAGATTGGAATGGGAAGGAGTTGGATATTCCCATCTCATGTTATAGGAAGGGTCTCAGGTTTGGTATTAGAAGCATTGAGATATCACATCTCATGCTATAGGAAGGGTCTCAGGATTGGAATGGGAAGGACTTGGATATCACATCTCATGCTATAGGGAGGGTCTCAAGTTTGATATTAGAAGCTTTGAGATATCACATCTCATGATATCGGAAGGGTCTCAGGATTGGAATGGGAAGGAGTTGGATATCACATCTCATGATAAAGGAAGGGTCTAAGGTTTGGAAGGGGAAGGATTTGGATATCACATCTCATGTTATATTACGGGTCTCAGGTTTGGTTTTAGAAGCATTGAGATATCAAGTCTCATAGTATAGGAAGGGTCTCAGAATTGGAATGGGAAGGAGTTGGATATCCCATCTCATGTTATAGGAAGAGTCTCTGGTTTGGTATTAGAATCATTGAGATATCACATCGCATGCTGTAGGAAGGGTCTAAGGATTGGAATGGGATGGACTTGGATATCACATCTCATGTTATAGGTAGGCTCTCAGGTTTGGTATAAGCATTGAGATATCACATCTCATGCTATAGGAAGGGTCTCAGAATTGGAATGGGAAGGAGTTGGATATCACATCTCAAGCTACAGGAAGGGTCTCAGTATTGGAATGGGAAGGACTTGGATATCACATCTCATGCTATAGGAAGGCTCTCAGGTTTGGAAGGGGAAAGAGTTGGATATCTCATTTCATGTTAGAGGTAGGATCTCAGGTTTGGTATTAGAGGCATTGAGATATCACATCTCATGCTATCAGAAGGGTCTCAGGAATGGAATGGGAAGGAGTTAGATATCACATCTCATGCTAAAGGGAGGGTCTCAGGTTTGGAAGGGGAAGGATTTGGATATCACATCTCATGTTATAGGAAGGATCTCAGGTTTGGTATTAGAAGCATTGAGATATCACATCTCATGCTATCGGAAGGATCTCAGGTTTGGTATTAGAAGCATTGAGATATCACATCTCATGCTATCAGAAGAGTCTCAGGATTGGAATAGGAAGGAGTTGGATATCACATTTCATGCTAAAGGGAGGGTCTCAGGTTTGGAAGGGGAAGGATTTGGATATCACATCTCATGTTATCGGAAGGATCTCACGTTTGGTATTAGAAGTATTGAGATATCATATCTCATGCTATAGGAAGGGTCTCAGGATTGGAATGGGAAGGAGTTGGATATCACATCTCATGCTATAGGGAGGGTCTCAGGATTGGAATGGGAAGGACTTAGATATCACATATCATGCTATAGGGAGGGTCTCAGTTTTGATATTAGAAGCATTGAGATATCACATCTCATGCTATCGGAAGTGTCTCAGGATTTGAATGGGAAGGAGCTGGATATCACATCTCATGCTAAAGGAAGGGTCTCAGGTTTGGAACGGGAAGGATTTGGATATCACATCTCATGTTATAGGAAGGGTCTCAGGTTTGGTATAAGCATTGAGATATCACATCTCTGCTATCGGAAGTGTCTCAGGATTGGAATGGGAAGGAGTTGGATATCCCATCTCATGTTATAGGACGGGTCTCAGGTTTGTTATTAGAATCATTGAGATATCATATTGCATGCTGTAGGAAGGGTCTAAGGGTTGGAATGTGAAGGACTTGGATATCACATCTCATGCTATAGATAGGCTCTTAGGTTTGGAAAGGGAAGGAGTTGGATATCACATTTCATGTTAGAGGAAGGATCTCAGGTTTGGTATTAGAAGCATTGAGATATCACATCTCATGCTATAGGAAGGGTCTCAGGATTGGAATGGGAAGCAGTTGGATATCACATCTCATGCTATAGGAAGGGTCTCAGGTTTGGTATAAGCCTTGAGATATCACATCTCATGCTATAGGACGGGTCTCAGGATTGGAATGGAAGGAGTTGGATATCACATCTCATGTTATAGGAAGGATCTCAGGTTTGGTATTAGAAGCATTGAGACATCACATCTCATGCTATAGGAAGGGTCTCAAGGTTGGAATGGGAAGGAGTTGGATATCACATCTCATCCAATAGGAAGGGTCTCAGGTTTGGAATGGGAAGGAATTGGATATCACATCTCATGTTATAGGAAGGATCTCAGGTTTGGTATTAGAAGCATTGAGATATCACATCTCATGCTATAGGAAGGGTCTCAGGATTGGAATGTGAAGGATTTGGATATCACATCTCATGCTAAAGGAAGGGTCTCAGGTTTGGTAGAAGCATTGAGATATCACGTCGCTGCTATCGGAAGGGTCTCAGGATTGGATTGGGAAGGAGTTGGATATCCCTTCTCATGCTATAGGAAGTGTCTCAGGTTGGATTGGGAAGGAGTTGGATATCCCTTCTCATGCTATAGGAAGGGTCTCAGGATTTGAATGGCAAGGAGTTGGATATCACATCTCATGCCATAGGAAGGGACTCAGGTTTGGTATAAGCATTGAGATATCACATCTCTGCTATCGGAAGGGTCTCAGGATTGGATTGGGAAGGAGTTGGATATCCCTTCTCATGCTATAGGAAGTGTCTCAGGTTGGAATGGGAAGGAGTTGGATATCACATCTCTTGCTATAGGAAGGGTCTCAGGATTGGAATGGGTAGGAGTTGGATATTACTTTCTTGCTATAGGAAGTGTCTCAGGTTGGATTGGGAAGGAGTTGGATATCCCTTCTCATGCTATAGGAAGGGTCTCAGGATTTGAATGGCAAGGAGTTGGATATCACATCTCATGCCATAGGAAGGGACTCAGGTTTGGTATAAGCATTGAGATATCACATCTCTGCTATCGGAAGCGGCTCAGGATTGGAATGGGAAGGAGTTGGATATCCCATCTCATGTTATAGGAAGAGTCTCTGGTTTGGTATTAGAATTATTGAGATATCACATCGCATGCTGTAGGAAGGGTCTAAGGATTGGAATGGGATAGACTTGGATATCACATCTCATGTTATAGGTAGGCTCTCAGGTTTGGTATAAGCATTGAGATATCACATCTCATGCTATAGGAAGGGTCTCAGGATTGGAATGGGAAGGAATTGGATATCACATCTCATGCTATAGGAAGGGTCTCAGATTTGGTATAAGCATTGAGATATCACATCTCATGCTAAAGGAAGGGTCTCAGGATTGGAATGGGAAGGAGTTGTATATGACATCTCAGGCCATAGGAAGGTTCTCAGGTTTGGTATAAGCATTGAGATATCACATCTCTGCTATCGGAAAGGTCTCAGGATTGGAATGGGAAGGAGTTGGATATCCCATCTCATGTTATAGGAAGGGTCTCAGGTTTGGTATTAGAAGCATAGAGATATCACATCTCATGCTATAGGAAGGGTCTCAGGATTGGAATGGGAAGGACTTGGATGTCACATCTCATGCTATAGGGAGGGTCTCAAGTTTGATATTAGAAGCATTGAGATAACAAATCTCATGATATCGGAAGGGTCTCAGGATTGGAATGGGAAGGAGTTGGATATCACATCTCATGATAAAGGAAGGGTCTAAGGTTTGGAAGGGGAAGGATTTGGATATCACATCTCATGTTATAGGACGGGTCTCAGGTTTAATATTAGAAGCATTGAGATATCAAGTCTCATGCTATAAGAAGGGTCTCAGAATTGGAATGGGAAGGAGTTGGATATCACACCTCAAGCTATAGGAAGGGTCTCAGGATTGGAATGGGAAGGAGTTTGATATCACATCTCATGCCATAGTATGGGTCTCAGGTTTGGTAGAAGCATTGGGATATCACATCTCATGCTATCGGAAGGGTATCAGTATTGGATTTGGAAGAAGTTGGATATCCCATCTCATGCTATAGGAATGGTCTCAGGTTGGAATGGGAAGGAGTTGGATATCACATTTCATGTTATAGGAAGGGTCTCAGGATTGGAATGCGAAGGACTTGGATATCATATCTCATGCTATAGGACGGGTCTCAGGTTTGTTATTAGAATCATTGAGATATCATATTGCATGCTATAGGAAGGGTCTCAGGATTGGAATGGGAAGCAGTTGGATATCACATCTCATGCTATAGGAAGGGTCTCAGGTTTGGTATAAGCCTTGAGATATCACATCTCATGCTATAGGACGGGTCTCAGGATTGGAATAGAAGGAGTTGGATATCACATCTCATGTTATAGGAAGGATCTCAGGTTTGGTATTAGAAGCATTGAGACATCACATCTCATGCTATAGGAAGGGTCTCAAGGTTGGAATGGGAAGGAGTTGGATATCACATCTCATCCAATAGGAAGGGTCTCAGGTTTGGAATGGGAAGGAATTGGATATCACATCTCATGTTATAGGAAGGATCTCAGGTTTGGTATTAGAAGCATTGAGATATCACATCTCATGCTATAGGAAGGGTCTCAGGATTGGAATGTGAAGGATTTGGATATCACATCTCATGCTAAAGGAAGGGTCTCAGGTTTGGTAGAAGCATTGAGATATCACGTCGCTGCTATCGGAAGGGTCTCAGGATTGGATTGGGAAGGAGTTGGATATCCCTTCTCATGCTATAGGAAGGGTCTCAGGATTTGAATGGCAAGGAGTTGGATATCACATCTCATGCCATAGGAAGGGTCTCAGGTTTGGTATAAGCATTGAGATATCACATCTCTGCTATCGGAAGGGTCTCAGGATTGGATTGGGAAGGAGTTGGATATCCCTTCTCATGCTATATGAAGTGTCTCAGGTTGGAATGGGAAGGAGTTGGATATCACATCTCATGTTATAGGAAGGGTCTCAGGATTGGAATGGGAAGGATTTGGATATCACATCTCTTGCTATAGGAAGGGTCTCAGGATTGGAATGGGTAGGAGTTGGATATTACTTTCTTGCTATAGGAAGGGTCTCATGTTTGGAATGGGAAGGAGTTGGATATCACATATGCTATAGTTAGTGTCTCAGGTTTGGAACGGGAAGGAGTTGGATATCACATCTCATGTTATAGGAAGGGTCTCAGGTTTGGTATAAGCATTGAGATATCACATCTCTGCTATCGGAAGCGGCTCAGGATTGGAATGGGAAGGAGTTGGATATCCCATCTCATGTTATAGGAAGAGTCTCTGGTTTGGTATTAGAATTATTGAGATATCACATTGCATGCTGTAGGAAGGGTCTAAGGATTGGAATGGGATAGACTTGGATATCACATCTCATGTTATAGGTAGGCTCTCAGGTTTGGTATAAGCATTGAGATATCACATCTCATGCTATAGGAAGGGTCTCAGGATTGGAATGGGAAGGAATTGGATATCACATCTCATGGTATAGGAAGGGTCTCAGATTTGGTATAAGCATTGAGATATCACATCTCATGCTAAAGGAAGGGTCTCAGGATTGGAATGGGAAGGAGTTGTATATGACATCTCAGGCCATAGGAAGGTTCTCAGGTTTGGTATAAGCATTGAGATATCACATCTCTGCTATCGGAAAGGTCTCAGGATTGGAATGGGAAGGAGTTGGATATCCCATCTCATGTTATAGGAAGGGTCTCAGGTTTGGTATTAGAAGCATAGAGATATCACATCTCATGCTATAGGAAGGGTCTCAGGATTGGAATGGGAAGGACTTGGATGTCACATCTCATGCTATAGGGAGGGTCTCAAGTTTGATATTAGAAGCATTGAGATAACAAATCTCATGATATCGGAAGGGTCTCAGGATTGGAATGGGAAGGAGTTGGATATCACATCTCATGATAAAGGAAGGGTCTAAGGTTTGGAAGGGGAAGGATTTGGATATCACATCTCATGTTATAGGACGGGTCTCAGGTTTAATATTAGAAGCATTGAGATATCAAGTCTCATGGTATAAGAAGGGTCTCAGAATTGGAATGGGAAGGAGTTGGATATCACACCTCAAGCTATGGGAAGGGTCTCAGGATTGGAATGGGAAGGAGTTTGATATCACATCTCATGCCATAGTATGGGTCTCAGGTTTGGTAGAAGCATTGGGATATCACATCTCATGCTATCGGAAGGGTATCAGTATTGGATTTGGAAGAAGTTGGATATCCCATCTCATGCTATAGGAAGGGTCTCAGGTTGGAATGGGAAGGAGTTGGATATCACATTTCATGTTATAGGAAGGGTCTCAGGATTGGAATGGGAAGGACTTGGATATCATATCTCATGCTATAGGACGGGTCTCAGGTTTGTTATTAGAATCATTGAGATATCATATTGCATGCTGTAGGAAGGGTTAAGGATTGGAATGGGAAGGACCTGGATATCACATCTCATGCTATAGAACGGCTCTCAGGTTTGGAAAGGGAAGGAGTTGGATATCACATCTCATGTTATAGGATGGATCTCAGGTTTGGTATTAGAAGTATTGAGATATCACATCTCATGCTATAGGAAGGGTTTCAGGATTGGAATGGGAAGGAGTTGGATATCACATCTCATGCTAAAGGAAGGGTCTCAGGTTTGGTAGAAGCATTGAGATATCACATCTCATGCTATAGGAAGGGTCTCAGGATTGGAATGGGAAGGACTTAGATATCACATATCATGCTATAGGGAGGGTCTCAGTTTTGATATTAGAAGCATTGAGATATCACATCTCATGCTATCGGAAGTGTCTCAGGATTGGAATGGGAAGGAGCTGGATATCACATCTCATGCTAAAGGAAGGGTGTCAGGTTTGGAACGGGAAGGAGTTGGATATCACATCTCATGTTATAGGAAGGGTCTCAGGTTTGGTATAAACATTGAGATATCACATCTCTGCTATCGGAAGTGTCTCAGGATTGGAATGGGAAGGAGTTGGATATCCCATCTCATGTTATAGGACGGGTCTCAGGTTTGTTATTAGAATCATTGAGATATCATATTGCATGCTGTAGGAAGGGTCTAAGGGTTGGAATGTGAAGGACTTGGATATCACATCTCATGCTATAGATAGGCTCTTAGGTTTGGAAAGGGAAGGAGTTGGATCTCACATTTCATGTTAGAGGAAGGATCTCAGGTTTGGTATTAGAAGCATTGAGATATCACATCTCAAGCTATAGGAAGGGTCTCAGGATTGGAATGGGAAGGAGTTGGATATCACATCTCATGCTATAGGAAGGGTCTCAGGTTTGGTATAAGCATTGAGATATCACATCTCATGCTATAGGAAGGGTCTCAGGATTGGAATGGAAGGAGTTGGATATCACATCTCATGTTATAGGAAGGATCTCAGGTTTGGTATTAGAAGCATTGAGACATCACATCTCATGCTATAGGAAGGGTCTCAGGATTGGAATGGGAAGGAGTTGGATATCAAATCTCATGCTATAGGAAGCGTCTCAGGATTGGAATGGGAAGGAGTTGAATATGACATCTCATGCCATAGGAAGGGTCTCAGGTTTGGTATAAACATTGAGATATCACATCTCTGCTATCAAAAGGGTCTCAGGATTGGAATGGGAAGGAGTTGGATATCCCATCTCATGTTATAGGAAGAGTCTCAGGTTTGGTATTAGAAGCATTGAGATATCACATCTCATGCTATAGGAAGTGTCTCAGGATTGGAATGGGAAGGAGTTGGATATCACATCTCATGTTATAGGAAGGGTCTCAGGATTGGAATGGGAAGGATTTGGATATCACATCTCTTGCTATAGGAAGGGTCTCAGGATTGGAATGGGTAGGAGTTGGATATTACTTTCTTGCTATAGGAAGGGTCTCATGTTTGGAATGGGAAGGAGTTGGATATCACATATGCTATAGTTAGTGTCTCAGGTTTGGAACGGGAAGGAGTTGGATATCACATCTCATGTTATAGGAAGGGTCTCAGGTTTGGTATAAGCATTGAGATATCACATCTCTGCTATCGGAAGCGGCTCAGGATTGGAATGGGAAGGAGTTGGATATCCCATCTCATGTTATAGGAAGAGTCTCTGGTTTGGTATTAGAATCATTGAGATATCACATCGCATGCTGTAGGAAGGGTCTAAGGATTGGAATGGGAAGGAGTTGGATATCACATCTCATGCTAAAGGAAGGGTCTCAGGTTTGGTAGAAGCATTGAGATATCACATCTCATGCTATAGGAAGGGTCTCAGGATTGGAATGGGAAGGACTTAGATATCACATATCATGCTATAGGGAGGGTCTCAGTTTTGATATTAGAAGCATTGAGATATCACATCTCATGCTATCGGAAGTGTCTCAGGATTGGAATGGGAAGGAGCTGGATATCACATCTCATGCTAAAGGAAGGGTCTCAGGTTTGGAACGGGAAGGAGTTGGATATCACATCTCATGTTATAGGAAGGGTCTCAGGTTTGGTATAAACATTGAGATATCACATCTCTGCTATCGGAAGTGTCTCAGGATTGGAATGGGAAGGAGTTGGATATCCCATCTCATGTTATAGGACGGGTCTCAGGTTTGTTATTGGAATCATTGAGATATCATATTGCATGCTGTAGGAAGGGTCTAAGGGTTGGAATGTGAAGGACTTGGATATCACATCTCATGCTATAGATAGGCTCTTAGGTTTGGAAAGGGAAGGAGTTGGATCTCACATTTCATGTTAGAGGAAGGATCTCAGGTTTGGTATTAGAAGCATTGAGATATCACATCTCATGCTATAGGAAGGGTCTCAGGATTGGAATGGGAAGGAGTTGGATATCACATCTCATGCTATAGGAAGGGTCTCAGGTTTGGTATAAGCATTGAGATATCACATCTCATGCTATAGGAAGGGTCTCAGGATTGGAATGGAAGGAGTTGGATATCAGATCTCATGTTATAGGAAGGATCTCAGGTTTGGTATTAGAAGCATTGAGACATCACATCTCATGCTATAGGAAGGGTCTCAGGATTGGAATGGGAAGGAGTTGGATATCAAATCTCATGCTATAGGAAGGGTCTCAGGATTGGAATGGGAAGGAGTTGAATATGACATCTCATGCCGTAGGAAGGGTCTCAGGTTTGGTATAAACATTGAGATATCACATCTCTGCTATCAAAAGGGTCTCAGGATTGGAATGGGAAGGAGTTGGATATCCCATCTCATGTTATAGGAAGAGTCTCACGTTTGGTATTAGAAGCATTGAGATATCACATCTCATGCTATAGGAAGTGTCTCAGGATTGGAATGGGAAGGATTTGGATATCACATCTCATGCTATAGGTATGGTCTCAAGTTTGACATTAGAAGCATTGAGATATCACATCTCATGCTATAGGAAGGGTCTGAGGATTGGAATGGGAAGGAGTTGGATATCACATCTCCTGCTATGGGAAGGGTCTCAGGTTTGGTATAAGCAGTGAGATATCACATCTCATGCTATAGGAAGTGTCTCAGGATTGGAATGGGAAGGAGTTGGATATCACATCTCATGTTATAGGAAGGATCTCAGGTTTGGTATAAGCATTGAGATATCACATCTCTGCTATCGGAAGGGTCTCAAGATTGGAATGGGAAGGAGTTGGATATTCCCATCTCATGTCATAGGAAGGGTCTCAGGTTTGGTATTAGAAGCATTGAGATATCACATCTCATGCTATAGGAAGGGTCTCAGGATTGGAATGGGAAGGACTTGGATATCACATCTCATGCTATAGGGAGGGTCTCAAGTTTGATATTAGAAGCTTTGAGATATCACATCTCATGATATCGGAAGGGTCTCAGGATTGGAATGGGAAGGAGTTGGATATCACATCTCATGATAAAGGAAGGGTCTAAGGTTTGGAAGGGGAAGGATTTGGATATCACATCTCATGTTATATTACGGGTCTCAGGTTTGGTTTTAGAAGCATTGAGATATCAAGTCTCATAGTATAGGAAGGGTCTCAGAATTGGAATGGGAAGGAGTTGGATATCCCATCTCATGTTATAGGAAGAGTCTCTGGTTTGGTATTAGAATCATTGAGATATCACATCGCATGCTGTAGGAAGGGTCTAAGGATTGGAATGGGATGGACTTGGATATCACATCTCATGTTATAGGTAGGCTCTCAGGTTTGGTATAAGCATTGAGATATCACATCTCATGCTATAGGAAGGGTCTCAGAATTGGAATGGGAAGGAGTTGGATATCACATCTCAAGCTATAGGAAGGGTCTCAGTATTGGAATGGGAAGGACTTGGATATCACATCTCATGCTATAGGAAGGCTCTCAGGTTTGGAAGGGGAAAGAGTTGGATATCTCATTTCATGTTAGAGGTAGGATCTCAGGTTTGGTATTAGAGGCATTGAGATATCACATCTCATGCTATCAGAAGGGTCTCAGGAATGGAATGGGAAGGAGTTAGATATCACATCTCATGCTAAAGGGAGGGTCTCAGGTTTGGAAGGGGAAGGATTTGGATATCACATCTCATGTTATAGGAAGGATCTCAGGTTTGGTATTAGAAGCATTGAGATATCACATCTCATGCTATCGGAAGGATCTCAGGTTTGGTATTAGAAGCATTGAGATATCACATCTCATGCTATCAGAAGAGTCTCAGGATTGGAATAGGAAGGAGTTGGATATCACATTTCATGCTAAAGGGGGGGTCTCAGGTTTGGAAGGGGAAGGATTTGGATATCACATCTCATGTTATCGGAAGGATCTCACGTTTGGTATTAGAAGTATTGAGATATCATATCTCATGCTATAGGAAGGGTCTCAGGATTGGAATGGGAAGGAGTTGGATATCACATCTCATGCTATAGGGAGGGTCTCAGGATTGGAATGGGAAGGACTTAGATATCACATATCATGCTATAGGGAGGGTCTCAGTTTTGATATTAGAAGCATTGAGATATCACATCTCATGCTATCGGAAGTGTCTCAGGATTGGAATGGGAAGGAGCTGGATATCACATCTCATGCTAAAGGAAGGGTCTCAGGTTTGGAACGGGAAGGATTTGGATATCACATCTCATGTTATAGGAAGGGTCTCAGGTTTGGTATAAGCATTGAGATATCACATCTCTGCTATCGGAAGTGTCTCAGGATTGGAATGGGAAGGAGTTGGATATCCCATCTCATGTTATAGGACGGGTCTCAGGTTTGTTATTAGAATCATTGAGATATCATATTGCATGCTGTAGGAAGGGTCTAAGGGTTGGAATGTGAAGGACTTGGATATCACATCTCATGCTATAGATAGGCTCTTAGGTTTGGAAAGGGAAGGAGTTGGATATCATTTCATGTTAGAGGAAGGATCTCAGGTTTGGTATTAGAAGCATTGAGATATCACATCTCATGCTATAGGAAGGGTCTCAGGATTGGAATGGGAAGCAGTTGGATATCACATCTCATGCTATAGGAAGGGTCTCAGGTTTGGTATAAGCCTTGAGATATCACATCTCATGCTATAGGACGGGCCTCAGGATTGGAATGGAAGGAGTTGGATATCACATCTCATGTTATAGGAAGGATCTCAGGTTTGGTATTAGAAGCATTGAGACATCACATCTCATGCTATAGGAAGGGTCTCAAGGTTGGAATGGGAAGGAGTTGGATATCACATCTCATCCAATAGGAAGGGTCTCAGGTTTGGAATGGGAAGGAATTGGATATCACATCTCATGTTATAGGAAGGATCTCAGGTTTGGTATTAGAAGCATTGAGATATCACATCTCATGCTATAGGAAGGGTCTCAGGATTGGAATGTGAAGGATTTGGATATCACATCTCATGCTAAAGGAAGGGTCTCAGGTTTGGTAGAAGCATTGAGATATCACGTCGCTGCTATCGGAAGGGTCTCAGGATTGGATTGGGAAGGAGTTGGATATCCCTTCTCATGCTATAGGAAGTGTCTCAGGTTGGATTGGGAAGGAGTTGGATATCCCTTCTCATGCTATAGGAAGGGTCTCAGGATTTGAATGGCAAGGAGTTGGATATCACATCTCATGCCATAGGAAGGGACTCAGGTTTGGTATAAGCATTGAGATATCACATCTCTGCTATCGGAAGGGTCTCAGGATTGGATTGGGAAGGAGTTGGATATCCCTTCTCATGCTATAGGAAGTGTCTCAGGTTGGAATGGGAAGGAGTTGGATATCACATCTCTTGCTATAGGAAGGGTCTCAGGATTGGAATGGGTAGGAGTTGGATATTACTTTCTTGCTATAGGAAGGGTCTCATGTTTGGAATGGGAAGGAGTTGGATATCACATATGCTATAGTTAGTGTCTCAGGTTTGGAACGGGAAGGAGTTGGATATCACATCTCATGTTATAGGAAGGGTCTCAGGTTTGGTATAAGCATTGAGATATCACATCTCTGCTATCGGAAGCGGCTCAGGATTGGAATGGGAAGGAGTTGGATATCCCATCTCATGTTATAGGAAGAGTCTCTGGTTTGGTATTAGAATTATTGAGATATCACATCGCATGCTGTAGGAAGGGTCTAAGGATTGGAATGGGATAGACTTGGATATCACATCTCATGTTATAGGTAGGCTCTCAGGTTTGGTATAAGCATTGAGATATCACATCTCATGCTATAGGAAGGGTCTCAGGATTGGAATGGGAAGGAATTGGATATCACATCTCATGCTATAGGAAGGGTCTCAGATTTGGTATAAGCATTGAGATATCACATCTCATGCTAAAGGAAGGGTCTCAGGATTGGAATGGGAAGGAGTTGTATATGACATCTCAGGCCATAGGAAGGTTCTCAGGTTTGGTATAAGCATTGAGATATCACATCTCTGCTATCGGAAAGGTCTCAGGATTGGAATGGGAAGGAGTTGGATATCCCATCTCATGTTATAGGAAGGGTCTCAGGTTTGGTATTAGAAGCATAGAGATATCACATCTCATGCTATAAGAAGGGTCTCAGGATTGGAATGGGAAGGACTTGGATGTCACATCTCATGCTATAGGGAGGGTCTCAAGTTTGATATTAGAAGCATTGAGATAACAAATCTCATGATATCGGAAGGGTCTCAGGATTGGAATGGGAAGGAGTTGGATATCACATCTCATGATAAAGGAAGGGTCTAAGGTTTGGAAGGGGAAGGATTTGGATATCACATCTCATGTTATAGGACGGGTCTCAGGTTTAATATTAGAAGCATTGAGATATCAAGTCTCATGGTATAAGAAGGGTCTCAGAATTGGAATGGGAAGGAGTTGGATATCACACCTCAAGCTATAGGAAGGGTCTCAGGATTGGAATGGGAAGGAGTTTGATATCACATCTCATGCCATAGTATGGGTCTCAGGTTTGGTAGAAGCATTGGGATATCACATCTCATGCTATCGGAAGGGTATCAGTATTGGATTTGGAAGAAGTTGGATATCCCATCTCATGCTATAGGAATGGTCTCAGGTTGGAATGGGAAGGAGTTGGATATCACATTTCATGTTATAGGAAGGGTCTCAGGATTGGAATGCGAAGGACTTGGATATCATATCTCATGCTATAGGACGGGTCTCAGGTTTGTTATTAGAATCATTGAGATATCATATTGCATGCTATAGGAAGGGTCTCAGGATTGGAATGGGAAGCAGTTGGATATCACATCTCATGCTATAGGAAGGGTCTCAGGTTTGGTATAAGCCTTGAGATATCACATCTCATGCTATAGGACGGGTCTCAGGATTGGAATAGAAGGAGTTGGATATCACATCTCATGTTATAGGAAGGATCTCAGGTTTGGTATTAGAAGCATTGAGACATCACATCTCATGCTATGGGAAGGGTCTCAAGGTTGGAATGGGAAGGAGTTGGATATCACATCTCATGTTATCGGAAGGATCTCACGTTTGGTATTAGAAGTATTGAGATATCATATCTCATGCTATAGGAAGGGTCTCAGGATTGGAATGGGAAGGAGTTGGATATCACATCTCATGCTATAGGGAGGGTCTCAGGATTGGAATGGGAAGGACTTAGATATCACATATCATGCTATAGGGAGGGTCTCAGTTTTGATATTAGAAGCATTGAGATATCACATCTCATGCTATCGGAAGTGTCTCAGGATTGGAATGGGAAGGAGCTGGATATCACATCTCATGCTAAAGGAAGGGTCTCAGGTTTGGAACGGGAAGGATTTGGATATCACATCTCATGTTATAGGAAGGGTCTCAGGTTTGGTATAAGCATTGAGATATCACATCTCTGCTATCGGAAGTGTCTCAGGATTGGAATGGGAAGGAGTTGGATATCCCATCTCATGTTATAGGACGGGTCTCAGGTTTGTTATTAGAATCATTGAGATATCATATTGCATGCTGTAGGAAGGGTCTAAGGGTTGGAATGTGAAGGACTTGGATATCACATCTCATGCTATAGATAGGCTCTTAGGTTTGGAAAGGGAAGGAGTTGGATATCACATTTCATGTTAGAGGAAGGATCTCAGGTTTGGTATTAGAAGCATTGAGATATCACATCTCATGCTATAGGAAGGGTCTCAGGATTGGAATGGGAAGCAGTTGGATATCACATCTCATGCTATAGGAAGGGTCTCAGGTTTGGTATAAGCCTTGAGATATCACATCTCATGCTATAGGACGGGCCTCAGGATTGGAATGGAAGGAGTTGGATATCACATCTCATGTTATAGGAAGGATCTCAGGTTTGGTATTAGAAGCATTGAGACATCACATCTCATGCTATAGGAAGGGTCTCAAGGTTGGAATGGGAAGGAGTTGGATATCACATCTCATCCAATAGGAAGGGTCTCAGGTTTGGAATGGGAAGGAATTGGATATCACATCTCATGTTATAGGAAGGATCTCAGGTTTGGTATTAGAAGCATTGAGATATCACATCTCATGCTATAGGAAGGGTCTCAGGATTGGAATGTGAAGGATTTGGATATCACATCTCATGCTAAAGGAAGGGTCTCAGGTTTGGTAGAAGCATTGAGATATCACGTCGCTGCTATCGGAAGGGTCTCAGGATTGGATTGGGAAGGAGTTGGATATCCCTTCTCATGCTATAGGAAGTGTCTCAGGTTGGATTGGGAAGGAGTTGGATATCCCTTCTCATGCTATAGGAAGGGTCTCAGGATTTGAATGGCAAGGAGTTGGATATCACATCTCATGCCATAGGAAGGGACTCAGGTTTGGTATAAGCATTGAGATATCACATCTCTGCTATCGGAAGGGTCTCAGGATTGGATTGGGAAGGAGTTGGATATCCCTTCTCATGCTATAGGAAGTGTCTCAGGTTGGAATGGGAAGGAGTTGGATATCACATCTCTTGCTATAGGAAGGGTCTCAGGATTGGAATGGGTAGGAGTTGGATATTACTTTCTTGCTATAGGAAGGGTCTCATGTTTGGAATGGGAAGGAGTTGGATATCACATATGCTATAGTTAGTGTCTCAGGTTTGGAACGGGAAGGAGTTGGATATCACATCTCATGTTATAGGAAGGGTCTCAGGTTTGGTATAAGCATTGAGATATCACATCTCTGCTATCGGAAGCGGCTCAGGATTGGAATGGGAAGGAGTTGGATATCCCATCTCATGTTATAGGAAGAGTCTCTGGTTTGGTATTAGAATTATTGAGATATCACATCGCATGCTGTAGGAAGGGTCTAAGGATTGGAATGGGATAGACTTGGATATCACATCTCATGTTATAGGTAGGCTCTCAGGTTTGGTATAAGCATTGAGATATCACATCTCATGCTATAGGAAGGGTCTCAGGATTGGAATGGGAAGGAATTGGATATCACATCTCATGCTATAGGAAGGGTCTCAGATTTGGTATAAGCATTGAGATATCACATCTCATGCTAAAGGAAGGGTCTCAGGATTGGAATGGGAAGGAGTTGTATATGACATCTCAGGCCATAGGAAGGTTCTCAGGTTTGGTATAAGCATTGAGATATCACATCTCTGCTATCGGAAAGGTCTCAGGATTGGAATGGGAAGGAGTTGGATATCCCATCTCATGTTATAGGAAGGGTCTCAGGTTTGGTATTAGAAGCATAGAGATATCACATCTCATGCTATAAGAAGGGTCTCAGGATTGGAATGGGAAGGACTTGGATGTCACATCTCATGCTATAGGGAGGGTCTCAAGTTTGATATTAGAAGCATTGAGATAACAAATCTCATGATATCGGAAGGGTCTCAGGATTGGAATGGGAAGGAGTTGGATATCACATCTCATGATAAAGGAAGGGTCTAAGGTTTGGAAGGGGAAGGATTTGGATATCACATCTCATGTTATAGGACGGGTCTCAGGTTTAATATTAGAAGCATTGAGATATCAAGTCTCATGGTATAAGAAGGGTCTCAGAATTGGAATGGGAAGGAGTTGGATATCACACCTCAAGCTATAGGAAGGGTCTCAGGATTGGAATGGGAAGGAGTTTGATATCACATCTCATGCCATAGTATGGGTCTCAGGTTTGGTAGAAGCATTGGGATATCACATCTCATGCTATCGGAAGGGTATCAGTATTGGATTTGGAAGAAGTTGGATATCCCATCTCATGCTATAGGAATGGTCTCAGGTTGGAATGGGAAGGAGTTGGATATCACATTTCATGTTATAGGAAGGGTCTCAGGATTGGAATGCGAAGGACTTGGATATCATATCTCATGCTATAGGACGGGTCTCAGGTTTGTTATTAGAATCATTGAGATATCATATTGCATGCTATAGGAAGGGTCTCAGGATTGGAATGGGAAGCAGTTGGATATCACATCTCATGCTATAGGAAGGGTCTCAGGTTTGGTATAAGCCTTGAGATATCACATCTCATGCTATAGGACGGGTCTCAGGATTGGAATAGAAGGAGTTGGATATCACATCTCATGTTATAGGAAGGATCTCAGGTTTGGTATTAGAAGCATTGAGACATCACATCTCATGCTATGGGAAGGGTCTCAAGGTTGGAATGGGAAGGAGTTGGATATCACATCTCATCCAATAGGAAGGGTCTCAGGTTTGGAATGGGAAGGAATTGGATATCACATCTCATGTTATAGGAAGGATCTCAGGTTTGGTATTAGAAGCATTGAGATATCACATCTCATGCTATAGGAAGGGTCTCAGGATTGGAATGTGAAGGATTTGGATATCACATCTCATGCTAAAGGAAGGGTCTCAGGTTTGGTAGAAGCATTGAGATATCACGTCGCTGCTATCGGAAGGGTCTCAGGATTGGATTGGGAAGGAGTTGGATATCCCTTCTCATGCTATAGGAAGGGTCTCAGGATTTGAATGGCAAGGAGTTGTATATCACATCTCATGCCATAGGAAGGGTCTCAGGTTTGGTATAAGCATTGAGATATCACATCTCTGCTATCGGAAGGGTCTCAGGATTGGATTGGGAAGGAGTTGGATATCCCTTCTCATGCTATATGAAGTGTCTCAGGTTGGAATGGGAAGGAGTTGGATATCACATCTCATGTTATAGGAAGGGTCTCAGGATTGGAATGGGAAGGATTTGGATATCACATCTCTTGCTATAGGAAGGGTCTCAGGATTGGAATGGGTAGGAGTTGGATATTACTTTCTTGCTATAGGAAGGGTCTCATGTTTGGAATGGGAAGGAGTTGGATATCACATATGCTATAGTTAGTGTCTCAGGTTTGGAACGGGAAGGAGTTGGATATCACATCTCATGTTATAGGAAGGGTCTCAGGTTTGGTATAAGCATTGAGATATCACATCTCTGCTATCGGAAGCGGCTCAGGATTGGAATGGGAAGGAGTTGGATATCCCATCTCATGTTATAGGAAGAGTCTCTGGTTTGGTATTAGAATTATTGAGATATCACATCGCATGCTGTAGGAAGGGTCTAAGGATTGGAATGGGATAGACTTGGATATCACATCTCATGTTATAGGTAGGCTCTCAGGTTTGGTATAAGCATTGAGATATCACATCTCATGCTATAGGAAGGGTCTCAGGATTGGAATGGGAAGGAATTGGATATCACATCTCATGCTATAGGAAGGGTCTCAGATTTGGTATAAGCATTGAGATATCACATCTCATGCTAAAGGAAGGGTCTCAGGATTGGAATGGGAAGGAGTTGTATATGACATCTCAGGCCATAGGAAGGTTCTCAGGTTTGGTATAAGCATTGAGATATCACATCTCTGCTATCGGAAAGGTCTCAGGATTGGAATGGGAAGGAGTTGGATATCCCATCACATGTTATAGGAAGGGTCTCAGGTTTGGTATTAGAAGCATAGAGATATCACATCTCATGCTATAGGAAGGGTCTCAGGATTGGAATGGGAAGGACTTGGATGTCACATCTCATGCTATAGGGAGGGTCTCAAGTTTGATATTAGAAGCATTGAGATAACAAATCTCATGATATCGGAAGGGTCTCAGGATTGGAATGGGAAGGAGTTGGATATCACATCTCATGATAAAGGAAGGGTCTAAGGTTTGGAAGGGGAAGGATTTGGATATCACATCTCATGTTATAGGACGGGTCTCAGGTTTAATATTAGAAGCATTGAGATATCAAGTCTCATGGTATAAGAAGGGTCTCAGAATTGGAATGGGAAGGAGTTGGATATCACACCTCAAGCTATAGGAAGGGTCTCAGGATTGGAATGGGAAGGAGTTTGATATCACATCTCATGCCATAGTATGGGTCTCAGGTTTGGTAGAAGCATTGGGATATCACATATCATGCTATCGGAAGGGTATCAGTATTGGATTTGGAAGAAGTTGGATATCCCATCTCATGCTATAGGAAGGGTCTCAGGTTGGAATGGGAAGGAGTTGGATATCACATTTCATGTTATAGGAAGGGTCTCAGGATTGGAATGGGAAGGACTTGGATATCATATCTCATGCTATAGGACGGGTCTCAGGTTTGTTATTAGAATCATTGAGATATCATATTGCATGCTGTAGGAAGGGTTAAGGATTGGAATGGGAAGGACCTGGATATCACATCTCATGCTATAGAACGGCTCTCAGGTTTGGAAAGGGAAGGAGTTGGATATCACATCTCATGTTATAGGATGGATCTCAGGTTTGGTATTAGAAGTATTGAGATATCACATCTCATGCTATAGGAAGGGTTTCAGGATTGGAATGGGAAGGAGTTGGATATCACATCTCATGCTAAAGGAAGGGTCTCAGGTTTGGTAGAAGCATTGAGATATCACATCTCATGCTATAGGAAGGGTCTCAGGATTGGAATGGGAAGGACTTAGATATCACATATCATGCTATAGGGAGGGTCTCAGTTTTGATATTAGAAGCATTGAGATATCACATCTCATGCTATCGGAAGTGTCTCAGGATTGGAATGGGAAGGAGCTGGATATCACATCTCATGCTAAAGGAAGGGTGTCAGGTTTGGAACGGGAAGGAGTTGGATATCACATCTCATGTTATAGGAAGGGTCTCAGGTTTGGTATAAACATTGAGATATCACATCTCTGCTATCGGAAGTGTCTCAGGATTGGAATGGGAAGGAGTTGGATATCCCATCTCATGTTATAGGACGGGTCTCAGGTTTGTTATTAGAATCATTGAGATATCATATTGCATGCTGTAGGAAGGGTCTAAGGGTTGGAATGTGAAGGACTTGGATATCACATCTCATGCTATAGATAGGCTCTTAGGTTTGGAAAGGGAAGGAGTTGGATCTCACATTTCATGTTAGAGGAAGGATCTCAGGTTTGGTATTAGAAGCATTGAGATATCACATCTCAAGCTATAGGAAGGGTCTCAGGATTGGAATGGGAAGGAGTTGGATATCACATCTCATGCTATAGGAAGGGTCTCAGGTTTGGTATAAGCATTGAGATATCACATCTCATGCTATAGGAAGGGTCTCAGGATTGGAATGGAAGGAGTTGGATATCACATCTCATGTTATAGGAAGGATCTCAGGTTTGGTATTAGAAGCATTGAGACATCACATCTCATGCTATAGGAAGGGTCTCAGGATTGGAATGGGAAGGAGTTGGATATCAAATCTCATGCTATAGGAAGCGTCTCAGGATTGGAATGGGAAGGAGTTGAATATGACATCTCATGCCATAGGAAGGGTCTCAGGTTTGGTATAAACATTGAGATATCACATCTCTGCTATCAAAAGGGTCTCAGGATTGGAATGGGAAGGAGTTGGATATCCCATCTCATGTTATAGGAAGAGTCTCAGGTTTGGTATTAGAAGCATTGAGATATCACATCTCATGCTATAGGAAGTGTCTCAGGATTGGAATGGGAAGGAGTTGGATATCACATCTCATGTTATAGGAAGGGTCTCAGGATTGGAATGGGAAGGATTTGGATATCACATCTCTTGCTATAGGAAGGGTCTCAGGATTGGAATGGGTAGGAGTTGGATATTACTTTCTTGCTATAGGAAGGGTCTCATGTTTGGAATGGGAAGGAGTTGGATATCACATATGCTATAGTTAGTGTCTCAGGTTTGGAACGGGAAGGAGTTGGATATCACATCTCATGTTATAGGAAGGGTCTCAGGTTTGGTATAAGCATTGAGATATCACATCTCTGCTATCGGAAGCGGCTCAGGATTGGAATGGGAAGGAGTTGGATATCCCATCTCATGTTATAGGAAGAGTCTCTGGTTTGGTATTAGAATCATTGAGATATCACATCGCATGCTGTAGGAAGGGTCTAAGGATTGGAATGGGATGGACTTGGATATCACATCTCATGTTATAGGTAGGCTCTCAGGTTTGGTATAAGCATTGAGATATCACATCTCATGCTATAGGAAGGGTCTCAGGATTGGAATGGGAAGGAATTGGATATCACATCTCATGCTATAGGAAGGGTCTCAGATTTGGTATAAGCATTGAGATATCACATCTCATGCTAAAGGAAGGGTCTCAGGATTGGAATGGGAAGGAGTTGTATATGACATCTCAGGCCATAGGAAGGTTCTCAGGTTTGGTATAAGCATTGAGATATCACATCTCTGCTATCAGAAAGGTCTCAGGATTGGAATGGGAAGGAGTTGGATATCCCATCTCATGTTATAGGAAGGGTCTCAGGTTTGGTATTAGAAGCATAGAAATATCACATCTCATGCTATAGGAAGGGTCTCAGGATTGGAATGGGAAGGACTTGGATGTCACATCTCATGCTATAGGGAGGGTCTCAAGTTTGATATTAGAAGCATTGAGATAACAAATCTCATGATATCGGAAGGGTCTCAGGATTGGAATGGGAAGGAGTTGGATATCACATCTCATGATAAAGGAAGGGTCTAAGGTTTGGAAGGGGAAGGATTTGGATATCACATCTCATGTTATAGGACGGGTCTCAGGTTTAATATTAGAAGCATTGAGATATCAAGTCTCATGGTATAAGAAGGGTCTCAGAATTGGAATGGGAAGGAGTTGGATATCACACCTCAAGCTATAGGAAGGGTCTCAGGATTGGAATGGGAAGGAGTTTGATATCACATCTCATGCCATAGTATGGGTCTCAGGTTTGGTAGAAGCATTGGGATATCACATCTCATGCTATCGGAAGGGTATCAGTATTGGATTTGGAAGAAGTTGGATATCCCATCTCATGCTATAGGAAGGGTCTCAGGTTGGAATGGGAAGGAGTTGGATATCACATTTCATGTTATAGGAAGGGTCTCAGGATTGGAATGGGAAGGACTTGGATATCATATCTCATGCTATAGGACGGGTCTCAGGTTTGTTATTAGAATCATTGAGATATCATATTGCATGCTGTAGGAAGGGTCTAAGGATTGGAATGGGAAGGACCTGGATATCACATCTCATGCTATAGAACGGCTCTCAGGTTTGGAAAGGGAAGGAGTTGGATATCACATCTCATGTTATAGGATGGATCTCAGGTTTGGTATTAGAAGTATTGAGATATCACATCTCATGCTATAGGAAGGGTCTCAGGATTGGAATGGGAAGGAGTTGGATATTACATCTCATGCTAAAGGAAGGGTCTCAGGTTTGGTAGAAGCATTGAGATATCACATCTCATGCTATAGGAAGGGTCTCAGGATTGGAATGGGAAGGACTTAGATATCACATATCATGCTATAGGGAGGGTCTCAGTTTTGATATTAGAAGCATTGAGATATCACATCTCATGCTATCGGAAGTGTCTCAGGATTGGAATGGGAAGGAGCTGGATATCACATCTCATGCTAAAGGAAGGGTCTCAGGTTTGGAACGGGAAGGAGTTGGATATCACATCTCATGTTATAGGAAGGGTCTCAGGTTTGGTATAAACATTGAGATATCACATCTCTGCTATCGGAAGTGTCTCAGGATTGGAATGGGAAGGAGTTGGATATCCCATCTCATGTTATAGGAAGGGTCTCAGGTTTGTTATTAGAATCATTGAGATATCATATTGCATGCTGTAGGAAGGGTCTAAGGGTTGGAATGTGAAGGACTTGGATATCACATCTCATGCTATAGATAGGCTCTTAGGTTTGGAAAGGGAAGGAGTTGGATCTCACATTTCATGTTAGAGGAAGGATCTCAGGTTTGGTATTAGAAGCATTGAGATATCACATCTCATGCTATAGGAAGGGTCTCATGATTGGAATGGGAAGGAGTTGGATATCACATCTCATGCTATAGGAAGGGTCTCAGGTTTGGTAGAAGCATTGAGATATCACATCTCATGCTATAGGAAGGGTCTAAGGATTGGAATTGGATGGACTTGGATATCACATCTCATGTTATAGGTAGGCTCTCAGGTTTGGTATAAGCATTGAGATATCACATCTCATGCTATAGGAAGGGTCTCAGAATTGGAATGGGAAGGAGTTGGATATCACATCTCAAGCTATAGGAAGGGTCTCAGTATTGAAATGGGAAGGACTTGGATATCACATCTCATGCTATAGGAAGGCTCTCAGGTTTGGAAGGGGAAAGAGTTGGATATCTCATTTCATGTTAGAGGTAGGATCTCAGGTTTGGTATTAGAGGCATTGAGAAATCACATCTCATGCTATCAGAAGGGTCTCAGGAATGGAATGGGAAGGAGTTAGATATCACATCTCATGCTAAAGGGAGGGTCTCAGGTTTGGAAGGGGAAGGATTTGGATATCACATCTCATGTTATAGGAAGGATCTCAGGTTTGGTATTAGAAGCATTGAGATATCACATCTCATGCTATAGGAAGGGTCTCATGATTGGAATGGGAAGGAGTTGGATATCACATCTCATGCTATAGGAAGGGTCTCAGGTTTGGTATAAGCATTGAGATATCACATCTCATGCTATAGGAAGGGTCTCAGGATTGGAATGGAAGGAGTTGGATATCACATCTCATGTTATAGGAAGGATCTCAGGTTTGGTATTAGAAGCATTGAGACATCACATCTCATGCTATAGGAAGGGTCTCAGGATTGGAATGGGAAGGAGTTGGATATCAAATCTCATGCTATAGGAAGGGTCTCAGGATTGGAAGGGAAGGAGTTGAATATGACATCTCATGCCGTAGGAAGGGTCTCAGGTTTGGTATAAACATTGAGATATCACATCTCTGCTATCAAAAGGGTCTCAGGATTGGAATGGGAAGGAGTTGGATATCCCATCTCATGTTATAGGAAGAGTCTCAGGTTTGGTATTAGAAGCATTGAGATATCACATCTCATGCTATAGGAAGTGTCTCAGGATTGGAATGGGAAGGACTTGGATATCACATCTCATGCTATAGGTAGGGTCTCAAGTTTGACATTAGAAGCATTGAGATATCACATCTCATGCTATAGGAAGGGTCTGAGGATTGGAATGGGAAGGAGTTGGATATCACATCTCCTGCTATGGGAAGGGTCTCAGGTTTGGTATAAGCAGTGAGATATCACATCTCATGCTATAGGAAGTGTCTCAGGATTGGAATGGGAAGGAGTTGGATATCACATCTCATGTTATAGGAAGGATCTCAGGTTTGGTATAAGCATTGAGATATCACATCTCTGCTATCGGAAGGGTCTCAAGATTGGAATGGGAAGGAGTTGGATATTCCCATCTCATGTTATAGGAAGGGTCTCAGGTTTGGTATTAGAAGCATTGAGATATCACATCTCATGCTATAGGAAGGGTCTCAGGATTGGAATGGGAAGGACTTGGATATCACATCTCATGCTATAGGGAGGGTCTCAAGTTTGATATTAGAAGCTTTGAGATATCACATCTCATGATATCGGAAGGGTCTCAGGATTGGAATGGGAATGAGTTGGATATCACATCTCATGATAAAGGAAGGGTCTAAGGTTTGGAAGGGGAAGGATTTTGATATCACATCTCATGTTATATTACGGGTCTCAGGTTTGGTATTAGAAGCATTGAGATATCAAGTCTCATAGTATAGGAAGGGTCTCAGAATTGGAATGGGAAGGAGTTGGATATCCCATCTCATGTTATAGGAAGAGTCTCTGGTTTGGTATTAGAATCATTGAGATATCACATCGCATGCTGTAGGGAGGGTCTAAGGATTGGAATGGGATGGACTTGGATATCACATCTCATGTTATAGGTAGGCTCTCAGGTTTGGTATAAGCATTGAGATATCACATCTCATGCTATAGGAAGGGTCTCAGAATTGGAATGGGAAGGAGTTGGATATCACATCTCAAGCTATAGGAAGGGTCTCAGTATTGAAATGGGAAGGACTTGGATATCACATCTCATGCTATAGGAAGGCTCTCAGGTTTGGAAGGGGAAAGAGTTGGATATCTCATTTCATGTTAGAGGTAGGATCTCAGGTTTGGTATTAGAGGCATTGAGATATCACATCTCATGCTATCAGAAGGGTCTCAGGAATGGAATGGGAAGGAGTTAGATATCACATCTCATGCTAAAGGGAGGGTCTCAGGTTTGGAAGGGGAAGGATTTGGATATCACATCTCATGTTATAGGAAGGATCTCAGGTTTGGTATTAGAAGCATTGAGATATCACATCTCATGCTATCGGAAGGATCTCAGGTTTGGTATTAGAAGCATTGAGATATCACATCTCATGCTATCAGAAGAGTCTCAGGATTGGAATAGGAAGGAGTTGGATATCACATTTCATGCTAAAGGGAGGGTCTCAGGTTTGGAAGGGGAGGATTTGGATATCACATCTCATATTATAGGAAGGATCTCACGTTTGGTATTAGAAGCATTGAGATATCAAATCTCATGCTATAGGAAGGGTCTCAGGATTGGAATGTGAAGGATTTGGATATCACATCTCATGCTAAAGGAAGGGTCTCAGGTTTGGTAGAAGCATTGAGATTTCACGTCTCTGCTATCGGAAGGGTCTCAGGATTGGATTGGGAAGGAGTTGGATATCCCTTTTCATGCTATAGGAAGGGTCTCAGGATTTGAATGGCAAGGAGTTGGATATCACATCTCATGCCATAGGAAGGGTCTCAGGTTTGGTATAAGCATTGAGATATCACATCTCTGCTATCGGAAGGGTCTCAGGATTGGATTGGGAAGGAGTTGGATATCCCTTCTCATGCTATAGGAAGTGTCTCAGGTTGGAATGGGAAGGAGTTGGATATCACATCTCATGTTATAGGAAGGGTCTCAGGATTGGAATGGGAAATATCCAAATCCTTCCCATTCCAATCCTGAGACCCTTCCTATAGCAAGAGATGTGATATCCAAATCCTTCCCATTCCAATCCTGAGACCCTTCCTATAACATGAGATGTGATATTCAACTCCTTCTCATTCCAACCTGAGACACTTCCTATAGCATAAGAAGGGATATCCAACTCCTTCCCAATCCAATCCTGAGAACCTTCCGATAGCAGAGATGTGATATCTCAATGCTTATACCAAACCTGAGACCCTTCCTATGGCATGAGATGTGATATCCAACTCCTTGCCATTCAAATCCTGAGACCCTTCCTATAGCATGAGATGTGATATCTCAATGCTTCTACCAAACCTGAGACCCTTCCTTTAGCATGAGATGTGATATCCAAATCCTTCACATTCCAATCCTGATACCCTTCCTATAGCATGAGATGTGATATCTCAATGCTTCTAATACCAAACCTGAGACCCTTCCTATAACATGAGATGTGATATCCAATTCCTTCCCATTCCAAACCTGAGACCCTTCCTATTGGATGAGATGTGATATCCAACTCCTTCCCATTCCAACCCTGAGACCCTTCCTATACCATGAGATGTGATATCTCAATGCATCTAATACCAAACCTGGGAACCGTCCTATAACATGAGATGTGATATCTCAATGTTTCTAATAAAAAACCTGAGACCGTTCCTATAACATGAGATGTGATATCCAATTCCTTCCCATTCCAGACCTGAGACCCTTCCTTTAGCATGAGATGTGATATCCAAATACTTCCCATTCCAATCCTAAAACCCTTCCTATAGCATGAGATGTGATATCTCAATGTTTCTAATAAAAAACCTGAGACCCTTCCTATAGCAAGAGATGTGATATCCAAATCCTTCCCATTCCAATCCTGAGACCCTTCCTGTATATAACATGAGATGTGATATCCAACTCCTTCCCATTCCAGCCTGAGACCCTTCCTATAGCATGAGATGTGATATCCAACTCCTTACCATTCAAATCCTGAGACCCTCCCTATAACAAGAGATGTCATATCCAACTCCTTCCCATTCCAAACCTGAGACCCTTCCTATAACATGAGATGTGATATCCAACTCCTTCCCATTCCAAACCTGAGACCCTTCCGATAGCATGAGATGTGATATCTCAATGCTTCAAAAACCAAACATGAGAACCATCCTATAACATGAGATGTGAAATCCAAATCCTTCCCTTCCCAAACCTGAGACTCTTCCTATAGCATGAGATGTGATATCTCAATGCTTCTACCAAACCGGAAACCCTTCCTATAGCATGAGATGTGATATCACAATGCTTCTAATACCAAACCTGAGACCCTTCCCATCCTTCCCATAGCATGAGATGTGATATCCAACTCCTTCCCATTCCAATCCTGAGACCCTTCCTATAGGATGAGATGTTATATCTCAATGTTTCTAATACCAAACCTGAGATCCTTCCTATAACATGAGATGTGATATCCAACTCCTTCCCATTCCAATCCCGAGACCCTTCCTATAGCATGAGATGTGATATCTCAATGCTTCTAATACCAAACCTAAGGTCCTTCCTATAACATGAGATGTGATATCCAAATCCTTCCCATTCCAAACCTGAGACCCTCCCTTTAGCATGAGATGTGATATCCAACTCCTTCCCATTCCAATCCTGATACCCTTCTGATAGCATGAGATGTGATATCTCAATGCCTCTAATACCAAACCTGAGATCCTACCTCTAACATGAAATGTGATATCCAACTCCTTCCTTTTCCAAACCTGAGACCCTTCCTACAGCATGAGATGTGTTAAGACGGATTTCTGAACTCTGTCCTGGTGGCGCAGAAGTTCAGAAGGCCAACCTAATTACTTGGAACAGGGTAACCTCTGGACGAGCCAGACCAATCAAGGTAGCGATCGCGGCGGTCAAGACTAGGTCTCAAGAGGGGTGAGGGTGACTGAAAGCCCGCAATGAGCACACAAAGCAAGAGCGCTTACAAACTACTCCAAACAGTTGTTATATCAAAAATAGATACACATTTATTTTAAGGCCTTTAAAATAATGACCGTAGCGAGAAAATCACAATATCACAATATTAAACCAACACATACCATATCAACACAATATATATACAAATACACAGTCGCAAGCGTTTAAAGCACGAAATATGTAGTCCACCTGAAAGGAAAGGAAAACAGGCAGTGCGATAACGCTTTAGACTCAGTTCGCCTTCAGAGGCACCTAACTAGATGGAAGTCCGAGCCCTGCGAAGAGTGGAGCCTTGTGCTCAAAGTACTTGCCACGCCGGTGCCAACGGGCAAAAGGGGAAGCTCTTCGGAGGAAGTCAGGCAGTTCGGGTTAGTGCACAGCAGAAGGAGAACAGGTTCCGCAACTCAAGCGCAGCCTCCACAGCGGGCAGAAGCAGAGCGCGAGTACGGCCAAAAGGGTGCTGTTTTTACACAGCAGGGAAAGCAATGGGATACTGCAGGAGGGCGACCAGATCCTAGCTAAACTACTCACCGGTCCCCGAAGCAAGCAGACCCAGGCTTCTCCACGTTAGTTTCAGCAGCTGGCAGGTTCAGAAGAGCAGGGAACGCCTCGAAGTCGTGTAGAGCAAAAAGACGTCCCAATCGACGAAACCAGCACAGTTTGTTGCCACAGCAGGACAACGGAGCGGCCGTGTGTATTCAAGCCAAATGTACACTCCTCCCTTCAGACTTGGGAACGCCAAGTGTACGAAGCGTGGGAGAGTGACAAGGACTCGAAATACAACACAACCTGGCGGCAGTTACAGAGCAGGACTCCCTTGTAAGCTGGTCAGTCAACTGGATGGCCCAGAGACACTTCCGAAGGCTTACTTGGAGGGGGTGATGAAGTCGCCGGGAATAGCTGTTCCTGCTATTCCAAAGGTCGAAGCACCAGTACAGACACTTCTGGTTCGATCCAAGGAGGAAAGGGTTTCACAGGACGACAGCAGTGCAAAGGAGGATTCCTTCAGCGGGTCACCAGCAATTCCTCAGTCCAGCCTCTTGGTTGCAGGATACTTGGCTCCTGTATTCCTTCGTTCGTGAGAACTCAGGAGATCGACATGGTAGTGGTGTTTCCAGCTCCCTCTTATCCACGGTTCCCTTCGCGCCAAAACGGAGGGGAGCCAATGGGAGATCCGCACATCAACACACATACCATACGTGGACCAATCACGGACCACGGTGGTCCCAGGCATTCACACCACCCCAGACTCTCTGGCACCCAGGATGTGTATTGGGACCAGACATCCCAGCCCACACCCTGGAGGCACACAAACGACATGTAGAAGCCCGCGAAAGCAACCACGTTTCGCGGGAAAGTACATGCCCAAATAAGGAAGGCCCCGGGTCGCCCGACCTGGGGAAGGTGAAGGGAGCAAGACGGTCAGTGGACAGGACAAAGGAGCCTTGTGGACTGGCCATTTTGGGAGCCAGGCCACCATTTTGGGTTCAGTGCGAAAAACGTGCTCAGAACGCCAAAAGGAGCTCAAAATAAACAAAACGATCGCTGCCACCATTCCAGTCCCTGAATGACTTGCACCGATCAAATACCATCCTAAAAGAGTATCTAGGGCCCGTAGAAGGCTAGAGACCCAAGAGAGCTGTAACTTAGCTTACAGTGCCCTCTTGTGTCATGTTGCACTAAAGCCGCAACATGATAAACGAAACTACGGGAAACAGCGTTCCCCGGTACTGAATGTCTTAAGGGCATGACCGTTTCCCCTTAAGAAAGGAGCGAAAGCCCAGAGGAGTGCGGCAGAAGGCTGCACTTCTCGGGCAAAGTCGAGAACAAGGTGAAAAACAACAGCAAAAAGTTTAGGGGTTGCCACATGGAAGGAAAATTACCTACAATTCCGAAATCTTTCCTAACACTCGCCCCTCCCAGACTATGGACAGGGGGAACTAATCCACCCCTGGATGAGTCTCTTGTTCAGGTCGGTTAAACATTCTCCACAACCCATCAGCATTGCTATGTTGGACACCTGGCCTATGCTCAATAGTGAAGTCGAAGCCTTGTAGACTTATGGACCACCTAAGCAACTTTGGATTCTCCCCCTTCATGTTTATTAGCCACTTTAAGGGCTTATGGTCAGTTTGCACAGTGAAGTGGGTCCCATAGAGGTAGGGCCTCAGCTTCCTTAGGGCCCACACAACAGAGAAACATTCTTTCTCTACCGTGGACCATCTGAGCTCTCTGTCCTTAAACTGGCGACTAATAAAACCAATAGGGTGTTCCTTACCCTTCTCATCTACTTGCGATAGTACAGCTCGTATCCCAGTGTCAGAGGCGTCCGTCTGCACGATAAAAGGTCTTTGATAATCAGGGGCCCTGAGGACAGGGGCCTGGCACAAGGAGTCTTTTAAGCCATTGAAGGCCTTCTCACACTCGTCGGTCCAAGTTACCTTCTTGGGTTTCTTCAGAGTTGTGAGGGCAGTCAGAGGGGCAGCTATGGTGCCATAGTCTGCCACAAAATTGCGGTAATACCCCGTGAGTCCTAAGAAGGCTCTCACTTGGGTTTGTGTAGTGGGGGTAGGCCAGTCTTGTACTGCTTGTACTTTACTGGGTAGAGGCTGTATCCTCCCTCCACCTACTTCATGTCCAAGGTAAAACACTGAGCCTTGTCCAATCTGGCATTTACTAGCCTTTATGGTCAAGTGTGCTTTCTGAAGAGCCTGGAGCACAATCCCGAGGTGTTTCACATGGTCAGGTGGCACTGAAAACTGCTATATCGTCCAGATATGCAAGACAGAATTCGTCCAACCCATTCAAAACATGATGCACAAGCCTCTGGAAAGTGGCAGGTGCATTCTTCAACCCGAACGGCATTACCCGGAATTGGTAAAGGCCGTCTGGAGTAGAAAATGCTGTCTTCTCCTTGGCATGTTCTGCTAAAGCTATTTGCCAATAGCCAGCAGTGAGGTCAAACGTGCTGAGGTACTTGGAGGCACCCAAAGTATCCACCAGCTCATCTGTTCGAGGCAAGGGGTGTGCATCTGTCTTGGTGACAGCATTCAGAGCCCTGTAATCCACACAGAACCTCAATTCAGAAGTGCCTGCCTTTGGAACGAAAACCACAGGGCTGGACCAAGGACTACTAGAGGGTTCAATCACCCCAAGGTCTAACATCTTGTTGACCTCGGTCTTAATATAAGACCTTACTTTGTCTGACATCCTGTATCCCCTACTTTTGGTAGGTACACTGTCTCCTGTGTCTATGTTATGTTTGCACCAAGGTGTCAAACCAGGCGACTGTGAAAACGGGGGAAAACTGCCTAAGCAAACTTTTTACCTCAGCCTGCTGATCAGAAGTCAGGTGAGGGGCCACTCGGACACCCTCAAAGGAGATATCTGAAGGACCGCTTTGGAACAGGTCGGGGAGAGGTTCAGACTCCTCTTCCTCAACATCTGAAGCCAGTAACAGTGCTGCGATTTCGACTCTTGGGACGAAAGCCTTCAGCCTATTCACGTGAAACACTTTTGGAGCCTGTCCAGGCCTTCCAAGGTCCACTAAATAGTTAACCTCACCCAGGGGCTCCACCACTGTGTAAGGGCCTGACCATTTGTCCTGTAAAGCTCAAGGCCTTATGGGATTCATGATCAGGACTTGCTGACCAGGTGTAAAGTTGATGAGGGAAGCTTTCTGGTCGTACCAATGTTTCACCAGCGCTTGTACTGCCTTCAATTTATCACTAGCCAAGCCCATCAGAAGTACCATCCGTTTTCTGAGCCCTAGCACATAATCAACTACGTTGGTAGTAACAGGGGGAGTGGACATCTCCCATCCCTCTTTGACTATGGCTAAGGGTCCCCGTACAGGATGACCAAACAGAAGTTTGAAGGGGCTGAAGCCAACACCCTCCTGTGGTACCTCTCGGTAGGCAAACAGTAAGCATGGTAAAAGAAGATCCCATTGTCTTCTCTGAAGCTTCTCCAGAGCCCCAATCATGCTTTTTAACGTTCTGTTGAAACGTTCCACCAGACCATTGGTCTGGGGGTGGTATGCAGAAGAGAACTTGTAGGTGACCCCACATTCTTTCCACATAGCCTGCATATACTTCGACATAAAGTTGCTGCCACGATCTGACACAACTTCTTTAGGGAAGCCAACCCTAGTAAATATGCCAAGTAAAGCTTTTGCAACTGACTTGGCAGTTACAGTTTTCAATGGGATGGCCTCAGGATATCTGGTTGCATGGTCGACCAGCACCAGGATAAACCTATTGCCCGAGGATGTTTGCGGGTCAAGGGGACCAACGATGTCGATCCCTACCCTTTCAAATGGTACCCCCACAACTGGGAGCGGTACCAACGGAGCTTGGATTGTCGAGCCAACCTTACCAGATAACTGGCAGGAGGCACAACTCTTGCAGTGACTTTCTACTTGCACACCCATCTTGGGCCAGTAGAAGTGCATGGATAACCTTTGCTTGGTCCTCTTAATACCAAGGTGACCAGCAAGGAGCACTTCATGCGCCAACTGCAGGAGGAAGGGCCTAACAGCAAGGGGAACCACCAACCTCCTATGGTCTCCTTCTGTAGACTCTGTGGGCTCACTATACAGGAGTCCACCTTCCCAATAAATCCTATGCGTCCCAGGAGGTTCACCCTCAAGCTGGGAGCAGGCCTGTCTCCTTAGGCCTTCCAGAGATGGGCACTCACGTTGGCCTTTACTGAATTCGTCCCTATCAGGACCTCCTTCAACTAACAAGTCTTTTAGTTCAGGATGGTCGTTGGGGTCAAATACTTCAGGCATCGCCACCTCCTCCTCAGGCCCGGGCGATTGACCAACTTCATCCACCGCAGTGGTAGGCGAGCTCGGGGGAATATTCTCTTTCCCTCGTCTTGACTTGTTGACTCCTTTCGCCTTGGGTTTCCCCTTCGGCTGGGGCGGCGTATTGGTCTTGGCCAATGCTGCCCGTGCTTGAGACCGTGTGTAGGGTCTTTCGGCAGTGTCTCCTATGAGCCCTAAAGCTCTGAGATCATTACCTAACAAGACCTTTCCCGGGACGTTTCTCTGAATGCTCACTGGAATCCTGACTGCTGTACCATTTAAAGTAAGATTTACAGGTATTACTGGGAACATACGGAGTGGGCCGTCAGCCAACTTAGTGGGCATCAGAGTAGCTCTGGCAACTTCCTCTGAGTCTACCAAGGTAGAATCCACTACAGTTCGACTGCACCCACTATCCCTAAGAGCTGGAGTATCTACTCCATTGATCAGCACACTGTCTTACAATAAGCCTCCCTATGTAAACAGACCCAATGGATCTTGTTTTGCTTGTGGAGCAACTGACCACGTGAAGGGGGATCCCCGGTGTAAGGTTAGACCTTTGGGGGTCCACTCCGCTAATCTGGCCTTCTCCTCCTACGAGGAAGAAGAGATTACAGGAGCATCCTTCTCCTCAGACTCATTTCCCAGCGGGATAGAGGCTGAGGTAGTTTTAGTTTCCCTGGGAGGAGGGTCTCAGGTTTGGAAGGGGAAGGATTTGGATATCACATCTCATGTTATCGGAAGGATCTCACGTTTGGTATTAGAAGTATTGAGATATCATATCTCATGCTATAGGAAGGGTCTCAGGATTGGAATGGGAAGGAGTTGGATATCACATCTCATGCTATAGGAAGTGTCTCAGGATTGTAATGGGAAGGACTTGGATATCACATCTCATGCTATAGGTAGGGTCTCAAGTTTGATATTAGAAGCATTGAGATATCACATCTCATGCTATAGGAAGGGTCTGAGGATTGGAATGGGAAGGAGTTGGATATCACATATCATGCTATTGGAAGGGTCTCAGGTGTGGTATAAGCAGTGAGATATCACATCTCATGCTATACGAAGTGTCTCAGGATTGGAATGGGAAGGAGTTGGATATCACATCTCATGTTATAGGAAGGATCTCAGGTTTGGTATAAGCATTGAGATATCACATCTCTGCTATCGGAAGGGTCTCAGGATTGGAATGGGAAGGAGTTGGATATTCCCATCTCATGTTATAGGAAGGGTCTCAGGTTTGGTATTAGAAGCATTGAGATATCACATCTCATGCTATAGGAAGGGTCTCAGGATTGGAATGGGAAGGACTTGGATATCACATCTCATGCTATAGGGAGGGTCTCAAGTTTGATATTAGAAGATTTGAGATATCACATCTCATGATATCGGAAGGGTCTCAGGATTGGAATGGGAAGGAGTTGGATATCACATCTCATGATAAAGGAAGGGTCTAAGGTTTGGAAGGGGAAGGATTTGGATATCACATCTCATGTTATATTACGGGTCTCACCTTTGGTATTAGAAGCATTGAGATATCAAGTCTCATAGTATAGGAAGGGTCTCAGAATTGGAATGGGAAGGAGTTGGATATCACATCTCAAGCTATAGGAAGGGTCTCAGGATTGGAATGGGAAGGACTTGGATATCACATCTCATGCTATAGGAAGGCTCTCAGGTTTGGAAGGGGAAAGAGTTGGATATCACATTTCATGTTAGAGGTAGGATCTCAGGTTTGGTATTAGAGGCATTGAGATATCACATCTCATGCTATCAGAAGGGTCTCAGGAATGGAATGGGCAGGAGTTGGATATCACATCTCATGCTAAAGGGAGGGTCTCAGGTTTGGAAGGGGAAGGATTTGGATATCACATCTCATGTTATCGGAAGGATCTCACGTTTGGTATTAGAAGTATTGAGATATCATATCTCATGCTATAGGAAGGGTCTCAGGATTGGAATGGGAAGGAGTTGGATATCACATCTCATGCTATAGGGAGGGTCTCAGGATTGGAATGGGAAGGACTTAGATATCACATATCATGCTATAGGGAGGGTCTCAGTTTTGATATTAGAAGCATTGAGATATCACATCTCATGCTATCGGAAGTGTCTCAGGATTGGAATGGGAAGGAGCTGGATATCACATCTCATGCTAAAGGAAGGGTCTCAGGTTTGGAACGGGAAGGATTTGGATATCACATCTCATGTTATAGGAAGGGTCTCAGGTTTGGTATAAGCATTGAGATATCACATCTCTGCTATCGGAAGTGTCTCAGGATTGGAATGGGAAGGAGTTGGATATCCCATCTCATGTTATAGGACGGGTCTCAGGTTTGTTATTAGAATCATTGAGATATCATATTGCATGCTGTAGGAAGGGTCTAAGGGTTGGAATATGAAGGACTTGGATATCACATCTTATGCTATAGATAGGCTATTAGGTTTGGAAAGGGAAGGAGTTGGATATCACATTTCATGTTAGAGGAAGGATCTCAGGTTTGGTATTAGAAGCATTGAGATATCACATCTCATGCTATAGGAAGGGTCTCAGGATTGGAATGGGAAGCAGTTGGATATCACATCTCATGCTATAGGAAGGGTCTCAGGTTTGGTATAAGCATTGAGATATCACATCTCATGCTATAGGACGGGTCTCAGGATTGGAATGGAAGGAGTTGGATATCACATCTCATGTTATAGGAAGGATCTCAGGTTTGGTATTAGAAGCATTGAGACATCACATCTCATGCTATAGGAAGGGTCTCAGGGTTGGAATGGGAAGGAGTTGGATATCACATCTCATCCAATAGGAAGGGTCTCAGGTTTGGAATGGGAAGGAATTGGATATCACATCTCATGTTATAGGAAGGATCTCAGGTTTCGTATTAGAAGCATTGAGATATCACATCTCATGCTATAGGAAGGGTCTCAGGATTGGAATGTGAAGGATTTGGATATCACATCTCATGCTAAAGGAAGGGTCTCAGGTTTGGTAGAAGCATTGAGATATCACGTCTCTGCTTTCGGAAGGGTCTCAGGATTGGATTGGGAAGGAGTTGGATATCCCTTCTCATGCTATAGGAAGTGTCTCAGGTTGGAATGGGAAGGAGTTGGATATCACATCTCATGTTATAGGAAGGGTCTCAGGATTGGAATGGGAAGGATTTGGATATCACATCTCTTGCTATAGGAAGGGTCTCAGGATTGGAATGGGTAGGAGTTGGATATTACTTTCTTGCTATAGGAAGGGTCTCATGTTTGGAATGGGAAGGAGGTGGGTATCACATATGCTATAGTTAGTGTCTCAGGTTTGGAACGGGAAGGAGTTGGATATCACATCTCATGTTATAGGAAGGGTCTCAGGTTTGGTATAAGCATTGAGATATCACATCTCTGCTATCGGAAGCGGCTCAGGATTGGAATGGGAAGGAGTTGGATATCCCATCTCATGTTATAGGAAGAGTCTCTGGTTTGGTATTAGAATCATTGAGATATCACATTGCATGCTGTAGGAAGGGTCTAAGGATTGGAATGGGATGGACTTGGATATCACATCTCATGTTATAGGTAGGCTCTCAGGTCTGGTATAAGCATTGAGATATCACATCTCATGCTATAGGAAGGGTCTCAGATTTGGTATAAGCATTGAGATATCACATCTCATGCTAAAGGAAGGGTCTCAGGATTGGAATGGGAAGGAGTTGTATATAACATCTCAGGCCATAGGAAGGTTCTCAGGTTTGGTAAAAGCATTGAGATATCACATCTCTGCTATCGGAAAGGTCTCAGGATTGGAATGGGAAGGAGTTGGATATCCCATCTCATGTTATAGGAAGGGTCTCAGGATTGGAATGGGAAGGACTTGGAGGTCACATCTCATGCTATAGGGAGGGTCTCAAGTTTGATATTAGAAGCATTGAGATAACAAATCTCATGATATCGGAAGGGTCTCAGGATTGGAATGGGAAGGAGTTGGATATCACATCTCATGATAAAGGAAGGGCCTAAGGTTTGGAAGGGGAAGGATTTGGATATCACATCTCATGTTATAGGACGGGTCTCAGGTTTGGTATTAGAAGCATTGAGATATCAAGTCTCATGGTATAAGAAGGGTCTCAGAATTGGAATGGGAAGGAGTTGGATATCACACCTCAAGCTATACGAAGGGTCTCAGGATTGGAATGGGAAGGAGTTTGATATCACATCTCATGCCAGAGTATGGGTCTCAGGTTTGGTAGAAGCATTGGGATATCACATCTCATGCTATCGGAAGGGTATCAGTATTGGATTTGGAAGAAGTTGGATATCCCATCTCATGCTATAGGAAGGGTCTCAGGTTGGAATGGGAAGGAGTTGGATATCACATTTCATGTTATAGGAAGGGTCTCAGGATTGGAATGGGAAGTACTTGGATATCATATCTCATGCAATAGGACGGGTCTCAGGTTTGTTATTAGAATCATTGAGATATCATATTGCATGCTGTAGGAAGGGTCTAAGGATTGGAATGGGAAGGACCTGGATATCACATCTCATGCTATAGATAGGCTCTTAGGTTTGGAAAGGGAAGGAGTTGGATATCACATCTCATGTTATAGGATGGATCTCAGGTTTGGTATTAGAAGTATTGAGATATCACATCTCATGTTATCGGAAGGATCTCAGGTTTGGTATTAGAAGTATTGAGACCCTTCCGATAGCAGAGACGTGATATCTCAATGCTTCTACCAAACCTGAGACCCTTCCTTTAGCATGAGATGTGATATCCAAATCCTTCACATTCCAATCCTGAGACCCTTCCTATAGCATGAGATGTGATATCTCAATGCTTCTAATACCAAACCTGAGATCCTTCCTATAACATGAGATGTGATATCCAATTCCTTCCCATTCCAAACCTGAGACCCTTCCTATTGGATGAGATGTGATATCCAACTCCTTCCCATTCCAACCCTGAGACCCTTCCTATAGCATGAGATGTGATGTCTCAATGCTTCTAATAACAAACCTGAGATCCTTCCTATAACATGAGATGTGATATCCAACTCCTTCCATTCCAATCCTGAGACCCGTCCTATAGCATGAGATGTGATATCTCAATGCTTCTAATACCAAACCTGAGATCCTTCCTCTAACATGAAATGTGATATCGAACTCCTTCCCTTTCCAAACCTGAGAGCCTACCTATAGCATGAGATGTGATATCCAAGTCCTTCCCATTCCAATCCTTAGACCCTTCCTACAGCATGCAATATGATATCTCAATGATTCTAATAACAAACCTGAGACCCTTCCTATAGCATGAGATGTGATATCCAACTACTTCGCATTCCAATCCTGAGACCCTTCCTATAGCATGAGATGTGATATCTCAATGCTTCTAATACCAAACCTGAGATCCTTCCTCTAACATGAAATGTGATATCGAACTCCTTCCCTTTCCAAACCTGAGAGCCTACCTATAGCATGAGATGTGATATCCAAGTCCTTCCCATTCCAATCCTTAGACCCTTCCTACAGCATGCAATATGATATCTCAATGATTCTAATAACAAACCTGAGACCCGTCCTATAGCATGAGATATGATATCCAAGTCCTTCCCATTCCAATCCTGAGACCCTTCCTATAACATGAAATGTGATATCCAACTCCTTCCCATTCCAACCTGAGACCCTTCCTATAGCATGAGATGGGATATCCAACTTCGTCCAAATCCAATACTGATACCCTTCCGATAGCATGAGATGTGATATCCCAATGCTTCTACCAAACCTGAGACCCATACTATGGCATGAGATATGATATCAAACTCCTTCCCATTCCAATCCTGAGACCCTTCCTTTATCATGAGATGTGGTATCCAACTCCTTCCCATTCGAATCCTGAGACCCTTCCTATAACATGAGATGTGATATCCAACTCCTTCCCATTCCAACCTGAGACACTTCCTATAGCATGAGAAGGGATATCCAACTCCTTCCCAATCCAATCCTGAGACCCTTCCGATAGCAGAGATGTGATATCTCAATGCTTATACCAAACCTGAGACCCTTCCTATGGCATGAGATGTGATATCCAACTCCTTGCCATTCAAATCCTGAGACCCTTCCTATAGCATGAAAAGGGATATCCAACTCCTTCCCAATCCAATCCTGAGACCCTTCCGATAGCAGAGACGTGATATCTCAATGCTTCTACCAAACCTGAGACCCTTCCTTTAGCATGAGATGTGATATCCAAATCCTTCACATTCCAATCCTGAGACCCTTCCTATAGAATGAGATGTGATATCTCAATGCTTCTAATACCAAACCTGAGATCCTTCCTATAACATGAGATGTGATATCCAATTCCTTCCCATTCCAAACCTGAGACCCTTCCTATTGGATGAGATGTGATAATCAACTCCTTCCCATTCCAACCCTGAGACCCTTCCTATAGCATGAGATGTGATGTCTCAATGCTTCTAATACCAAACCTGAGATCCTTCCTATAACATGAGATGTGATATCCAACTCCTTCCATTCCAATCCTGAGACCCGTCCTATAGCATGAGATGTGATATCTCAATGCTTATACCAAACCTGAGACCCTTCCTATAGCATGAGATGTGATATCCAACTCCTCCCCATTCCAATCCTGAGACCCTTCCACTAGCATGAGATGTGATATCTCAATGCTTCTAATACCAAACCTGAGATTCTTCCTCTAACATGAAATGTGATATCCAACTCCTTCCCTTTCCAAACCTAAGAGCCTATCTATAGCATGAGATGTGATATCCAAGTCCTTCACATTCCAACCCTTAGACCCTTCCTACAGCATGCAATATGATATCTCAATGATTCTAATAACAAACCTGAGACCCGTCCTATAACATGAGATGGGATATCCAACTCCTTCCCATTCCAATCCTGAGACACTTCCGATAGCAGAGATGTGATATCTCAATGTTTATACCAAACCTGAGACCCTTCCTATAACATGAGATGTGATATCCAACTCCTTCCCGTTCCAAACCTGAGACCTTTCCTTTAGCATGAGATGTGATATCCAGCTCCTTCCCATTCCAATCCTGAGACACTTCCGATAGCATGAAATGTGATATCTCAATGCTTCTAATATCAAAACTGAGACCCTCCCTATAGCATGATATGTGATATCTAAGTCCTTCCCATTCCAATCCTGAGACCCTTCCTATAGCATGAGATGTGATATCTCAATGCTTCTACCAAACCTGAGACCCTTCCTTTAGCATGAGATGTGATATCCAACTCCTTCCCATTCCAATCCTGAGACCCTTCCTATATCATGAGATGTGATATCTCAATACTTCTAATACCAAACCTGAGATCCATCCTATAACATGAGATGTGATATCCAACTCCTTCCCTTTCCAAACCTGAGAGCCTATCTATAGCATGAGATGTGATATCCAGGTCCTTCCCATTCCAATCCTTAGACCCTTCCTACAGCATGCAATATGATATCTCAATGATTCTAATAACAAACCTGAGACCCGTCCTATAGCATGAGATATGATATCCAAGTCCTTCCCATTCCAATCCTGAGACCCTTCCTATAACATGAAATGTGATATCCAACTCCTTCCCATTCCAACCTGAGACCCTTCCTATAGCATGAGATGGGATATCCAACTTCTTCCAAATCCAATACTGATACCCTTCCGATAGCATGAGATGTGATATCCCAATGCTTCTACCAAACCTGAGACCCATACTATGGCATGAGATGTGATATCAAACTCCTTCCCATTCCAATCCTGAGACCCTTCCTATAGCTTGAGGTGTGATATCCAACTCCTTCCCATTCCAATTCTGAGACCCTTCTTATACCATGAGACTTGATATCTCAATGCTTCTAATACCAAACCTGAGACCCGTCCTATAACATGAGATGTGATATCCAAATCCTTCCCCTTCCAAACCTTAGACCCTTCCTTTATCATGAGATGTGATATCCAACTCCTTCCCATTCCAATCCTGAGACCCTTCCGATATCATGAGATTTGTTATCTCAATGCTTCTAATATCAAATTTGAGACCCTCCCTATAGCATGAGATGTGACATCCAAGTCCTTCCCATTCCAATCCTGAGACCCTTCCTATAGCATGAGATGTGATATCTCTATGCTTCTAATACCAAACCTGAGACCCTTCCTATAACATGAGATGGGATATCCAACTCCTTCCCATTCCAATCCTGAGACCTTTCCGATAGCAGAGATGTGATATCTCAATGCTTATACCAAACCTGAGAACCTTCCTATGGCCTGAGATGTCATATACAACTCCTTCCCATTCCAATCCTGAGACCCTTCCTTTAGCATGAGATGTGATATCTCAATGCTTATACCAAATCTGAGACCCTTCCTATAGCATGAGATGTGATATCCAATTCCTTCCCATTCCAATCCTGAGACCCTTCCTATAGCATGAGATGTGATATCTCAATGCTTATACCAAACCTGAGAGCCTACCTATAACATGAGATGTGATATCCAAGTCCATCCCATTCCAATCCTTAGACCCTTCCTACAGCATGCGATGTGATATCTCAATGATTCTAATACCAAACCAGAGACTCTTCCTATAACATGAGATGGGATATCCAACTCCTTCCCATTCCAATCCTGAGCCGCTTTCGATAGCAGAGATGTGATATCTCAATGCTTATACCAAACCTGAGACCCTTCCTATAACATGAGATGTGATATCCAACTCCTTCCCGTTCCAAACCTGAGACACTAACTATAGCATATGTGATATCCAACTCCTTCCCATTCCAAACATGAGACCCTTCCTAGAGCAAGAAAGTAATATCCAACTCCTACCCATTCCAATCCTGAGACCCTTCCTATAGCAAGAGATGTGATATCCAAATCCTTCCCATTCCAATCCTGAGACCCTTCCTATAACATGAGATGTGATATCCAACTCCTTCCCATTCCAACCTGAGACACTTCCTATAGCATGAGAAGGGATATTCAACTCCTTCCCAATCCAATCCTGAGACCCTTCCGATAGCAGAGATGTGATATCTCAATGCTTATACCAAACCTGAGACCCTTCCTATGGCATGAGATGTGATATCCAACTCCTTGCCATTCAAATCCTGAGACCCTTCCTATAGCATGAGAAGGGATATCCAACTCCTTCCCAATCCAATCCTGAGACCCTTCCGATAGCAGCGACGTGATATCTCAATGCTTCTACCAAACCTGAGACCCTTCCTTTAGCATGAGATGTGATATCCAAATCCTTCACATTCCAATCCTGAGACCCTTCCTTTAGCATGAGATGTGATATCTCAATGCTTATACCAAATCTGAGACCCTTCCTATAGCATGAGATGTGATATCCAATTCCTTCCCATTCCAATCCTGAGACCCTTCCTATAGCATGAGATGTGATATCTCAATGCTTATACCAAACCTGAGAGCCTACCTATAGCATGAGATGTGATATCCAAGTCCATCCCACTCCAATCCTTTGACCCTTCCTACAGCATGCGATGTGATATCTCAATGATTCTACCAAACCAGAGACTCTTCCTATAACATGAGAATTGATATCCAAGTCCTTCCCATTCCAATCCTTAGACCCTTCCTACAGCATGGAATATGATATCTCAATGACTCTAATAACAAACCTGAGACCCGTCCTATAGCATGAGATATGATATCCAAGTCCTTCCCATTCCAATCCTGAGACCCTTCCTATAACATGAAATGTGATATCCAACTCCTTCCCATTCCAACCTGAGACCCTTCCTATAGCATGAGATGGGATATCCAACTTCGTCCAAATCCAATACTGATACCCTTCCGATAGCATGAGATGTGATATCCCAATGCTTCTACCAAACCTGAGACCCATACTATGGCATGAGATATGATATCAAACTCCTTCCCATTCCAATCCTGAGACCCTTCCTATAGCTTGAGGTGTGATATCCAACTCCTTCCCATTCCAATTCTGAGACCCTTCTTATACCATGAGACTTGATATCTCAATGCTTCTAATACCAAACCTGAGACCGTCCTATAACATGAGATGTGATATCCAAATCCTTCCCCTTCCAAACCTTAGACCCTTCCTTTATCATGAGATGTGGTATCCAACTCCTTCCCATTCGAATCCTGAGACCCTTCCTATAACATGAGATGTGATATCCAACTCCTTCCCATTCCAACCTGAGACACTTCCTATAGCATGAGAAGGGATATCCAACTCCTTCCCAATCCAATCCTGAGACCCTTCCGATAGCAGAGATGTGATATCTCAATGCTTATACCAAACCTGAGACCCTTCCTATGGCATGAGATCTGATATCCAACTCCTTGCCATTCAAATCCTGAGACCCTTCCTATAGCATGAAAAGGGATATCCAACTCCTTCCCAATCCAATCCTGAGACCCTTCCGATAGCAGAGACGTGATATCTCAATGCTTCTACCAAACCTGAGACCCTTCCTTTAGCATGAGATGTGATATCCAAATCCTTCACATTCCAATCCTGAGACCCTTCCTATAGCATGAGATGTGATATCTCAATGCTTCTAATACCAAACCTGAGATCCTTCCTATAACATGAGATGTGATATCCAATTCCTTCCCATTCCAAACCTGAGACCCTTCCTATTGGATGAGATGTGATATCCAACTCCTTCCCATTCCAACCCTGAGACCCTTCCTATAGCATGAGATGTGATGTCTCAATGCTTCTAATACCAAACCTGAGATCCTTCCTATAACATGAGATGTGATATCCAACTCCTTCCATTCCAATCCTGAGACCCGTCCTATAGCATGAGATGTGATATCTCAATGCTTATACCAAACCTGAGACCCTTCCTATAGCATGAGATGTGATATCCAACTCCTCCCCATTCCAATCCTGAGACCCTTCCACTAGCATGAGATGTGATATCTCAATGCTTCTAATACCAAACCTGAGATTCTTCCTCTAACATGAAATGTGATATCCAACTCCTTCCCTTTCCAAACCTAAGAGCCTATCTATAGCATGAGATGTGATATCCAAGTCCTTCACATTCCAACCCTTAGACCCTTCCTACAGCATGCAATATGATATCTCAATGATTCTAATAACAAACCTGAGACCCGTCCTATAACATGAGATGGGATATCCAACTCCTTCCCATTCCAATCCTGAGACACTTCCGATAGCAGAGATGTGATATCTCAATGTTTATACCAAACCTGAGACCCTTCCTATAACATGAGATGTGATATCCAACTCCTTCCCGTTCCAAACCTGAGACCCTTCCTTTAGCATGAGATGTGATATCCAGCTCCTTCCCATTCCAATCCTGAGACACTTCCGATAGCATGAGATGTGATATCTCAATGCTTCTAATATCAAAACTGAGACCCTCCCTATAGCATGATATGTGATATCTAAGTCCTTCCCATTCCAATCCTGAGACCCTTCCTATAGCATGAGATGTGATATCTCAATGCTTCTACCAAACCTGAGACCCTTCCTTTAGCATGAGATGTGATATCCAACTCCTTCCCATTCCAATCCTGAGACCCTTCCTATAGCATGAGATGTGATATCTCAATACTTCTAATACCAAACCTGAGATCCTTCCGATAACATGAGATGTGATATCTCAATACTTCTAATACCAAACCTGAGATCCATCCTATAACATGAGATGTGATATCCAACTCCTTCCCTTTCCAAACCTGAGAGCCTATCTATAGCATGAGGTGTGATATCCAGGTCCTTCCCATTCCAACCCTTAGACCCTTCCTACAGCATGCAATATGATATCTCAATGATTCTAATAACAAACCTGAGACCCGTCCTATAGCATGAGATGGGATATCCAACTTCGTCCAAATCCAATACTGATACCCTTCCGATAGCATGAGATGTGATATCCCAATGCTTCTACCAAACCTGAGACCCATACTATGGCATGAGATATGATATCAAACTCCTTCCCATTCCAATCCTGAGACCCTTCCTATAGCTTGAGGTGTGATATCCAACTCCTTCCCATTCCAATTCTGAGACCCTTCTTATACCATGAGACTTGATATCTCAATGCTTCTAATACCAAACCTGAGACCGTCCTATAACATGAGATGTGATATCCAAATCCTTCCCCTTCCAAACCTTAGACCCTTCCTTTTTCATGAGATGTGGTATCCAACTCCTTCCCATTCGAATCCTGAGACCCTTCCTATAACATGAGATGTGATATCCAACTCCTTCCCATTCCAACCTGAGACACTTCCTATAGCATGAGAAGGGATATCCAACTCCTTCCCAATCCAATCCTGAGACCCTTCCGATAGCAGAGATGTGATATCTCAATGCTTATACCAAACCTGAGACCCTTCCTATGGCATGAGATGTGATATCCAACTCCTTGCCATTCAAATCCTGAGACCCTTCCTATAGCATGAAAAGGGATATCCAACTCCTTCCCAATCCAATCCTGAGACCCTTCCGATAGCAGAGACGTGATATCTCAATGCTTCTACCAAACCTGAGACCCTTCCTTTAGCATGAGATGTGATATCCAAATCCTTCACATTCCAATCCTGAGACCCTTCCTATAGCATGAGATGTGATATCTCAATGCTTCTAATACCAAACCTGAGATCCTTCCTATAACATGAGATGTGATATCCAATTCCTTCCCATTCCAAACCTGAGACCCTTCCTATTGGATGAGATGTGATATCCAACTCCTTCCCATTCCAACCCTGAGACCCTTCCTATAGCATGAGATGTGATGTCTCAATGCTTCTAATACCAAACCTGAGATCCTTCCTATAACATGAGATGTGATATCCAACTCCTTCCATTCCAATCCTGAGACCCGTCCTATAGCATGAGATGTGATATCTCAATGCTTATACCAAACCTGAGACCCTTCCTATAGCATGAGATGTGATATCCAACTCCTCCCCATTCCAATCCTGAGACCCTTCCACTAGCATGAGATGTGATATCTCAATGCTTCTAATACCAAACCTGGGATTCTTCCTCTAACATGAAATGTGATATCCAACTCCTTCCCTTTCCAAACCTAAGAGCCTATCTATAGCATGAGATGTGATATCCAAGTCCTTCACATTCCAACCCTTAGACCCTTCCTACAGCATGCAATATGATATCTCAATGATTCTAATAACAAACCTGAGACCCGTCCTATAACATGAGATGGGATATCCAACTCCTTCCCATTCCAATCCTGAGACACTTCCGATAGCAGAGATGTGATATCTCAATGTTTATACCAAACCTGAGACCCTTCCTATAACATGAGATGTGATATCCAACTCCTTCCCGTTCCAAACCTGAGACCCTTCCTTTAGCATGAGATGTGATATCCAGCTCCTTCCCATTCCAATCCTGAGACACTTCCGATAGCATGAGATGTGATATCTCAATGCTTCTAATATCAAAACTGAGACCCTCCCTATAGCATGATATGTGATATCTAAGTCCTTCCCATTCCAATCCTGAGACCCTTCCTATAGCATGAGATGTGATATCTCAATGCTTCTACCAAACCTGAGACCCTTCCTTTAGCATGAGATGTGATATCCAACTCCTTCCCATTCCAATCCTGAGACCCTTCCTATAGCATGAGATGTGATATCTCAATACTTCTAATACCAAACCTGAGATCCTTCCGATAACATGAGATGTGATATCTCAATACTTCTAATACCAAACCTGAGATCCATCCTATAACATGAGATGTGATATCCAACTCCTTCCCTTTCCAAACCTGAGAGCCTATCTATAGCATGAGATGTGATATCCAGGTCCTTCCCATTCCAACCCTTAGACCCTTCCTACAGCATGCAATATGATATCTCAATGATTCTAATAACAAACCTGAGACCCGTCCTATAGCATGAGATGGGATATCCAACTTCGTCCAAATCCAATACTGATACCCTTCCGATAGCATGAGATGTGATATCCCAATGCTTCTACCAAACCTGAGACCCATACTATGGCATGAGATATGATATCAAACTCCTTCCCATTCCAATCCCGAGACCCTTCCTATAGCTTGAGGTGTGATATCCAACTCCTTCCCATTCCAATTCTGAGACCCTTCTTATACCATGAGACTTGATATCTCAATGCTTCTAATACCAAACCTGAGATCCATCCTATAACATGAGATGTGATATCCAACTCCTTCCCTTTCCAAACCTGAGAGCCTATCTATAGCATGAGATTTGATATCCAGGTCCTTCCCATTCCAATCCTTAGACCCTTCCTACAGCATGCAATATGATATCTCAATGATTCTAATAACAAACCTGAGACCCGTCCTATAGCATGAGATATGATATCCAAGTCCTTCCCATTCCAATCCTGAGACCCTTCCTATAACATGAAATGTGATATCCAACTCCTTCCCATTCCAACCTGAGATCCTTCCTATAGCATGAGATGGGATATCCAACTTCTTCCAAATCCAATACTGATACCCTTCCGATAGCATGAGATGTGATATCCCAATGCTTCTACCAAACCTGAGACCCATACTATGGCATGAGATGTGATATCAAACTCCTTCCCATTCCAATCCTGAGACCCTTCCTATAGCTTGAGGTGTGATATCCAACTCCTTCCCATTCCAATTCTGAGACCCTTCTTATACCATGAGACTTGATATCTCAATGCTTCTAATACCAAACCTGAGACCCGTCCTATAACATGAGATGTGATATCCAAATCCTTCCCCTTCCAAACCTTAGACCCTTCCTTTATCATGAGATGTGATATCCAACTCCTTCCCATTCCAATCCTGAGACCCTTCCGATATCATGAGATTTGTTATCTCAATGCTTCTAATATCAAACTTGAGACCCTCCCTATAGCATGAGATGTGACATCCAAGTCCTTCCCATTCCAATCCTGAGACCCTTCCTATAGCATGAGATGTGATATCTCTATGCTTCTAATACCAAACCTGAGACCCTTCCTATAACATGAGATGGGATATCCAACTCCTTCCCATTCCAATCCTGAGACCTTTCCGATAGCAGAGATGTGATATCTCAATGCTTATACCAAACCTGAGAACCTTCCTATGGCCTGAGATGTCATATACAACTCCTTCCCATTCCAATCCTGAGACCCTTCCTTTAGCATGAGATGTGATATCTCAATGCTTATACCAAACCTGAGAGCCTACCTATAACATGAGATGTGATATCCAAGTCCATCCCATTCCAATCCTTAGACCCTTCCTACAGCATGCGATGTGATATCTCAATGATTCTAATACCAAACCAGAGACTCTTCCTATAACATGAGATGGGATATCCAACTCCTTCCCATTCCAATCCTGAGCCGCTTCCGATAGCAGAGATGTGATATCTCAATGCTTATACCAAACCTGAGACCCTTCCTATAACATGAGATGTGATATCCAACTCCTTCCCGTTCCAAACCTGAGACACTAACTATAGCATATGTGATATCCAACTCCTTCCCATTCCAAACATGAGACCCTTCCTATAGCAAGAAAGTAATATCCAACTCCTACCCATTCCAATCCTGAGACCCTTCCTATAGCAAGAGATGTGATATCCAACTCCTACCCATTCCAATCCTGAGACCCTTCCTATAGCAAGAGATGTGATATCCAGCTCCTTCCCATTCCAATCCTGAGACACTTCCGATAGCATGAGATGTGATATCTCAATGCTTCTAATATCAAAACTGAGACCCTCCCTATAGCATGATATGTGATATCTAAGTCCTTCCCATTCCAATCCTGAGACCCTTCCTATAGCATGAGATGTGATATCTCAATGCTTCTACCAAACCTGAGACCCTTCCTTTAGCATGAGATGTGATATCCAACTCCTTCCCATTCCAATCCTGAGACCCTTCCTATAGCATGAGATGTGATATCTCAATACTTCTAATACCAAACCTGAGATCCTTCCGATAACATGAGACTTGATATCTCAATGCTTCTAATACCAAACCTGAGATCCATCCTATAACATGAGATGTGATATCCAACTCCTTCCCTTTCCAAACCTGAGAGCCTATCTATAGCATGAGATGTGATATCCAGGTCCTTCCCATTCCAATCCTTAGACCCTTCCTACAGCATGCAATATGATATCTCAATGATTCTAATAACAAACCTGAGACCCGTCCTATAGCATGAGATATGATATCCAAGTCCTTCCCATTCCAATCCTGAGACCCTTCCTATAACATGAAATGTGATATCCAACTCCTTCCCATTCCAACCTGAGATCCTTCCTATAGCATGAGATGGGATATCCAACTTCTTCCAAATCCAATACTGATACCCTTCCGATAGCATGAGATGTGATATCCCAATGCTTCTACCAAACCTGAGACCCATACTATGGCATGAGATGTGATATCAAACTCCTTCCCATTCCAATCCTGAGACCCTTCCTATAGCTTGAGGTGTGATATCCAACTCCTTCCCATTCCAATTCTGAGACCCTTCTTATACCATGAGACTTGATATCTCAATGCTTCTAATACCAAACCTGAGACCCGTCCTATAACATGAGATGTGATATCCAAATCCTTCCCCTTCCAAACCTTAGACCCTTCCTTTATCATGAGATGTGATATCCAACTCCTTCCCATTCCAATCCTGAGACCCTTCCGATATCATGAGATTTGTTATCTCAATGCTTCTAATATCAAACTTGAGACCCTCCCTATAGCATGAGATGTGACATCCAAGTCCTTCCCATTCCAATCCTGAGACCCTTCCTATAGCATGAGATGTGATATCTCTATGCTTCTAATACCAAACCTGAGACCCTTCCTATAACATGAGATGGGATATCCAACTCCTTCCCATTCCAATCCTGAGACCTTTCCGATAGCAGAGATGTGATATCTCAATGCTTATACCAAACCTGAGAACCTTCCTATGGCCTGAGATGTCATATACAACTCCTTCCCATTCCAATCCTGAGACCCTTCCTTTAGCATGAGATGTGATATCTCAATGCTTATACAAAATCTGAGACCCTTCCTATAGCATGAGATGTGATATCCAATTCCTTCCCATTCCAATCCTGAGACCCTTCCTATAGCATGAGATGTGATATCTCAATGCTTATACCAAACCTGAGAGCCTACCTATAACATGAGATGTGATATCCAAGTCCATCCCATTCCAATCCTTAGACCCTTCCTACAGCATGCGATGTGATATCTCAATGATTCTAATACCAAACCAGAGACTCTTCCTATAACATGAGATGGGATATCCAACTCCTTCCCATTCCAATCCTGAGCCGCTTCCGATAGCAGAGATGTGATATCTCAATGCTTATACCAAACCTGAGACCCTTCCTATAACATGAGATGTGATATCCAACTCCTTCCCGTTCCAAACCTGAGACACTAACTATAGCATATGTGATATCCAACTCCTTCCCATTCCAAACATGAGACCCTTCCTATAGCAAGAAAGTAATATCCAACTCCTACCCATTCCAATCCTGAGACCCTTCCTATAGCAAGAGATGTGATATCCAACTCCTACCCATTCCAATCCTGAGACCCTTCCTATAGCAAGAGATGTGATATCCAGCTCCTTCCCATTCCAATCCTGAGACACTTCCGATAGCATGAGATGTGATATCTCAATGCTTCTAATATCAAAACTGAGACCCTCCCTATAGCATGATATGTGATATCTAAGTCCTTCCCATTCCAATCCTGAGACCCTTCCTATAGCATGAGATGTGATATCTCAATGCTTCTACCAAACCTGAGACCCTTCCTTTAGCATGAGATGTGATATCCAACTCCTTCCCATTCCAATCCTGAGACCCTTCCTATAGCATGAGATGTGATATCTCAATACTTCTAATACCAAACCTGAGATCCTTCCGATAACATGAGATGTGATATCTCAATACTTCTAATACCAAACCTGAGATCCATCCTATAACATGAGATGTGATATCCAACTCCTTCCCTTTCCAAACCTGAGAGCCTATCTATAGCATGAGATGTGATATCCAGGTCCTTCCCATTCCAATCCTTAGACCCTTCCTACAGCATGCAATATGATATCTCAATGATTCTAATAACAAACCTGAGACCCGTCCTATAGCATGAGATATGATATCCAAGTCCTTCCCATTCCAATCCTGAGACCCTTCCTATAACATGAAATGTGATATCCAACTCCTTCCCATTCCAACCTGAGACCCTTCCTATAGCATGAGATGGGATATCCAACTTCTTCCAAATCCAATACTGATACCCTTCCGATAGCATGAGATGTGATATCCCAATGCTTCTACCAAACCTGAGACCCATACTATGGCATGAGATGTGATATCAAACTCCTTCCCATTCCAATCCTGAGACCCTTCCTATAGCTTGAGGTGTGATATCCAACTCCTTCCCATTCCAATTCTGAGACCCTTCTTATACCATGAGACTTGATATCTCAATGCTTCTAATACCAAACCTGAGACCCGTCCTATAACATGAGATGTGATATCCAAATCCTTCCCCTTCCAAACCTTAGACCCTTCCTTTATCATGAGATGTGATATCCAACTCCTTCCCATTCCAATCCTGAGACCCTTCCGATATCATGAGATTTGTTATCTCAATGCTTCTAATATCAAACTTGAGACCCTCCCTATAGCATGAGATGTGACATCCAAGTCCTTCCCATTCCAATCCTGAGACCCTTCCTATAGCATGAGATGTGATATCTCTATGCTTCTAATACCAAACCTGAGACCCTTCCTATAACATGAGATGGGATATCCAACTCCTTCCCATTCCAATCCTGAGACCTTTCCGATAGCAGAGATGTGATATCTCAATGCTTATACCAAACCTGAGAACCTTCCTATGGCCTGAGATGTCATATACAACTCCTTCCCATTCCAATCCTGAGACCCTTCCTTTAGCATGAGATGTGATATCTCAATGCTTATACAAAATCTGAGACCCTTCCTATAGCATGAGATGTGATATCCAATTCCTTCCCATTCCAATCCTGAGACCCTTCCTATAGCATGAGATGTGATATCTCAATGCTTATACCAAACCTGAGAGCCTACCTATAACATGAGATGTGATATCCAAGTCCATCCCATTCCAATCCTTAGACCCTTCCTACAGCATGCGATGTGATATCTCAATGATTCTAATACCAAACCAGAGACTCTTCCTATAACATGAGATGGGATATCCAACTCCTTCCCATTCCAATCCTGAGCCGCTTCCGATAGCAGAGATGTGATATCTCAATGCTTATACCAAACCTGAGACCCTTCCTATAACATGAGATGTGATATCCAACTCCTTCCCGTTCCAAACCTGAGACACTAACTATAGCATATGTGATATCCAACTCCTTCCCATTCCAAACATGAGACCCTTCCTATAGCAAGAAAGTAATATCCAACTCCTACCCATTCCAATCCTGAGACCCTTCCTATAGCAAGAGATGTGATATCCAAATCCTTCCTCCTCCAATCCTGAGACCCTTCCTATAACATGAGATGTGATATCCAACTCCTTCCCATTCCAACCTGAGACACTTCCTATAGCATGAGAAGGGATATTCAACTCCTTCCCAATCCAATCCTGAGACCCTTCCGATAGCAGATATGTGATATCTCAATGCTTATACCAAACCTGAGACCCTTCCTATGGCATGAGATGTGATATCCAACTCCTTGCCATTCAAATCCTGAGACCCTTCCTATAGCATGAGAAGGGATATCCAACTCCTTCCCAATCCAATCCTGAGACCCTTCCGATAGCAGCGACGTGATATCTCAATGCTTCTACCAAACCTGAGACCCTTCCTTTAGCATGAGATGTGATATCCAAATCCTTCACATTCCAATCCTGAGACCCTTCCTTTAGCATGAGATGTGATATCTCAATGCTTATACCAAATCTGAGACCCTTCCTATAGCATGAGATGTGATATCCAATTCCTTCCCATTCCAATCCTGAGACCCTTCCTATAGCATGAGATGTGATATCTCAATGCTTATACCAAACCTGAGAGCCTACCTATAGCATGAGATGTGATATCCAAGTCCATCCCATTCCAATCCTTTGACCCTTCCTACAGCATGCAATGTGATATCTCAATGATTCTACCAAACCAGAGACTCTTCCTATAACATGAGATGGGATATCCAACTCCTTCCCATTCCAATCCTGAGCCGCTTCCGATAGCAGAGATGTGATATCTCAATGCTTATACCAAACCTGAGACCCTTCCTATAACATGAGATGTGATATCCAACTCCTTCCCGTTCCAAACCTGAGACACTAACTATAGCATATGTGATATCCAACTCCTTCCCATTCCAAACATGAGACCCTTCCTATAGCAAGAAAGTAATATCCAACTCCTACCCATTCCAATCCTGAGACCCTTCCTATAGCAAGAGATGTGATATCCAAATCCTTCCCATTCCAATCCTGAGACCCTTCCTATAGCATGAGATGTGATGTCTCAATGCTTCTAATACCAAACCTGAGATCCTTCCTATAACATGAGATGTGATATCCAACTCCTTCCATTCCAATCCTGAGATCCTTCCTATAGCATGAGATGTGATATATCAATGCTTATACCAAACCTGAGACCCTTCCTATAGCATGAGATGTGATATCCAACTCCTTCCCATTCCAATCCTGAGACCCTTCCTATAGCATGAGATGTGATATCTCAATGCTTATACCAAACCTGAGAGCCTACCTATAACATGAGATGTGATATCCAAGTCCATCCCATTCCAATCCTTAGACCCTTCCTACAGCATGCGATGTGATATCTCAATGATTCTAATACCAAACCAGAGACTCTTCCTATAACATGAGATGGGATATCCAACTCCTTCCCATTCCAATCCTGAGACACTTCCGATAGCAGAGATGTGATATCTCAATGTTTATACCAAACCTGAGACCCTTCCTATAACATGAGATGTGATATCCAACTCCTTCCCGTTCCAAACCTGAGACCCTTCCTTTAGCATGAGATGTGATATCCAGCTCCTTCCCATTCCAATCCTGAGACACTTCCGATAGCATGAGATGTGATATCTCAATGCTTCTAATATCAAAACTGAGACCCTCCCTATAGCATGATATGTGATATCTAAGTCCTTCCCATTCCAACCTGAGACACTTCCTATAGCATGAGAAGGGATATTCAACTCCTTCCCAATCCAATCCTGAGACCCTTCCGATAGCAGATATGTGATATCTCAATGCTTATACCAAACCTGAGACCCTTCCTATGGCATGAGATGTGATATCCAACTCCTTGCCATTCAAATCCTGAGACCCTTCCTATAGCATGAGAAGGGATATCCAACTCCTTCCCAATCCAATCCTGAGACCCTTCCGATAGCAGCGACGTGATATCTCAATGCTTCTACCAAACCTGAGACCCTTCCTTTAGCATGAGATGTGATATCCAAATCCTTCACATTCCAATCCTGAGACCCTTCCTTTAGCATGAGATGTGATATCTCAATGCTTATACCAAATCTGAGACCCTTCCTATAGCATGAGATGTGATATCCAATTCCTTCCCATTCCAATCCTGAGACCCTTCCTATAGCATGAGATGTGATATCTCAATGCTTATACAAAACCTGAGAGCCTACCTATAGCATGAGATGTGATATCCAAGTCCATCCCATTCCAATCCTTTGACCCTTCCTACAGCATGCAATGTGATATCTCAATGATTCTACCAAACCAGAGACTCTTCCTATAACATGAGATGGGATATCCAACTCCTTCCCATTCCAATCCTGAGCCGCTTCCGATAGCAGAGATGTGATATCTCAATGCTTATACCAAACCTGAGACCCTTCCTATAACATGAGATGTGATATCCAACTCCTTCCCGTTCCAAACCTGAGACACTAACTATAGCATATGTGATATCCAACTCCTTCCCATTCCAAACATGAGACCCTTCCTATAGCAAGAAAGTAATATCCAACTCCTACCCATTCCAATCCTGAGACCCTTCCTATAGCAAGAGATGTGATATCCAAATCCTTCCCATTCCAATCCTGAGACCCTTCCTATAGCATGAGATGTGATGTCTCAATGCTTCTAATACCAAACCTGAGATCCTTCCTATAACATGAGATGTGATATCCAACTCCTTCCATTCCAATCCTGAGATCCTTCCTATAGCATGAGATGTGATATATCAATGCTTATACCAAACCTGAGACCCTTCCTATAGCATGAGATGTGATATCCAACTCCTACCCATTCCAATCCTGAGACCCTTCCTATAGCCTGAGATGTGATATCCAATTCCTTCCCATTCCAATCCTGAGACCCTTCCTATAGCATGAGATGTGATATCTCAATGCTTATACCAAACCTGAGAGCCTACCTATAACATGAGATGTGATATCCAAGTCCATCCCATTCCAATCCTTAGACCCTTCCTACAGCATGCGATGTGATATCTCAATGATTCTAATACCAAACCAGAGACTCTTCCTATAACATGAGATGGGATATCCAACTCCTTCCCATTCCAATCCTGAGCCGCTTCCGATAGCAGAGATGTGATATCTCAATGCTTATACCAAACCTGAGACCCTTCCTATAACCTGAGATGTGATATCCAACTCCTTCCCGTTCCAAACCTGAGACACTAACTATAGCATATGTGATATCCAACTCCTTCCCATTCCAAACATGAGACCCTTCCTATAGCAAGAAAGTAATATCCAACTCCTACCCATTCCAATCCTGAGACCCTTCCTATAGCAAGAGATGTGATATCCAAATCCTTCCCATTCCAATCCTGAGACCCTTCCTATAACATGAGATGTGATATCCAACTTCTTCCCATTCCAATCTGAGACACTTCCTATAGCATGAGAAGGGATATCCAACTCCTTCCCAATCCAAACCTGAGACCCTTTGTATGGCATGAGATGTGATATCCAACTCCTTGCCATTCAAATCCTGAGACCCTTCCTATAGCATGAGAAGGGATATCCAACTCCTTCCCAATCCAATCCTGAGACCCTTCCGATAGCAGCGACGTGATATCTCAATGCTTCTACCAAACCTGAGACCCTTCCTTTAGCATGAGATGTGATATCCAAATCCTTCACATTCCAATCCTGAGACCCTTCCTATAGCATGAGATGTGATATCTCAATGCTTCTAATACCAAACCTGAGATCCTTCCTATAACATGAGATGTGATATCCAATTCCTTCCCATTCCAAACCTGAGACCCTTCCTATTGGATGAGATGTGATATCCAACTCCTTCCCATTCCAACCCTGAGACCCTTCCTATAGCATGAGATGTGATGTCTCAATGCTTCTAATACCAAACCTGAGATCCTTCCTATAACATGAGATGTGATATCCAACTCCTTCCATTCCAATCCTGAGACCTGTCCTATAGCATGAGATGTGATATCTCAATGCTTATACCAAACCTGAGACCCTTCCTATAGCATGAGATGTGATATCCAACTGCTTCCCATTCCAATCCTGAGACCCTTCCTATAGCATGAGATGTGATATCTCAATGCTTCTAATACCAAACCTGAGATCCTTCCTCTAACATGAAATGTGATATCCAACTCCTTCCCTTTCCAAACCTAAGAGCCTATCTATAGCATGAGATGTGATATCCAAGTCCTTCACATTCCAACCCTTAGACCCTTCCTACAGCATGCAATATGATATCTCAATGATTCTAATAACAAACCTGAGACCCGTCCTATAACATGAGATGGGATATCCAACTCCTTCCCATTCCAATCCTGAGACACTTCCGATAGCAGAGATGTGATATCTCAATGCTTATACCAAACCTGAGACCCTTCCTATAACATGAGATGTGATATCCAAATCCTTCTCGTTCCAAACCTGAGACCCTTCCTTTAGCATGAGATGTGATATCCAGCTCCTTCCCATTCCAATCCTGAGACACTTCCGATAGCATGAGATGTGATATCTCAATACTTCTAATATCAAAACTGAGACCCTCCCTATAGCATGAGATGTGATATCTCAATGCTTATACCAAACCTGAGAGCCTACCTATAACATGAGATGTGATATCCAAGTCCATCCCATTCCAATCCTTAGACCCTTCCTACAGCATGCGATGTGATATCTCAATGATTCTAATACCAAACCAGAGACTCTTCCTATAACATGAGATGGGATATCCAACTCCTTCCCATTCCAATCCTGAGCCGCTTCCGATAGCAGAGATGTGATATCTCAATGCTTATACCAAACCTGAGACCCTTCCTATAACATGAGATGTGATATCCAACTCCTTCCCGTTCCAAACCTGAGACACTAACTATAGCATATGTGATATCCAACTCCTTCCCATTCCAAACATGAGACCCTTCCTATAGCAAGAAAGTAATATCCAACTCCTACCCATTCCAATCCTGAGACCCTTCCTATAGCAAGAGATGTGATATCCAAATCCTTCCCATTCCAATCCTGAGACCCTTCCTATAACATGAGATGTGATATCCAACTTCTTCCCATTCCAACCTGAGACACTTCCTATAGCATGAGAAGGGATATCCAACTCCTTCCCAATCCAAACCTGAGACCCTTTGTATGGCATGAGATGTGATATCCAACTCCTTGCCATTCAAATCCTGAGACCCTTCCTATAGCATGAGAAGGGATATCCAACTCCTTCCCAATCCAATCCTGAGACCCTTCCGATAGCAGCGACGTGATATCTCAATGCTTCTACCAAACCTGAGACCCTTCCTTTAGCATGAGATGTGATATCCAAATCCTTCACATTCCAATCCTGAGACCCTTCCTATAGCATGAGATGTGATATCTCAATGCTTCTAATACCAAACCTGAGATCCTTCCTATAACATGAGATGTGATATCCAATTCCTTCCCATTCCAAACCTGAGACCCTTCCTATTGGATGAGATGTGATATCCAACTCCTTCCCATTCCAACCCTGAGACCCTTCCTATAGCATGAGATGTGATGTCTCAATGCTTCTAATACCAAACCTGAGATCCTTCCTATAACATGAGATGTGATATCCAACTCCTTCCATTCCAATCCTGAGACCTGTCCTATAGCATGAGATGTGATATCTCAATGCTTATACCAAACCTGAGACCCTTCCTATAGCATGAGATGTGATATCCAACTGCTTCCCATTCCAATCCTGAGACCCTTCCTATAGCATGAGATGTGATATCTCAATGCTTCTAATACCAAACCTGAGATCCTTCCTCTAACATGAAATGTGATATCCAACTCCTTCCCTTTCCAAACCTAAGAGCCTATCTATAGCATGAGATGTGATATCCAAGTCCTTCACATTCCAACCCTTAGACCCTTCCTACAGCATGCAATATGATATCTCAATGATTCTAATAACAAACCTGAGACCCGTCCTATAACATGAGATGGGATATCCAACTCCTTCCCATTCCAATCCTGAGACACTTCCGATAGCAGAGATGTGATATCTCAATGCTTATACCAAACCTGAGACCCTTCCTATAACATGAGATGTGATATCCAAATCCTTCTCGTTCCAAACCTGAGACCCTTCCTTTAGCATGAGATGTGATATCCAGCTCCTTCCCATTCCAATCCTGAGACACTTCCGATAGCAGAGATGTGATATCTCAATGCTTATACCAAACCTGAGACCCTTCCTATAACATGATATGTGATATCTAAGTCCTTCCCATTCCAATCCTGAGACCCTCCCTATATCATGAGATGTGATATCCAACTCCTTCCCATTCCAATCCTGAGACCCTTCCTATAGCATGAGATATGATATCTCAATACTTCTAATACCAAACGTGAGATCCTTCCGATAACATGAGATGTGATATCCAAATCCTTCCCCTTCCAAACCTGAGACCCTCCCTTTAGCATGAAATGTGATATCCAACTCCTTCCTATTCCAATCGTGAGACTCTTCTGATAGCATGAGATGTGATATCTCAATGCTTCTAATACCAAACCTGAGATCCTTCCGATAGCATGAGATGTGATATCTCAATGCTTCTAATACCAAACCTGAGATCCTTCCTATAACATGAGATGTGATATCCAAATCCTTCCCCTTCCAAACCTGAGACCCTCCCTTTAGCATGAGATGTGATATCTAACTCCTTCCCATTCCATTCCTGAGACCCTTCTGATAGCATGAGATGTGATATCTCAATGCCTCTAATACCAAACCTGAGATCCTACCTCTAACATGAAATGAGATATCCAACTCTTTCCCCTTCCAAACCTGAGAGCCTTCCTATAGCATGAGATGTGATATCCAAGTCCTTCCCATTCCAATACTGAGACCCTTCCTATAGCTTGAGATGTGATATCCAACTCCTTCCCATTCCAATTCTGAGACCCTTCCTATAGCATGAGATGTGATATCTCAATGCTTATACCAAACCTGAGAGCCTACCTATAGCATGAGATGTGATATCCAAGTCCATCCCATTCCAATCCTTAGACCCTTCCTACAGCATGCGATGTGAATATCTCAATGATTCTAATACCAAACCAGAGACTCTTCCTATAACATGAGATGGGATATCCAACTCCTTCCCATTCCAATTCTGAGACCCTTCCTATACTGAGACTTGATATCTCAATGCTTCTAATACCAAACCTGAGACCCGTAATATAACATGAGATGTGATATCCAAATCCTTCCCCTTCCAAACCTTAGACCCGTCCTTTATCATGAGATGTGATATCCAACTCCTTCCCATTCCAATCCTGAGACCCTTCCGATATCATGAGATGTGATATCTCAAAGCTTCTAATATCAAACTTGAGACCCTCCCTATAGCATGAGATGTGATATCCAAGTCCTTCCCATTCCAATCCTGAGACCCTTCCTATAGCATGAGATGTGATATCTCAATGCTTCTAATACCAAACCTGAGACCCTTCCTATAACATGAGATGGGAATATCCAACTCCTTCCCATTCCAATCTTGAGACCCTTCCGATAGCAGAGATGTGATATCTCAATGCTTATACCACACCTGAGATCCTTCCTATAACATGAGATGTGATATCCAACTCCTTCCCATTCCAATCCTGAGACACTTCCTATAGCATGAGATGTGATATCTCACTGCTTATACCAAACCTGAGACCCATCCCATAGCAGGAGATATGATATCCAACTCCTTCCCATTCCAATCCTCAGACCCTTCCTATAGCATGAGATGTGATATCTCAATGCTTCTAATGTCAAACTTGAGACCCTACCTATAGCATGAGATGTGATATCCAAGTCCTTCCCATTCCAATCCTGAGACACTTCCTATAGCATGAGATGTGATATCTCAATGCTTCTAATACCAAACCTGAGACTCTTCCTATAACATGAGATGGGATATCCAACTCCTTCCAATTCCAATCCTGAGACCCTTTTGATAGCAGAGATGTGATATCTCAATGTTTATACCAAACCTGAGACCCTTCCTACGGCATGAGATGTCATATTCAACTCCTTCCCATTCCAATCCTGAGACCCTTCCTATAGCATGAGATTTGATATCCAACTCCTTCCCATTCCAATCCTGAGACCCTTCCTATAGCATGAGATGTGATGTCTCAATGCTTCTAATACCAAACCTGAGATCCTTCCTATAACATGAGATGTGATATCCAACTCCTTCCATTCCAATCCTGAGACCCTTCCTATAGCATGAGATGTGATATCTCAATGCTTATACCAAACCTGAGACCCTTCCTATAGCATGAGATGTGATATCCAACTCCTTCCCATTCCAATCCTGAGACCCTTCCTATAGCCTGAGATGTGATATCCAATTCCTTCCCATTCCAATCCTGAGACCCTTCCTATAGCATGAGATGTGATATCTCAATGCTTATACCAAACCTGAGAGCCTACCTATAACATGAGATGTGATATCCAAGTCCATCCCATTCCAATCCTTATACCCTTCCTACAGCATGCGATGTGATATCTCAATGATTCTAATACCAAACCAGAGACTCTTCCTATAACATGAGATGGGATATCCAACTCCTTCCCATTCCAATCCTGAGCCGCTTCCGATAGCAGAGATGTGATATCTCAATGCTTATACCAAACCTGAGACCCTTCCTATAACATGAGATGTGATATCCAACTCCTTCCCGTTCCAAACCTGAGACACTAACTATAGCATATGTGATATCCAACTCCTTCCCATTCCAAACATGAGACCCTTCCTATAGCAAGAAAGTAATATCCAACTCCTACCCATTCCAATCCTGAGACCCTTCCTATAGCAAGAGATGTGATATCCAAATCCTTCCCATCCCAATCCTGAGACCCTTCCTATAACATGAGATGTGATATCCAACTCCTTCCCATTCCAACCTGAGACACTTCCTATAGCATGAGAAGGGATATCCAACTCCTTCCCAATCCAATCCTGAGACCCTTCCGATAGCAGAGATGTGATATCTCAATGCTTATACCAAACCTGAGACCCTTCCTATGGCATGAGATGTGATATCCAACTCCTTGCCATTCAAATCCTGAGACCCTTCCTATAGCATGAGAAGGGATATCCAACTCCTTCCCAATCCAATCCTGAGACCCTTCCGATAGCAGCGACGTGATATCTCAATGCTTCTACCAAACCTGAGACCCTTCCTTTAGCATGAGATGTGATATCCAAATCCTTCACATTCCAATCCTGAGACCCTTCCTATAGCATGAGATGTGATATCTCAATGCTTCTAATACCAAACCTGAGATCCTTCCTATAACATGAGATGTGATATCCAATTCCTTCCCATTCCAAACCTGAGACCCTTCCTATTGGATGAGATGTGATATCCAACTCCTTCCTATTCCAACCCTGACACCCTTCCTATAGCATGAGATGTGATGTCTCAATGCTTCTAATACCAAACCTGAGATCCTTCCTATAACATGAGATGTGATATCCAACTCCTTCCATTCCAATCCTGAGACCCGTCCTATAGCATGAGATGTGATATCTCAATGCTTATACCAAACCTGAGACCCTTCCTATAGCATGAGATGTCATATCCAACTGCTTCCCATTCCAATCCTGAGACCCTTCCTATAGCATGAGATGTGATATCTCAATGCTTCTAATACCAAACCTGAGATCCTTCCTCTAACATGAAATGTGATATCCAACTCCTTCCCTTTCCAAACCTAAGAGCCTATCTATAGCATGAGATGTGATATCCAAGTCCTTCACATTCCAACCCTTAGACCCTTCCTACAGCATGCAATATGATATCTCAATGATTCTAATCACAAACCTGAGACCCGTCCTATAACATGAGATGGGATATCCAACTCCTTCCCATTCCAATCCTGAGACACTTCCGATAGCAGAGATGTGATATCTCAATGCTTATACCAAACCTGAGACCCTTCCTATAACATGAGATGTGATATCCAAATCCTTCTCGTTCCAAACCTGAGACCCTTCCTTTAGCATGAGATGTGATATCTAGCTCCTTCCCATTCCAATCCTGAGACACTTCCGATAGCATGAGATGTGATATCTCAATGCTTCTAATATCAAAACTGAGACCCTCCCTATAGCATGATATGTGATATCTAAGTCCTTCCCATTCCAATCCTGAGACCCTCCCTATAGCATGAGATGTGATATCCAACTCCTTCCCATTCCAATCCTGAGACCCTTCCTATAGCATGAGATATGATATCTCAATACTTCTAATACCAAACGTGAGATCCTTCCGATAACATGAGATGTGATATCCAAATCCTTCCCCTTCCAAACCTGAGACCCTCCCTTTAGCATGAAATGTGATATCCAACTCCTTCCTATTCCAATCCTGAGACTCTTCTGATAGCATGAGATGCGATATCTCAATGCTTCTAATACCAAACCTGAGATCCTTCCGATAGCATGAGATGTGATATCTCAATGCTTCTAATACCAAACCTGAGATCCTTCCTATAACATGAGATGTGATATCCAAATCCTTCCCCTTCCAAACCTGAGACCCTCCCTTTAGCATGAGATGTGATATCTCAATGCTTATACCAAACCTGAGACCCTTCCTATAGCATATGTCATATCCAACTGCTTCCCATTCCAATCCTGAGACCCTTCCTATAGCATAAGATGTGATATCTCAATGCTTCTAATACCAAACCTGAGATCCTTCCTCTAACATGAAATGTGATATCCAACTCCTTCCCTTTCCAAACCTAAGAGCCTATCTATAGCATGAGATGTGATATCCAAGTCCTTCACATTCCAACCCTTAGACCCTTCCTACAGCCTGCAATATGATATCTCAATGATTCTAATAACAAACCTGAGACCCGTCCTATAACATGAGATGGGATATCCAACTCCTTCCCATTCCAATCCTGAGACACTTCCGATAGCAGAGATGTGATATCTCAATGCTTATACCAAACCTGAGACCCTTCCTATAACATGAGATGTGATATCCAAATCCTTCTCGTTCCAAACCTGAGACCCTTCCTTTAGCATGAGATGTGATATCCAGCTCCTTCCCATTCCAATCCTGAGACACTTCCGATAGCATGAGATGTGATATCTCAATGCTTCTAATATCAAAACTGAGACCCTCCCTATAGCCTGATATGTGATATCTAAGTCCTTCCCATTCCAATCCTGAGACCCTCCCTATAGCATGAGATGTGATATCCAACTCCTTCCCATTCCAATCCTGAGACCCTTCCTATAGCATGAGATATGATATCTCAATACTTCTAATACCAAACGTGAGATCCTTCCGATAACATGAGATGTGATATCCAAATCCTTCCCCTTCCAAACCTGAGACCCTCCCTTTAGCATGAAATGTAATATCCAACTCCTTCCTATTCCAATCCTGAGACTCTTCTGATAGCATGAGATGTGATATCTCAATGCTTCTAATACCAAACCTGAGATCCTTCCGATAGCATGAGATGTGATATCTCAATGCTTCTAATACCAAACCTGAGATCCTTCCTATAACATGAGATGTGATATCCAAATCCTTCCCCTTCCAAACCTGAGACCCTCCCTTTAGCATGAGATGTGATATCTAACTCCTTCCCATTCCATTCCTGAGACCCTTCTGATAGCATGAGATGTGATATCTCAATGCCTCTAATACCAAACCTGAGATCCTACCTCTAACATGAAATGAGATATCCAACTCTTTCCCCTTCCAAACCTGAGAGCCTTCCTATAGCATGAGATGTGATATCCAAGTCCTTCCCATTCCAATACTGAGACCCTTCCTATAGCTTGAGATGTGATATCCAACTCCTTCCCATTCCAATTCTGAGACCCTTCCTATAGCATGAGATGTGATATCTCAATGCTTATACCAAACCTGAGAGCCTACCTATAGCATGAGATGTGATATCCAAGTCCATCCCATTCCAATCCTTAGACCCTTCCTACAGCATGCGATGTGAATATCTCAATGATTCTAATACCAAACCAGAGACTCTTCCTATAACATGAGATGGGATATCCAACTCCTTCCCATTCCAATTATGAGACCCTTCCTATACTATGAGACTTGATATCTCAATGCTTCTAATACCAAACCTGAGACCCGTAATATAACATGAGATGTGATATCCAAATCCTTCCCCTTCCAAACCTTAGACCCTTCCTTTATCATGAGATGTGATATCCAACTCCTTCCCATTCCAATCCTGAGACCCTTCCGATATCATGAGATGTGATATCTCAAAGCTTCTAATATCAAACTTGAGACCCTCCCTATAGCATGAGATGTGATATCCAAGTCCTTCCCATTCCAATCCTGAGACCCTTCCTATAGCATGAGATGTGATATCTCAATGCTTCTAATACCAAACCTGAGACCCTTCCTATAACATGAGATGGGAATATCCAACTCCTTCCCATTCCAATCTTGAGACCCTTCCGATAGCAGAGATGTGATATCTCAATGCTTATACCACACCTGAGATCCTTCCTATAACATGAGATGTGATATCCAACTCCTTCCCATTCCAATCCTGAGACACTTCCTATAGCATGAGATGTGATATCTCACTGCTTATACCAAACCTGAGACCCTTCCCATAGCAGGAGATGTGATATCCAAATCCTTCCCATTCCAATCCTCAGACCCTTCCTATAGCATGAGATGTGATGTCTCAATGCTTCTAATACCAAACCTGAGACCCTTCCTACGGCATGAGATGTCATATTCAACTCCTTCCCATTCCAATCCTGAGACCCTTCCTATAGCATGAGATGTGATGTCTCAATGCTTCTAATACCAAACCTGAGATCCTTCCTATAACATGAGATGTGATATCCAACTCCTTCCATTCCAATCCTGAGACCCTTCCTATAGCATGAGATGTGATATCTCAATGCTTATACCAAACCTGAGACCCTTCCTATAGCATGAGATGTGATATCCAACTCCTTCCCATTCCAATCCTGAGACCCTTCCTATAGCATGAGATGATATCTCAATGCCTCTAATACCAAACCTGAGATCCTTCCTCTAACATGAAATGTGATATCCAACTCCTTCACTTTCCAAACCTGAGAGCCTATCTATAGCATGAGATGTGATATCCAAGTCCTTCCCATTCCAATCCTTAGACCCTTCCTATAGCATGAGATGTGATGTCTCAATGCTTCTAATACCAAACCTGAGATCCTTCCTATAACATGAGATGTGATATCCAACTCCTTCCATTCCAATCCTGAGACCCTTCCTATAGCATGAGATGTGATATCTCAATGCTTCTAATACCAAACCTGAGACCCTTCCTATAACATGAGATGGGAATATCCAACTCCTTCCCATTCCAATCTTGAGACCCTTCCGATAGCAGAGATGTGATATCTCAATGCTTATACCACACCTGAGATCCTTCCTATAACATGAGATGTGATATCCAACTCCTTCCCATTCCAATCCTGAGACACTTCCTATAGCATGAGATGTGATATCTCACTGCTTATACCAAACCTGAGACCCTTCCCATAGCAGGAGATATGATATCCAACTCCTTCCCATTCCAATCCTCAGACCCTTCCTATAGCATGAGATGTGATATCTCAATGCTTCTAATGTCAAACTTGAGACCCTACCTATAGCATGAGATGTGATATCCAAGTCCTTCCCATTCCAATCCTGAGACACTTCCTATAGCATGAGATGTGATATCTCAATGCTTCTAATACCAAACCTGAGACTCTTCCTATAACATGAGATGGGATATCCAACTCCTTCCAATTCCAATCCTGAGACCCTTTTGATAGCAGAGATGTGATATCTCAATGTTTATACCAAACCTGAGACCCTTCCTACGGCATGAGATGTCATATTCAACTCCTTCCCATTCCAATCCTGAGACCCTTCCTATAGCATGAGATTTGATATCCAACTCCTTCCCATTCCAATCCTGAGACCCTTCCTATAGCATGAGATGTGATGTCTCAATGCTTCTAATACCAAACCTGAGATCCTTCCTATAACATGAGATGTGATATCCAACTCCTTCCATTCCAATCCTGAGACCCTTCCTATAGCATGAGATGTGATATCTCAATGCTTATACCAAACCTGAGACCCTTCCTATAGCATGAGATGTGATATCCAACTCCTTCCCATTCCAATCCTGAGACCCTTCCTATAGCCTGAGATGTGATATCCAATTCCTTCCCATTCCAATCCTGAGACCCTTCCTATAGCATGAGATGTGATATCTCAATGCTTATACCAAACCTGAGAGCCTACCTATAACATGAGATGTGATATCCAAGTCCATCCCATTCCAATCCTTATACCCTTCCTACAGCATGCGATGTGATATCTCAATGATTCTAATACCAAACCAGAGACTCTTCCTATAACATGAGATGGGATATCCAACTCCTTCCCATTCCAATCCTGAGCCGCTTCCGATAGCAGAGATGTGATATCTCAATGCTTATACCAAACCTGAGACCCTTCCTATAACATGAGATGTGATATCCAACTCCTTCCCGTTCCAAACCTGAGACACTAACTATAGCATATGTGATATCCAACTCCTTCCCATTCCAAACATGAGACCCTTCCTATAGCAAGAAAGTAATATCCAACTCCTACCCATTCCAATCCTGAGACCCTTCCTATAGCAAGAGATGTGATATCCAAATCCTTCCCATCCCAATCCTGAGACCCTTCCTATAACATGAGATGTGATATCCAACTCCTTCCCATTCCAACCTGAGACACTTCCTATAGCATGAGAAGGGATATCCAACTCCTTCCCAATCCAATCCTGAGACCCTTCCGATAGCAGAGATGTGATATCTCAATGCTTATACCAAACCTGAGACCCTTCCTATGGCATGAGATGTGATATCCAACTCCTTGCCATTCAAATCCTGAGACCCTTCCTATAGCATGAGAAGGGATATCCAACTCCTTCCCAATCCAATCCTGAGACCCTTCCGATAGCAGCGACGTGATATCTCAATGCTTCTACCAAACCTGAGACCCTTCCTTTAGCATGAGATGTGATATCCAAATCCTTCACATTCCAATCCTGAGACCCTTCCTATAGCATGAGATGTGATATCTCAATGCTTCTAATACCAAACCTGAGATCCTTCCTATAACATGAGATGTGATATCCAATTCCTTCCCATTCCAAACCTGAGACCCTTCCTATTGGATGAGATGTGATATCCAACTCCTTCCTATTCCAACCCTGACACCCTTCCTATAGCATGAGATGTGATGTCTCAATGCTTCTAATACCAAACCTGAGATCCTTCCTATAACATGAGATGTGATATCCAACTCCTTCCATTCCAATCCTGAGACCCGTCCTATAGCATGAGATGTGATATCTCAATGCTTATACCAAACCTGAGACCCTTCCTATAGCATGAGATGTCATATCCAACTGCTTCCCATTCCAATCCTGAGACCCTTCCTATAGCATGAGATGTGATATCTCAATGCTTCTAATACCAAACCTGAGATCCTTCCTCTAACATGAAATGTGATATCCAACTCCTTCCCTTTCCAAACCTAAGAGCCTATCTATAGCATGAGATGTGATATCCAAGTCCTTCACATTCCAACCCTTAGACCCTTCCTACAGCATGCAATATGATATCTCAATGATTCTAATCACAAACCTGAGACCCGTCCTATAACATGAGATGGGATATCCAACTCCTTCCCATTCCAATCCTGAGACACTTCCGATAGCAGAGATGTGATTTCTCAATGCTTATACCAAACCTGAGACCCTTCCTATAACATGAGATGTGATATCCAAATCCTTCTCGTTCCAAACCTGAGACCCTTCCTTTAGCATGAGATGTGATATCTAGCTCCTTCCCATTCCAATCCTGAGACACTTCCGATAGCATGAGATGTGATATCTCAATGCTTCTAATATCAAAACTGAGACCCTCCCTATAGCATGATATGTGATATCTAAGTCCTTCCCATTCCAATCCTGAGACCCTCCCTATAGCATGAGATGTGATATCCAACTCCTTCCCATTCCAATCCTGAGACCCTTCCTATAGCATGAGATATGATATCTCAATACTTCTAATACCAAACGTGAGATCCTTCCGATAACATGAGATGTGATATCCAAATCCTTCCCCTTCCAAACCTGAGACCCTCCCTTTAGCATGAAATGTGATATCCAACTCCTTCCTATTCCAATCCTGAGACTCTTCTGATAGCATGAGATGCGATATCTCAATGCTTCTAATACCAAACCTGAGATCCTTCCGATAGCATGAGATGTGATATCTCAATGCTTCTAATACCAAACCTGAGATCCTTCCTATAACATGAGATGTGATATCCAAATCCTTCCCCTTCCAAACCTGAGACCCTCCCTTTAGCATGAGATGTGATATCTCAATGCTTATACCAAACCTGAGACCCTTCCTATAGCATATGTCATATCCAACTGCTTCCCATTCCAATCCTGAGACCCTTCCTATAGCATAAGATGTGATATCTCAATGCTTCTAATACCAAACCTGAGATCCTTCCTCTAACATGAAATGTGATATCCAACTCCTTCCCTTTCCAAACCTAAGAGCCTATCTATAGCATGAGATGTGATATCCAAGTCCTTCACATTCCAACCCTTAGACCCTTCCTACAGCCTGCAATATGATATCTCAATGATTCTAATAACAAACCTGAGACCCGTCCTATAACATGAGATGGGATATCCAACTCCTTCCCATTCCAATCCTGAGACACTTCCGATAGCAGAGATGTGATATCTCAATGCTTATACCAAACCTGAGACCCTTCCTATAACATGAGATGTGATATCCAAATCCTTCTCGTTCCAAACCTGAGACCCTTCCTTTAGCATGAGATGTGATATCCAGCTCCTTCCCATTCCAATCCTGAGACACTTCCGATAGCATGAGATGTGATATCTCAATGCTTCTAATATCAAAACTGAGACCCTCCCTATAGCATGATATGTGATATCTAAGTCCTTCCCATTCCAATCCTGAGACCCTCCCTATAGCATGAGATGTGATATCCAACTCCTTCCCATTCCAATCCTGAGACCCTTCCTATAGCATGAGATATGATATCTCAATACTTCTAATACCAAACGTGAGATCCTTCCGATAACATGAGATGTGATATCCAAATCTTTCCCCTTCCAAACCTGAGACCCTCCCTTTAGCATGAAATGTAATATCCAACTCCTTCCTATTCCAATCCTGAGACTCTTCTGATAGCATGAGATGTGATATCTCAATGCTTCTAATACCAAACCTGAGATCCTTCCGATAGCATGAGATGTGATATCTCAATGCTTCTAATACCAAACCTGAGATCCTTCCAATAACATGAGATGTGATATCCAAATCCTTCCCCTTCCAAACCTGAGACCCTCCCTTTAGCATGAGATGTGATATCTAACTCCTTCCCATTCCATTCCTGAGACCCTTCTGATAGCATGAGATGTGATATCTCAATGCCTCTAATACCAAACCTGAGATCCTACCTCTAACATGAAATGAGATATCCAACTCTTTCCCCTTCCAAACCTGAGAGCCTTCCTATAGCATGAGATGTGATATCCAAGTCCTTCCCATTCCAATACTGAGACCCTTCCTATAGCTTGAGATGTGATATCCAACTCCTTCCCATTCCAATTCTGAGACCCTTCCTATAGCATGAGATGTGATATCTCAATGCTTATACCAAACCTGAGAGCCTACCTATAGCATGAGATGTGATATCCAAGTCCATCCCATTCCAATCCTTAGACCCTTCCTACAGCATGCGATGTGAATATCTCAATGATTCTAATACCAAACCAGAGACTCTTCCTATAACATGAGATGGGATATCCAACTCCTTCCCATTCCAATTATGAGACCCTTCCTATACTATGAGACTTGATATCTCAATGCTTCTAATACCAAACCTGAGACCCGTAATATAACATGAGATGTGATATCCAAATCCTTCCCCTTCCAAACCTTAGACCCTTCCTTTATCATGAGATGTGATATCCAACTCCTTCCCATTCCAATCCTGAGACCCTTCCGATATCATGAGATGTGATATCTCAAAGCTTCTATCAAACTTGAGACCCTCCCTATAGCATGAGATGTGATATCCAAGTCCTTCCCATTCCAATCCTGAGACCCTTCCTATAGCATGAGATGTGATATCTCAATGCTTCTAATACCAAACCTGAGACCCTTCCTATAACATGAGATGGGAATATCCAACTCCTTCCCATTCCAATCTTGAGACCCTTCCGATAGCAGAGATGTGATATCTCAATGCTTATACCACACCTGAGATCCTTCCTATAACATGAGATGTGATATCCAACTCCTTCCCATTCCAATCCTGAGACACTTCCTATAGCATGAGATGTGATATCTCACTGCTTATACCAAACCTGAGACCCTTCCCATAGCAGGAGATGTGATATCCAAATCCTTCCCATTCCAATCCTCAGACCCTTCCTATAGCATGAGATGTGATGTCTCAATGCTTCTAATACCAAACCTGAGACCCTTCCTACGGCATGAGATGTCATATTCAACTCCTTCCCATTCCAATCCTGAGACCCTTCCTATAGCATGAGATGTGATGTCTCAATGCTTCTAATACCAAACCTGAGATCCTTCCTATAACATGAGATGTGATATCCAACTCCTTCCATTCCAATCCTGAGACCCTTCCTGTAGCATGAGATGTGATATCTCAATGCTTATACCAAACCTGAGACCCTTCCTATAGCATGAGATGTGATATCCAACTCCTTCCCATTCCAATCCTGAGACCCTTCCTATAGCATGAGATGATATCTCAATGCCTCTAATACCAAACCTGAGATCCTTCCTCTAACATGAAATGTGATATCCAACTCCTTCACTTTCCAAACCTGAGAGCCTATCTATAGCATGAGATGTGATATCCAAGTCCTTCCCATTCCAATCCTTAGACCCTTCCTATAGCATGAGATGTGATGTCTCAATGCTTCTAATACCAAACCTGAGATCCTTCCTATAACATGAGATGTGATATCCAACTCCTTCCATTCCAATCCTGAGACCCTTCCTATAGCATGAGATGTGATATCTCAATGCTTCTAATACCAAACCTGAGACCCTTCCTATAACATGAGATGGGAATATCCAACTCCTTCCCATTCCAATCTTGAGACCCTTCCGATAGCAGAGATGTGATATCTCAATGCTTATACCACACCTGAGATCCTTCCTATAACATGAGATGTGATATCCAACTCCTTCCCATTCCAATCCTGAGACACTTCCTATAGCATGAGATGTGATATCTCACTGCTTATACCAAACCTGAGACCCTTCCCATAGCAGGAGATGTGATATCCAAATCCTTCCCATTCCAATCCTCAGACCCTTCCTATAGCATGAGATGTGATGTCTCAATGCTTCTAATACCAAACCTGAGACCCTTCCTACGGCATGAGATGTCATATTCAACTCCTTCCCATTCCAATCCTGAGACCCTTCCTATAGCATGAGATGTGATGTCTCAATGCTTCTAATACCAAACCTGAGATCCTTCCTATAACATGAGATGTGATATCCAACTCCTTCCATTCCAATCCTGAGACCCTTCCTATAGCATGAGATGTGATATCTCAATGCTTATACCAAACCTGAGACCCTTCCTATAGCATGAGATGTGATATCCAACTCCTTCCCATTCCAATCCTGAGACCCTTCCTATAGCATGAGATGTGATATCTCAATGCCTCTAATACCAAACCTGAGATCCTTCCTCTAACATGAAATGTGATATCCAACTCCTTCACTTTCCAAACCTGAGAGCCTATCTATAGCATGAGATGTGATATCCAAGTCCTTCCCATTCCAATCCTTAGACCCTTCCTACAGCATGCAATATGATATCTCAATGATTCTAATAAAAAACCTGAGACCCGTCCTATAACATGAGATGGGATATCCAACTCCTTCCCATTCCAATCCTGAGACACGTCCGATAGCAGAGATGTGATATCTCAATGTTTATACCAAACCTGAGACCCTTCCTATAACATGAGATGTGATATCCAACTCCTTCCCGTTCCAAACCTGAGACCCTTCCTTTAGCATGAGATGTGATATCCAACTCCTTCCCATTCCAATCCTGAGACACTTCTGATAGCATACGATGTGATATCTCAATGCTTCTAATATCAAAACTGAGACCCTCCCTATAGCATATGTGATATCTAAGTCCTTCCCATTCCAATCCTGAGACCCTTCCTATAGCATGAGATGTGATATCTCAATGCTTCTACCAAACCTGAGACCCTTCCTTTAGCATGAGATGTGATATCCAACTCCTTCCCATTCCAATCCTGAGACCCTTCCTACAGCATGAGATGTGATATCTCAATACTTCTAATACCAAACCTGAGATCCTTCCGATAACATGAGATGTGATATCTCAATACTTCTAATACCAAACCTGAGATCCATCCTATAACATGAGATGTGATATCCAAATCCTTCCCCTTCCAAACCTGAGACCCTCCCTTTAGCATGAGATGTGATATCCAACTCCTTCCCATTCCAATCCTGAGACCCTTCTGATAGCATAAGATATGATATCTCAATGCTTCTATACCAAACCTGAGATCCTTCTGATAGCATGAGATGTGATATCTCAATACTTCTAATACCAAACCTGAGATCCATCCTATAACATGAAATGTGATATCCAACTCTTTCCCCTTGCAAACCTGAGAGCCTTCCTATAGCATGAGATGTGATATCCAAGTCCTTCCCATTCCAATCCTGAGACCCTTCCTATAACATGAGATGTGATATCCAACTCCTTCCCATTCCAACCTGAGACCCTTCCTATAGCATGAGATGGGATATCCAACTCCTTCCAAATCCAATCCCGATACCCTTCCGATAGCATGAGATGTGATATCCCAATGCTTCTACCAAACCTGAGACCCATATTATGGCATGAGATGTGATATCAAACTCCTTCCCATTCTAATCCTAAGACCCTTCCTATACCATGAGACTTGATATCTCAATGCTTCTAATACCAAACCTGAGACCCGTCCTATAACATGAGATGTGATATCCAAATCCTTCCCCTTCCAAACCTTAGACCCTTCCTTTATCATGAGATGTGATATCCAACTCCTTCCCATTCCAATCTTGAGACCCTTCCGATATCATGAAATGTGATATCTCAATGCTTCTATCAAACTTGAGACCCTCCCTATAGCATGAGATGTGATATCCAAGTCCTTCCCATTCCAATCCTGAGACCCTTCCTATAGCATGAGATGTGATATCTCAATGCTTCTAATACCAAACCTGAGACCCTTCCTATAACATGAGATGGGAATATCCAACTCCTTCCCATTCCAATCCTTAGACCCTTCCTACAGCATGCAATATGATATCTCAATGATTTTAATAAAAAACCTGAGACCCGTCCTATAACATGAGATGGGATATCCAACTCCTTCCCATTCCAATCCTGAGACACTTCCGATGGTAGAGATGTGATATCTCAATGTTTATACCAAACCTGAGACCCTTCCTATAACATGAGATGTGATATCCAACTCCATCCCATTCCAATCCTGAGACCCTTCTCATAGCATAAGATATGATATCTCAATGCTTCTATACCAAACATGAGATCCTTCTGATAGCATGAGATGTGATATCTCAATGCTTCTAATACCAAACCTGAGATCCTACCTCTAACATGAAATGTGATATCCAACTCTTTCCCCTTGCAAACCTGAGAGCCTTCCTATAGCATGAGATGTGATATCCAAGTCCTTCCCATTCCAATCCTGAGACCCTTCCTATAACATGAGATGTGATATCCAACTCCTTCCCATTCCAACCTGAGACCCTTCCTATAGCATGAGATGGGATATCCAACTCCTTCCAAATCCAATCCCGATACCCTTCCGATAGCATGAGATGTGATATCCCAATGCTTCTACCAAACCTGAGACCCATATTATGGCATGAGATGTGATATCAAACTCCTTCCCATTCTAATCCTGAGACCCTTCCTATACCATGAGACTTGATATCTCAATGCTTCTAATACCAAACCTGAGACCCGTCCTATAACATGAGATGTGATATCCAAATCCTTCCCCTTCCAAACCTTAGACCCTTCCTTTATCATGAGATGTGATATCCAACTCCTTCCCATTCCAATCTTGAGACCCTTCCGATATCATGAAATGTGATATCTCAATGCTTCTATCAAACTTGAGACCCTCCCTATAGCATGAGATGTGATATCCAAGTCCTTCCCATTCCAATCCTGAGACCCTTCCTATAGCATGAGATGTGATATCTCAATGCTTCTAATACCAAACCTGAGACCCTTCCTATAACATGAGATGGGAATATCCAACTCCTTCCCATTCCAATCCTTAGACCCTTCCTACAGCATGCAATATGATATCTCAATGATTTTAATAAAAAACCTGAGACCCGTCCTATAACATGAGATGGGATATCCAACTCCTTCCCATTCCAATCCTGAGACACTTCCGATGGTAGAGATGTGATATCCCAATGTTTATACCAAACCTGAGACCCTTCCTATAACATGAGATGTGATATCCAACTCCTTCCCATTCCAATCCTGAGACCCTTCCTATAGCATGAGATGTGATATCCAACTCCATCCCATTCCAATGCTGAGACCCTTCCTATAGCATGAGATGTGATGTCTCAATGCTTCTAATACCAAACCTGAGATCCTTCCTTTAACATGAGATGTGATATCCAACTCCTTCCATTCCAATCCTTAGACCCTTCCTACAGCATGCAATATGATATCTCAATGATTTTAATAAAAAACCTGAGACCCGTCCTATAACATGAGATGGGATATCCAACTCCTTCCCATTCCAATCCTGAGACACTTCCGATAGCAGAGATGTGATATCTCAATGTTTATACCAAACCCGAGACCCTTCCTATAACATGAGATGTGATATCCAACTCCTTCCCGTTCCAAACCTGAGACCCTTCCTTTAGCATGAGATGTGATATCCAGCTCCTTCCCATTCCAATCCTGAGACACTTCCGATAGCATGAGATGTGATATCTCAAGGCTTCTAATATCAAAACTGAGACCCTCTCTATAGCATATGTGATATCTAAGTCCTTCCCATTCCTATCCTGAGACCCTATAGCATGAGATGTGATATCTCAATGCTTATCCTTGATTCCTGTAGTAAATTGATTTCCTTTGCAGGCCGACTCCTGTCACGAATGCCTTGTCTGCATGCATTCTCCCCTGGCCATTCGCTCACCGTGGCTATTTGCCTACCCCCTTCCTCTCTCAGTGGATGGACTTCTCCATCCTTGCCTCCTACCACTCAACTCCGCCTACTTGGAGAATTCAACATGAACCTGTATGCTTCCTGACCTGGACTTTTACGAGATCTGCAACTCTTCATGTCGCTTGCCCTACACACTGCAGGGAATACTCGGGATTTTCTGATCTCAGACCTCCCCCTCTGTAACCCTCTCAACAATCCTCTCCCGTGATGATCAAGTTCTCATCTCCAAAGAAGGCTAACTGCCAGCTATTCCTCCTCAGAGGAGTTCTCCCTTTCTGTCCCTGCTCCCTGCACAGTTTCGCGTTGCAAACACTCGCTTTCCTGCTCTCTGGTTTAGACGCTTTTCCTTCTCAGAGGTCTTCTTCCTTTCTGCCCTTTTCGCGTTGCAAGTACTCGCTTCCCAGCTCTCTGGTTTAGACGCGTGTTCCCTGCCTTCTCTCCTCTTCCCGCTGCCTTCAAATCAAAAAATGAGCTCCAAAAGATACAGAGTGCTCAGAATGCTCTATAACACCCATTATTCAACATATAGCCGTAATCCGCTAGACGTATTGAAACGTGCTGTAAACTAGCAAAAACAGCTAGAAAATGTACTTTCCTCGCGTTTTTGTAAATGCTAATTCTGATGGGTTCCCATGTATGTACTGTCCGTGCGTTTGTTGTCGAATCCTGATGTTTTAACCACTGTTCTCCCATACAAGGGGGGGGGGGGGGGGTCAACGTCTACTGCTGTTCACAGGCTGAATGTATACGGCTGAAATCTTCAAGGCATTATCAGCTTTCCTGACTGTTTTGGAACGTGTATTTGCCATCTGTTAATGCAGTCGCCCTGTGTTCATCGTCCCTTCTACTTCACAGGCTGCACTCCCCTGGTGATCACATTCTCCTCTCCAGAGCAGGCTGACTACCAGCTGCTCCTCCTCATAGGCGTTCATCCTTTCTGTCCCTGCTCCCTGCACCGTTCCGCGTTGCATGTACTCGCTTCCCAGCTCTCTGGTTTAGATGCGTGTTCCCTGCCTTCTCTCCTCTTCCTACAGCCTTCCAATGAGCTCCACAAGATAGTGTTCAGAATGCTTTATAACCCCATTATTCAACATATAGCTGTAACCCGCTAGACGTATTGAAACGTGCTAAAAACGAGCAGAAACAGCTCGAAAATGTACTTTTCTCGCGTTTTGGTAAATGCGAATTCTGTTGGATTCCCATTTTGTACTCTGTTCGTGCGTTTGTTCAGTCGAATCCTGGTCTTTTGAACCACTCTTCTCCCGTACAAAGGAGGGTCAAAATGTGTTGTTCACAGGCTGAATTTATACTGCTGAAATGCTCGCTTCCCTGCGCTCTGGTTTAGATGCGTGTTCCCTGCCTTCTCTCCTCTTCCTACAGCCTTCCAATGAGCTCCACTAGATAGTGTTCAGAATGCTTTATAACCCCATTATTCAACATATAGCTGTAACCCGCTAGACGTATTGAAACGTGCTGTAAACTAGCAAAAACAGCTAGAAAATGTACTTTCCTCGCGTTTTTGTAAATGCTAATTCTGATGGGTTCCCATGTATGTACTGTCCGTGCGTTTGTTGTCGAATCCTGATGTTTTTAACCACTGTTCTCCCATACAAGGGGGGGGGGGGGGTCAACGTCTACTGCTGTTCACAGGCTGAATGTATACGGCTGAAATCTTCAAGGCATTATCAGCTTTCCTGACTGTTTTGGAACGTGTATTTGCCATCTGTTAATGCAGTCGCCCTGTGTTCATCGTCCCTTCTACTTCACAGGCTGCAATCCCCTGGTGATCACATTCTCCTCTCCAGAGCAGGCTGACTACCAGCTGCTCCTCCTCATAGGCGTTCATCCTTTCTGTCCCTGCTCCCTGCACCGTTCCGCGTTGCATGTACTCGCTTCCCAGCTCTCTGGTTTAGATGCGTGTTCCCTGCCTTCTCTCCTCTTCCTACAGCCTTCCAATGAGCTCCACAAGATAGTGTTCAGAATGCTTTATAACCCCATTATTCAACATATAGCTGTAACCCGCTAGACGTATTGAAACGTGCTAAAAACTAGCAAAAACAGCTAGAAAATGTACTTCCCTCGCGTTTTGGTAAATGCAGGGTACACGCGTCTAAACCAGAGAGCAGGGAAGCGAGCATTTCAGCAGTATAAATTCAGCCTGTGAACAACACATTTTGACCCTCCTTTGTATGGGAGAAGAGTGGTTCAACAGACCAGGCAGGATTCGACTGAACAAACGCACGAACAGAGTACAAAACGGGAATCCACCAGAATTCGCATTTACCAAAACGCGAGAAAAGTACATTTTCGAGCTGTTTCTGCTCGTTTTTTAGCACGTTTCAATACGTCTAGCGGGTTACAGCTATATGTTGAATAATGGGGTTATAAAGCATTCTGAACACTATCTTGTGGAGCTCATTGGAAGGCTGTAGGAAGAGGAGAGAAGGCAGGGAACACGCATCTAAATCAGAGAGCTGGGAAGCGAGTACATGCAACGCGGAACGGTGCAGGGAGCAGGGACAGAAAGGATGAACGCCTATGAGGAGGAGCAGCTGGTAGTCAGCCTGCTCTGGAGAGGAGAATGTGATCACCAGGGGATTGCAGCCTGTGAAGTAGAAGGGACGATGAACACAGGGCGACTGCATTAACAGATGGCAAATACACGTTCCAAAACAGTCAGGAAAGCTGATAATGCCTTGAAGATTTCAGCCGTATACATTCAGCCTGTGAACAGCAGTAGACGTTGACCCCCCCCCCCCTTGTATGGGAGAACAGTGGTTAAAAACATCAGGATTCGACAACAAACGCACGGACAGTACATACATGGGAACCCATCAGAATTAGCATTTACAAAAACGCGAGGAAAGTACATTTTCTAGCTGTTTTTGCTAGTTTACAGCACGTTTCAATACGTCTAGCGGATTACGGCTATATGTTGAATAATGGGTGTTATAGAGCATTCTGAGCACTGTGTATCTTTTGGAGCTCATTTTTTGATTTGAAGGCAGCGGGAAGAGGAGAGAAGGCAGGGAACACGCGTCTAAACCAGAGAGCTGGGAAGCGAGTACTTGCAACGCGAAAAGGGCAGAAAGGAAGAAGGCCTCTGAGAAGGAAAAGCCTCTAAACCAGAGAGCAGGAAAGCGAGTGTTTGCAACGCGAAACTGTGCAGGGAGCAGGGACAGAAAGGGAGAACTCCTCTGAGGAGGAATAGCTGGCAGTTAGCCTTCTTTGGAGATGAGAACTTGATCACCACGGGAGAGGATTGTTGAGAGGGTTACAGAGGGGGAGGTCTGAGATCAGAAAATCCCGAGTATTCCCTGCAGTGTGTAGGGCCAGCGACATGAAGAGTTGCAGATCTCGTAAAAGTCCAGGTCAGGAAGCATACAGGTTCATGTTGAATTCTCCAAGTAGGCGGAGTTGAGTGGTAGGAGGCAAGGATGGAGAAGTCCATCCACTGAGAGAGGAAGGGGGTTGGCAAATAGCCACGGTGAGCGAATGGCCAGGGGAGAATGCATGCAGACAAGGCATTCGTGACAGGAGTCGGCCTGCAAAGGAAATCAATTTACTACAGGAATCAAGGATAAGCATTGAGATATCACATCTCATGCTATAGGGTCTCAGGATTGGAATGGGAAGGACTTAGATATCACATATCATGCTATAGAGAGGGTCTCAGTTTTGATATTAGAAGCCTTGAGATATCACATCTCATGCTATCGGAAGTGTCTCAGGATTGGAATGGGAAGGAGCTGGATATCACATCTCATGCTAAAGGAAGGGTCTCAGGTTTGGAACGGGAAGGAGTTGGATATCACATCTCATGTTATAGGAAGGGTCTCGGGTTTGGTATAAACATTGAGATATCACATCTCTGCTATCGGAAGTGTCTCAGGATTGGAATGGGAAGGAGTTGGATATCCCATCTCATGTTATAGGACGGGTCTCAGGTTTTTTATTAAAATCATTGAGATATCATATTGCATGCTGTAGGAAGGGTCTAAGGATTGGAATGGAAGGAGTTGGATATCACATCTCATGTTAAAGGAAGGATCTCAGGTTTGGTATTAGAAGCATTGAGACATCACATCTCATGCTATAGGAAGGGTCTCAGGATTGGAATGGGATGGAGTTGGATATCACATCTCATGCTATAGGAAGGGTCTCAGGATTGGAATGGGAAGGAGTTGGATATCACATCTCATGTTATAGGAAGGGTCTCAGGTTTGGTATAAACATTGAGATATCACATCTCTACCATCGGAAGTGTCTCAGGATTGGAATGGGAAGGAGTTGGATATCCCATCTCATGTTATAGGACGGGTCTCAGGATTGGAATGGGAAGGACTTGGATATCACATCTCATGCTATAGGGAGGGTCTCAAGTTTGATAGAAGCATTGAGATATCACATTTCATGATATCGGAAGGGTCTCAAGATTGGAATGGGAAGGAGTTGGATATCACATCTCATGTTAAAGGAAGGATCTCAGGTTTGGTATGAGAAGCATTGAGACATCACATCTCATGCTATAGGAAGGGTCTCAGGATTGGAATGGGATGGAGTTGGATATCACATCTCATGCTATAGGAAGGGTCTCAGGATTGGAATGGGATGGAGTTGGATATCACATCTCATGCTATAGGAAGGGTCTCAGGATTGGAATGGGAAGGAGTTGGATATCCCATCTCATGTTATAGGACGGGTCTCAGGATTGGAATGGGAAGGACTTGGATATCACATCTCATGCTATAGGGAGGGTCTCAAGTTTGATAGAAGCATTGAGATATCACATTTCATGATATCGGAAGGGTCTCAAGATTGGAATGGGAAGGAGTTGGATATCACATCTCATGATAAAGGAAGGGTCTAAGGTTTGGAAGGGGAAGGATTTGGATATCACATCTCATGTTATAGGACGGGTCTCAGGTTTGGTATTAGAAGCATTGAGATATCAAGTCTCATGGTATAGGAAGGGTCTCAGGATTAGAATGGGAAGGAGTTTGATATCACATCTCATGCCATAATATGGGTCTCAGGTTTGGTAGAAGCATTGGGATATCACATCTCATGCTATCGGAAGGGTATCGGGATTGGATTTGGAAGGAGTTGGATATCCCATCTCATGCTATAGGAAGGGACTCAGGTTGGAATGGGAAGGAGTTGGATATCACATCTCATGTTATAGGAAGGGTCTCAGGATTGGAATGGGAAGGACTTGGATATCACATCTCATGCTATAGGAAGGCTCTCAGGTTTGCAAGGGGAAAGAGTTGGATATCACATTTCATGTTAGAGGTAGGATCTCAGGTTTGGTATTAGAAGCATTGAGATATCACATCTCATGCTATCAGAAGGATCTCAGGTTTGGTATAGAAGCATTGAGATATCATATCTTATGCTATCAGAAGGGTCTCAGGATTGGAATGGGATGGAGTTGGATATCACATCTCATGCTATAGGAAGGGTCTCAGGATTGGAATGGGAAGGAGTTGGATATCACATCTCATGTTATAGGAAGGGTCTCAGGTTTGGTATAAACATTGAGATATCACATCTCTACCATCGGAAGTGTCTCAGGATTGGAATGGGAAGGAGTTGGATATCCCATCTCATGTTATAGGACGGGTCTCAGGTTTTTTATTAAAATCATTGAGATATCATATTGCATGCTGTAGGAAGGGTCTAAGGATTGGAATGGGAAGGAGTTGGATATTCCCATCTCATGTTATAGGAAGGGTCTCAGGTTTGGTATTAGAAGCATTGAGATATCACATCTCATGCTATAGGAAGGGTCTCAGGATTGGAATGGGAAGGACTTGGATATCACATCTCATGCTATAGGGAGGGTCTCAAGTTTGATAGAAGCATTGAGATATCACATTTCATGATATCGGAGGGGTCTCAAGATTGGAATGGGAAGGAGTTGGATATCACATCTCATGATAAAGGAAGGGTCTAAGGTTTGGAAGGGGAAGGATTTGGATATCACATCTCATGTTATAGGACGGGTCTCAGGTTTGGTATTAGAAGCATTGAGATAACAAGTCTCATGGTATAGGAAGGGTCTCAGGATTAGAATGGGAAGGAGTTTGATATCACATCTCATGCCATAATATGGGTCTCAGGTTTGGTAGAAGCATTGGGATATCATATCTCATGCTATCGGAAGGGTATCGGGATTGGATTTGGAAGGAGTTGGATATCCCATCTCATGCTATAGGAAGGGTCTCAGGTTGGAATGGGAAGGAGTTGGATATCACATCTCATGTTATAGGAAGGGTCTGAGGACTGTAATGGGAAGGACTTGGATATCACATCTCATGCTATAGGAAGGCTCTCAGGTTTGCAAGGGGAAAGAGTTGGATATCACATTTCATGTTAGAGGTAGGATCTCAGGTTTGGTATTAGAAGCATTGAGATATCACATCTCATGCTATCAGAAGGATCTCAGGTTTGGTATAGAAGCATTGAGATATATCTTATGCTATCAGAAGGGTCTCAGGATTGGAATGGGAAGGAGTTGGATATCACATCTCATGCTAAAGGGAGGGTCTCAGGTTTGGAAGGGGAAGGATTTGGATATCACATCTCATGTTATAGGATGGATCTCAGGTTTGGTATTAGAAGTATTGAGATATCACATCTCATGTTATCGGAAGGATCTCAGGTTTGGTATTAGAAGTATTGAGATATCACATCTCATGCTATAGGAAGGGTCTTAGGATTGGAATGGGAAGGAGTTGGATATCACATCTCATGCTAAAGGAAGGGTCTCAGGTTTGGTAGAAGCATTGAGATATCACATCTCATGCTATAGGAAGGGTCTCAGGATTGGAATGGGAAGGAGTAGGATATCACATCTCATGCTATAGGAAGGATCTCAGGTTTGGTATAAGCACTGAGATATCACATCTCTTCTATCGGAAGGGTCTCAGTATTGGAATGGGAAGGAGTTGGATATTCCCATCTCATGTTATAGGAAGGGTCTCAGGTTTGGTATTAGAAGCATTGAGATATCACATCTCATGCTATAGGAAGGGTCTCAGGATTGGAATGGGAAGGACTTGGATAATCCATCTCATGCTATAGGGAGAGTCTCAAGTTTGATAGAAGCATTGAGATATCACATCTCACAATATCGGAAGGGTCTCAGGATTGGAATGGGAAGGAGTTGGATATCACATCTCATGATAAAGGAAGGGTCTAAGGTTTGGAAGGGGAAGGATTTGGATATCACATCTCATGTTATAGGACGGGTCTCAGGTTTGGTATTAGAAGCACTGAGATATCAAGTCTTATGGTATAGGAAGGGTCTCAGAATTGGAATGAGAAGGAGTTGGATATCACATCTCAAGCTATAGGAAGGGTCTCAGGATTGGAATGGGAAGGAGTTTGATATCACATCTCATGCAATAGTATGGGTCTCAGGTTTGGTATAAGCATTGGGATATCACATCTCATGCTATCGGAAGGGTATCAGGATTGGATTTGGAAGGAGCTGGATATCCCATCTCATGCTATAGGAAGGGTCTCAGGTTGGAATGGGAAGGAGTTGGATATCACATCTCATGTTATAGGAAGGGTCTCAGGATTGGAATGGGAAGGACTTGGATATCACATCTCATGCTATAGGAAGGCTCTCAGGTTTGGAAGGGGAAAGAGTTGGATATCACATTTCATGTTAGAGGTAGGATCTCAGGTTTGGTATTAGAGGCATTGAGATATCACATTTCATGCTATCAGAAGGGTCTCAGGATTGGAATGGGAAGGAGTTGGATATCACATCTCATGCTAAAGGGAGGGTCAGAGGTTTGGAAGGGGAAGGATTTGGATATCACATCTCATGTTATAGGAAGGATCTCAGGTTTGGTATTAGAAGCATTGAGATATCACATCTCATGCTATCAGAATGGTCTCAGGATTGGAATCGGAAGGAGTTGGATATTCCATCTCATGCTAAAGGGAGGGTCTCAGGTTTGGAAGGGGAAGGATTTGGATATCACATCTCATGTTATCAGAAGGATCTCAGGTTTGGTATTAGAAGTATTGAGATATCACATCATGCTATAGGAAGGGTCTCAGGATTGGAATGGGAAGGAGTTGGATATCACATCTCAAGCTATAGGAAGGGTCTCAGGTTTGGTATAAGCATTGAGATATCACATCACATGCTATAGGAAGGGCCTCAGGATTGGAATGGGAAGGAGTTGGATATCACATCTCATGTTATAGGAAAGATCTCAGGTTTGGTATTAGAAGCATTGAGACATCACATCTCATGTTATTGGAAGGGTCTCAGGATTGGAATGGGAAGGACTTGGATATCACATCTCATGCTATGGATAGGCTCTCAGGTTTGGAAAGGGAAGGAGTTGGATATCACATTTCATGTTAGAGGAAGGATCTCAGGTTTGGTATTAGAGGCATTGAGATATCACATCTCATGCTATAGGAAGGGTCTCAGGATTGGAATGGGAAGGAGTTGGATATCACATCTCATGCTATAGGAAGGGTCTCAGGTTTGGTATAAGCATTGAGATATCACATCTCATGCTATAGGAAGGGTCTCAGGATTGGAATGGAAGGAGTTGGATATCACATCTCATGTTAAACGAAGGATCTCAGGTTTGGTATTAGAAGCATTGAGATATCACATCTCATGCTATAGGAAGGGTCTCAGGATTGGAATGGGAAGGAGTTGGATATCACATCTCATGCTATACGAAGGGTCTCAGGTTTGGTATAAGCATTGAGATATCACATCTCATGCTATCGGAAGGGTCTCAGGATTGGAATCGGAAGGAGTTGTCTATGAGATCTCAAGTCATAGGAAGGGTCTCAGGTTTGGTATAAGCTTTGAGATATCACATCTCTGCTATCGGAAGGGTCTCAGGATTGGAATGGGAAGGAGTTGGATATCCCATCTCATGTTATAGGAAGAGTCTCAGGTTTGGTATTAGAAGCATTGAGATATCACATCTCATGCTATAGGAAGTGTCTCAGGATTGGAATGGGAATGACTTGGATATCACATCTCATGCTATAGGGAGGGTCTCAAGTTTGATATTAGAATCATTGAGATATCACATCTTATGCTATAGGAAGGGTCTCAGGATTGGTATGGGAAGGAGTAGGATATCACATCTCATGCTATAGGAAGGATCTCAGGTTTGGTATAAGCATTGAGATATCACATCTCTTCTATCGGAAGGGTCTCAGGATTGGAATGGGAAGGAGTTGGATATTCCCATCTCATGTTATAGGAAGGGTCTCAGGTTTGGTATTAGAAGCATTGAGATATCACATCTCATGCTATAGGAAGTGTCTCAGGATTGGAATGGGAAGGACTTGGATAATCCATCTCATGCTATAGGGAGGGTCTCAAGTTTGATATTAGAAGCATTGAGATATCACATCTCACGATATCGGAAGGGTCTCAGGATTGGAATGGGAAGGAGTTGGATATCACATCTCATGATAAAGGAAGGGTCTAAGGTTTGGAAGGGGAAGGATTTGGATATCACATCTCATGTTATAGGACGGGTCTCAGGTTTGGTATTAGAAGCACTGAGATATCAAGTCTTATGGTATAGGAAGGGTCTCAGAATTGGAATGAGAAGGAGTTGGATATCACATCTCAAGCTATAGGAAGGGTCTCAGGATTGGAATGGGAAGGAGTTTGATATCACATCTCATGCAATAGTATGGGTCTCAGGTTTGGTATAAGCATTGGGATATCACATCTCATGCTATCGGAAGGGTATCAGGATTGGATTTGGAAGGAGCTGGATATCCCATCTCATGCTAAAGGGAGGGTCTCAGGTTTGGAAGGGGAAGGATTTGGATATCACATCTCATGTTATAAGAAGGATCTTAGGTTTGGTATTAGAAGCATTGAGATATCACATCTCATGCTATCGGAAGGATCTCAGCTTTGGTATTAGAAGCATTGAGATATCACATCTCATGCTATCAGAATGGTCCAGGATTGGAATCGGAAGGAGTTGGATATCACATCTCATGCTAAAGGGAGGGTCTCAGGTTTGGAAGGGGAAGGATTTGGATATCACATCTCATGTTATCAGAAGGATCTCAGGTTTGGTATTAGAAGTATTGAGATATCACATCTCATGCTATAGGAAGGGTCTCAGGATTGGAATGGGAAGGAGTTGGATATCACATCTCAAGCTATAGGAAGGGTCTCAGGTTTGGTATAAGCATTGGGATATCACATCACATGCTATAGGAAGGGCCTCAGGATTGGAATGGGAAGGAGTTGGATATCACACCTCATGTTATAGGAAAGATCTCAGGTTTGGTATTAGAAGCATTGAGACAACACATCTCATGTTATTGGAAGGGTCTCAGGATTGGAATGGGAAGAAGTTGGATATCACATCTCATGCTATAGGAAGAGTCTCAGGTTTGGTATAAGCATTGAGATATCACATCTCATGATATAGGAAGGGCTCAGGATTGGAATGGGAAGGAGTTGTATATGACATCTCATGCCATAGGAAGGGTCTCAGGTTTGGTATAAGCATTGAGATATCACATCACATGCTATAGGAAGGGTCTCAGGATTGGAATGGGAAGGACTTGGATATCACATCTCATGCTAAAGGGAGGGTCTCAGGTTTGGAAGGGGAAGGATTTGGAAATCACATCTCATGTTATAGGAAGGATCTCATGTTTGGTATAAGAAGCATTGAGATATCACATATGCTATCGGAAGAATCTCAGATTTGGTATTAGAGGCATTGAGATATCACATCTCATGCTATCATAAGGGTCTCAGGATTGGAATGGGAAGGAGTTGGATATCACATCTCATGCTATAGGAAGGATCTCAGGTTTGGAACGGGAAGGAGTTGGATATCACATCTCATGTTATAGGAAGAGTCTCACATTTGGTATAAGCATTGAGATATCACATCTCTGCAATCGGAAGTGTCTCAGGATTGGGATGGGAAGGAGTTGGATATCACATCTCATGCTATAGGAAGGGTCTCAGGTTTGGAACGGGAAGGAGTTGGATATCCCATCTCATGTTATAGGACTGGTCTCAGGTTTGGTATTAGAAGCATTGAGATATCACATCACATGCTGTAGGAAGGGTCTCAGGTTTGGAATGGGAAGGAATTGGATATCACATCTCATGTTATAGGAAGGGTCTCAGGTTTGGTATAAGCATTGAGATATCACATCTCTGCTATCGGAAGTGTCTCAGGATTGGAATGGGAAGGAGTTGGATATCACATCTCATGTTATAGGACGGGTCTCAGGTTTGTTATTAGAATCATTGAGATATCATATTGCATGCTGTAGGAAGGGTCTAAGGATTGGAATGGGAAGGACTTGGATATCACATCTCATGCTATAGGTAGGCTCTCAGGTTTGGAAAGGGAAGGAGTTGGATATCACATTTCATGTTAGAGGAAGGATCTCAGGTTTGGTATTAGAGCCATTGGATATCACATCTCATGCTATAGGAAGGGTCTCAGGATTGGAATGGGAAGGAGTTGGATATCACATCTCATGCTATAGGAAGGGTTTTAGGTTTGGTATAAGCATTGAGATATCACATCTCATGCTATAGGAAGGGTCTCAGGATTGGAATGGGAAGGATCTGTATATGACATCTCATGCCATAGGAAGGGTCTCAGGTTTGGTATAAGCATTGAGATATCACATCTCTGCTTTCGGAAGGGTCTCAGGATTGGAATGGGAAGGAGTTGGATATCCCATCTCATGTTATAGGAAGAATCTCAGGTTTGGTATTAGAAGCATTGAGATATCACATCTCATGCTATAGGAAGTGTCTCAGGATTGGAATGGGAAGGACTTGGATATCACATCTCATGCTATAGGGAGGGTCTCAAGTTTGATATTAGAAGCATTGAGATATCACATCTCATGCTATAGGAAGGGTCTCAGTATTGGAATGGGAAGGAGTTGGATATCACATCTCATGCTATAGGAAGGGTCTCAGGTTTGGTATAAGCATTGAGATATCACATCTCTGCTATCGGAAGGGTCTCAGGATTGGAATGGGAAGGAGTTGGATATTCCCATCTCATGTTATAGGAAGGGTCTATCAGGTCTTAGCATGAGACTCTTCCTATAACATGAGATGTGATATCCAACTCCTTCCCATTCCAATCCTGAGACCCTTCCGATAGCTTGAGATGTGATATCTCAATGCTTCTAATATCAATACTGAGACCCTCCCTATAGCATGAGATGTGATATCTAAGTCCTTCCCATTCCAATCCTGAGACCCTTCCGATAGCAGAGATGTGATATCTCAATGCTTATACCAAACCTGAGACCCTTCCTATAGCATGAGATGTGATATCCAACTCCTTCCCATTCCAATCCTGAGACCCTTCCTATAGCATGATATGTGAAATCTCAATGCTTCTACCAAAACTGAGACCCTTCCTTTAGCATGAGATGTGATATCCAACTCCTTCCCATTCCAATCCTGAGACCAGTCCTATAGCATGAGATGTGCTATCTCAATGCTTCTAATACGAAACCTGAGATCCTTCCTATAACATGAGATGTGATATCTAACTCCTTCCCATTCCAATCCTGAGACCCTTCCTATAGCATGAGATGTGATATGTCAATGCTTCTAATACCAAACCTGAGATCCTTCAGATAGCATGAGATATGATATCTCAATGCTTCTAATACCAAACCTGAGATCCTTCCTATAACATGAGATGTGATATCCAAATCCTTCCCCTTCCGAACCTGAGACCTTCCCTTTAGCATGAGATGTGATATCCAACTCCTTCCCATTCCAATCCTGATACCCTTCTGATAGCATGAGATGTGATATCTCAATGCCTCGAATAGCAAACCTGAGATCCTACCTCTAACATGAAATGTGATATCCAACTCCTTCCCTTTCCAAACCTGAGAGCCTTCCTACAGCATGAGATGTGATATCCAAGTCCTTCCCATTCCAATCCTGAGACCCTTCCTATAACATGAGATGTCATATCCAACTCCTTCCCATTCCAACCTGAGACCCTTCCTATAGCATGAGATGGGATATCCAACTCCTTCCAAATCCAATCCTGATACCCTTCCGATAGCATGAGATGTGATATATGTGATATCCCAATGCTTCTATAAAACCTGAGACCCATACCATGGCATGAGATGTGATATCAAACTCCCGTCCTATACCATGAGACTTGATATCTCAATGCTTCTAATACCAAACCTGAGACCGGTCCAATAACATGAGATGTGATATCCAAATCCTTCCCCTTCCAAACCTTAGACCCTTCCTTTATCATGAGATGTGATATCCAAGTCCTTCCCATTCCATTCCTGAGACCCTTCCTATAGCATGAGATGTGATATCTCAATGCTTCTAATACCAAACCTGAGACCCTTCCTATAACATGAGATGTGATATCCAAGTCCTTCCCATTTCAATCCTGAGACCCTTCCTATAGCATGAGATGTGATATCTCAATGCTTCTAATACCAAACCTGAGACCCTTCCTATAACATGAATTCTGATATCCAAGTCCTTCCCATTCCAATCCTGAGACCCTTCCAATAGCAGAGATGTGATATCTCAATGCTTCTAATATCAAACCTGAGACCTGTCCTATAACATGAGATGGGATATCCAACTCCTTCCCGTTCCAAACCTGATACCCTTCCTATAGCATGAGATGTGATATCCAATTCCTTCCCATCCCAATCCTGAGACACCTCCGATAGCAGAGATGTGATATCTCAATGCTTATACCAAACCTGAGACTCTTCCTATAACATGAGATGTGATATCTAACTCCTTCCCGTTCCAAACCTGAGACCCTTCCTATAGCATGAGATGTGATATCCAACTCCTTCCCATTCCAATCCTGAGACCCCTCCTATAGCATGAGATGTGATATCTCAATGCTTCTAATACCAAACCTGAGATCCTTCCTATAACATGAGATGTGATATCCAACTCCTTCCCATTCCAATCCTGAGACCCTTATGATAGCATGAGATGTGATATCTCAATGCCTCTAATACCAAACCTGAGATACTTCCGATAGCATGAGATGTGATATCTCAATGCTTTTAATACCAAACCTGAGATCCTTCCTATAACATGAGATGTGATTTCCAAATCCTTCCCCTTCCAAACCTGAGACCCTCCCTTTAGCATGAGATGTGATATACAACTCCATCCCATTCCAATCCTGAGACCCTTCTGATAGCATGAGATGTGATATCTCAATGCCTCTAATACCAAACCTGAGATCCTACCTCTAACATGAAATGTGATATCCATCTCCTTCCCTTTCCAAACCTGAGACCCTGCCTATAGCATGAGATGTGATATTCAAGTCCTTCCCATTCCAATCCTGAGACCCTTCCTATAGCATGTGATGTGATATCTCAATGCGTATACCAAACCTGAGACCCTTCCTATGGCATGAGATGTCATATACAACACCTTCCCATTCCAATCCTAAGACCCTTCCTATAACATGAGATGTGATGTCTCAATGCTTCTAATACCAAACCTGAGATCTTTCCTATAACATGAGATGTGATATCCAACTCCTTCCCATTCCAATCCTGAGACCCTTCCTATAGCATGAGATGTGATATCTTAAGGCCTCTAATACCAAACCTGAGATCCTTCCTCTAACATGAGATGTGATATCCAACTCCTTCCCATTCCAATCCTGAGACCCTTCCGATAGCTTGAGATGTGATATCTCAATGCTTCTAATATCAATACTGAGACCCTCCCTATAGCATGAGATGTGATATCTAAGTCCTTCCCATTCCAATCCTGAGACCCTTCCGATAGCAGAGATGTGATATCTCAATGCTTATACCAAACCTGAGACCCTTCCTATAGCATGAGATATGATATCCAACTCCTTCCCATTCCAATCCTGAGACCCTTCCTATAGCATGATATGTGAAATCTCAATGCTTCTACCAAAACTGAGACCCTTCCTTTAGCATGAGATGTGATATCCAACTCCTTCCCATTCCAATCCTGAGACCAGTCCTATAGCATGAGATGTGATATCTCAATGCTTCTAATACCAAACCTGAGATCCTTCCTATAACATGAGATGTGATATCCAACTCCTTCCCATTCCAATCCTGAGACCCTTCCTATAGCATGACATGTGATATCTCAATGCTTCTAATACCAAACCTGAGATCCTTCTGATAGCATGAGATGTGATATCTCAATGCTTCTAATACCAAACCTGAGATCCTTCCTATAACATGAGATGTGATATCCAAATCCTTCCCCTTCCGAACCTGAGACCCTCCGTTTAGCATGAGATGTGATATCCAACTCCTTCCCATTCCAATCCTGATACCCTTCTGATAGAATGAGATGTGATATATCAATGCCTCTAATACCAAACCTGAGATCCTACCTCTAACATGAAATGTGATATCCAACTCCTTCCCTTTCCAAACCTGAGAGCCTTCCTACAGCATGAGATGTGATATCCAAGTCCTTCCCATTCCAATCCTGAGACCCTTCCTATAACATGAGATGTCATATCCAACTCCTTCCCATTCCAACCTGAGACCCTTCCTATAGCATCAGATGGGATATCCAACTCCTTCTTATGCCAAACCTGAGACCCTTCCTATGGCATGAGATGGGATATCCAACTCCTTGCCATTCAAATCCTGAGACCCTCCCTATAACAAGAGATGTCATATCCAACTCCTTCCCATTCCAAACCTGAGACCCTTCCTTTAGCATGAGATGTAATATCCAAATCCTTCACATTCCAATCCGGAGACCCTTCCTATAGCATGAGATGTGATATCTCAATATTTCTAATACCAAACATGAGATCCTTCCTATAACATGAGATGTGATATCCAACTCCTTCCCATTCCAAACCTGAGACCCTTCCGATAGCATGAGATGTGATATCTCAATGCTTCAAAAACCAAACATGAGAACCATCCTAAAACATGAGATGTGAAATCCAAATCCTTCCCTTCCCAAACCTGAGACTCTTCCTATAGCATGAGATGTGATATCTCAATGCTTCTAATACCAAACCTGAGACCCGTCCTATAACATGAAATGTGATATCCATCTCCTTCCCTTTCCAAACCTGAGACCCTGCCTATAGCATGAGATGTGATATTCAAGTCCTTCTCATTCCAATCCTGAGACCCTTCCTATAGCATGTGATGTGATATCTCAATGCGTATAGCAAACCTGAGACCCTTCCTATGGCATGAGATGTCATATACAACTCCTTCCCATTCCAATCCTAAGACCCTTCCTATAACATGAGATGTGATGTCTCAATGCTTCTAATACCAAACCTGAGATCTTTCCTATAACATGAGATGTGATATCCAACTCCTTCCCATTCCAATCCTGAGACCCTTCCTATAGCATGAGATGTGATATCTCAAGGCCTCTAATACCAAACCTGAGATCCTTCCTCTAACATGAAATGTGATATCCAACTCCTTTCCCTTCCTAACCTGAGACCCTTCCTATAGCATGAGATGTGATATCCAACTCCTTCCATTCCAATCCTGAGACCCTTCTGATAGCTTGAGATGTCATATCTCAATGCTTCTAATATCAATACTGAGACCCTCCCTATAGCATGAGATGTGATATCTAAGTCCTTCCCATTCCAATCCTGAGACCCTTCCGATAGCAGAGATGTGATATCTCAATGCTTATACCAAACCTGAGACCCTTCCTATAGCATGAGATATGATATCCAACTCCTTCCCATTCCAATCCTGAGATCCTTCCTATAGCATGATATGTGAAATCTCAATGCTTCTACCAAAACTGAGACCCTTCCTTTAGCATGAGATGTGATATCCAACTCCTTTCCATTCCAATCCTGAGACCAGTCCTATAGCATGAGATGTGATATCTCAATGTTTCTAATAAAAATCCTGAGACCCTTCCTATAGCAAGAGATGCGATATCCAAATCCTTCCCATTCCAATCCTGAGACCCTTACTATAACATGAGATGTGATATCCAACTCCTTCCCATTCCAACCTGAGACCCTTCCGATAGCAGAGATGTGATATCTCAATGCTTATACCAAACCTGAGACCCTTCCCATGGCATGAGATGTGATATCCAACTCCTTGCCATTCAAATCCTGAGACCCACCCTATAACAAGAGATGTCATATCCAACTCCTTCCCATTCCAAACCTGAGACCCTTCCTTTAGAATGAGATGTAATATCCAAATCCTTCACATTCCAATCCGGAGACCCTTCCTATAGCATGAGATGTGATATCTCAATGCTTCTAATACCAAACATGAGATCCTTCCTATAACATGAGATGTGATATCCAACTCCTTCCCATTCCAAACCTGAGACCCTTCCGATAGCATGAGATGTGGTATCTCAATGCTTCAAAAACCAAACATGAGAACCATCCTATAACATGAGATGTGAAATCCAAATCCTTCCCTTCCCAAACCTGAGACTCTTCCTATAGCATGAGATGTGATATCTCAATGCTTCTACCAAACCTGAAACCCTTCCTATAGCATGAGATGTGATATCCAACTCCTTCCCATTCCAATCCTGAGACACTTCCTATAGCATGAGATGTGATATCACAATGCTTCTAATACCAAACCTGAGACCCGTCCTATAACATGAGATGTGATATCCAAATCCTTCCCCTTCCAAACCTTAGACCCTTCCTTTATCATGAGATGTGATATCCAAGTCCTTCCCATTCCATTCCTGAGACCCATCCTATAACATGAGATGTGATATCCAAATCCTTCCCCTTCCAAACCTTAGACCCTTCCTATAACATGAGATGTGATATCCAAGTCCTTCCCATTCCAATCCTGAGACCCTTCCTATAGCATGAGATGTGATATCCTAGTCCTTCCCATTCCAATCCTGAGACCCTTCCGATAGCAGAGATGTGATATCTCAATGCTTATACCAAACCTGAGACATCTCAATGCTTCTAATATCAAACTTGAGACCCTCCCTATAACATGAGATGGGATATCCAACTCCTTCCCATTCCAATCCTGAGACCTTTCCGATAGCAGAGATGTGATATCTCAATGCTTATACCAAACCTGAGACACTTCCTACGGCATGAGATGTCATATACAACTCCTTCCCATTCCAATCCTGAGACCCTTCCTATAGCATGAGATGTGATAGCTCAATGCTTATACCAAACCAGAGACCCTTCCTATAGCATGAGATGTGATATCCAACTCCTTCCCATTCCAATCCTGAGACCCTTCCTATAGCATGAGATGTGATGTCTCAATGCTTCTAATACCAAACCTGAGATCCTTCCTATAACATGAGATGTGATGTAAAACTCCTTCCATTCCAATCCTGAGACGCTTCCTATAGCATGAGATGTGATATCTCAATGCCTCTAATACCAAACCTGAGATCCTTCCTCTAATATGAAATGTGATATCCAACTCCTTCCCTTTCCAAACCTGAGAGCCTATCCATAGCATGAGATGTGATATCCAAGTCCTTCCCATTCCAATCCTTAGACCCTTCCTACAGCATGCAATATGATATCTCAATGATTCTAATAACAATCCTGAGACCTGTCCTATAACATGAGATGGGATATCCAACTCCTTCCCATTCCAATCCTGAGACACTTCCGATAGCAGAGATGTGATATCTCAATGCTTATACCAAACCTGAGACCCTTCCTATAACATGAGATCGGCTATCCAACTCCTTCCCGTTCCAAACCTGAGACCCTTCCTTTAGCATGAGAAGTGATATCCAGCTCCTTCCCATTCCAATCCTGAGACACTTCCGATAGCATGAGATGTGATATCCAACTCCTTGCCATTCAAATCCTGAGACCCTTCCTATAGCATGAGAAGGGATATCCAACTCCTTCCCATTCCAATCCTGAGACCCTTCCTATAGCATGAGATGTGATATCTCAATGCTTATACCAAACCTGAGAGCCTACCTATAGCATGAGATGTGATATCCAAGTCCATCCCATTCCAATCCTTAGACCCTTCCTACAGCATGCGATGTGATATCTCAATGATTCTAATACCAAACCAGAGACTCTTACTATAACATGAGATGGGATATCCAACTCCTTCCCATTCCAATCCTGAGCCGCTTCCGATAGCAGAGATGTGATATCTCAATGCTTATACCAAACCTGAGACCCTTCCTATAACATGAGATGTGATATCCAACTCCTTCCCGTTCCAAACCTGAGACACTAACTATAGCATATGTGATATCCAACTCCTTCCCATTCCAAACATAAGACCCTTCCTATAGCAAGAACGTAATATCCAACTCCTACCCATTCCAATCCTGAGACCCTTCCTATAGCAAGAGATGTGATATCCAAATCCTTCCCATTCCAATCCTGAGACCCTTCCTATAACATGAGATGTGATATCCAACTCCTTCCCATTCCAACCTGAGACACTTCCTATAGCATGAGAAGGGATATCCAACTCCTTCCCAATCCAATCCTGAGACCCTTCCGATAGCAGAGATGTGATATCTCAATGCTTATACCAAACCTGAGACCCTTCCTATGGCATGAGATGTGATATCCAACTCCTTGCCATTCAAATCCTGAGACCCTTCCTATAGCATGAGAAGGGATATCCAACTCCTTCCCAATCCAATCCCGAGACCCTTCCGATAGCAGAGACGTGATATCTCAATGCTTCTACCAAACCTGAGACCCTTCCTTTAGCATGAGATGTGATATCCAAATCCTTCACATTCCAATCCTGAGACTCTTCCTATAGCATGAGATGTGATATCTCAATGCTTCTAATACCAAACCTGAGATCCTTCCTATAACATGAGATGTGATATCCAATTCCTTCCCATTCCAAACCTGAGACCCTTCCTATTGGATGAGATGCGATATCCAACTCCTTCCCATTCCAACCCTGAGACCCTTCCTATAGCATGAGATGTGATGTCTCAATGCTTCTAATACCAAACCTGAGATCCTTCCTATAGCATGAGATGTGATATCTCAATGCTTATACCAAATGGAGACCCTTCCTATAGCATGAGATGTGGTATCCAACTCCTTCCCATTCCAATCCTGAGACCCTTCCTATAGCATGAGATGTGATGTCTCAATGCTTCTAATACCAAACCGGAGACCAGTCCTATAACATGAGATTGGATATCCAACTCTTTCCCCTTCCAAACCTGAGACCCTTCCTATAGCATGAGATGTGATATCCAACTTCTTCCCATTCCAATCCTGAGGCCCTTCCTATAGCATGAGATGTGCTATCTCAATGCTTATACCAAACCTGAGACCCTTCCTAAAGCTTGAGATGTGATATCCAACTCCTTCCCATTCCAATCCTGAGACCCTTCATATAACATGAAATGTGATATCCAATTCCTTCCCATTCCAACCTGAGACCCTTCCTATAGCATGAGATGTGATATCTCAAGGCCTCTAATACCAAACCTGAGATCCTTCCTCTAACATGAAATGTGATATCCAACTCCTTCTCCTTCCAAACCTGAGAGCCTTCCTATAGCATGAGATATGATACCCAAGTCCTTCCCATTCCAATCCTGAGACCCTTCCTATAACATGAAATGCGATATCCAACTCCTTCCCATTCCAACCTGAGACCCTTCCTATAGCATGAGATGGGATATCCAACTCCTTCCAAATCCAATACTGATACCCTTCCAATAGCATGAGATGTGATATCCCAATGCTTCTATCAAACCTGAGAACCATACTATGGCATGAGATGTGATATCAAACTCCTTCCCATTCCAATCCTGAGACTCTTCCTATAGCTTGAGATGTGATATCCAACTCCTTCCCATTCCAATTCTGAGACCCTTCCTATACCATGAGACTTGATATCTCAATGCTTCTAATACCAAACCTGAGACCCGTCCTATAACATGAGATGTGATATCCAAATCTTTCCCCTTCCAAACCTTAGACCCTTCCTTTATCATGAGATGTGATATCCAACTCCTTCCCATTCCAATGCTGAGACCCTTCCGATATCATGAGATTTGTTATCTCAATGCTTCTAATATCAAAATTGAGACCCTCCCTATAGCATGAGATGGGATATCCAACTCCTTCCCATTCCAATCCTGAGACCCTTCCGATAGCAGTGATGTGATATCTCAATGCTTATACCAAATCTGAGACCCTTCCTATCGCATGAGATGTGATATCCAACTCCTTCCCATTCCAATCCTGAGACCCTTCCTATAGCATGAGATGTCATGTCTCAATGCTTCTAATACCAAACCTGAGATCCTTTCTATAACATGAGATGTGATATCCAACTCCTTCCCATTCCAATCCTGAGACCCTTCCTATAGCATGAGATGTGCTATCTAAATGCTTATACCAAACCTGAGACCCTTCCTAAAGCTTGAGATGTGATATCCAACTCCTTCCCATTCCAATCCTGAGACCCTTCCTATAGCATGAGATGTGATATCTCGAGGCCTCTAATACCAAACCTGAGATCCTTCCTCTAACATGAAATGTGATATCCAACTCCTTCTCCTTCCAAACCTGAGAGCCTTCCTATAGCATGAGATATGATATCCAAGTCCTTCCCATTCCAATCCTGAGACCCTTCCTATAACATGAAATGTGATATCCAACTCCTTCCCATTCCAACCTGAGACCCTTCCTATAGCATGAGATGGGATATCCAACTCCTTCCAAATCCAATACGGATACCCTTCCAATAGCATGAGATGTGATATCCCAATGCTTCTACCAAACCTGAGACCCATACTATGGCATGAGATGTGATATCAAACTCCTTCCCATTCCAATCCTGAGACTCTTCCTATAGCTTGAGATGTGATATCCAACTCCTTCACATTCCAATTCTGAGACCCTTCCTATGCCATGAGACTTGATATCTCAATGCTTCTAATACCAAACCTGAGACCCGTCCAATAACATGAGATGTGATATCCAAATCTTTCCCCTTCCAAACCTTAGACCCTTCCTTTATCATGAGATGTGATATCCAACTCCTTCCCATTCCAATCCTGAGACCCTTCCGATATCATGAGATTTGTTATCTCAATGCTTCTAATATCAAACTTGAGGCCCTCCCTATAGCATGAGATGTGACATCCAAGTCCTCCCCATTCCAATCCTGAGACCCTTCCTATAGTATGAGATGTGATATCTCAATGCTTCTAATACCAAACCTGAGACCCTTCCTATAACATGAGATGGGATATCCAACTCCTTCCCATTCCAATCCTGAGACCCTTCCGATAGCAGAGATGTGATATCTCAATGCTTATACCAATCCTGAGACCCTTCCTATGGCCTGAGATGTCATATACAACTCCTTCCCATTCCAATCCTGAGACCCTTCTGATAGCATGAGATGTGATATCCAACTTCTTCCCATTCCAATCCTGAGACCCTTCCTATAGCGCGAGATGTGATATCTCAATGCTTATACCAAACCTGAGACCCTTCCTCTAGCATGAGATGTGATATCCAACTCCTTCCCATTCCAATCCTGAGACCCTTCCTATAGCATGAGATGTGATATCCAACTCCTTCCCATTCCAATCCTGAGACCCTTCCTATAGCCTGAGATCTGATATCTCAATGCCTCTAATACCAAACCTGAGATCCTTCCTCTAACATGAAATGTGATATCCAACACCTTCCCTTTCCAAACCTGAGAGCCTATCTATAGCATGAGATGTGATATCCAAGTCCTTCCCATTCCAATCCTGAGACACTTTCGATAGCACGAGATGTGATATCTCAATGCTTATACCAAACCTGAGACCCTTCCTATAACATGAGATGTGATATCCAACTCCTTCCCGTTCCAAACCTGAGACCCTTCCTTTAGCATGAGATGTGATATCCAGCTCCTTCCCATTCCAATCCTGAGACACTTCCGATAGCATGAGATGTGATATCTCAATGCTTCTAATATCAAAACTGAGACCCTCCTTATAGCATGATATGTGATATCTAAGTCCTTCCCATTCCAATCCTGAGACCCTTCCTATAGCATGAGATGTGATATCTCAATGCTTCTACCAAACCTGAGACCCTTCCTTTAGCATGAGATGTGATAACCAACTCCTTCCCATTCCAATCCTGAGACACTTCCTATAGCATGAGATGTGATATCTCAATACTTCTAATACCAAACCTGAGATCCTTCCGATAACATGAGATGTGATATCCAAATCCTTCCCCTTCCAAACCTCAGACCCTACCTTTAGCATGAGATGTGATATCCAACTCCTTCCCATTCCAATCCTGAGAACCTTCTGATAGCATGAGATGTGATATCTCAATGCTTCTATACCAAACCTGAGATCCTTCCGATAGCATGAGATGTGATATCTCAATGCTTCTAATACCAAACCTGAGATCCTTCCTATAACATGAGATGTGATATCCAAATCCTTCCCCTTCCAAACCTGAGACCCTCCCTTTAGCATGAGATGTGATATCCAACTCCTTCCCATTCCAATCCTGAGACTCTTCTGATAGAATGAGATGTGATATCTCAATGCCTCTAATACCAAACCTGAGATCCTACCTCTAACATGAAATGTGATATCCAACTCTTTCCCCTTCCAAACCTGAGAGCCTTCCTATAGCATGAGATGTGATATCCAAGTCCTTCTAATTCCAATCCTGAGACCCTTCCTATAACATGAGATGTGATATCCAACTCCTTCCCATTCCAACCTGAGACCCTTCCTATAGCATGAGATGGGATATCCAACTCCTTCCAAATCCAATCCTGATACCCTTCCGATAGCATGAGATGTGATATCCCAATGCTTCTACCAAACCTGAGACCCATACTATGGCATGAGATGTGATATCAAACTCCTTCCCCTTCCAAACCTTAGACACTTCCTTTATCATGAGATGTGATATCCAACTCCTTCCCATTCCATCCCTGAGACCCTTCCGATATCATGAGATGTGATATCTCAATGCTTCTAATATCAAACTTGAGACCCTCCTTATAGCATGAGATGTGATATCCAAGTCCTTCCCATTCTAATCCTGAGACCCTTCCTATAGCATGAGATGTGATATCTAAATGCTTCTAATACCAAACCTGAGACCCTTCCTATAACATGAGATGGGAATATCCAACTCCTTCCCATTCCAATCCTGAGACCCTTCCTATAACATGAGATATGATATCTCAATGCTTCTAATATCAAACCTGAGATCCTTCCTATAACATGAGATGTGATATCCAACTCCTTCCCATTCCAATCCTGAGACCCTTCCTATAGCATGAGATGTGATATCTCAATGCTTATACCAAACCTGAGACCCTTCCTATAGCATGAGATGTGATATCCAACTCCTTCCCATTCCAATCCTGAGACCCTTCCTATAGCATGAGATGTGATATCTCAATGCTTCTAATACCAAACCTGAGATCCTTCCTCTAACATGAAATGTGATATCCAACTCCTTCCCATTCCAATCCTGAGACACTTCCTATAGCATGAGATGTGATATCTAAATGCTTCTAATACCAAACTTGAGACTCTTCCTATAACATGAGATGGGATATCCAACTCCTTCCCATTCCAATCCTTAGACCCTTCCTACAGCATGCAATATGATATCTCAATGATTCTAATAACAAACCTGAGACCCGTCCTATAACATGAGATGGGATATCCAACACCTTCCCATTCCAATCCTGAGACACTTCCGATAGCAGAGATGTGATATCTCAATGCTTATACCAAACCTGAGACCCTTCCTATAACATGAGATGTGATATCCAACTCCTTCCCATTCCAAACCTGAGACCCTTCCTATAGCATATGTGATATCCAACACATTCCCATTCCAAACATGAGACCCTTCCTATAGCAGGAATGTAATATCCAACTCCTTCCCATTCCAATCCTGAGACCATTCCTATAGCATGAGATGTGATATCTCAATGCTTCTAATACCAAACCTGAGATCCTTCCTATGACATGAGATGTGATATCCAATTCCTCCCCATTCCAAACCTGAGAACCTTCCTATAGCATGCGATGTGATATCTCAATGCTTCTAATACCAAACCTGAGACCAGTCCTATAACATGAGATTGGATATCCAACTCCTTCCCCTTCCAAACCTGAGACCCTTCCTATAGCATGAGATGTGATATCCAACTTCTTCCCATTCCAATCCTGAGACCCTTCCTATAACATGAGATGTGATGTCTCAATGCTTCTAATACCAAACCTGAGATCTTTCCTATAACATGAGATGTGATATCCAACTCCTTCCCATTCCAATCCTGAGACCCTTCCTATAGCATGAGATGTGCTATCTCAATGCTTATACCAAACCTGAGACCCTTCCTAAAGCTTGAGATGTGATATCCAACTCCTTCCCATTCCAATCCTGAGACCCTTCCTATAACATGAAATGTGATATCCAACTCCTTCCCATTCCAACCTGAGACCCTTCCTATAGCATGAGATGTGATATCTCAAGGCCTCTAATACCAAACCTGAGATCCTTCCTCTAACATGAAATGTGATATCCAACTCTTTCTCCTTCCAAACCTGAGAGCCTTCCGATAGCATGAGATATGATATCCAAGTCCTTCCCATTCCAATCCTGAGACCCTTCCTATAACATGAAATGTGATATCCAACTCCTTCCCATTCCAACCTGAGGCCCTTCCTATAGCATGAGATGGGATATCCAACTCCTTTCAAATCCAATACTGATACCCTTCCAATAGCATGAGATGTGATATCCCAATGCTTCTATCAAACCTGAGAACCATACTATGGCATGAGATGTGATATCAAACTCCTTCCCATTCCAATCCTGAGACTCTTCCTATAGCTTGAGATGTGATATCCAACTCCTTCCCATTCCAATTCTGAGACCCTTCCTATACCATGAGACTTGATATCTCAATGCTTCTAATACCAAACCTGAGACCCGTCCTATAACATGAGATGTGATATCCAAATCTTTCCCCTTCCAAACCTTAGACCCTTCCTTTATCATGAGATGTGATATCCAACTCCTTCCCATTCCAATCCTGAGACCCTTCCGATATCATGAGATTTGTTATCTCAATGCTTCTAATATCAAAATTGAGACCCTCCCTATAGCATGAGATGGGATATCCAACTCCTTCCCATTCCAATCCTGAGACCCTTCCGATAGCAGAGATGTGATATCTCAATGCTTATTCCAAATCTGAGACCCTTCCTATAGCATGAGATGTGATATCCAACTCCTTCCCATTCCAATCCTGAGACCCTTCCTATAGCATGAGATGTGATGTCTCAATGCTTCTAATACCAAACCTGAGATCCTTCCTATAACATGAGATGTGATATCCAACTCCTTCCCATTCCAATCCTGAGCCCCTTCCTATAGCATGAGATGTGCTATCTCAATGCTTATACCAAACCTGAGACCCTTCCTATGCCATGAGACTTGATATCTCAATGCTTCTAATACCAAACCTGAGACCCGTCCAATAACATGAGATGTGATATCCAAATCTTTCCCCTTCCAAACCTTAGACCCTTTCTTTATCATGAGATGTGATATCCAACTCCTTCCCATTCCAATCCTGAGACCCTTCCGATATCATGAGATTTGTTATCTCAATGCTTCTAATATCAAAATTGAGACCCTCCCTATAGCATGAGATGGGATATCCAACTCCTTCCCATTCCAATCCTGACACCCTTCCGATAGCAGAGATGTGATATCTCAATGCTTATTCCAAATCTGAGACCCTTCCTATAGCATGAGATGTGATATCCAACTCCTTCCCATTCCAATCCTGAGACCCTTCCTATAGCATGAGATGTGATGTCTCAATGCTTCTAATACCAAACCTGAGATCCTTCCTATAACATGAGATGTGATATCCAACTCCTTCCCATTCCAATCCTGAGACCCTTCCTATAGCATGAGATGTGCTATCTCAATGCTTATACCAAACCTGAGACCCTTCCTATGCCATGAGACTTGATATCTCAATGCTTCTAATACCAAACCTGAGACCCGTCCAATAACATGAGATGTGATATCCAAATCTTTCCCCTTCCAAACCTTAGACACTTCCTTTATCATGAGATGTGATATCCAACTCCTTCCCATTCCAATCCTGAGACCCTTCCGATATCATGAGATTTGTTATCTCAATGCTTCTAATATCAAACTTGAGGCCCTCCCTATAGCATGAGATGTGACATCCAAGTCCTCCCCATTCCAATCCTGAGACCCTTCCTATAGCATGAGATGTGATATCTCAATGCTTCTAATACCAAACCTGAGACCCTTCCTATAACATGAGATGGGATATCCAACTCCTTCCCATTCCAATCCTGAGACCCTTCCGATAGCAGAGATGTGATATCTCAATGCTTATACCAATCCTGAGACCCTTCCTATGGCCTGAGATGTCATATACAACTCCTTCCCATTCCAATCCTGAGACCCTTCTGATAGCATGAGATGTGATATCCAACTTCTTCCCATTCCAATCCTGAGACCCTTCCTATAGCACGCGATGTGATATCTCAATGCTTATACCAAACCTGAGACCCTTCCTCTAGCATGAGATGTGATATCCAACTCCTTCCCTTTCCAAACCTGAGAGCCTATCTATAGCATGAGATGTGATATCCAAGTCCTTCCCATTCCAATCCTGAGACACTTTCGATAGCACGAGATGTGATATCTCAATGCTTATACCAAACCTGAGACCCTTCCTATAACATGAGATGTGATATCCAACTCCTTCCCGTTCCAAACCTGAGACCCTTCCTTTAGCATGAGATGTGATATCCAGCTCCTTCCCATTCCAATCCTGAGACACTTCCGATAGCATGAGATGTGATATCTCAATGCTTCTAATATCAAAACTGAGACCCTCCCTATAGCATGATATGTGATATCTAAGTCCTTCCCATTCCAATCCTGAGACCCTTCCTATAGCATGAGATGTGATATCTCAATGCTTCTACCAAACGTGAGACCCTTCCTTTAGCATGAGATGTGATAACCAACTCCTTCCCATTCCAATCCTGAGACCCTTCCTATAGCATGAGATGTGATATCTCAATACTTCTAATACCAAACCTGAGATCCTTCCGATAACATGAGATGTGATATCCAAATCCTTCCCCTTCCAAACCTCAGACCCTACCTTTAGCATGATATGTGATATCCAACTCCTTCCCATTCCAATCCTGAGAACCTTCTGATAGCATGAGATGTGATATCTCAATGCTTCTATACCAAACCTGAGATCCTTCCGATAGCATGAGATGTGATATCTCAATGCTTCTAATACCAAACCTAAGATCCTTCCTATAACATGAGATGTGATATCCAAATCCTTCCCCTTCCAAACCTGAGACCCTCCCTTTAGCATGAGATGTGATATCCAACTCCTTCCCATTCCAATCCTGAGACTCTTCTGATAGAATGAGATGTGATATCTCAATGCCTCTAATACCAAACCTGAGATCCTACCTCTAACATGAAATGTGATATCCAACTCTTTCCCCTTCCAAACCTGAGAGCCTTCCTATAGCATGAGATGTGATATCCAAGTGCTTCTAATTCCAATCCTGAGACCCTTCCTATAACATGAGATGTGATATCCAACTCCTTCCCATTCCAACCTGAGACCCTTCCTATAGCATGAGATGGGATATCCAACTCCTTCCAAATCCAATCCTGATACCCTTCCGATAGCATGAGATGTGATATCCCAATGCTTCTACCAAACCTGAGACCCATACTATGACATGAGATGTGATATCAAACTCCTTCCCCTTCCAAACCTTAGACACTTCCTTTATCATGAGATGTGATATCCAACTCCTTCCCATTCCATCCCTGAGACCCTTCCGATATCATGAGATGTGATATCTCAATGCTTCTAATATCAATCTTGAGACCCTCCTTATAGCATGAGATGTGATATCCAAGTCCTTCCCATTCCAATCCTGAGACCCTTCCTATAGCATGAGATGTGATATCTCAATGCTTCTAATACCAAACCTGAGACCCTTCCTATAACATGAGATGGGAATATCCAACTCCTTCCCATTCCAATCCTGAGACCCTTCCTATAGCATGAGATATGATATCTCAATGCTTCTAATATCAAACCTGAGATCCTTCCTATAACATGAGATGTGATATCCAACTCCTTCCCATTCCAATCCTGAGACCCTTCCTATAGCATGAGATGTGATATCTCAATGCTTATACCAAACCTGAGACCCTTCCTATAGCATGAGATGTGATATCCAACTCCTTCCCATTCCAATCCTGAGACCCTTCCTATAGCATGAGATGTGATATCTCAATGCTTCTAATACCAAACCTGAGATCCTTCCTCTAACATGAAATGTGATATCCAACTCCTTCCCATTCCAATCCTGAGACACTTCCTATAGCATGAGATGTGATATCTAAATGCTTCTAATACCAAACTTGAGACTCTTCCTATAACATGAGATGGGATATCCAACTCCTTCCCATTCCAATCCTTAGACCCTTCCTACAGCATGCAATATGATATCTCAATGATTCTAATAACAAACCTGAGACCCGTCCTATAACATGAGATGGGATATCCAACACCTTCCCATTCCAATCCTGAGACACTTCCGATAGCAGAGATGTGATATCTCAATGCTTATACCAAACCTGAGACCCTTCCTATAACATGAGATGTGATATCCAACTCCTTCCCATTCCAAACCTGAGACCCTTCCTATAGCATATGTGATATCCAACACATTCCCATTCCAAACATGAGACCCTTCCTATAGCAGGAATGTAATATCCAACTCCTTCCCATTCCAATCCTGAGACCATTCCTATAGCATGAGATGTGATATGTCAATGCTTCTAATACCAAACCTGAGATCCTTCCTATGACATGAGATGTGATATCCAATTCCTCCCCATTCCAAACCTGAGAACCTTCCTATAGCATGAGATGTGATATCCAACTTCTTCCCATTCCAATCCTGAGACCCTTCCTATAACATGAGATGTGATGTCTCAATGCTTCTAATACCAAACCTGAGATCTTTCCTATAACATGAGATGTGATATCCAACTCCTTCCCATTCCAATCCTGAGACCCTTCCTATAGCATGAGATGTGCTATCTCAATGCTTATACCAAACCTGAGACCCTTCCTAAAGCTTGAGATGTGATATCCAACTCCTTCCCATTCCAATCCTGAGACCCTTCCTATAACATGAAATGTGATATCCAACTCCTTCCCATTCCAACCTGAGACCCTTCCTATAGCATGAGATGTGATATCTCAAGGCCTCTAATACCAAACCTGAGATCCTTCCTCTAACATGAAATGTGATATCCAACTCTTTCTCCTTCCAAACCTGAGAGCCTTCCTATAGCATGAGATATGATATCCAAGTCCTTCCCATTCCAATCCTGAGACCCTTCCTATAACATGAAATGTGATATCCAACTCCTTCCCATTCCAACCTGAGGCCCTTCCTATAGCATGAGATGGGATATCCAACTCCTTTCAAATCCAATACTGATACCCTTCCAATAGCATGAGATGTGATATCCCAATGCTTCTATCAAACCTGAGAACCATACTATGGCATGAGATGTGATATCAAACTCCTTCCCATTCCAATCCTGAGACTCTTCCTATAGCTTGAGATGTGATATCCAACTCCTTCCCATTCCAATTCTGAGACCCTTCCTATACCATGAGACTTGATATCTCAATGCTTCTAATACCAAACCTGAGACCCGTCCTATAACATGAGATGTGATATCGAAATCTTTCCCCTTCCAAACCTTAGACCCTTCCTTTATCATGAGATGTGATATCCAACTCCTTCCCATTCCAATCCTGAGACCCTTCCGATATCATGAGATTTGTTATCTCAATGCTTCTAATATCAAAATTGAGACCCTCCCTATAGCATGAGATGGGATATCCAACTCCTTCCCATTCCAATCCTGAGACCCTTCCTATAGCATGAGATGTGATGTCTCAATGCTTCTAATACCAAACCTGAGATCCTTCCTATAACATGAGATGTGATATCCAACTCCTTCCCATTCCAATCCTGAGACCCTTCCTATAGCATGAGATGTGCTATCTCAATGCTTATACCAAACCTGAGACTCTTCCTAAAGCTTGAGATGTGATATCCAACTCCTTCCCATTCCAATCCTGAGACCCTTCCTATAGCATGAGATGTGATATCTCAAGGCCTCTAATACCAAACCTGAGATCCTTCCTCTAACATGAAATGTGATATCCAACTCCTTCCCCTTCCAAACCTGAGAGCCTTCCTATAGCATGAGATATGATATCCAAGACCTTCCCATTCCAATCCTGAGACCCTTCCTATAACATGAAATGTGATATCCAACTCCTTCCCATTCCAACCTGAGACCCTTCCTATAGCATGAGATGTGATATCTCAAGGCCTCTAATACCAAACCGGAGATCCTTCCTCTAACATGAAATGTGATATCCAACTCCTTCTCCTTCCAAACCTGAGAGCCTTCCTATAGCATGAGATGTGATATCCAAGTCCTTCCCATTCCAATCCTGAGACCCTTCCTATAACATGAAATGTGATATCCAACTCCTTCCCATTCCAACCTGAGACCCTTCCTATAGCATGAGATGGGATATCCAACTCCTTCCAAATCCAATACTGATACCTCTCCAATAGCATGAGATGTGATATCCCAATGCTTCTATCAAACCTGAGAACCATACTATGGCATGAGATGTGATATCAAACTCCTTCCCATTCCAATCCTGAGACTCTTCCTATAGCTTGAGATGTGATATCCAACTCCTTCCCATTCCAATTCTGAGACCCTTCCTATACCATGAGACTTGATATCTCACTGCTTCTAATACCAAACCTGAGACCCGTCCTATAACATGAGATGTGATATCCAAATCTTTCCCCTTCCAAACCTTAGACCCTTCCTTTATCATGAGATGTGATATCCAACTCCTTCCCATTCCAATCCTGAGACCCTTCCGATATCATGAGATTTGTTATCTCAATGCTTCTAATATCAAAATTGAGACCCTCCCTATAGCATGAGATGGGATATCCAACTCCTTCCCATTCCAATCCTGAGACCCTTCCTATAGCATGAGATGTGATATCTCAAGGCCTCTAATACCAAACCTGAGATCCTTCCTCTAACATGAAATGTGATATCCAACTCCTTCCCCTTCCAAACCTGAGAGCCTTCCTATAGCATGAGATATGATATCCAAGTCCTTCCCATTCCAATCCTGAGACCCTTCCTATAACATGAAATGTGATATCCAACTCCTTCCCATTCCAACCTGAGACTTCCAAATCCAATACTGATACCCTTCCAATAGCATGAGATGTGATATCCCAATGCTTCTACCAAACCTGAGACCCATACTATGGCATGAGATGTGATATCAAACTCCTTCCCATTCCAATCCTGAGACTCTTCCTATAGCTTGAGATGTGATATCCAACTCCTTCCCATTCCAACCTGAGACTTCCAAATCCAATACTGATACCCTTCCAATAGCATGAGATGTGATATCCCAATGCTTCTACCAAACCTGAGACCCATACTATGGCATGAGATGTGATATCAAACTCCTTCACATTCCAATTCTGAGACCCTTCCTATGCCATGAGACTTGATATCTCAATGCTTCTAATACCAAACCTGAGACCCGTCCTATAACATGAGATGTGATATCCAAATCTTTCCCCTTCCAAACCTTAGACCCTTCCTTTATCATGAGATGTGATATCAAACTCCTTCCCATTCCAATCCTGAGACTCTTCCTATAGCTTGAGATGTGATATCCAACTCCTTCCCATTCCAATTCTGAGACCCTTCCTATACCATGAGACTTGATATCTCAATGCTTCTAATACCAAACCTGAGATCCTTCCTATAACATGAGATGTGATATCCAAATCCTTCCCCTTCCAAACCTGAGACCCTCCCTTTAGCATGAGATGTGATATCCAACTCCTTCCCATTCCAATCCTGAGACTCTTCTGATAGAATGAGATGTGATATCTCAATGCCTCTAATACCAAACCTGAGATCCTACCTCTAACATGAAATGTGATATCCAACTCTTTCCCCTTCCAAACCTGAGAGCCTTCCTATAGCATGAGATGTGATATCCAAGTGCTTCTAATTCCAATCCTGAGACCCTTCCTATAACATGAGATGTGATATCCAACTCCTTCCCATTCCAACCTGAGACCCTTCCTATAGCATGAGATGGGATATCCAACTCCTTCCAAATCCAATCCTGATACCCTTCCGATAGCATGAGATGTGATATCCCAATGCTTCTACCAAACCTGAGACCCATACTATGGCATGAGATGTGATATCAAACTCCTTCCCCTTCCAAACCTTAGACACTTCCTTTATCAAGAGATGTGATATCCAACTCCTTCCCATTCCATCCCTGAGACCCTTCCGATATCATGAGATGTGATATCTCAATGCTTCTAATATCAAACTTGAGACCCTCCTTATAGCATGAGATGTGATATCCAAGTCCTTCCCATTCCAATCCTGAGACCCTTCCTATAGCATGAGATGTGATATCTCAATGCTTCTAATACCAAACCTGAGACCCTTCCTATAACATGAGATGGGAATATCCAACTCCTTCCCATTCCAATCCTGAGACCCTTCCTATAGCATGAGATATGATATCTCAATGCTTCTAATATCAAACCTGAGATCCTTCCTATAACATGAGATGTGATATCCAACTCCTTCCCATTCCAATCCTGAGACCCTTCCTATAGCATGAGATGTGATATCTCAAAGCTTATACCAAACCTGAGACCCTTCCTATAGCATGAGATGTGATATCCAACTCCTTCCCATTCCAATCCTGAGACCCTTCCTATAGCATGAGATGTGATATCTCAATGCTTCTAATACCAAACCTGAGATCCTTCCTCTAACATGAAATGTGATATCCAACTCCTTCCCATTCCAATCCTGAGACACTTCCTATAGCATGAGATGTGATATCTAAATGCTTCTAATACCAAACTTGAGACTCTTCCTATAACATGAGATGGGATATCCAACTCCTTCCCATTCCAATCCTTAGACCCTTCCTACAGCATGCAATATGATATCTCAATGATTCTAATAACAAACCTGAGACCCGTCCTATAACATGAGATGGGATATCCAACACCTTCCCATTCCAATCCTGAGACACTTCCGATAGCAGAGATGTGATATCTCAATGCTTATACCAAACCTGAGACCCTTCCTATAACATGAGATGTGATATCCAACTCCTTCCCATTCCAAACCTGAGACCCTTCCTATAGCATATGTGATATCCAACACATTCCCATTCCAAACATGAGACCCTTCCTATAGCAGGAATGTAATATCCAACTCCTTCCCATTCCAATCCTGAGACCATTCCTATAGCATGAGATGTGATATGTCAATGCTTCTAATACCAAACCTGAGATCCTTCCTATGACATGAGATGTGATATCCAATTCCTCCCCATTCCAAACCTGAGAACCTTCCTATAGCATGCGATGTGATATCTCAATGCTTCTAATACCAAACCTGAGACCAGTCCTATAACATGAGATTGGATATCCAACTCCTTCCCCTTCCAAACCTGAGACCCTTCCTATAGCATGAGATGTGATATCCAACTTCTTCCCATTCCAATCCTGAGACCCTTCCTATAACATGAGATGTGATGTCTCAATGCTTCTAATACCAAACCTGAGATCTTTCCTATAACATGAGATGTGATATCCAACTCCTTCCCATTCCAATCCTGAGACCCTTCCTATAGCATGAGATGTGCTATCTCAATGCTTATACCAAACCTGAGACCCTTCCTTTATCATGAGATGTGATATCCAACTCCTTCCCATTCCAATCCTGAGACCCTTCCGATATCATGAGATTTGTTATCTCAATGCTTCTAATATCAAAATTGAGACCCTCCCTATAGCATGAGATGGGATATCCAACTCCTTCCCATTCCAATCCTGAGACCCTTCCGATAGCAGAGATGTGATATCTCAATGCTTATTCCAAATCTGAGACCCTTCCTATAGCATGAGATGTGATATCCAACTCCTTCCCATTCCAATCCTGAGACCCTTCCTATAGCATGAGATGTGATGTCTCAATGCTTCTAATACCAAACCTGAGATCCTTCCTATAACATGAGATGTGATATCCAACTCCTTCCCATTCCAATCCTGAGACCCTTCCTATAGCATGAGATGTGCTATCTCAATGCTTATACCAAACCTGAGACTCTTCGTAAAGCTTGAGATGTGATATCCAACTCCTTCCCATTCCAATCCTGAGACCCTTCCTATAGCATGAGATGTGATATCTCAAGGCCTCTAATACCAAACCTGAGATCCTTCCTCTAACATGAAATGTGATATCCAACTCCTTCCCCTTCCAAACCTGAGAGCCTTCCTATAGCATGAGATATGATATCCAAGACCTTCCCATTCCAATCCTGAGACCCTTCCTATAACATGAAATGTGATATCCAACTCCTTCCCATTCCAACCTGAGACCCTTCCTATAGCATGAGATGTGATATCTCAAGGCCTCTAATACCAAACCGGAGATCCTTCCTCTAACATGAAATGTGATATCCAACTCCTTCTCCTTCCAAACCTGAGAGCCTTCCTATAGCATGAGATGTGATATCCAAGTCCTTCCCATTCCAATCCTGAGACCCTTCCTATAACATGAAATGTGATATCCAACTCCTTCCCATTCCAACCTGAGACCCTTCCTATAGCATGAGATGGGATATCCAACTCCTTCCAAATCCAATACTGATACCTCTCCAATAGCATGAGATGTGATATCCCAATGCTTCTATCAAACCTGAGAACCATACTATGGCATGAGATGTGACATCAAACTCCTTCCCATTCCAATCCTGAGACTCTTCCTATAGCTTGAGATGTGATATCCAACTCCTTCCCATTCCAATTCTGAGACCCTTCCTATACCATGAGACTTGATATCTCACTGCTTCTAATACCAAACCTGAGACCCGTCCTATAACATGAGATGTGATATCCAAATCTTTCCCCTTCCAAACCTTAGACCCTTCCTTTATCATGAGATGTGATATCCAACTCCTTCCCATTCCAATCCTGAGACCCTTCCGATATCATGAGATTTGTTATCTCAATGCTTCTAATATCAAAATTGAGACCCTCCCTATAGCATGAGATGGGATATCCAACTCCTTCCCATTCCAATCCTGAGACCCTTCCTATAGCATGAGATGTGATATCTCAAGGCCTCTAATACCAAACCTGAGATCCTTCCTCTAACATGAAATGTGATATCCAACTCCTTCCCCTTCCAAACCTGAGAGCCTTCCTATAGCATGAGATATGATATCCAAGTCCTTCCCATTCCAATCCTGAGACCCTTCCTATAACATGAAATGTGATATCCAACTCCTTCCCATTCCAACCTGAGACTTCCAAATCCAATACTGATACCCTTCCAATAGCATGAGATGTGATATCCCAATGCTTCTACCAAACCTGAGACCCATACTATGGCATGAGATGTGATATCAAACTCCTTCCCATTCCAATCCTGAGACTCTTCCTATAGCTTGAGATGTGATATCCAACTCCTTCCCATTCCAACCTGAGACTTCCAAATCCAATACTGATACCCTTCCAATAGCATGAGATGTGATATCCCAATGCTTCTACCAAACCTGAGACCCATACTATGGCATGAGATGTGATATCAAACTCCTTCACATTCCAATTCTGAGACCCTTCCTATGCCATGAGACTTGATATCTCAATGCTTCTAATACCAAACCTGAGACCCGTCCTATAACATGAGATGTGATATCCAAATCTTTCCCCTTCCAAACCTTAGACCCTTCCTTTATCATGAGATGTGATATCCAACTCCTTCCCATTCCAATCCTGAGACCCTTCCGATATCATGAGATTTGTTATCTCAATGCTTTTAATACCATACCTGAGACCCTTCCTATAACATGAGATGGGATATCCAACTCCTTCCCATTCCAATCCTGAGACCCTTCCGATATCATGAGATTTGTTATCTCAATGCTTCTAATATCAAAATTGAGACCCTCCCTATAGCATGAGATGGGATATCCAACTCCTTCCCATTCCAATCCTGAGACTCTTCCTATAGCTTGAGATGTGATATCCAACTCCTTCCCATTCCAACTCTGAGACCCTTCCTATACCATGAGACTTGATATCTCAATGCTTCTAATACCAAACCTGAGACCCGTCCTATAACATGAGATGTGATATCCAAATCTTTCCCCTTCCAAACCTTAGACCCTTCCTTTATCATGAGATGTGATATCCAACTCCTTCCCATTCCAATCCTGAGACCCTTCCGATATCATGAGATTTGTTATCTCAATGCTTCTAATATCAAACTTGAGACCCTCCCTATAGCATGAGATGGGATATCCAACTCCTTCCCATTCCAATCCTGAGACCCTTCCGATATCATGAGATTTGTTATCTCAATGCTTCTAATATCAAAATTGAGACCCTCCCTATAGCATGAGATGGGATATCCAACTCCTTCCCATTCCAATCCTGAGACTCTTCCTATAGCTTGAGATGTGATATCCAACTCCTTCCCATTCCAACTCTGAGACCCTTCCTATACCATGAGACTTGATATCTCAATGCTTCTAATACCAAACCTGAGACCCGTCCTATAACATGAGATGTGATATCCAAATCTTTCCCCTTCCAAACCTGAGACCCTTCCTATAACATGAGATGGGATATCCAACTCCTTCCCATTCCAATCCTGAGACCCTTCCGATAGCAGAGATGTGATATCTCAATGCTTATAGCAAATCTGAGACCCTTCCTATAGCATGAGATGTGATATCCAACTCCTTCCCATTCCAATCCTGAGACCCTTCCTATAGCATGAGATGTGATGTCTCAATGCTTCTAATACCAAACCTGAGATCCTTCCTATAACATGAGATGTGATATCCAACTCCTTCCCATTCCAATCCTGAGACCCTTCCTATAGCATGAGATGTGCTATCTCAATGCTTATACCAAACCTGAGACCCTTCCTAAAGCTTGAGATGTGATATCCAACTCCTTCCCATTCCAATCCTGAGACCCTTCCTATAGCATGAGATGTGATATCTCAAGGCCTCTAATACCAAACCTGAGATCCTTCCTCTAACATGAAATGTGATATCCACTCCTTCCCCTTCCAAACCTGAGAGCCTTCCTATAGCATGAGATATGATATCCAAGTCCTTCCCATTCCAATCCTGAGACCCTTCCTATAACATGAAATGTGATATCCAACTCCTTCCCATTCCAACCTGAGACCCTTCCTATAGCATGAGATGGGATATCCAACTCCTTCCAAATCCAATACTGATACCCTTCCAATAGCATGAGATGTGATATCCCAATGCTTCTACCAAACCTGAGACCCATACTATGGCATGAGATGTGATATCAAACTCCTTCCCATTCCAATCCTGAGACTCTTCCTATAGCTTGAGATGTGATATCCAACTCCTTCACATTCCAATTCTGAGACCCTTCCTATGCCTTGAGACTTGATATCTCAATGCTTCTAATACCAAACCTGAGACCCGTCCTATAACATGAGATGTGATATCCAAATCTTTCCCCTTCCAAACCTTAGACCCTTCCTTTATCATGAGATGTGATATCCAACTCCTTCCCATTCCAATCCTGAGACCCTTCCGATATCATGAGATTTGTTATCTCAATGCTTCTAATATCAAACTTGAGACCCTCCCTATAGCATGAGATGTGACATCCAAGTCCTCCCCATTCCAATCCTGAGACCCTTCCTATAGCATGAGATGTGATATCTCAATGCTTCTAATACCAAACCTGAGACCCTTCCTATAACATGAGATGGGATATCCAACTCCTTCCCATTCCAATCCTGAGACCCTTCCGATAGCAGAGATGTGATATCTCAATGCTTATACCAATCCTGAGACCCTTCCTATGGCCTGAGATGTCATATACAACTCCTTCCCAATCCAATCCTGAGACCCTTCCTATAGTATGAGATGTGATATCTCAATGCTTATACCAAATGTGAGACCCTTCCTATAGCATGAGATGTGATATCCAACTCCTTCCCATTCCAATCCTGAGACCCTTCCTATAGCATGAGATGTGATGTCTCAATGCTTCTAATACCAAACCTGAGATCCTTCCTATAACATGAGATGTGATATCCAACTCCTTCCCATTCCAATCCTGAGACCCTTCCTATAGCATGAGATGTGATGTCTCAATGCTTCTAATACCAAACCTGAGACCAGTCCTATAACATGAGATTGGATATCCAACTCCTTCCCCTTCCAAACCTGAGACCCTTCCTATAGCATGAGATGTGACATCCAAGTCCTTCCCATTCCAATCCTGAGACCCTTCCTATAGCATGAGATGTGATATCTCTATGCTTCTAATACCAAACCTGAGATTATTCCTATAACATGAGATGGGATATCCAACTCCTTCCCATTCCAATCCTGAGACCCTTCCGATAGCAGAGATGTGATATCTCAATGCTTATACCAAACCTGAGACCCTTCCTATGGCCTGAGATGTCATATACAACTCCTTCCCATTCCAATCCTGAGACCCTTTCTTTAGCATGAGATGTGATATCTCAATGCTTATACCAAATCTGAGACCCTTCCTATAGCATGAGATGTGATATCCAATTCCTTCCCATTCCAATCCTGAGACCCTTCCTATAGCATGAGATGTGATATCTCAATGCTTATACCAAACCTGAGAGCCTACCTATAGCATGAGATGTGATATCCAAGTCCATCCCATTCCAATCCTTAGACCCTTCCTACAGCATGCGATGTGATATCTCAATGATTCTAATACCAAACCAGAGACTCTTCCTATAACATGAGATGGGATATCCAACTCCTTCCCATTCCAATCCTGAGCCGCTTCCGATAGCAGAGATGTGATATCTCAATGCTTATACCAAACCTGAGACCCTTCCTATAACATGAGATGTGATATCCAACTCCTTCCCGTTCCAAACCTGAGACACTAACTATAGCATATGTGATATCCAACTGCTTCCCATTCCAAATATGAGACCCTTGCTATAGCAAGAAAGTAATATCCAACTCCTACCCATTCCAATCCTGAGACCCTTCCTATAGCAAGAGATGTGATATCCAAATCCTTCCCATTCCAATCCTGAGACCCTTCCTATAACATGAGATGTGATATCCAACTCCTTCCCATTCAAATCCTGAGACCCTTCCTATAGCATGAGAAGGGATATCCAACTCCTTCCCAATCCAATCCTGAGACCCTTCCGATAGCAGAGACGTGATATCTCAATGCTTCTACCAAACCTGAGACCCTTCCTTTAGCATGAGATGTGATATCCAAATCCTTCACATTCCAATCCTGAGACCCTTCCTATAGCATGAGATGTGATATCTCAATGCTTCTAATACCAAACCTGAGATCCTTCCTATAACATGAGATGTGATATCCAATTCCTTCCTATTCCAAACCTGAGACCCTTCCTATTGGATGAGATGTGATATCCAACTCCTTCCCATTCCAACCCTGAGACCCTTCCTATAGCATGAGATGTGATGTCTCAATGCTTCTAATACCAAACCTGAGATCCTTCCTATAACATGAGATGTGATATCCAACTCCTTCCATTCCAATCCTGAGACCCGTCCTATAGCATGAGATGTGATATCTCAATGCTTATACCAAACCTGAGACCCTTCCTATAGCATGAGATGTGATATCCAACTACTTCCCATTCCAATCCTGAGACCCTTCCTATAGCATGAGATGTGATATCTCAATGCTTCTAATACCAAACCTGAGATCCTTCCTCTGACATGAAATGTGATATCCAACTCCTTCCCTTTCCAAACCTAAGAGCCTATCTATAGCATGAGATGTGATATCCAAGTCCTTCCCATTTCAATCCTTAGACCCTTCCTACGGCATGCAATATGATATCTCAATGATTCTAATAACAAACCTGAGACCCGTCCTATAGCATGAGATATGATATCCAAGTCCTTCCCATTCCAATCCTGAGACCCATCCTATAACATGAAATGTGATATCCAACTCCTTCCCATTCCAACCTGAGACCCTTCCTATAGCATGAGATGGGATATCCAACTTCGTCCAAATCCAATACTGATACCCTTCCGATAGCATGAGATGTGATATCCCAATGCTTCTACCAAACCTGAGACCCATACTATGGCATGAGATGTGATATCAAACTCCTTCCCATTCCAATCCTGAGACCCTTCCTATAGCTTGAGGTGTGATATCCAACTCCTTCCCATTCCAATTCTGAGACCCTTCTTATACCATGAGACTTGATATCTCAATGCTTCTAATACCAAACCTGAGACCGTCCTATAACATGAGATGTGATATCCAAATCCTTCCCCTTCCAAACCTTAGACCCTTCCTTTATCATGAGATGTGGTATCCAACTCCTTCCCATTCCAATCCTGAGACCCTTCCGATATCATGAGATTTGGTATCTCAATGCTTCTAATATCAAACTTGAGACCCTCCCGATAGCATGAGATGTGACATCCAAGTCCTTCCCATTCCAATCCTGAGACCCTTCCTATAGCATGAGATGTGATATCTCTATGCTTCTAATACCAAACCTGAGACCCTTCCTATAAGATGAGATGGGATATCCAACTCCTTCCCATTCCAATCCTGAGACCCTTCCGATAGCAGAGATGTGATATCTCAATGCTTATACCAAACCTGAGACCCTTCCTATGGCCTGAGATGTCATATACAACTCCTTCCCATTCCAATCCTGAGACCCTTCCTTTAGCATGAGATGTGATATCTCAATGCTTATACGAAATCTGAGACCCTTCCTATAGCATGAGATGTGATATCCAAATCCTTCCCATTCCAATCCTGAGACCCTTCCTATAGCATGAGATGTGATATCTCAATGCTTATACCAAACCTGAGAGCCTACCTATAGCATGAGATATGATATCCAAGTCCATCCCATTCCAATCCTTAGACCCTTCCTACAGCATGCGATGTGATATCTGAATGATTCTAATACCAAACCAGAGACTCTTCCTATAACATGAGATGGGATATCCAACTCCTTCCCATTCCAATCCTTAGCCGCTTCCGATAGCAGAGATGTGTTGTCTCAATGCTTCTAATACCAAACCTGAGATCCTTCCTATAACATGAGATGTGATATCCAACTCCTTCCATTCCAATCCTGAGACCCGTCCTATAGCATGAGATGTGATATCTCAATGCTTATACCAAACCTGAGACCCTTCCTATAGCATGAGATGTGATATCCAACTACTTCCCATTCCAATCCTGAGACCCTTCCTATAGCATGAGATGTGATATCTCAATGCTTCTAATACCAAACCTGAGATCCTTCCTCTAACATGAAATGTGATATCCAACTCCTTCCCTTTCCAAACCTAAGAGCCTATCTATAGCATGAGATGTGATATCCAAGTCCTTCCCATTCCAACCCTTAGACCCTTCCTACAGCATGCAATATGATATCTCAATGATTCTAATAACAAGCCTGAGACCCGTCCTATAACATGAGATGGGATATCCAACTCCTTCCCATTCCAATCCTGAGACACTTCCGATAGCAGAGATGTGATATCTCAATGCTTATACCAAACCTGAGATCCTTCCTCTAACATGAAATGTGATATCCAACTCCTTCCCTTTCCAAACCTAAGAGCCTATCTATAGCATGAGATGTGATATCCAAGTCCATCCCATTCCAATCCTGAGCCACTTCCGATAGCAGAGATGTGATATCTCAATGCTTATACCAAACCTGAGACCCTTCCTATAACATGAGATGTGATATCCAACTCCTTCCCGTTCCAAACCTGAGACACTAACTATAGCATATGTGATATCCAACTCCTTCCCATTCCAAACATGAGACCCTTCCTATAGCAAGAAAGTAATATCCAACTCCTACCCATTCCAATCCTGAGACCCTTCCTATAGCAAGAGATGTGATATCCAACTCCTTCCCATTCCAACCTGAGACCCTTCCTATAGCATGAGATGGGATATCCAACTTCGTCCAAATCCAATACTGATACCCTTCCGATAGCATGAGATGTGATATCCCAATGCTTCTACCAAACCTGAGACCCATACTATGGCATGAGATGTGATATCAAACTCCTTCCCATTCCAATCCTGAGACCCTTCCTATAGCTTGAGGTGTGATATCCAACTCCTTCCCATTCCAATTCTGAGACCCTTCTTATACCATGAGACTTGATATCTCAATGCTTCTAATACCAAACTTGAGACCGTCCTATAACATGAGATGTGATATCCAAATCCTTCCCCTTCCAAACCTTAGACCCTTCCTTTATCATGAGATGTGGTATCCAACTCCTTCCCATTCCAATCCTGAGACCCTTCCGATATCATGAGATTTGGTATCTCAATGCTTCTAATATCAAACTTGAGACCCTTCCTATAAGATGAGATGGGATATCCAACTCCTTCCCATTCCAATCCTGAGACCCTTCCGATAGCAGAGATGTGATATCTCAATGCTTATACCAAACCTGAGACCCTTCCTATGGCCTGAGATGTCATATACAACTCCTTCCCATTCCAATCCTGAGACCCTTCCTTTAGCATGAGATGTGATATCTCAATGCTTATACGAAATCTGAGACCCTTCCTATAGCATGAGATGTGATATCCAAATCCTTCCCATTCCAATCCTGAGACCCTTCCTATAGCATGAGATGTGATATCTTAATGCTTATACCAAACCTGAGAGCCTACCTATAGCATGAGATATGATATCCAAGTCCATCCCATTCCAATCCTTAGACCCTTCCTACAGCATGCGATGTGATATCTGAATGATTCTAATACCAAACCAGAGACTCTTCCTATAACATGAGATGGGATATCCAACTCCTTTCCATTCCAATCCTGAGCCGCTTCCGATAGCAGAGATGTGATGTCTCAATGCTTCTAATACCAAACCTGAGATCCTTCCTATAACATGAGATGTGATATCCAACTTCTTCCATTCCAATCCTGAGACCCGTCCTATAGCATGAGATGTGATATCTCAATGCTTCTAATACCAAACCTGAGATCCTTCCTCTAACATGAAATGTGATATCCAACTCCTTCCCTTTCCAAACCTAAGAGCCTATCTATAGCATGAGATGTGATATCCAAGTCCTTCCCATTCCAACCCTTAGACCCTTCCTACAGCATGCAATATGATATCTCAATGATTCTAATAACAAGCCTGAGACCCGTCCCATAACATGAGATGGGATATCCAACTCCTTCCCATTCCAATCCTGAGACACTTCCGATAGCAGAGATGTGATATCTCAATGCTTATACCAAACCTGAGACCCTTCCTATAACATGAGATGTGATATCCAAATCCTTCCCGTTCCAAACCTGAGACCCTTCCTTTAGCATGAGATGTGATATCCAGCTCCTTCCCATTCCAATCCTGAGACCCTTCCTATAGCATGAGATGTGATATCTCAATGCTTCTAATACCAAACCTGAGATCCTTCCTCTAACATGAAATGTGATATCCAACTCCTTCCCTTTCCAAACCTAAGAGCCTATCTATAGCATGAGATGTGATATCCAAGTCCATCCCATTCCAATCCTTAGACCCTTCCTACAGCATGCGATGTGATATCTCAATGATTCTAATACGAAACCAGAGACCCTTCCTATAAGATGAGATGGGATATCCAACTCCTTCCCATTCCAATCCTGAGACCCTTCCGATAGCAGAGATGTGATATCTCAATGCTTATACCAAACCTGAGACCCTTCCTATGGCCTGAGATGTCATATACAACTCCTTCCCATTCCAATCCTGAGACCCTTCCTTTAGCATGAGATGTGATATCTCAATGCTTATACGAAATCTGAGACCCTTCCTATAGCATGAGATGTGATATCCAAATCCTTCCCATTCCAATCCTGAGACCCTTCCTATAGCATGAGATGTGATATCTCAATGCTTATACCAAACCTGAGAGCCTACCTATAGCATGAGATATGATATCCAAGTCCATCCCATTCCAATCCTTAGACCTTTCCTACAGCATGCGATGTGATATCTGAATGATTCTAATACCAAACCAGAGTCTCTTCCTATAACATGAGATGGGATATCCAACTCCTTCCCATTCCAATCCTGAGCCGCTTCCGATAGCAGAGATGTGATGTCTCAATGCTTCTAATACCAAACCTGAGATCCTTCCTATAACATGAGATGTGATATCCAACTTCTTCCATTCCAATCCTGAGACCCGTCCTATAGCATGAGATGTGATATCTCAATGCTTATACCAAACCTGAGACCCTTCCTATAGCATGAGATGTGATATCCAACTCCTTCCCTTTCCAAACCTAAGAGCCTATCTATAGCATGAGATGTGATATCCAAGTCCATCCCATTCCAATCCTTAGACCCTTCCTACAGCATGCGATGTGATATCTCAATGATTCTAATACGAAACCAGAGACCCTTCCTATAAGATGAGATGGGATATCCAACTCCTTCCCATTCCAATCCTGAGACCCTTCCGATAGATAGCAGAGATGTGATATCTCAATGCTTATACCAAACCTGAGACCCTTCCTATGGCCTGAGATGTCATATACAACTCCTTCCCATTCCAATCCTGAGACCCTTCCTTTAGCATGAGATGTGATATCTCAATGCTTATACGAAATCTGAGACCCTTCCTATAGCATGAGATGTGATATCCAAATCCTTCCCATTCCAATCCTGAGACCCTTCCTATAGCATGAGATGTGATATCTCAATGCTTATACCAAACCTGAGAGCCTACCTATAGCATGAGATATGATATCCAAGTCCATCCCATTCCAATCCTTAGACCTTTCCTACAGCATGCGATGTGATATCTGAATGATTCTAATACCAAACCAGAGTCTCTTCCTATAACATGAGATGGGATATCCAACTCCTTCCCATTCCAATCCTGAGCCGCTTCCGATAGCAGAGATGTGATGTCTCAATGCTTCTAATACCAAACCTGAGATCCTTCCTATAACATGAGATGTGATATCCAACTTCTTCCATTCCAATCCTGAGACCCGTCCCATAGCATGAGATGTGATATCTCAATGCTTATACCAAACCTGAGACCCTTCCTATAGCATGAGATGTGATATCCAACTACTTCCCATTCCAATCCTGAGACCCTTCCTATAGCATGAGATGTGATATCTCAATGCTTCTAATACCAAACCTGAGATCCTTCCTCTAACATGAAATGTGATATCCAACTCCTTCCCTTTCCAAACCTAAGAGCCTATCTATAGCATGAGATGTGATATCCAAGTCCTTCCCATTCCAACCCTTAGACCCTTCCTACAGCATGCAATATGATATCTCAATGATTCTAATAACAAGCCTGAGACCCATCCCATAACATGAGATGGGATATCCAACTCCTTCCCATTCCAATCCTGAGACACTTCCGATAGCAGAGATGTGATATCTCAATGCTTATACCAAACCTGAGACCCTTCCTATAACATGAGATGTGATATCCAAATCCTTCCCGTTCCAAACCTGAGACCCTTCCTTTAGCATGAGATGTGATATCCAGCTCCTTCCCATTCCAATCCTGAGACCCTTCCTATAGCATGAGATGTGATATCTCAATGCTTCTAATACCAAACCTGAGATCCTTCCTCTAACATGAAATGTGATATCCAACTCCTTCCCTTTCCAAACCTAAGAGCCTATCTATAGCATGAGATGTGTTATCCAAGTCCATCCCATTCCAATCCTTAGACCCTTCCTACAGCATGCGATGTGATATCTCAATGATTCTAATACGAAACCAGAGACTCGTCCTATAACATGAGATGGGATATCCAACTCCTTCCCATTCCAATCCTGAGCCACTTCCGATAGCAGAGATGTGATATCTCAATGCTTATACCAAACCTGAGACCCTTCCTATAACATGAGATGTGATATCCAACTCCTTCCCGTTCCAAACCTGAGACACTAAGTATAGCATATGTGATATCCAACTCCTTCCCATTCCAAACATGAGACCCTTCCTATAGCAAGAAAGTAATATCCAACTCCTACCCATTCCAATCCTGAGACCCTTCCTATAGCAAGAGATGTGATATCCAAATCCTTCCCATTCCAATCCTGAGACCCTTCCTATAACATGAGATGTGATATCCAACTCCTTCCCATTCCAACCTGAGACACTTCCTATAGCATGAGAAGGGATATCCAACTCCTTCCCAATCCAATCCTGAGACCCTTCCGATAGCAGAGATGTGATATCTCAATGCTTATACCAAACCTGAGACCCTTCCTATAGCATGAGAAGGGATATCCAACTCCTTCCCAATCCAATCCTGAGACCCTTCCGATAGCAGAGACGTGATATCTCAATGCTTCTACCAAACCTGAGACCCTTCCTTTAGCATGAGATGTGATATCCAAATCCTTCACATTCCAATCCTGAGACCCTTCCTATAGCATGAGAAGGGATATCTCAATGCTTCTAATACCAAACCTGAGATCCTTCCTATAACATGAGATGTGATATCCAATTCCTTCCCATTCCAATCCTGAGACCCTTCCGATAGCAGAGATGTGATATCTCAATGCTTATACCAAACCTGAGACCCTTCCTATGGCCTGAGATGTCATATACAACTCCTTCCCATTCCAATCCTGAGACCCTTCCTATAGCATGAGATGTGATATCTCAATGCTTATACCAAATCTGAGACCCTTCCTATAGCATGAGATGTGATATCCAACTCCTTCCCATTCCAATCCTGAGACCCTTCCTATAGCATGAGATGTGATGTCTCAATGCTTCTAATACCAAACCTGAGATCCTTCCTATAACATGAGATGTGATATCCAACTCCTTCCCATTCCAATCCTGAGACCCTTATGAAAGCATGAGATGTGATATCTCAATGCTTCTAATACCAAACCTGAGATCCTTCCTATAACATGAGATGTGATTTCCAAATCCTTCCCCTTCCAAACCTGAGACCCTCCCTTTAGCATGAGATGTGATATCCAACTCCTTCTCATTCCAATCCTGAGACCCTTCTGATAGCATGAGATGTGATATCTCAATGCCTCTAATACCAAACCTGAGATCCTACCTCTAACATGAAATGTGATATCCATCTAATTCCCTTTCCAAACCTGAGACCCTGCCTATAGCATGAGATGTGATATCCAAGTCCTTCCCATTCCAATCCTGAGAAACTTCCTATAGCATGTGATGTGATATCTCAATGCTTATACCAAACCTGAGACCCTTCCTATGGCATGAGATGTCATATACAACTCCTTCCCATTCCAATCCTGAGACCCTTCCTATAGCATGAGATGTGATATCTCAATGCTTATACCAAACCTGAGACCCTTCCTATAGCATGAGATGTGATATCCAACTTCTTCCCATTCCAATCCTGAGACCCTTCCTATAACATGAGATGTGATGTCTCAATGCTTCTAATACCAAACCTGAGATCTTTCCTATAACATGAGATGTGATATCCAACTCCTTCCCATTCCAATCCTGAGACCCTTCCTATAGCATGAGATGTGATATCTCAAGGCCTCTAATACCAAACCTGAGATCCTTCCTCTAACATGAAATGTGATATCCAACTCCTTCCCCTTCCAAACCTGAGAGCCTTCCTATAGCATGGGATATGATATCCAAGTCCTTCCCATTCCAATCCTGAGACCCTTCCTATAACATGAAATGTGATATCCAACTCCTTCCCATTCCAACCTGAGACCCTTCCTATATCATGAGATGGGCTATCTAAATGCTTCTTATAGCAAACCTGAGACTCTTCCTATAACATGAGATGGGATATCCAACTCCTTCCCATTCCAATCCTAAGACGCTTTCGATAGCAGAGATGTGATATCTCAATGCTTATACCAAACCTGAGACCCTTCCTACGGCATGAGATGTCATATACAACTCCTTCCCATTCCAATCCTGAGACCCTTCCTATAGCACGAGATGTGATATCTCAATGCTTATACCAAACCTGAGACCCTTCCTCTAGCATGAGATGTGATATCCAACTCCTTCCCATTCCAATCCTGAGACCCTTCCTATAGCATGAGATGTGATATCCAACTCCTTCCCATTCCAATCCTGAGACCTTTCCTATAGCCTGAGATCTGATATCTCAATGCCTCTAATACCAAACCTGAGATCCTTCCTCTAACATGAAATGTGATATTCAACTCCTTCCCTTTCCAAAACTGAGAGCCTATCTATAGCATGAGATGTGATATCCAAGTCCTTCCCATTCCAATCCTGAGACACTTCCGATAGCAGAGATGTGATATCTCAATGCTTATACCATACCTGAGACCCTTCCTATAACATGAGATGTGATATCCAACTCCTTCCCGTTCCAAACCTGAGACCCTTCCTTTAGCATGAGATGTGATATCCAGCTCCTTCCCATTCCAATCCTGAGACCCTTCTGATAGCATGAGATGTGATATCTCAATGCTTCTAATATCAAAACTGAGACCCTCCCTATAGCATGATATGTGATATCTAAGTCCTTCCCACACCAATCCTGAGACCCTTCCTATAGCATGAGATGTGATATCTCAATACTTCTAATACCAAACCTGAGATCCTTCCGATAACATGAGATGTGATATCCAAATCCTTCCCCTTCCAAACCTGAGACCCTCCCTTTAGCATGAGATGTGATATCCAACTCCTTCCCATTCCAATCCTGAGAACCTTCTGATAGCATGAGATGTGATATCTCAATGCTTCTATACCAAACCTGAGATCATTCCGATAGCATGAGATGTGATATCTCAATGCTTCTAATACCAAACCTGAGATCATTCCTATAACATGAGATGTGATATCCAAATCCTTCCCCTTCCAAACCTGAGACTCTTCTTATAGCATGAGATGTGATATATCAATGCCTCTAATACCAAACCTGAGATCCTACCTCTAACATGAAATGTGATATCCAACTCTTTCCCCTTCCAAACCTGAGAGCCTTCCTATAGCATGAGATGTGATATCCAAGTCCTTCAAATTCCAATCCTGAGACCCTTCCTATAACATGAGATGTGATATCCAACTCCTTCCCATTCCAACCTGAGACCCTTCCTATAGCATGAGATGGGATATCCAACTCCTTCCAAATCCAATCCTGATACCCTTCCGATAGCATGAGATGTGATATCCCAATGCTTCTACCAAACCTGAGACCCATACTATGGCATGAGATGTGATATCAAACTCCTTCCCCTTCCAAACCTTAGACACTTCCTTTATCATGAGATGTGATATCCAACTCCTTCCCATTCCATCCCTGAGACCCTTCCGATATCATGAGATGTGATATCTCAATGCTTCTAATATCAAACTTGAGACCCTCCTTATAGCATGAGATGTGATATCCAAGTCCTTCCCATTCCAATCCTGAGACCCTTCCTATAGCATGAGATGTGATATCTCAATGCTTCTAATACCAAACCTGAGACCCTTCCTATAACATGAGTTGGGAATATCCAACTCCTTCCCATTCCAATCCTGAGACCCTTCCGATAGTAGAGATGTGATATCTCAATGCTTATACCAAACCTGAGATCCTTCCTATAACATGAGATGTGATATCCAACTCCTTCCCATTCCAATCCTGAGACCCTTCCTATAGCATGAGATGTGATATCTCAATGCTTATACCAAACCTGAGACCCTTCCTATAGCACGAGATGTGATATCCAACTCCTTCCCATTCCAATCCTGAGACCCTTCCTATAGCATGAGATGTGATATCTCAATGCCTCTAATACCAAACCTGAGTTCCTTCCTCTAACATGAAATGTGATATCCAACTCCTTCCCATTCCAATCCTGAGACACTTCCTATAGCATGAGATGTGATAGCTAAATGCTTCTAATACCAAACTTGAGACTCTTCCTATAACATGAGATGGGATATCCAACTCCTTCCCATTCCAATCCTTAGACCCTTCCTACAGCATGCAATATGATATCTCAATGATTCTAATAACAAACCTGAGACCCGTCCTATAACATGAGATGGGATATCCAACACCTTCCCATTCCAATCCTGAGACACTTCCGATAGCAGAGATGTGATATCTCAATGCTTATACCAAACCTGAGACCCTTCCTATAACATGAGATGTGATATCCAACTCCTTTCCGTTCCAAACCTGAGACCCTTCCTATAGCATATGTGATATCCAACACATTCCCATTCCAAACATGATACCCTTCCTATAGCAGGAATGTAATATCCAACTCCTTCCCATTCCAATCCTGAGACCATTCCTATAGCATGAGATGTGATATCTCAATGCTTCTAATACCAAACCTGAGATCCTTCCTATGACATGAGATGTGATATCCAATTCCTCCCCATTCCAAACCTGAGAACCTTCCTACAGCATGCGATGTGATATCTCAATGCTTCTAATACCAAACCTGAGACCAGTCCTATAACATGAGATTGGATATCCAACTCCTTCCCCTTCCAAACCTGAGACCCTTCCTATAGCATGAGATGTGATATCCAACTTCTTCCCATTCCAATCCTGAGACCCTTCCTATAACATGAGATGTGATGTCTCAATGCTTCTAATACCAAACCTGAGATCTTTCCTATAACATGAGATGTGATATCCAACTCCTTCCCATTCCAATCCTGAGACCCTTCCTATAGCATGAGATGTGCTATCTCAATGCTTATACCAAACCTGAGACCCTTCCTAAAGCTTGAGATGTGATATCCAACTCCTTCCCATTCCAATCCTGAGACCCTTCCTATAACATGAAATGTGATATCCAACTCCTTCCCATTCCAACCTGAGACCCTTCCTATAGGATGAGATGTGATATCTCAAGGCCTCTAATACCAAACCTGAGATCCTTCCTCTAACATGAAATGTGATATCCAACTCCTTCTCCTTCCAAACCTGAGAGCCTTCCTATAGCATGAGACATGATATCCAAGTCCTTCCCATTCCAATCCTGAGACCCTTCCTATAGCATGAGATGGGATATCCAACTCCTTCCAAATCCAATACTGATACCCTTCCACTAGCATGAGATGTGATATCCCAATGCTTCTATCAAACCTGAGAACCATACTATGGCATGAGATGTGATATCAAACTCCTTCCCATTCCAATCCGGAGACTCTTCCTATAGCTTGAGATGTGATATCCAACTCCTTCCCATTCCAATTCTGAGACCCTTCCTATGCCATGAGACTTGATATCTCAATGCTTCTAATACCAAACCTGAGACCCGTCCTATAACATTAGATGTGATATCCAAATCTTTCCCCTTCCAAACCTTAGACCCTTCCTTTATCATGAGATGTGATATCCAACTCCTTCCCATTCCAATCCTGAGACCCTTCCGATATCATGAGATTTGTTATCTCAATGCTTCTAATACCAAAATTGAGACCCTCCCTATAGCATGAGATGGGATATCCAACTCCTTCCCATTCCAATCCTGAGACCCTTCCGATAGCAGAGATGTGATATCTCAATGCTTATACCAAATCTGAGACCCTTCCTATAGCATGAGATGTGATATCCAACTCCTTCCCATTCCAATCCTGAGACCCTTCCTATAGGATGAGATGTGATGTCTCAATGCTTCTAATACCAAACCTGAGATCCTTCCTATCACATGAGATGTGATATCCAACTCCTTCCCATTCCAATCCTGAGACCCTTCCTATAGCATGAGATGTGCTATCTCAATGCTTATACCAAACCTGAGACCCTTCCTAAAGCTTGAGATGTGATATCCAACTCCTTCCCATTCCAATCCTGAGACCCTTCCCATAGCATGAGATGTGATATCTCAATACTTCTAATACCAAACCTGAGATCCTTCCGATAACATGAGATGTGATATCCAAATCCTTCCCCTTCCAAACCTGAGACCCTCCCTTTAGCATGAGATGTGATATCCAACTCCTTCCCATTCCAATCCTGAGAACCTTCTGATAGCATGAGATGTGATATCTCAATGCTTCTATACCAAACCTGAGATCCTTCCGATAGCATGAGATGTGATATCTCAATGCTTCTAATACCAAACCTGAGATCCTTCCTATAACATGAGATGTGATATCCAAATCCTTCCCCTTCCAAACCTGAGACTCTTCTTATAGCATGAGATGTGATATCTCAATGCCTCTAATACCAAACCTGAGATCCTACCTCTAACATGAAATGTGATATCCAACTCTTTCCCCTTCCAAACCTGAAAGCCTTCCTATAGCATGAGATGTGATATCCAAGTCCTTCGAATTCCAATCCTGAGACCCTTCCTATAACATGAGATGTGATATCCAACTCCTTCCCATTCCAACCTGAGACCCTTCCTATAGCATGAGATGGGATATCCAACTCCTTCCAAATCAAATCCTGATACCCTTCCGATAGCATGAGATGTGATATCCCAATGCTTCTACCAAACCTGAGACCCATACTATGGCATGAGATGTGATATCAAACTCCTTCCCCTTCCAAACCTTAGACACTTCCTTTATCATGAGATGTGATATCCAACTCCTTCCCATTCCATCCCTGAGACCCTTCCGATATCATGAGATGTGATATCTCAATGCTTCTAATATCAAACTTGAGACCCTCCTTATAGCATGAGATGTGATATCCAAGTCCTTCCCATTCCAATCCTGAGACCCTTCCTATAGCATGAGATGTGATATCTCAATGCTTCTAATACCAAACCTGAGACCCTTCCTATAACATGAGATGGGAATATCCAACTCCTTCCCATTCCAATCCTGAGACCCTTCCGATAGTAGAGATGTGATATCTCAATGCTTATACCAAACCTGAGATCCTTCCTATAACATGAGATGTGATATCCAACTCCTTCCCATTCCAATCCTGAGACCCTTCCTATAGCATGAGATGTGATATCTCAATGCCTCTAATACCAAACCTGAGATCCTTCCTCTAACATGAAATGTGATATCCAACTCCTTCCCATTCCAATCCTGAGACACTTCCTATAGCATGAGATGTGATAGCTAAATGCTTCTAATACCAAACTTGAGACTCTTCCTATAACATGAGATGGGATATCCAACTCCTTCCCATTCCAATCCTTAGACCCTTCCTACAGCATGCAATATGATATCTCAATGATTCTAATAACAAACCTGAGACCCGTCCTATAACATGAGATGGGATATCCAACACCTTCCCATTCCAATCCTGAGACACTTCCGATAGCAGAGATGTGATATCTCAATGCTTATACCAAACCTGAGACCCTTCCTATAACATGAGATGTGATATCCAACTCCTTCCCGTTCCAAACCTGAGACCCTTCCTATAGCATATGTGATATCCAACACATTCCCATTCCAAACATGAGACACTTCCTATAGCAGGAATGTAATATCCAACTCCTTCCCATTCCAATCCTGAGACCATTCCTATAGCATGAGATGTGATATCTCAATGCTTCTAATACCAAACCTGAGATCCTTCCTATGACATGAGATGTGATATCCAATTCCTCCCCATTCCAAACCTGAGAACCTTCCTACAGCATGCAATGTGATATCTCAATGCTTCTAATACCAAACCTGAGACCAGTCCTATAACATGAGATTGGATATCCAACTCCTTCCCCTTCCAAACCTGAGACTCTTCTTATAGCATGAGATGTGATATCTCAATGCCTCTAATACCAAACCTGAGATCCTACCTCTAACATGAAATGTGATATCCAACTCTTTCCCCTTCCAAACCTGAGAGCCTTCCTATAGCATGAGATGTGATATCCAAGTCCTTCGAATTCCAATCCTGAGACCCTTCCTATAACATGAGATGTGATATCCAACTCCTTCCCATTCCAACCTGAGACCCTTCCTATAGCATGAGATGGGATATCCAACTCCTTCCAAATCAAATCCTGATACCCTTCCGATAGCATGAGATGTGATATCCCAATGCTTCTACCAAACCTGAGACCCATACTATGGCATGAGATGTGATATCAAACTCCTTCCCCTTCCAAACCTTAGACACTTCCTTTATCATGAGATGTGATATCCAACTCCTTCCCATTCCATCCCTGAGACCCTTCCGATATCATGAGATGTGATATCTCAATGCTTCTAATATCAAACTTGAGACCCTCCTTATAGCATGAGATGTGATATCCAAGTCCTTCCCATTCCAATCCTGAGACCCTTCCTATAGCATGAGATGTGATATCGCAATGCTTCTAATACCAAACCTGAGACCCTTCCTATAACATGAGATGGGAATATCCAACTCCTTCCCATTCCAATCCTGAGACCCTTCCGATAGTAGAGATGTGATATCTCAATGCTTATACCAAACCTGAGATCCTTCCTATAACATGAGATGTGATATCCAACTCCTTCCATTTCCAATCCTGAGACCCTTCCTATAGCATGAGATGTGATATCTCAATGCCTCTAATACCAAACCTGAGATCCTTCCTCTAACATGAAATGTGATATCCAACTCCTTCCCATTCCAATCCTGAGACACTTCCTATAGCATGAGATGTGATAGCTAAATGCTTCTAATACCAAACTTGAGACTCTTCCTATAACATGAGATGGGATATCCAACTCCTTCCCATTCCAATCCTTAGACCCTTCCTACAGCATGCAATATGATATCTCAATGATTCTAATAACAAACCTGAGACCCGTCCTATAACATGAGATGGGATATCCAACACCTTCTTATTCCAATCCTGAGACACTTCCGATAGCAGAGATGTGATATCTCAATGCTTATACCAAACCTGAGACCCTTCCTATAACATGAGATGTGATATCCAACTCCTTCCCGTTCCAAACCTGAGACCCTTCCTATAGCATATGTGATATCCAACACATTCCCATTCCAAACATGAGACACTTCCTATAGCAGGAATGTAATATCCAACTCCTTCCCATTCCAATCCTGAGACCATTCCTATAGCATGAGATGTGATATCTCAATGCTTCTAATACCAAACCTGAGATCCTTCCTATGACATGAGATGTGATATCCAATTCCTCCCCATTCCAAACCTGAGAACCTTCCTACAGCATGCAATGTGATATCTCAATGCTTCTAATACCAAACCTGAGACCAGTCCTATAACATGAGATTGGATATCCAACTCCTTCCCCTTCCAAACCTGAGACCCTTCCTATAGCATGAGATGTGATATCCAACTCCTTCCCATTCCAATCCTGAGACCCTTCCTATAGGATGAGATGTGATGTCTCAATGCTTCTAATACCAAACCTGAGATCCTTCCTATCACATGAGATGTGATATCCAACTCCTTCCCATTCCAATCCTGAGACCCTTCCTATAGCATGAGATGTGCTATCTCAATGCTTATACCAAACCTGAGACCCTTCCTAAAGCTTGAGATGTGATATCCAACTCCTTCCCATTCCAATCCTGAGACCCTTCCTATAGCATGAGATGTGATATCTCAAGGCCTCTAATACCAAACCTGAGATCCTTCCTCTAACATGAAATGTGATATCCAACTCCTTCCCCTTCCAAACCTGAGAGCCTTCCTATAGCATGAGATATGATATCCAAGTCCTTCCCATTCCAATCCTGAGACCCTTCCTATAACATGAAATGTGATATCCAACTCCTTCCCATTCCAACCTGAGACCCTTCCTATAGCATGAGATGGGATATCCAACTCCTTCCAAATCCAATACTGATACCCTTCCAATAGCACGAGATGTGATATCCCAATGCTTCTACCAAACCTGAGACCCATACTATGGCATGAGATGTGATATCAAACTCCTTCCCATTCCAATCCTGAGACTCTTCCTATAGCTTGAGATGTGATATCTAACTCCTTCACATTCCAATTCTGAGACCCTTCCTATGCCATGAGACTTGATATCTCAATGCTTCTAATTCCAAACCTGAGACCCGTCCTATAACATGAGATGTGATATCCAAATCTTTCCCCTTCCAAACCTTAGACCCTTCCTTTATCATGAGATGTGATATCCAAGTCCTTCCCATTCCAATCCTGAGACCCTTCCGATATCATTAGATTTGTTATCTCAATGCTTCTAATATCAAACTTGAGACCCTCCCTATAGCATGAGATGTGACATCCAAGTCCTCCCCATTCCAATCCTGAGACCCTTCCGATAGCAGAGATGTGATATCTCAATGCTTATACCAATCCTGAGACCCTTCCTAAGGCCTGAGATGTCATATACAACTCCTTCCCAATCCAATCCTGAGACCCTTCCTATAGCATGAGATGTGATATCTCAATGCTTATACCAAATGTGAGACCCTTCCTATAGCATGAGATGTGATATCCAACTCCTTCCCATTCCAATACTGAGACCCTTCCTATAGCATGAGATGTGATGTCTCAATGCTTCTAATACCAAATCTGAGATCCTTCCTATAACATGAGATGTCATATCCAACTCCTTCCCATTCCAATCCTGAGACCGTTCCTATAGCATGAGATGTGATGTCAAAATGCTTCTAATACCAAACCTGAGAACCTTCCTACAGCATGCGATGTGATATCTCAATGCTTCTAATACCAAACCTGAGACCAGTCCTATAACATGAGATTGGATATCCAACTCCTTCCCCTTCCAAACCTGAGACCCTTCCTATAGCATGAGATGTGATATCCAAATTCTTCCCATTCCAATCCTGAGACCCTTCCTATAACATGAGATGTGATGTCTCAATGCTTCTAATACCAAACCTGAGATCTTTCCTATAACATGAGATTCCAATCCTGAGACCCTTCCTATAGCATGAGATGTGATATCTCTATGCTTCTAATACCAAACCTGAGACCCTTCCTATAAGATGAGATGGGATATCCAACTCCTTCCCATTCCAATCCTGAGACCCTTCCGATAGCAGAGATGTGATATCTCAATGCTTATACCAAACCTGAGACCCTTCCTATGGCCTGAGATGTCATATACAACTCCTTCCCATTCCAATCCTGAGACCCTTCCTTTAGCATGAGATGTGATATCCCAATGCTTATACCAAATCTGAGACCCTTCCTATAGCATGAGATGTGATATCCAAATCATTCCCATTCCAATCCTGAGACCCTTCCTATAGCATGAGATGTGATATCTCAATGCTTATACCAAACCTGAGAGCCTACCTATAGCATGAGATGTGATATCCAAGTCCATCCCATTCCAATCCTTAGACCCTTCCTACGGCATGCGATGTGATATCTCAATGATTCTAATACCAAACCAGAGACTCTTCCTATAACATGAGATGGGATATCCAACTCCTTCCCATTCCAATCCTGAGCCGCTTCCGATAGCAGAGATGTGATATCTCAATGCTTATACCAAACCTGAGACCCTTCCTATAACATGAGATGTGATATCCAACTCCTTCCCGTTCCAAACCTGAGACACTAACTATAGCATATGTGATATCCAACTCCTTCCCATTCCAAACATGAGACCCTTCCTATAGCAAGAAAGTAATATCCAACTCCTACCCATTCCAATCCTGAGACCCTTCCTATAGCAAGAGATGTGATATCCAAATCCTTCCCATTCCAATCCTGAGACCCTTCCTATAACATGAGATGTGATATCCAACTCCTTCCCATTCCAACCTGAGACACTTCCTATAGCATGAGAAGGGATATCCAACTCCTTCCCAATCCAATCCTGAGACCCTTCCGATAGCAGAGATGTGATATCTCAATGCTTATACCAAACCTGAGACCCTTCCTATGGCATGAGATGTGATATCCAACTCCTTGCCATTCAAATCCTGAGACCCTTCCTATAGCATGAGAAGGGATATCCAACTCCTTCCCAATCCAATCCTGAGACCCTTCCGATAGCAGAGACGTGATATCTCAATGCTTCTACCAAACCTGAGACCCTTCCTTTAGCATGAGATGTGATATCCAAATCATTCACATTCCAATCCTGAGACCCTTCGTATAGCATGAGATGTGATATCTCAATGCTTCTAATACCAAACCTGAGATCCTTCCTATAACATGAGATGTGATATCCAATTCCTTCCCATTCCAAACCTGAGACCCTTCCTATTGGATGAGATGTGATATCCAACTCCTTCCCATTCCAACCCTGAGACCCTTCCTATAGCATGAGATGTGATGTCTCAATGCTTCTAATACCAAACCTGAGATCCTTCCTATAACATGAGATGTGATATCCAACTCCTTCCATTCCAATCCTGAGACCCGTCCTATAGCATGAGATGTGATATCTCAATGCTTATACCAAACCTGAGACCCTTCCTATAGCATGAGATGTGATATCCAACTACTTCCCATTCCAATCCTGAGACCCTTCCTATAGCATGAGATGTGATATCTCAATGCTTCTAATACCAAACCTGAGATCCTTCCTCTAACATGAAACGTGATATCCAACTCCTTCCCTTTCCAAACCTAAGAGCCTATCTATAGCATGAGATGTGATATCCAAGTCCTTCCCATTCCAACCCTTAGACCCTTCCTACAGCATGCAATATGATATCTCAATGATTCTAATAACAAACCTGAGACCCGTCCTATAACATGAGATGGGATATCCAACTCCTTCCCATTCCAATCCTGAGACACTTCCGATAGCAGAGATGTGATATCTCAATGCTTATACCAAACCTGAGAACCTTCCTATAACATGAGATGTGATATCCAAATCCTTCCCGTTCCAAACCTGAGACCCTTCCTTTAGCATGAGATGTGATATCCAGCTCCTTCCCATTCCAATCCTGAGACCCTTCCTATAGCATGAGACGTGATATCTCAATGCTTCTAATACCAAACCTGAGATCCTTCCTCTAACATGAAATGTGATATCCAACTCCTTCCCTTTCCAAACCTAAGAGCCTATCTATAGCATGAGATGTGTTATCCAAGTCCATCCCATTCCAATCCTTAGACCCTTCCTACAGCATGCAATGTGATATCTCAATGATTCTAATACCAAACCAGAGACTCGTCCTATAACATGAGATGGGATATCCAACTCCTTCCCATTCCAATCCTGAGCCACTTCCGATAGCAGAGATGTGATATCTCAATGCTTATACCAAACCTGAGACCCTTCCTATAACATGAGATGTGATATCCAACTCCTTCCCGTTCCAAACCTGAGACACTAACTATAGCATATGTGATATCCAACTCCTTCCCATTCCAAACATGAGACCCTTCCTATAGCAAGAAAGTAATATCCAACTCCTACCCATTCCAATCCTGAGACCCTTCCTATAGCAAGAGATGTGATATCCAAATCCTTCCCATTCCAATCCTGAGACCCTTCCTATAACATGAGATGTGATATCCAACTCCTTCCCATTCCAACCTGAGACACTTCCTATAGCATGAGAAGGGACATCCAACTCCTTCCCAATCCAATCCTGAGACCCTTCCGATAGCAGAGATGTGATATCTCAATGCTTATACCAAACCTTTGACCCTTCCTATAGCATGAGAAGGGATATCCAAATCCTTCCCAATCCAATCCTGAGACCCTTCCGATAGCAGAGACGTGATATCTCAATGCTTCTACCAAACCTGAGACCCTTCCTTTAGCATGAGATGTGATATCCAAATCCTTCACATTCCAATCCTGAGACCCTTCCTATAGCATGAGAAGGGATATCTCAATGCTTCTAATACCAAACCTGAGATCCTTCCTATAACATGAGATGTGATATCCAATTCCTTCCCATTCAAATCCTGAGACCCTTCCGATAGCAGAGATGTGATATCTCAATGCTTATACCAAACCTGAGACCCTTCCTATGGCCTGAGATGTCATATACAACTCCTTCCCATTCCAATCCTGAGACCCTTCCTATAGCATGAGATGTGATATCTCAATGCTTATACCAAATCTGAGACCCTTCCTATAGCATGAGATGTGATATCCAACTCCTTCCCATTCCAATCCTGAGACCCTTCCTATAGCATGAGATGTGATGTCTCAATGCTTCTAATACCAAACCTTAGATCCTTCCTATAACATGAGATGTGATATCCAACTCCTTCCCATTCCAATCCTGAGACCCTTATGAAAGCATGAGATGTGATATCTCAATGCTTCTAATACCAAACCTGAGATCCTTTCTATAACATGAGATGTGATTTCCAAATCCTTCCCCTTCCAAACCTGAGACCCTCCCTTTAGCATGAGATGTGATATCCAACTCCTTCCCATTCCAATCCTGAGACCCTTCTGATAGCATGAGATGTGATATCTCAATGCCTCTAATACCAAACCTGAGATCCTACCTCTAACATGAAATGTGATATCCATCTCATTCCCTTTCCAAACCTGAGACCCTGCCTATAGCATGAGATGTGATATCCAAGTCCTTCCCATTCCAATCCTGAGACCCTTCCTATAGCATGTGATGTGATATCTCAATGCTTATACCAAACCTGAGACCCTTCCTATGGCATGAGATGTCATATACAACTCCTTCCCATTCCAATCCTGAGACCCTTCCTATAGCATGAGATGTGATATCTCAATGCTTATACCAAACCTGAGACCCTTCCTATAGCATGAGATGTGATATCCAACGTCTTCCCATTCCAATCCCGAGACCCTTCCTATAACATGAGATGTGATATCTCAATGCTTCTAATACCAAACCTGAGACCCTTCCTATAACATGAGATGGGAATATCCAACTCCTTCCCATTCCAATCCTGAGACCCTTCCGATAGTAGAGATGTGATATCTCAATGCTTATACCAAACCTGAGACCCTTCCTATAGCTTGAGATGTGATATCCAACTCCTTCCCATTCCAATCCTGAGACCCTTCCTATAGCATGAGATGTGATATCTCAAGGCCTCTAATACCAAACCTGAGATCCTTCCTCTAACATGAAATGTGATATCCAACTCCTTCCCCTTCCAAACCTGAGAGCCTTCCTATAGCATGAGATATGATATCCAAGTCCTTCCCATTCCAATCCTGAGACCCTTCCTATAACATGAAATGTGATATCCAACTCCTTCCCATTCCAACCTGAGACCCTTCCTATAGTATGAGATGGGATATCCAACTCCTTCCAAATCCAATACTGATACCCTTCCAATAGCATGAAATGTGATATCCCAATGCTTCTACCAAACCTGAGACCCATACTATGGCATAAGATGTGACATCAAACTCCTTCCCATTCCAATCCTGAGACCCTTCCTATAGCTTGAGATGTGATATCCAACTCCTTCCCATTCCAATTCTGAGACCCCTCCTATACCATGAGACTTGATATCTCAATGCTTCTAATACCAAACCTGAGACCCGTCCTATAACATGAGATGTGATATCCAAATCCTTCCCCTTCCAAACCTTAGACCCTTCCTTTATCATGAGATGTGATATCCAACTCCTTCCCATTCCAATCCTGAGACCCTTCCTATAGCATGAGATGTGATATCTCAATGCTTCTAATACCAAACCTGAGATCCTTTCGATAGCATGAGATGTGATATCTCAATGCTTCTAATACCAAACCTGAGATCCTTCCTATAACATGAGATGTGATATCCAAATCCTTCCCCTTCCGAACCTGAGACCCTCCCTTTAGCATGAGATGTGATATCCAACTCCTTCCCATTCCAATCCTGAGACCCTTCTGATAGCATGAGATGTGATATCTCAATGCCTCTAATACCAAACCTGAGATCCTACCTCTAACATGAAATGTGATATCCATCTCCTTCCCTTTCCAAACCTGAGACCCTGCCTATAGCATGAGATGTGATATTCAAGTCCTTCCCATTCCAATCCTGAGACCCTTCCTATAGCATGTGATGTGATATCTCAATACTTATACCAAACCTGAGACCCTTCCTATGGCATGAGATGTCATATACAACTCCTTCCCATTCCAATCCTGAGACCCTTCCTATAGCATGAGATGTGATATCTCAATGCTTATACCAAACCTGAGACCCTTCCTATAGCATGAGATGTGATATCCAACTTCTTCCCATTCCAATCCTAAGACCCTTCCTATAACATGAGATGTGATGTCTCAATGCTTCTAATACCAAACCTGAGATCTTTCCTATAATATGAGATGTGATATCCAACTCCTTCCCATTCCAATCCTGAGACCCTTCCTATAGCATGAGATGTGATATCTCAATGCTTATACCAAACCTGAGACCCTTCCTATAGCTTGAGATGTGATATCGAACTCCTTCCCATTCCAATCCCGAGACCCTTCCTATAGCATGAGATGTGATATCTCAAGGCCTCTAATACCAAACCTGAGATCCTTCCTCTAACATGAAATGTGATATCCAACTCCTTCCCCTTCCAAACCTGAGAGCCTTCCTATAGCATGAGATATGATATCCAAGTCCTTCCCATTCCAATCCTGAGACCCTTCCTATAACATGAAATGTGAAATCCAACTCCTTCCCATTCCAACCTGAGACCCTTCCTATAGCATGAGATGGGATATCCAACTCCTTCCAAATCCAATACTGATACCCTTCCAATAGCATGAGATGTGATATCCCAATGCTTCTACCAAACCTGAGACCCATACTATGGCATAAGATGTGATATCAAACGCCTTCCCATTCCAATCCTGAGACCCTTCCTATAGCTTGAGATGTGATATCCAACTCCTTCCCATTCCAATTCTGAGACCCTTCCTATACCATGAGACCTGCTATCTCAATGCTTCTAATACCAAACCTGAGACCCGTCCTATAACATGAGATGTGATATCCAAATCCTTCCCCTTCCAAACCTTAGACCCTTCCTTTATCATGAGATGTGATATCCAACTCCTTCCCATTCCAATCCTGAGACCCTTCCGATATCATGAGATTTGTTATCTCAATGCTTCTAATATCAAACTTGAGACCCTCCCTATAGCAAGAGATGTGACATCCAAGTCCTCCCCATTCCAATCCTGAGACCCTTCCTATAGCATGAGATGTGATATCTCAATGCTTCTAATACCAAACCTGAGACCCTTCCTATAACATGAGATGGGATATCCAACTCCTTCCCATTCCAATCCTGAGACCCTTCCGATAGCAGAGATGTGATATCTCAATGCGTATACCAACCTGAGACCCTTCCTATAACATGAGATGTGATATCCAACTCCTTCCCATTCCAAACCTGAGACCCTTCCTATAGCATATGTGATATCCAACTCCTTCCAATTCCAAACATGAGACCCTTCCCATAGCAAGAATGTAATATCCAACTCCTTCCCATTCCAATCCTGAGACCATTCCTATAGCATGAGATGTGATATCTCAATGCTTCTAATACCAAACCTGAGATCCTTCCTATGACATGAGATGTGATATCCAATTCCTTCCCATTCCAAACCTGAGACCCTTCCTACAGCATGCGATGTGATATCTCAATGCTTCTAATACCAAACCTGAGACCAGTCCTATAACATGAGATGGGATATCCAAATCCTTCCCGTTCCAATCCTGAGACACTTCCGATTGCAGAGATTTGATATCTCAATGCTTATACCAAACCTGAGACTCTTCCTATAACATGAGATGTGATATCCAACTCCTTCCTGTTCCAAACCTGAGACCCTTCCTATAGCATGAGATGTGATATCCAAATCCTTCCCATCCCAATCCTGAGACACTTCCAATTGCAGAGATGTGATATCTCAATGCTTATACCAAACCTGAGACTCTTCCTATAACACGAGATGTGATATCCAACTCCTTCCCGTTCCAAACCTGAGACCCTCCCTTTAGCATGAGATGTGATATACAACTCCTTCCCATTCCAATCCTGAGACCCTTCTGATAGCATGAGATGTGATATCTCAATGCCTCTAATACCAAACCTGAGATCCTACCTCTAACATGAAATGTGATATCCATCTCCTTCCCTTTCCAAACCTGAGACCCTGCCTATAGCATGAGCTGTGATATCCAATTCCTTCCCATTCCAATCCTGAGACCCTTCCTATAGCATGTGATGTGATATCTCAATGCTTATACCAAACCTGAGACCCTTCTTATGGCATGAGATGTCATATACAACTCCTTCCCATTCCAATCCTGGGACCCTTCCTATAGCATGAGATGTGATATCTCAATGCTTATACCAAACCTGAGACCCTTCCTATAGCATGAGATGTGTATCTCAAGGCCTCTAATACCAAACCTGAGATCCTTCCTCTAACATGAGATGTGATATCCAACTCCTTCCCGTTCCAAACCTGAGACACTTCCTATAGCATATGTGATATCCAACTCCTTCCATTCCAAACATGAGACCCTTCCTATAACATGAGATGGGATATCCAACTCCTTCCCATTCCAATCCTGAGACCCTTCCGATAGCAGAGATGTGATATCTCAATGCGTATACCAACCTGAGACCCTTCCTATAACATGAGATGTGATATCCAACTCCTTCCCATTCCAAACCTGAGACCCTTCCTATAGCATATGTGATATCCAACTCCTTCCAATTCCAAACATGAGACCCTTCCCATAGCAAGAATGTAATATCCAACTCCTTCCCATTCCAATCCTGAGACCATTCCTATAGCATGAGATGTGATATCTCAATGCTTCTAATACCAAACCTGAGATCCTTCCTATGACATGAGATGTGATATCCAATTCCTTCCCATTCCAAACCTGAGACCCTTCCTACAGCATGCGATGTGATATCGCAATGCTTCTAATACCAAACCTGAGACCAGTCCTATAACATGAGATGGGATATCCAAATCCTTCCCGTTCCAATCCTGAGACACTTCCGATTGCAGAGATTTGATATCTCAATGCTTATACCAAACCTGAGACTCTTCCTATAACATGAGATGTGATATCCAACTCCTTCCCGTTCCAAACCTGAGACCCTTCCTATAGCATGAGATGTGATATCCAAATCATTCCCATCCCAATCCTGAGACACTTCCAATTGCAGAGATGTGATATCTCAATGCTTATACCAAACCTGAGACTCTTCCTATAACACGAGATGTGATATCCAACTCCTTCCCGTTCCAAACCTGAGACCCTTCCTATAGCATGAGATGTGATATCCAACTCCTTCCCATTCCAATCCTGAGACCCTTCCGATAGCATGAGATGTGATATCTCAATGCCTCTAATACCAAACCTGAGATCCTTCCTATAACATGTGATGTGATATTCAAATCCTTCCCCTTCCAAACCTGAGACCCTCCCTTTAGCATGAGATGTGATATACAACTCCTTCCCATTCCAATCCTGAGACCCTTCTGATAGCATGAGATGTGATATCTCAATGCCTCTAATACCAAACCTGAGATCCTACCTCTAACATGAAATGTGATATCCATCTCCTTCCCTTTCCAAACCTGAGACCCTGCCTATAGCATGAGCTGTGATATCCAATTCCTTCCCATTCCAATCCTGAGACCCTTCCTATAGCATGTGATGTGATATCTCAATGCTTATACCAAACCTGAGACCCTTCTTATGGCATGAGATGTCATATACAACTCCTTCCCATTCCAATCCTGGGACCCTTCCTATAGCATGAGATGTGATATCTCAATGCTTATACCAAACCTGAGACCCTTCCTATAGCATGAGATGTGTATCTCAAGGCCTCTAATACCAAACCTGAGATCCTTCCTCTAACATGAGATGTGATATCCAACTCCTTCCCGTTCCAAACCTGAGACACTTCCTATAGCATATGTGATATCCAACTCCTTCCATTCCAAACATGAGACCCTTCCTATAGCAAGAATGTAATATCCAACTCTTACCCATTCCAATCCTGAGACCCTTCCTATAGCAAGAGATGTGATATCCAAATCCTTCCCATTCCAATCCTGAGACCCTTCCTATAACATGAGATGTGATATCCAACTCATTCCCATTCCAACCTGAGACACTTCCTATAGCATGAGAAGGGATATCCAACTCCTTCGCAATCCAATCCGGAGACCCTTCCGATAGCAGAGATGTGATATCTCAATGCTTATACCAAACCTGAGACCCTTCCTATGGCATGATATGTGATATCCAACTCTTTGCCATTCAAATCCTGAGACCCTTTTATAGCATGGGAAGGGATATCCAACTCCTTCCAAATCCAATCCTGAGACCCTTCCGATAGCAGAGATGTGATATCTCAACGCTTCTACCAAACCTGAGACCCTTCCTTTAGCATGAGATGTGATATCCAAATCCTTCGCATTCCAATCCTGAGACCCTTCCTATAGCATGAGATGTGATATCTCAATGGTTCTAATACCAAACCTGAGATCCTTCCTATAACATGAGATGTGATATCCAATTCCTTCCCATTCCAAACCTGAGACCCTTCCTATAACATGAAATGTGATATCTCAAGGCCTCTAATACCAAACCTGAGATCCTTCCTCTAACATGAAATGTGATATCCAACTCCTTCCCATTCCAAACCTGAGACCCTTCCTATAACATGAAATGTGATATCCAACTCCATCCCATTCCAACCTGAGACCTTTCATATAGCATGAGATGGGATATCCAACTCCTTCCAAATCCAATACTGATACCATTCCGATAGCATGAGATGTGATATCCCAATGCTTCTACCAAATCTGAGACCCATACTATGGCATGAGATGTGATATCAAACTCCTTCCCATTCCAATCCTGAGACCCTTCCTATAGCTTGAGATGTGATATCCAATTTCTTCCCATTCCAATTCTGAGACCCCTCCTATACCATGAGACTTGATATCTCAATGCTTCTAATACCAAACCTGAGACCCGTCCTATAACATGAGATGTGATATCCAAATCCTTCCCCTTCCAAACCTTAGACCCTTCCTTTATCATGAGATGTGATATCCAACTCCTTCCCATTCCAATCCTGAGACCCTTCCGATATCATGAGATTTGTTATCTCAATGCTTCTAATATCAAACTTGAGACCCTCCCTATAGCATGAGATGTGACATCCAAGTCCTCCCCATTCCAATCCTGAGACCCTTCCTATAGCATGAGATGTGATATCTCAATGCTTCTAATACCAAACCTGAGACCCTTCCTATAACATGAGATGGGATATCCAACTCAGATGGGATATCCAACTCCTTCCCATTCCAATCCTGAGACCCTTCCGATAGCAGAGATGTGATATCTCAATTCTTATATCAAACCTGAGACCCTTCCTATGGCCTGAGATGTCATATACAACTCCTTCCCATTCCAATCCTGAGACCCTTCCTATAGCATGAGATGTGATGTCTCAATGCTTCTAATACCAAACCTGAGATCCTTCCTATAACATGAGATGTGATATCCAACTCCTTCCCATTCCAATCCTGAGACCCTTATGATAGCATGAGATGTGATATCTCAATGCCTCTTATACCAAACCTGAGATCCTTCCGATAGCATGAGATGTGATATCTCAATGCTTCTAATACCAAACCTGAGATCCTTCCTATAATATGAGATGTGATTTCCAAATCCTTCCCCTTCCAAACCTGAGACCCTCCCTTTAGCATGAGATGTGATATCCAACTCCTTCCCATTCCAATCCTGAGACCCTTCTGATAGCATGAGATGTGATATCTCAATGCCTCTAATACCAAACCTGAGATCCTACCTCTAACATGAAATGTGATATCCATCTCCTTCCCTTTCCAAACCTGAGACCCTGCCTATAGCATGAGATGTGATATCCAAGTCCTTCCCATTCCAATCCTGAGACCCTTCCTATAGCATGTGATGTGATATCTCAATGCTTATACCAAACCTGAGACCCTTCCTATGGCATGAGATGTCATGTACAACTCCTTCCCATTCCAATCCTGAGACCCTTCCTATAGCATGAGATGTGATATCTCAATGCTTATACCAAACCTGAGACCCTTCCTATAGCATGAGATGTGATATCCAACTTCTTCCCATTCCAATCCAGAGACCCTTCCTATAGCATGAGATGTGATATCTCAATGCTTATACCAAACCTGAGACCCTTCCTACAGCTTGAGATGTGATATCCAACTCCTTCCCATTCCAATCCTGAGACCCTTCCGATAGCATGAGATGTGATATCTCAAGGCCTCTAATACCAAACCTGAGATCCTTCCTCTAACATGAAATGTGATATCCAACTCCTTCCCTTTCCAAACCTGAGAACCTTCCTATAGCATGAGATATGATATCCAACTCCTTCCCATTCCAACCTGAGACCCTTCCTATAGCATGAGATGGGATATCCAACTCCTTCCAAATCCAATACTGATACCCTTCCGATGGCATGAGATGTGATATCCCAATGCTTCTACCAAACCTGAGAACCATACTATGGCATGAGATGTGATATCAAACTCCTTCCCATTCCAATCCTGAGACGCTTCCTATAGCTTGAGATGTGATATCCAACTCCTTCCCATTCCAATTCTGAGACCCTTCTTATACCATGAGACTTGATATCTCAATGCTTCTAATACCAAACCTGAGACCCGTACTATAACATGAGATGTGATATCCAAATCCTTCCCCTTCCAAACCTTAGACCCTTCCTTTATCATGAGATGTGATATCCAACTCCTTCCCATTCCAATCCTGAGACCCTTCCGATATCATGAGATTTGTTATCTCAATGCTTCTAATATCAAACTTGAGACCCTCCCTATTGCATGAGATGTGACATCCAAGTCCTTCCCATTCCAATCCTGAGACCCTTCCTATAGCATGAGATGTGATATCTCAATGCTTCTAATACCAAACCTGAGAACTCATGCTAAAGGGAGGGTCTCAGGTTTGGAAGGGGAAGGATTTGGATATCACATCTCATGTTATAGGAAGGATCTCAGGATTGGTATTAGAAGCATTGAGATATCACATCTCATGCTATCGGAAGGATCTCAAGTTTGGTATTAGAAGCATTGAGATATCACATCTCATGCTATCGGAAGGATCTCAGGTTTGGCATTTGAAGCATTGAGATATCACATCTCATGCTATAGCAAGGGTCTCAGGTTTGGAACGGGAAGGAGTTGGATATCCCATCTCATGTTATAGGACTGGTCTCAGGTTTGGTATTAGAAGCATTGAGATATCACATTGCATGTTGTAGGAAGGGTCTCAGGTTTGGAATGGGAAGGAATTGGATATCACATCTCATGTCATAGGAAGGATCTCAGGTTTGGTATTAGAAGCATTGAGATATCACATCTCATGCTATAGGAATGGTCTCAGGATTGGAATGGGAAGGAGTTGGATATTACATTCTTGCTATAGGAAGGGTCTCATGTTTGGAATGGGAAGGAGTTGGATATCACATATGGTATAGGAAGGGTCTCAGGTTTGGAACGGGAAGGAGTTGGATATCACATCTCATGTTGTAGGAAGCGTCTCAGGTTTGATATAAGGATTGAGATATCACATCTCTGCTATCGGAAGTGTCTCAGGATTGGAATGGGAAGAAGTTGGATATCCCATCTCATGTTATAGGATGGGTCTCAGGTTTGTTATTAGAATCATTGAGATATCATATTGCATGCTGTAGGAAGGGTCTAAGGATTGGAATGGGAAGGACTTGGATATCACATCTCATGCTATAGGTAGGCTCTCAGGTTTGGAAAGGGAAGGCGTTGGATATCACATCTCATGCTATAGGAAGGGTCTCAGGATTGGAATGGGAAGGAGTTGGATATCACATCTCATGCTATAGGAAGGGTCTCAGGTTTGGTATAAGCATTGGATATCACATCTCATGCTATAGGAAGGGTCTCAGGATTGGAATGGGAAGGAGTTGGATATCACATCTCATGTTATAGGAAGGATCTCAGGTTTGGTATTAGAAGCATTGAGACATCACATCTCATGCTATAGGAAGGCTCTCAGGTTTGGAAAGGGAAGGCGTTGGATACCACATCTCATGCTATAGGAAGGGTCTCAGGATTGGAATGGGAAGGAGTTGTATATGACATCTCATGCCGTAGGAAGGGTCTCAGGTTTGGTATAAGCATTGAGATATCACATCTCTGCTATAGGAAGGGTCTCAGGATTGGAATGGGAAGGAGTTGGATATCCCATCTCATGTTATAGGAAGGGTCTCATGATTGGAATGGGAAGGACTTGGATATCACATCTCATGCTATAGGAAGGCTCTCAGATTTGGAAGGGGAAAGAGTTGGATATCACATTTCATGTTAGAGGTAGGATCTCAGGTTTGGTATTAGAGGCATTGAGATATCACATCTCATGCTATCAGAAGGGTCTCAGGATTGGAATGGGAAGGAGTTGGATATCACATCTCATGCTAAAGGGAGGGTCTCAGGTTTGGAAGGGGAAGGATTTGGATATCACATCTCATGTTATAGGAAGGATCTCAGGTTTGGTATTAGAAGCATTGAGATATCACATCTCCTGCTATCAGAATGGTCTCAGGATTGGAATGGGAAGGAGTTGGATATCACATCTCATACTAAAGGGAGGGTTCCCGGTTTGGAAGGGGAAGGATTTGGATATCACATCTCATGTTATCGGAAGGATCTCAGGTTTGGTATTAGAAGTATTGAGATATCACATCTCATGCTATAGGAAGGGTCTCAGGATTGGAATGGGAAGGAGTTGGATATCACATCTCATGCTAAAGGAAGGGTCTCAGGTTTGGTAGAAGCATTGAGATATCACATCTCATGCTATAGGAAGGGTCTCAGGATTGGAATGGGAAGGACTTAGATATCACATATCATGCTATAGGGAGGGTCTCAGTTTTGATATTAGAAGCATTGAGATATCACATCTCATGCTATCGGAAGTGTCTCAGGTTTGGAATGGGAAGGAGCTGGATATCACATCTCATGCTAAAGGAAGGGTCTCAGGTTTGGAACGGGAAGGAGTTGGATATCACATCTCATGTTATAGGAAGGGTCTCAGGTTTGGTATAAGCATTGAGATATCACATCTCTGCTATAGGAAGTGTCTCAGGATTGGAATGGGAAGGAGTTGGATATCCCATCTCATGTTATAGGACGGGTCTCAGGTTTGTTATTAGAATCATTGAGATATCATATTGCATGCTGTAGGAAGGGTCTAAGGATTGGAATGGGAAGGACTTGGATATCACATGTCATGCTATAGATAGGCTCTCAGGTTTGGAAAGGGAAGGAGTTGGATATCACATTTCATGTTAGAGGAAGGATCTCAGGTTTGGTATTAGAGGCATTGAGATATCACATCTCATGCTATAGGAAGGGTCTCAGGTTGGAATGGGAAGGAGTTGGATTTCACATCTCATGTTATAGGAAGGGTCTCAGGATTGGAATGGGAAGGACTTGGATATCACATCTCATGCTATAGGAAGGCTCTCAGGTTTGGAAGGGGAAAGAGTTGGATATCACATTTCATGTTAGAGGTAGGATCTCAGGTTTGGTATTAGAGGCAATGAGATATCACATCTCATGCTAAAGGGAGGGTCTCAGGTTTGGAAGGGGAAGGATTTGGATATCACATCTCATGTTATAGGAAGGATCTCAGGTTTGGTATTAGAAGCATTGAGATATCACATCTCATGCTATCGGAAGGATCTCAGGTTTGGTATTAGAAGCATTGAGATATCACATCTCATGCTATCAGAAGGTTCTCAGGATTGGAATGGGAAGGAGTTGGATATCACATCTCATGCTAAAGGGAGGGTCTCAGGTTTGGAAGAGGAAGGATTTGGATATCACATCTCATGTTATCGGAAGGATCTCAGGTTTGGTATTAGAAGTATTGAGATATCACATCTCATGCTATATGAAGGGTCTCAGGATTGGAATGGGAAGGAGTTGGATATCACATCTCATGCTAAAGGAAGGGTCTCAGGTTTGGTAGAAGCATTGAGATATCACATCTCATGCTATAGGAAGGGTCTCAGGATTGGAATGGGAAGGACTTAGATATCACATATCATGCTATAGGGAGGGTCTCAGTTTTGATATTAGAAGCATTGAGATATCACATCTCATGCTATCGGAAGTGTCTCAGGATTGGAATGGGAAGGAGCTGGATATCACATCTCATGCTAAAGGAAGGGTCTCAGGTTTGGAACGGGAAGGAGTTGGATAGCCGATCTCATGTTATAGGAAGGGTCTCAGGTTTGGTATAAGCATTGAGATATCACATCTCTGCTATCGGAAGTGTCTCAGGATTGGAATGGGAAGGAGTTGGATATCCCATCTCATGTTATAGGACGGGTCTCAGGATTGTTATTAGAATCATTGAGATATCATATTGCATGCTGTAGGAAGGGTCTAAGGATTGGAATGGGAAGTACTTGGATATCACATCTCATGCTATGGATAGGCTCTCAGGTTTGGAAAGGGAAGGAGTTGGATATCACATTTCATGTTAGAGGAAGGATCTCAGGTTTGGTATTAGAGGCATTGAGATATCACATCTCATGCTATAGGAAGCGTCTCAGGATTGGAATGGAAGGAGTTGGATATCACATCTCATGTTATAGGAAGGATCTCAGGTTTGGTATTAGAAGCATTGAGACATCACATCTCATGCTATAGGAAGGGTCTCAGGATTGGAATGGGAAGGAGTTGGATATCACATCTCATGCTATAGGAAGGGTCTCTGGTTTTGTATAAGCATTGAGATATCACATCTCATGCTATAGGAAGGGTCTCAGGATTGGAATGGGAAGGAGTTGTATATGACATCTCATGCCGTAGGAAGGGTCTCAGGTTTAGTATAAGCATTGAGATATCACATCTCTGCTATCGGAAAGGTCTCAGGATTGGAATGGGAAGGAGTTGGATATCCCATCTCATGTTATAGGAAGAGTCTCAGGTTTGGTATTAGAAGCATTGAGATATCACATCTCATGCTATAGGAAGTGTCTCAGGATTGGAATCGGAAGGACTTGGATATCACATCTCATGCTATAGGGAGGGTCTCACGTTTGATATTAGAAGCATTGAGATATCACATCTCATGCTATAGGAAGGGTCTCAGGATTGGAATGTGAAGGAGTTGGATATCACATCTCATGCTATAGGAAAGGTCTCAGGTTTGGTATAAGCAGTGAGATATCACATCTCATGCTATAGGAAGTGTCTCATGATTGGAATGGGAAGGAGTTGGATATCACATCTCATGTTATAGGAAGGATCTCAGGTTTGGTATAAGCATTGAGATATCACATCTCTGCTATCGGAAGGGTCTCAGGATTGGAATGGGAAGGAGTTGGATATTCCCATCTCATGTTATAGGAAGGGTCTCAGGTTTGGTATTAGAAGCATTGAGACATCACATCTCATGCTATAGGAAGGGTCTCAGGATTGGAATGGGAAGGACTTGGATATCACATCTCATGCTATAGGGAGGGTCTCAAGTTTGATATTAGAAGCATTGAGATATCACATCTCATGATATCGGAAGGGTCTCAGGATTGGAATGGGAAGGAGTTGGATATCACATCTCATGATAAAGGAAGGGTCTAAGGTTTGGAAGGGGAAGGATTTGGATATCACATCTCATGTTATAGGGCGGGTCTCAGGTTTGGTATTAGAAGCATTGAGATATCAAGTCTCATGGTATAGGAAGGGTCTCAGAATTGGAATTGGAAGGAGTTGGATATCACATCTCAAGCTATAGGAAGGGTCTCAGGATTGGAATGGGAAGGAGTTTGATATCACATCTCATGCCATAGTATGGGTCTCAGGTTTGGTATAAGCATTGGGATATCACATCTCATGCTATCGGAAGGGTATCACGATTGGATTTGGAAGGAGTTGGATATCCCATCTCATGCTATAGAAAGGGTCTCAGGTTGGAATGGGAAGGAGTTGGATATCACATCTCATGTTATAGGAAGGGTCTCGGGATTGGAATGGGAAGGACTTGGATATCACATCTCATGCTATAGGAAGGCTCTCAGGTTTGGAAGGGGAAAGAGTTGGATATCACATTTCATGTTAGAGGTAGGATCTCAGGTTTGGTATTAGAGGCATTGAGATATCACATCTCATGCTATCAGAAGGGTCTCAGGATTGGAATGGGAAGGAGTTGGATATCACATCTTATGCTAAAGGGAGGGTCTCAGGTTTGGAAGGGGAAGGATTTGGATATCACATCTCATGTTATAAGAAGGAGCTCAGGTTTGGTATTAGAAGCATTGAGATATCACATCTCATGCTATCAGAAGGATCTCAGGTTTGGTATTAGAAGCATTGAGATATCACATCTCATGCTATCAGAAGGGTCTCAGGATTGGAATGGGAAGGAGTTGGATATCACATCTCATGCTAAAGGGAGGGTCTCAGGTTTGGAAGGGGAAGGATTTGGATATCACATCTCATGTTATCGGAAGGATATTGAGATATCACATCTCATGCTATAGGAAGGGTCTCAGGATTGGAATGGGAAGGAGTTGGATATCACATCTCAAGCTATAGAAAGGGTCTCAGGTTTGGTATAAGCATTGAGATATCACATCACATGCTATAGGAAGGGTATCAGTATTGGAATGGGAAGGTGTTGTATATGACATCTCATGTCATAGGAAGGGTCTCAGGTTTGGCATAAGCATTGAGATATCACATCACATGCTATAGGAAGGGTCTCAGGATTGGAATGGGAAGGACTTGGATATCACATCTCATGCTATAGGCAGGGTCTCAGGTTTGGAAAGGGAAGGAGTTGGATATCACATTTCATGTTAGAGGTAGGATATCAGGTTTGGTATTAGAGGCATTGAGATATCACATCTCATGCTATCAGAAGGGTCTCAGGATTGGAATGGGAAGGAGTTGGATATCACATCTCATGTTAAAGGGAGGGTCTCAGGTTTGGAAGGGAAAGGATTTGGATATCACATCTCATGTTATAGGAAGGATCTCAGGTTTGGTATTAGAGGCATTGAGATATCACATCTCATGCTATCATAAGGGTCTCAGGATTGGAATGGGAAGGAGTTGGATATCACATCTCATGCTAAAGGGAGGGTCGCAGGTTTGGAAGGGGAAGAATTTGGATATCACATCACATGTTATAGGAAGGATCTCAGGTTTGGTATTAGAAGCATTGAGATATCACATCTCATGCTATCGGAAGGGTCTCAGGATTGGAATGGGAAGGAGTTGGAAATCACATCTCATGCTATAGGAAGGGTCTCAGGTTTGGAACGGGAAGGAGTTGGATATCACATCTCATGTTATAGGAAGAGTCTCAGGTTTGGTATAAGCATTGAGATATCACATCTCTGCAATCGGAAATGTCTCAGGATTGGGATGGGAAGGAGTTGGATATCACATCTCATGCTATAGGAAGGGTCTCAGGTTTGGAACGGGAAGGAGTTGGATATCAAATCTCATGCTATAGGAAGGCTCTCAGGTTTGGAAGGGGAAAGAGTTGGATATCACATTTCATGTTAGAGGTAGGATCTCAGGTTTGGTATTAGAGGCATTGAGATATCACATCTCATGCTATCAGAAGGGTCTCAGGATTGGAATGGGAAGGAGTTGGATATCACATCTCATGCTAAAGGGAGGGTCTCAGGTTTGGAAGGGGAAGGATTTGGATATCACATCTCATGTTATAAGAAGGAGCTCAGGTTTGGTATTAGAAGCATTGAGATATCACATCTCATGCTATCGGAAGGATCTCAGGTTTGGTATTAGAAGCATTGAGATATCACATCTCATGCTATCAGAAGGGTCTCAGGATTGGAATGGGAAGAAGTTGGATATCACATCTCATGCTAAAGGGAGGGTCTCAGGTTTGGAAGGGGAAGGATTTGGATATCACATCTCATGTTATCGGAAGGATCTCAGGTTTGGTATTAGAAGTATTGAGATATCACATCTCATGCTATAGGAAGGGTCTCAGGATTGGAATGGGAAGGAGTTGGATATCACATCTCAAGCTATAGAAAGGGTCTCAGGTTTGGTATAAGCATTGAGATATCACATCACATGCTATAGGAAGGGTCTCAGTATTGGAATGGGAAGGTGTTGTATATGACATCTCATGTCATAGGAAGGGTCTCAGGTTTGGCATAAGCATTGAGATATCACATCACATGCTATAGGAAGGGTCTCAGGATTGGAATGGGAAGGACTTGGATATCACATCTCATGCTATAGGCAGGGTCTCAGGTTTGGAAAGGGAAGGAGTTGGATATCACATTTCATGTTAGAGGTAGGATATCAGGTTTGGTATTAGAGGCATTGAGATATCACATCTCATGCTATCAGAAGGGTCTCAGGATTGGAATGGGAAGGAGTTGGATATCACATCTCATGTTAAAGGGAGGGTCTCAGGTTTGGAAGGGAAAGGATTTGGATATCACATCTCATGTTATAGGAAGGATCTCAGGTTTGGTATTAGAGGCATTGAGATATCACATCTCATGCTATCATAAGGGTCTCAGGATTGGAATGGGAAGGAGTTGGATATCACATCTCATGCTAAAGGGAGGGTCGCAGGTTTGGAAGGGGAAGAATTTGGATATCACATCACATGTTATAGGAAGGATCTCAGGTTTGGTATTAGAAGCATTGAGATATCACATCTCATGCTATCGGAAGGGTCTCAGGATTGGAATGGGAAGGAGTTGGAAATCACATCTCATGCTATAGGAAGGGTCTCAGGTTTGGAACGGGAAGGAGTTGGATATCACATCTCATGTTATAGGAAGAGTCTCAGGTTTGGTATAAGCATTGAGATATCACATCTCTGCAATCGGAAATGTCTCAGGATTGGGATGGGAAGGAGTTGGATATCACATCTCATGCTATAGGAAGGGTCTCAGGTTTGGAACGGGAAGGAGTTGGATATCAAATCTCATGCTATAGGAAGGCTCTCAGGTTTGGAAGGGGAAAGAGTTGGATATCACATTTCATGTTAGAGGTAGGATCTCAGGTTTGGTATTAGAGGCATTGAGATATCACATCTCATGCTATCAGAAGGGTCTCAGGATTGGAATGGGAAGGAGTTGGATATCACATCTCATGCTAAAGGGAGGGTCTCAGGTTTGGAAGGGGAAGGATTTGGATATCACATCTCATGTTATAAGAAGGAGCTCAGGTTTGGTATTAGAAGCATTGAGATATCACATCTCATGCTATCGGAAGGATCTCAGGTTTGGTATTAGAAGCATTGAGATATCACATCTCATGCTATCAGAAGGGTCTCAGGATTGGAATGGGAAGAAGTTGGATATCACATCTCATGCTAAAGGGAGGGTCTCAGGTTTGGAAGGGGAAGGATTTGGATATCACATCTCATGTTATCGGAAGGATCTCAGGTTTGGTATTAGAAGTATTGAGATATCACATCTCATGCTATAGGAAGGGTCTCAGGATTGGAATGGGAAGGAGTTGGATATCACATCTCAAGCTATAGGAAGGGTCTCAGGTTTGGTATAAGCATTGAGATATCACATCACATGCTATAGGAAGGGTCTCAGGATTGGAATGGGAAGGAGTTGTATATGACATCTCATGCCATAGGAAGGGTCTCAGGTTTGGTATAAGCATTGAGATATCACATCACATGCTATAGGAAGGGTCTCAGGATTGGAATGGGAAGGACTTGATATCACATCTCATGCTATAGGCAGGGTCTCAGGTTTGGAAAGGGAAGGAGTTGGATATCACATTTCATGTTAGAGGTAGGATATCAGGTTTGGTATTAGAGGCATTGAGATATCACATCTCATGCTATCAGAAGGGTCTCAGGATTGGAATGGGAAGGAGTTGGATATCACATCTCATGCTAAAGGGAGGGTCTCAGGTTTGGAAGGGGAAGGATTTGGATATCACATCTCATGTTATAGGAAGGATCTCAGGTTTGGTATTAGAGGCATTGAGATATCACATTTCATGCTATCATAAGGGTCTCAGGATTGGAATGGGAAGGAGTTGGATATCACATCTCATGCTATAGGAAGGGTCTCAGGTTTGGTATAAGCAGTGAGATATCACATCTCATGCTATAGGAATTGTCTCAGGATTGGAATGAGAAGGAGTTGGATATCACATCTCATGTTATAGGAAGGATCTCAGGTTTGGTATAAGCATTGAGATATCACATCTCATGCTATAGGAAGGGTCTCAGGTTTGGTATAAGCAGTGAGATATCACATCTCATGCTATAGGAATTGTCTCAGGATTGGAATGAGAAGGAGTTGGATATCACATCTCATGTTATAGGAAGGATCTCAGGTTTGGTATAAGCATTGAGATATCACATCTCATGCTATAGGAAGAGTATCAGGATTGGAATGGGAAGGAGTTGGATATCACATCTCATGATAAAGGAAGGGTCTAAGGTTTGGAAGGGGAAGGATTTGGATATCACATCTCATGTTATAGGACGGGTCTCAGGTTTGGTATTAGAAGCATTGAGATATCAAGTCTCATTGTATAGGAAGGGTCTCAGAATTGGAATGGGAAGGAGTTGGATATCACATCTCAAGCTATAGGAAGGGTCACAGGATTGGAATGGGAAGGAGTTTGATATCACATCTCATGCCATAATATGGGTCTCAGGTTTGGTAGAAGCATTGGGATATCACATCTCATGCTATCGGAAGGGTATCAGGATTGGATTTGGAAGGAGTTGGATATCCCATCTCATGCTATAGGAAGGGTCTCAGGTTGGAATGGGAAGGAGTTGGATATCACATCTCATGTTATAGGAAGGGTCTCAGGATTGGAATGGGAAGGACTTGGATATCACATCTCATGCTATAGGAAGGCTCTCAGGTTTGCAACGGGAAAGAGTTGGATATCACATTTCATGTTAGAGGTAGGATCTCAGGTTTGGTATTAGAGGCATTGAGATATCACATCTCATGCTATCAGAAGAGTCTCAGAATTGGAATGGGAAGGAGTTGGATATCACATCTCATGCCATAGTATGGGTCTCAGGTTTGGTAGAAGCATTGGGATATCACATCTCATGCTATCGGAAGGATTTCAGGATTGGATTTGGAAGGAGTTGGATATCCCATCTCATGCTATAGGAAGGGTCTCAGGTTGGAATGGGAAGGAGTTTGATATCACATCTCATGCCATAGTATGGGTCTCAGGTTTGGTAGAAGCATTGGGATATCACATCTCATGCTATCGGAAGGGTATCAGGATTGGATTTGGAAGGAGTTGGATATCCCATCTCATGCTATAGGAAGGGTCTCAGGTTGGAATGGGAAGGAGTTGGATATCACATCTCATGTTATAGGAAGGGTCTCAGGATTGGAATGGAAAGGACTTGGATATCATATCTCATGCTATAGGAAGGCTCTCAGGTTTGGAAGGGGAAGGAGTTGGATATCACATCTCAAGCTATAGGAACGGTCTCAGGTTTGGTATAAGCATTGAGATATCACATCTCATGCTATAGGAATGGTCTCAGGATTGGAATGGGAAGGAGTTGGATATCACATCTCATGTTATAGGAAAGATCTCAGGTTTGGTATTAGAAGCATTGAGATATCACATCTCATGCTATAAGCAGGGTCTCAGGATTGGAATGGGAAGGAGTTGTATATGGCATCTCATGCCATAGGAAGGGTCTCAGGTTTGGTATAAGCATTGAGATATCACATCTCATGCTATAGGAAGGGTCTCAGGATTGGAATGGGAAGGACTTGGATATCACATCTCATGCTATAGGCAGGATCTCAGGTTTGGAAAGGGAAGGAGTTGGATATCATATTTCATGTTAGAGGTAGGATCTCAGGTTTGGTATTAGAGGCATTGAGATATCACATCTCATGCTATCAGAAGGGTCTCAGGATTGGAATGGGAAGGAGTTGGATATCACATCTCATGCTAAAGGGAGGGTCTCAGGTTTGGAAGGGGAAGGATTTGGATATCACATCTCATGTTATAGGAAGGATCTCAGGTTTGGTATTAGAAGCATTGAGATATCACATCTCATGCTATCGGAAGGGTCTAAGGATTGGAATGGGAAGGAGTTGGATATCACATCTTATGCTATAGGAAGGGTCTCAGGTTTGGAACGGGAAGGAGTTGGATATCACATCTCATGTTATAGGAAGAGTCTCAGGTTTAGTATAAGCATTGAGATATCACATCTCTGCAATCGGAAGTGTCTCAGGATTGGGATGGGAAGGAGTTGGATATCACATCTCATGCTATAGGAAGGGTCTCAGGTTTGGAACGGGAAGGAGTTGGATATCCCATCTCATGTTATAGGACGGGTCTCAGGTTTGGTATTAGAAGCATTGAGATATCACGTCGCATGCTGTAGGAAGGGTCTCAGGATTGGAATGGGAAGGAGTTGGATATTACATTCTTGCTATAGGAAGGGTCTCATGTTTGGAATGGGAAGGAGTTGGATATCACATATGCTATAGGAAGGGTCTCAGGTTTGGAACGGGAAGAAGTTGGATATCACATCTCATGCTATAGGAAGGGTCTCAGGTTTGGAATAAGCATTGAGATATCACATCTCTGCTATCGGAAGTGTCTCAGGATTGGAATGGGAAGGAGTTGGATATCACATCTCATGTTATAGGACGGGTCTCAGGTTTGTTATTAGAATCATTGAGATATCATATTGTATGCTGTAGGAAAGGTCTAAGGATTGGAATGGGAAGGTCTTGGATATCACATCTCATGCTATAGGTAGGCTCTCAGGTTTGGAAAGCGAAGGAGTTGGATAAGACATTTCATGTTAGAGGAAGGATTTCAGGTTTGGTATTAGAGGCATTCAGATATCACATCTCATGCTATAGGAAGGGTCTCAGGATTGGAATGGGAAGGACTTAGATATCACATATCATGCTATAGGGAGGGTCTCATGTTTGGAATGGGAAGAAGTTGGATATCACATATGCTATAGGAAGGGTCTCAGGTTTGGAACGGGAAGGAGTTGAATATCACATCTCATGCTATAGGAAGGGTCTCAGGTTTGGAATAAGCATTGAGATATCACATCTCTGCTATCGGAAGTGTCTCAGGATTGGAATGGGAAGGAGTTGGATATCACATCTCATGTTATAGGACGGGTCTCAGGTTTGTTATTAGAATCATTGAGATATCATATTGTATGCTGTAGGAAGGGTCTAAGGATTGGAATGGGAAGGTCTTGGATATCACATCTCATGCTATAGGTAGGCTCTCAGGTTTGGAAAGGGAAGGAGTTGGATATCACATTTCATGTTAGAGGAAGGATCTCAGATTTGGTATTAGAGGCATTGAGATATCACATCTAATGCTATAGGAAGGGTCTCAGGATTGGAATGGGAAGGAGTTGGATATCACATCTCATGCTATAGGAAGGGTCTCAGGTTTGGTATGAACATTGAGATATCACATCTCATGCTATAGGAAGGGTCTCAGGATTGGAATGGGAAGGAGTTGGATATCACATCTGATGTTATAGGAAGGATCTCAGGTTTGGTATTAGAAGCATTGAGACATCACATCTCATGCTATAGGAAGGGTCTCAGGATTGGTATAAGCATTGAGATATCACATCTCTGCTATCGGAAGGGTCTCAGGATTGGAATGGGAAGGAGTTGGATATCCCATCTCATGTTATAGGAAGAGTCTCAGGTTTGGTATTAGAAGCATTGAGATATCACATCTCATGCTATAGGAATGGTCTCAGGATTGGAATGGGAAGGAGTTTGATATCACATCTCATGCCATGTATGGGTCTCAGGTTTGGTATAAGCATTGAGATATCACATCTCATGCTATAGGAAGGGTCTCAGGATTGGAATGGGAAGGAGTTGTATATGACATCTCATGCCATAGGAAGGGTCTCAGGTTTGGTATAAGCATTGAGATATCACATCTCTGCTATCGGAAGGGTCTCAGGATTGGAATGGGAAGGAGTTGGATATCCCATCTCATGTTATAGGAAGAGTCTCAGGTTTGGTATTAGAAGCATTGAGATATCACATCTCATGCTATAGGAAGTGTCTCAGGATTGGAATGGGAAGGAGTTTGATATCAAATCTCATGCCATGTATGGGTTTCAGGTTTTGTAGAAGCATTGGGATATCACATCTCATGCTATCGGAAGGGTATCAGGATTGGATTTGGAAGGATTTGGATATCACATTTCATGTTATAGGAAGGATCTCAGGTTTGGTATTAGAAGCATTGAGATATCACATCTCATGCTATCGGAAGGATCTCAGGTTTGGTATTATAGGCATTGAGATATCACATCTCATGCTATCAGAAGGGTCTCAGGATTGGAATGGGAAGGAGTCGGATATCACATCTCATGCTAAAGGGAGGGTCTCAGGTTTGGAAGTGGAAGGATTTGGATATCACATCTCATGTTATAGGAAGGATCTCAGGTTTGGTATTAGAAGCATTGAGATATCACATCTCATGCTATAGGAAGGGTCTCAGGATTGGAAAGGGAAGGAGTTGGATATCACATCTCAAGCTATAGGAAGGGTCTCAGGATTGGAATGAGAAGGAGTTGGATATCACATCTCATGCTATAGGACGGGTCTCAGGTCTGGAATCGGAAGGAGTTGTATATGACATTTCATGCCAAAGGAAGGGTCTCAGGTTTGGTATAAGCATTGAGATATCACATCTCTGCTATTGGAAGGGTCTCAGGATTGGAATGGGAAGGAGTTGGATATCCCATCTCATTATAGGAAGGGTCTCAGGTTTGGTATTAGAAGCATTGAGATATCACATCTCATGGTATAGGACGGGTCTCAGGATTGGAATGGGAAGGACATGGATATCACATCTCTTGTTATAGGAAGGGTCTCAGGTTTGGTATTAGAAACATTGAGATATCACATCTCATGCTATAGTAAGGGTCTCAGGATTGGAATGGGAAGGACTTGGATATCCCATCTCATGTTATAGGAAGGGTCCCAGGTTTGGTATTAGAAGCATTGAGATATCACATCTCATGCTATAGGAAGGGTCTCAGAATTGGAATGGGAAGGACTTGGATATCACATCTCATGCTATAGGAAAGCTCTCAGGTTTGGAAGGGGAAGGAGTTGGATATCACATTTCATGTTAGAGGTAGGATCTCAGGTTTGGTATTAGAGGCATTGAGATATCACATCTCATGCTATCAGAAGGATCTCAGGATTGGAATGGGAAGGAGTTGGATATCACATCTCATGCTAAAGGGAGGGTCTCAGGTTTGGAAGGGGAAGGAGTTGGATATCACATTTCATGTTAGAGGTAGGATCTCAGGTTTGGTATTAGAGGCATTGAGATATCACATCTCATGCTATCAGAAGGATCTCAGGATTGGAATGGGAAGGAGTTGGATATCACATCTCATGCTAAAGGGAGGGTCTCAGGTTTGGAAGGGGAAGGATTTGGATATTACATCTCGTGTTATAGGAATGATCTCAGGTTTGGTATTAGAAGCATTGAGATATCACATCTCATGCTATCAGAAGGATCTCAGGTTTGGTGTTAGAAGCATTGAGATATCAAATCTCATGCTATAGGAAGGGTCTCAGGATTGGAATGGGAAGGAGTTGGATATCACATCTCATGCTATAGGAAGGGTCTCAGGATTGGAATGGGAAGGAGTTGTATATGACATCTCATGCCACAGGAAGGGTCTCAGGTTTGGTATAAGCATTGAGATATCACATCTCTGCTATCGGAAGGGTCTCAGGATTGGAATGGGAAGGAGTTGGATATCCCATCTTATGTTATAGGAAGGGTCTCAGGTTTGGTATTAGAAGCATTGAGATATCACATCTCATGCTATCAGAAGGGTCTCAGGATTGGAATGGGAAGGAGTCGGATATCACATCTCATGCTAAAGGGAGGGTCTCAGGTTTGGTATTAGAAGCATTGAGATATCACATCTCATGTTATAGGAAGAATCTCAGGTTTGGTATTAGAGGCATTGAGATATCACATCTCATGCTATCAGAAGGGTCTCAGGATTGGAATGGGAAGGAGTTGGATATCACATCTCATGCTAAAGGAAGGGTCTCAGTTTTGGTAGAAGCATTGAGATATCACATCTCATGGTATAGGAAGGGTCTCAGTATTGGAATGGGAAGGAGTTGGATTTCACATCTCATCCACTAGGAAGGATCTCTGGATTGGAATGGGAAGGATTTGGATGTCACATCTCTTGCTATAGAAAGGGTCTCAGTTTTTTATTAGAAACATTGAGATATCACATCTCATGCTATAGGAAGGGTTTCAGGATTGGAATGGGAAGGATTTGTATATCACATCTCATGCTAAAGGAAGGGTCTCAGGTTTGGAAGGGGAAGGATTTGGATATCATATCTCATGTTATAGGACGGGTCGCAGGTTTGGTATTAGAAGCTTTGAGATATCACATCACATGCTATAGGAAGATCTCAGGATTGGAATGGGAAGGAGTTGGATATCCCTTCTCATGCTATAGGAAGGTTCTCAGGTTGGAATGGGAAGGAGTTGGATATCACATCTCATGTTATAGGAAGGGTCTCAGGATTGGAATGGGAAGGATTTGGATATCACATATCTTGCTATAGGAAGGGTCTCAGGTTTTTTATTAGAAACAATGAGATATCACATCTCATGCTACAGGAAGGGTTTCAGGATTGGAATGGGAAGGATTTGGATATCACATCTCATGCTAAAGGAAGGGTCTCAGGTTTGGAAGGGGAAGGATTTGGATATCATATCTCATGTTATAGGACGGGTCCCAGGTTTGGTATTAGAAGCTTTGAGATATCACATCTCATGCTATAGGTAGGGTCTCAGGATTGGAATGGGGAGGAGTTGGATATCACATCTCATGCTAAAGGAAGGGACTCAGGTTTGATAGAAGCATTGAGATATTACATCTCATGCTATAGGAAGGGTCTCAGGATTGGAATGGGAAGGAGTTGGATATCACATCTCATGCCATAGGAAGGGTCTCAGGTTTGGAAAGGGAAGGAGTTGGATATCACATTTCATGTTAGAGGAAGGATCTCAGATTTGGTATTAGAGGCATTGAGATATCACATCTAATGCTATAGGAAGGGTCTCAGGATTGGAATGGGAAGGAGTTGGATATCACATCTCATGCTATAGGAAGGGTCTCAGGTTTGCTATGAACATTGAGATATCACATCTCATGCTATAGGAAGGGTCTCAGGATTGGAATGGGAAGGAGTTGGATATCACATCTGATGTTATAGGAAGGATCTCAGGTTTGGTATTAGAAGCATTGAGACATCACATCTCATGCTATAGGAAGGGTCTCAGGATTGAAATAGGAAGGAGTTGGATATCACATCTCATGCTATAGGAAGGGTCTCAGGTTTGGTATAAGCATTGAGATATTACATCTCATGCTATAGGAAGGGTCTCAGGATTGGAATGGGAAGGAGTTGTATATGACATCTCATGCCATAGGAAGGGTCTCAGGTTTGGTATAAGCATTGAGATATCACATCTCTGTTATCGGAAGGGTCTCAGGATTGGAATGGGAAGGAGTTGGATATCCCATCTCATGTTATAGGAAGAGTCTCAGGTTTGGTATTAGAAGCATTGAGATATCACATCTCATGCTATAGGAATGGTCTCAGGATTGGAATGGGAAGGAGTTTGATATCACATCTCATGCCATGTATGGGTCTCAGGTTTGGTATAAGCATTGAGATATCACATCTCATGCTATAGGAAGGGTCTCAGGATTGGAATGGGAAGCAGTTGTATATGACATCTCATGCCATAGGAAGGGTCTCAGGTTTGGTATAAGCATTGAGATATCACATCTCTGCTATCGGAAGGGTCTCAGGATTGGAATGGGAAGGAGTTGGATATCCCATCTCATGTTATAGGAAGAGTCTCAGGTTTGGTATTAGAAGCATTGAGATATCACATCTCATGCTATAGGAAGTGTCTCAGGATTGGAATGGGAAGGAGTTTGATATCACATCTCATGCCATGTATGGGTTTCAGGTTTTGTAGAAGCATTGGGATATCACATCTCATGCTATCGGAAGGGTATCAGGATGGATTTGGAAGGATTTGGATATCACATTTCATGTTATAGGAAGGATCTCAGGTTTGGTATTAGAAGCATTGAGATATCACATCTCATGCTATCGGAAGGATCTCAGGTTTGGTATTATAGGCATTGAGATATCACATCTCATGCTATCAGAAGGGTCTCAGGATTGGAATGGGAAGGAGTCGGATATCACATCTCATGCTACAGGGAGGGTCTCAGGTTTGGAAGTGGAAGGATTTGGATATCACATCTCATGTTATAGGAAGGATCTCAGGTTTGGTATTAGAAGCATTGAGATATCACATCTCATGCTATAGGAAGGGTCTCAGGATTGGAAAGGGAAGGAGTTGGATATCACATCTCAAGCTATAGGAAGGGTCTCAGGATTGGAATGAGAAGGAGTTGGATATCACATCTCATGCTATAGGAAGGGTCTCAGGTCTGGAATCGGAAGGAGTTGTATATGACATTTCATGCCAAAGGAAGGGTCTCAGGTTTGGTATAAGCATTGAGATATCACATCTCTGCTATTGGAAGGGTCTCAGGATTGGAATGGGAAGGAGTTGGATATACCATCTCATTATAGGAAGGGTCTCAGGTTTGGTATTAGAAGCATTGAGATATAACATCTCATGGTATAGGACGGGTCTCAGGATTGGAATGGGAAGGACATGGATATCACATCTCTTGTTATAGGAAGGGTCTCAGGTTTGGTATTAGAAACATTGAGATATCACATCTCATGATATAGTAAGGGTCTCAGGATTGGAATGGGAAGGACTTGGATATCTCATCTCATGTTATAGGAAGGGTCCCAGGTTTGGTATTAGAAGCATTGAGATATCACATCTCATGCTATAGGAAGGGTCTCAGAATTGGAATGGGAAGGACTTGGATATCACATCTCATGCTATAGGAAGGCTCTCAGGTTTGGAAGGGGAAGGAGTTGGATATCACATTTCATGTTAGAGGTAGGATCTCAGGTTTGGTATTAGAGGCATTGAGATATCACATCTCATGCTATCAGAAGGATCTCAGGATTGGAATGGGAAGGAGTTGGATATCACATCTCATGCTAAAGGGAGGGTCTCAGGTTTGGAAGGGGAAGGAGTTGGATATCACATTTCATGTTAGAGGTAGGATCTCAGGTTTGGTATTAGAGGCATTGAGATATCACATCTCATGCTATCAGAAGGATCTCAGGATTGGAATGGGATGGAGTTGGATATCACATCTCATGCTAAAGGGAGGGTCTCAGTTTTGGAAGGGGAAGGATTTGGATATTACATCTCGTGTTATAGGAATGATCTCAGGTTTGGTATTAGAAGCATTGAGATATCACATCTCATGCTATAGGAAGGGTCTCAGGATTGGAATGGGAAGGAGTTGGATATCACATCTCATGCTATAGGAAGGGTCTCAGGATTGGAATGGGAAGGAGTTGTATATGACATCTCATGCCACAGGAAGGGTCTCAGGTTTGGTATAAGCATTGAGATATCACATCTCTGCTATCGGAAGGGTCTCAGGATTGGAATGGGAAGGAGTTGGATATCCCATCTTATGTTATAGGAAGGGTCTCAGGTTTGGTATTAGAAGCATTGAGATATCACATCTCATGCTATCAGAAGGGTCTCAGGATTGGAATGGGAAGGAGTCGGATATCACATCTCATGCTAAAGGGAGGGTCTCAGGTTTGGTATTAGAAGCATTGAGATATCACATCTCATGTTATAGGAAGAATCTCAGGTTTGGTATTAGAGGCATTGAGATATCACATCTCATGCTATCAGAAGGGTCTCAGGATTGGTATGGGAAGGAGTCGGATATCACATCTCATGCTAAAGGGAGGGTCTCAGGTTTGGTATTAGAAGCATTGAGATATCACATCTCATGTTATAGGAAGAATCTCAGGTTTGGTATTAGAGGCATTGAGATATCACATCTCATGCTATAGGAAGGGTCTCAGGATTGGAATGGGAAGGAGTTGGATATCACATCTCATGCTAAAGGAAGGGTCTCAGTTTTGGTAGAAGCATTGAGATATCACATCTCATGGTATAGGAAGGGTCTCAGTATTGGAATGGGAAGGAGTTGGATTTCACATCTCATCCAATAGGAAGGATCTCAGGATTGGAATGGGAAGGATTTGGATATCACATCTCTTGCTATAGGAAGGGTCTCAGGTTTTTTATTAGAAACATTGAGATATCACATCTCATGCTATAGGAAGGGTTTCAGGATTGGAATGGGAAGGATTTGGATATCACATCTCATGCTAAAGGAAGGGTCTCAGGTTTGGAAGGGGAAGGATTTGGATATAATATCTCATGTTATAGGACGGGTCCCAGGTTTGGTATTAGAAGCTTTGAGATATCACATCTCATGCTATAGGAAGGGTCTCAGGATTGGAATGGGAAGGAGTTGGATATCACATCTCATGCTAAAGGAAGGGACTCAGGTTTGATAGAAGCATTGAGATATTACATCTCATGCTATAGGAAGGGTCTCAGGATTGGAATGGGAAGGAGTTGGATATCACATCTCATGCCATAGGAAGGGTCTCAGGTTTGGTACAAGCATTGAGATATCACATCTCTGCTATCGGAAGGGTCACAGGATAGGAATGGGAAGGTGTTGGATATCACATCTCAAGCTATCTCAGGATTGGAATGGGAAGGAGTTTGATATCACATCTCAAGCTATAGGAAGGGTCTCAGGTTTGGAAAGGGAAGGATTTGGATTTCACATCTAATGTTATAGGATGGTTCTCATGTTTGGTTTTAGAAGCATTGAGATATCACATCTAATGCTATCGGAAGGGTCTCAGGTTTGGAAAGGGAAGGATTTGGATTTCACATATGTTATTGGATGGTTCTCAGGTTTGTTTTTAGAAGCATTAAGATATCACATCTCATGCTATAGGAAGGGTCTCAGGTTTTGGAGTGGGAAGGAGTTGGATACACATCTCATGTTATAGGAAGGATCCCAGGTTTGGTATTAGAAAAATTGTGATATCACATATCATGCTATAGGAAGGGTCTCAGGATTGGAATGGGAAGGAGTTGGATATGACATCTCATGCCACAGGAAGGGTCTCAGGTTTGGTATAAGCATTGAGATATCACATCTTTGCTATCGGAAGGGTCTCAGGATTGGAATGGGAAGGAGTTGGATATCCCATCTTATGTTATAGGAAGGGTCTCAGGTTTGGTGTTAGAAGCATTGAGATATCACATCTCATGCTATCAGAAGGGTCTCAGGATTGGAATGGGAAGGAGTCGGATATCACACCTCATGCTAAAGGGAGGGTCTCAGGTTTGGTATTAGAAGCATTGAGATATCACATATCATGTTATAGGAAGAATCTCTGGTTTGGTATTAGAGGCATTGAGATATCACATCTCATGCTATCAGAAGGGTCTCAGGATTGGAATGGGAAGGAGTCGGATATCACATCTCATGCTAAAGGGAGGGTCTCAGGTTTGGTATTAGAAGCATTGAGATATCACATCTCATGTTATAGGAAGAATCTCAGGTTTGGTATTAGAGGCATTGAGATATCACATCTCATGTTATAGGAAGGGTCTCAGGATTGGAATGGGAAGGATTTGGATATCACATCTCTTGCTATAGGAAGAGTCTCAGGTTTTTTATTAGAAACATTGAGATATCACATCTCATGCTATAGGAAGGGTTTCAGGATTGGAATGGGAAGGATTTGGATATCACATCTCATGCTAAAGGAAGGGTCTCAGGTTTGGAAGGGGAAGGATTTGGATATCATATCTCATGTTATAGGACGGGTCCCAGGTTTGGTATTAGAAGCTTTGAAATATCACATCTCATGCTATAGGAAGGGTCTCAGGATTGGAATGGGAAGGAGTTGGATATCACATCTCATGCTAAAGGAAGGGACTCAGGTTTGATAGAAGCATTGAGATATCACAACTCATGCTATAGGAAGGGTCTCAGGATTGGAATGGGAAGGAGTTGGATATCACATCTCATGTCATAGGAAGGGTCTCAGGTTTGGTCCGAGCATTGAGATATCACATGTCTGCTATCGGAAGGGTCCCAGGATAGGAATGGGAAGGACTTAGATATCACATCCCATGCTATAGGGAGGGTCTCAGTTTTGGAAAGGGAAGGATTTGGATTTCACATCTCATGTTATAGGATGGTTCTCATGTTTGGTTTTAGAAGCATTGAGATATCACATGTAATGCTATCGGAAGGGTCTCAGGTTTGGAAAGGGAAGGATTTGGATTTCACATATGTTATTGGATGGTTCTCAGGTTTGGTTTTAGAAGCATTAAGATATCACATCTCACGCTATAGGAAGGGTCTCAGGATTGGAATGGGAAGGAGTTGGATATCACATCTCAAGCTATCTCAGGATTGGAATGGGAAGGAGTTTGATATCACATCTCATGCAATCGGAAGGGTCTCAGGTTTGGAATGGGAAGGAGTTGGATATCACATCTCATGTTTTAGGACGGGTGTCAGGTTTGGTATTAGAAGCATTGAGATATCACATCTCATAGTATAGGAAGGGTCTCAGGATTGGAATGGGAAGGAGTTGGATATCACATCTCAAGCTATCTCAGGATTGGAATGGGAAGGAGTTTGATATCACATCTCATGCAATCGGAAGGGTCTCAGGTTTGGAATGGGAAGGAGTTGGATATCACATCTCATGTTATAGGAAGGATCTCAGGTTTATTATTAGAAGCATTGGGATTTCACATCTCATGCTATAGGAAGGGTCTCAGGATTGGAATCGGAAGGAGGTGTATTTGACATCTCATGCCATAGGAAGGGTCTCAGGTTTGGTATAAGCATTGAGCTATCACATCTCTGCTATCGGAAGGGTCTCAGGATTGGAATGGGAAGGAGTTGGATATCCCATCTCATTATAGGAAGGGTCTCAGGTTTGGTATTAGAAGCATTGAGATATCACATCTCATGCTATAGGAAGGGTCTCAGGATTGGAATGGGAAGGACTTGAATATCACATCTCATGTTATAGCAAGGGTCTCAGGTTTGGTATTAGAAGCATTGAGATATCACATCTCATGCTATAGGGAGGGTCTCAGGATTGGAATGGGAACGACTTGGATATCACATCTCATGATAAAGGAAGGGTCTAAGGTTTGGAAGGGGAAGGATTTGGATATCACATCTCATGTTATAGGACCGGTCTCAGGTTTGGTATTAGAAGCATTGAGATATCAAGTCCCATGGTATAGGACTGGTCTCAGAATTGGAATGGGAAGGAGTTGGATATCACATCTCAAGCTATAGGAAGGGTGTCAGGATTGGAATGGGAAGGAGTTTGATATCACATCTCATGCCATGGTATGGGTCTCAGGTTTTGTAGAAGCATTGGGATATCACATCTCATGCTATCGGAAGGGTATCAGGATTGGATTTGGAAGGAGTTGGATATCCCATCTCATGCTATAGGAAGGGTCTCAGGTTGGAATGGGAAGGAATTGGATATCACATCTCATGTTATAGGAAGGGTATCAGGATTGGAATGGGAAGGACTTGGATATCACATCTCATGCTTTAGGAAGGCTATCAGGTTTGGAAGGGGAAGGAGTTGCATATCAAATTTCATTTTAGAGGTAGGATCTCAGGTTTGGTATTAGAGGCATTGAGATATCACATCTCATGCTATAGGAAGGGTCTCACGATTGGAATGGGAAGGATTTGGATATCACATCTCATGCTATAGGAAGGGTCTCAGGTTTGGTATAAGCATTGAGATATCACATCTCATGCTATAGAAACGGTCTCAAGATTGCAATGGGAAGGAGTTGGATATCACATCTCATGTTATAGGAAGGATCTCAGATTTGGTATTAGAAGCATTGAGACATCACATCTCATGCTATAGGAAGGGTCTCAGGATTGGAATGGGAAGGAGTTGGATATCACATCTCATGTTATAGGAAGGGTCTCAGGATTGGAATGGGAAGCACTTTGATATCACATCTCATGTTATAGGAAGGCTCCCAGGTTTAGAAGGGGAAGGAGTTGGATATCACATTTCATGTTAGAGGTAGGATCTCAGGTTTGGTATTAGAGGCATTGAGATATAACATCTCATGCTATCAGAAAGGTCTCAGGATTGGAATGGGAAGGAGTTGGATATCACATCTCATGCTAAAGGGAGGGTCTCAGGTTTGGAAGGGGAAGGATTTGGATATCACATCTCATGCTATAGGAAGGGTCTCAGGATTGGAATGGGAAGGACTTGAATATCCCATCTCATGCTATAGGGAGGCTCTCACATTTGGAAAGGGAAGGAGTTGGATATCACATTTCATGTTAGAGGTAGGATCGCAGGTTTGGTATTAGAGGCATTGAATATCACATCTCATGCTATCAGAAGGGTCTCAGGATTGGAATGGGAAAGAGTTGGATATCACATCTCATGCTAAAGGGAGCGTCTCAGGTTTGGAAGGGGAAGGATTTTGATATCACATCTCATGTTATAGGAAGGATCTCAGGTTTGGTATTAGAGGGATTGAGATATCACATCTCATGCTATCGGAAGGGTATCAGGATTGGATTTGGAATTAGTTGGATATCCCATCTCATGCTATAGGAAGGGTCTCAGGTTGGAATGGGAAGGAGTTGGATATCACATCTCATGTTATAGGAAGGGTCTCAGGATTGGAATGGGAAATACTTCGATATCACATCTCATGCTATAGGAAGGCTCTCAGGTTTGCAAGGGGAAGGAGTTGGATATCACATTTCATGTTAGAGGTAGGATCTCAGGTTTGGTATTAGAGGCATTGAGATATCACATCTCATGCTATCAGAAATGTCTCAGGATTGGAAAGGGAAGGAGTTGGATATCACATCTCATGCTAAAGGGAGGGTCTCTGGTTTGGAAGGGGAAGGATTTGGATATCACATCTCATGTTATAGGAAGGATCTCAGGTTTGGTATTAGAAGCATTGAGATATCACATCTCATGCTATAGGAAGGGTCTCAGGTTTGGAATGGGAAGGAATTGGATATCACATCATAGGAAGGATCTGAGGTTTGGTATTAGAAGCATTGAGATATCACATCTCATTCTATAGGAATGGTCTCAGGATTGGAATGGGAAGGAGTTGGATATTAGATTCTTGCTATAGAAAGGGTCTCAGGTTTGGAACTGGAAGGAGTTGGATATCACATCTCATGTTATAGGAAGGGTCTCAGGTTTGGTCTAAGCATTGAGATATCACATCTCTGCTATCAGAAGTTTCTCAGGATTGAAATGGGAAGGAGTTGGATATCCCATCTCATGGTATAGGACGGGTCTCAGGTTTGGTATGAACATTGAGATATCACATCTCATGCTATAGGAAGGGTCTCAGGATTGGAATGGGAAGGAGTTGGATATCACATCTGATGTTATAGGAAGGATCTCAGGTTTGGTATTAGAAGCATTGAGACATCACATCTCATGTTATAGGAAGGGTCTCAGGATTGGAATGGGAAGGACTTGGATATCACATCTCATGCTATAGGAAGGCTCTCAGGTTTGCAACGGGAAAGAGTTGGATATCACATTTCATGTTAGAGGTAGGATCTCAGGTTTGGTATTAGAGGCATTGAGATATCACATCTCATGCTATCAGAAGAGTCTCAGAATTGGAATGGGAAGGAGTTGGATATCACATCTCATGCCATAGTATGGGTCTCAGGTTTGGTAGAAGCATTGGGATATCACATCTCATGCTATCGGAAGGATTTCAGGATTGGATTTGGAAGGAGTTGGATATCCCATCTCATGCTATAGGAAGGGTCTCAGGTTGGAATGGGAAGGAGTTTGATATCACATCTCATGCCATAGTATGGGTCTCAGGTTTGGTAGAAGCATTGGGATATCACATCTCATGCTATCGGAAGGGTATCAGGATTGGATTTGGAAGGAGTTGGATATCCCATCTCATGCTATAGGAAGGGTCTCAGGTTGGAATGGGAAGGAGTTGGATATCACATCTCATGTTATAGGAAGGGTCTCAGGATTGGAATGGAAAGGACTTGGATATCATATCTCATGCTATAGGAAGGCTCTCAGGTTTGGAAGGGGAAGGAGTTGGATATCACATCTCAAGCTATAGGAACGGTCTCAGGTTTGGTATAAGCATTGAGATATCACATCTCATGCTATAGGAATGGTCTCAGGATTGGAATGGGAAGGAGTTGGATATCACATCTCATGTTATAGGAAAGATCTCAGGTTTGGTATTAGAAGCATTGAGATATCACATCTCATGCTATAAGCAGGGTCTCAGGATTCGAATGGGAAGGAGTTGTATATGGCATCTCATGCCATAGGAAGGGTCTCAGGTTTGGTATAAGCATTGAGATATCACATCTCATGCTATAGGAAGGGTCTCAGGATTGGAATGGGAAGGACTTGGATATCACATCTCATGCTATAGGCAGGATCTCAGGTTTGGAAAGGGAAGGAGTTGGATATCATATTTCATGTTAGAGGTAGGATCTCAGGTTTGGTATTAGAGGCATTGAGATATCACATCTCATGCTATCAGAAGGGTCTCAGGATTGGAATGGGAAGGAGTTGGATATCACATCTCATGCTAAAGGGAGGGTCTCAGGTTTGGAAGGGGAAGGATTTGGATATCACATCTCATGTTATAGGAAGGATCTCAGGTTTGGTATTAGAAGCATTGAGATATCACATCTCATGCTATCGGAAGGGTCTAAGGATTGGAATGGGAAGGAGTTGGATATCACATCTTATTCTATAGGAAGGGTCTCAGGTTTGGAACGGGAAGGAGTTGGATATCACATCTCATGTTATAGGAAGAGTCTCAGGTTTAGTATAAGCATTGAGATATCACATCTCTGCAATCGGAAGTGTCTCAGGATTGGGATGGGAAGGAGTTGGATATCACATCTCATGCTATAGGAAGGGTCTCAGGTTTGGAACGGGAAGGAGTTGGATATCCCATCTCATGTTATAGGACGGGTCTCAGGTTTGGTATTAGAAGCATTGAGATATCACGTCGCATGCTGTAGGAAGGGTCTCAGGATTGGAATGGGAAGGAGTTGGATATTACATTCTTGCTATAGGAAGGGTCTCATGTTTGGAATGGGAAGGAGTTGGATATCACATATGCTATAGGAAGGGTCTCAGGTTTGGAACGGGAAGAAGTTGGATATCACATCTCATGCTATAGGAAGGGTCTCAGGTTTGGAATAAGCATTGAGATATCACATCTCTGCTATCGGAAGTGTCTCAGGATTGGAATGGGAAGGAGTTGGATATCACATCTCATGTTATAGGACGGGTCTCAGGTTTGTTATTAGAATCATTGAGATATCATATTGTATGCTGTAGGAAAGGTCTAAGGATTGGAATGGGAAGGTCTTGGATATCACATCTCATGCTATAGGTAGGCTCTCAGGTTTGGAAAGGGAAGGAGTTGGATAAGACATTTCATGTTAGAGGAAGGATTTCAGGTTTGGTATTAGAGGCATTCAGATATCACATCTCATGCTATAGGAAGGGTCTCAGGATTGGAATGGGAAGGACTTAGATATCACATATCATGCTATAGGGAGGGTCTCATGTTTGGAATGGGAAGGAGTTGGATATCACATATGCTATAGGAAGGGTCTCAGGTTTGGAACGGGAAGGAGTTGAATATCACATCTCATGCTATAGGAAGGGTCTCAGGTTTGGAATAAGCATTGAGATATCACATCTCTGCTATCGGAAGTGTCTCAGGATTGGAATGGGAAGGAGTTGGATATCACATCTCATGTTATAGGACGGGTCTCAGGTTTGTTATTAGAATCATTGAGATATCATATTGTATGCTGTAGGAAGGGTCTAAGGATTGGAATGGGAAGGTCTTGGATATCACATCTCATGCTATAGGTAGGCTCTCAGGTTTGGAAAGGGAAGGAGTTGGATATCACATTTCATGTTAGAGGAAGGATCTCAGATTTGGTATTAGAGGCATTGAGATATCACATCTAATGCTATAGGAAGGGTCTCAGGATTGGAATGGGAAGGAGTTGGATATCACATCTCATGCTATAGGAAGGGTCTCAGGTTTGGTATGAACATTGAGATATCACATCTCATGCTATAGGAAGGGTCTCAGGATTGGAATGGGAAGGAGTTGGATATCACATCTGATGTTATAGGAAGGATCTCAGGTTTGGTATTAGAAGCATTGAGACATCACATCTCATGCTATAGGAAGGGTCTCAGGATTGGTATAAGCATTGAGATATCACATCTCTGCTATCGGAAGGGTCTCAGGATTGGAATGGGAAGGAGTTGGATATCCCATCTCATGTTATAGGAAGAGTCTCAGGTTTGGTATTAGAAGCATTGAGATATCACATCTCATGCTATAGGAATGGTCTCAGGATTGGAATGGGAAGGAGTTTGATATCACATCTCATGCCATGTATGGGTCTCAGGTTTGGTATAAGCATTGAGATATCACATCTCATGCTATAGGAAGGGTCTCAGGATTGGAATGGGAAGGAGTTGTATATGACATCTCATGCCATAGGAAGGGTCTCAGGTTTGGTATAAGCATTGAGATATCACATCTCTGCTATCGGAAGGGTCTCAGGATTGGAATGGGAAGGAGTTGGATATCCCATCTCATGTTATAGGAAGAGTCTCAGGTTTGGTATTAGAAGCATTGAGATATCACATCTCATGCTATAGGAAGTGTCTCAGGATTGGAATGGGAAGGAGTTTGATATCAAATCTCATGCCATGTATGGGTTTCAGGTTTTGTAGAAGCATTGGGATATCACATCTCATGCTATCGGAAGGGTATCAGGATTGGATTTGGAAGGATTTGGATATCACATTTCATGTTATAGGAAGGATCTCAGGTTTGGTATTAGAAGCATTGAGATATCACATCTCATGCTATCGGAAGGATCTCAGGTTTGGTATTATAGGCATTGAGATATCACATCTCATGCTATCAGAAGGGTCTCAGGATTGGAATGGGAAGGAGTCGGATATCACATCTCATGCTAAAGGGAGGGTCTCAGGTTTGGAAGTGGAAGGATTTGGATATCACATCTCATGTTATAGGAAGGATCTCAGGTTTGGTATTAGAAGCATTGAGATATCACATCTCATGCTATAGGAAGGGTCTCAGGATTGGAAAGGGAAGGAGTTGGATATCACATCTCAAGCTATAGGAAGGGTCTCAGGATTGGAATGAGAAGGAGTTGGATATCACATCTCATGCTATAGGACGGGTCTCAGGTCTGGAATCGGAAGGAGTTGTATATGACATTTCATGCCAAAGGAAGGGTCTCAGGTTTGGTATAAGCATTGAGATATCACATCTCTGCTATTGGAAGGGTCTCAGGATTGGAATGGGAAGGAGTTGGATATCCCATCTCATTATAGGAAGGGTCTCAGGTTTGGTATTAGAAGCATTGAGATATCACATCTCATGGTATAGGACGGGTCTCAGGATTGGAATGGGAAGGACATGGATATCACATCTCTTGTTATAGGAAGGGTCTCAGGTTTGGTATTAGAAACATTGAGATATCACATCTCATGCTATAGTAAGGGTCTCAGGATTGGAATGGGAAGGACTTGGATATCCCATCTCATGTTATAGGAAGGGTCCCAGGTTTGGTATTAGAAGCATTGAGATATCACATCTCATGCTATAGGAAGGGTCTCAGAATTGGAATGGGAAGGACTTGGATATCACATCTCATGCTATAGGAAAGCTCTCAGGTTTGGAAGGGGAAGGAGTTGGATATCACATTTCATGTTAGAGGTAGGATCTCAGGTTTGGTATTAGAGGCATTGAGATATCACATCTCATGCTATCAGAAGGATCTCAGGATTGGAATGGGAAGGAGTTGGATATCACATCTCATGCTAAAGGGAGGGTCTCAGGTTTGGAAGGGGAAGGAGTTGGATATCACATTTCATGTTAGAGGTAGGATCTCAGGTTTGGTATTAGAGGCATTGAGATATCACATCTCATGCTATCAGAAGGATCTCAGGATTGGAATGGGAAGGAGTTGGATATCACATCTCATGCTAAAGGGAGGGTCTCAGGTTTGGAAGGGGAAGGATTTGGATATTACATCTCGTGTTATAGGAATGATCTCAGGTTTGGTATTAGAAGCATTGAGATATCACATCTCATGCTATCGGAAGGATCTCAGGTTTGGTGTTAGAAGCATTGAGATATCAAATCTCATGCTATAGGAAGGGTCTCAGGATTGGAATGGGAAGGAGTTGGATATCACATCTCATGCTATAGGAAGGGTCTCAGGATTGGAATGGGAAGGAGTTGTATATGACATCTCATGCCACAGGAAGGGTCTCAGGTTTGGTATAAGCATTGAGATATCACATCTCTGCTATCGGAAGGGTCTCAGGATTGGAATGGGAAGGAGTTGGATATCCCATCTTATGTTATAGGAAGGGTCTCAGGTTTGGTATTAGAAGCATTGAGATTTCACATCTCATGCTATCAGAAGGGTCTCAGGATTGGAATGGGAAGGAGTCGGATATCACATCTCATGCTAAAGGGAGGGTCTCAGGTTTGGTATTAGAAGCATTGAGATATCACATCTCATGTTATAGGAAGAATCTCAGGTTTGGTATTAGAGGCATTGAGATATCACATCTCATGCTATCAGAAGGGTCTCAGGATTGGAATGGGAAGGAGTTGGATATCATATCTCATGCTAAAGGAAGGGTCTCAGTTTTGGTAGAAGCATTGAGATATCACATCTCATGGTATAGGAAGGGTCTCAGTATTGGAATGGGAAGGAGTTGGATTTCACATCTCATCCACTAGGAAGGATCTCTGGATTGGAATGGGAAGGATTTGGATGTCACATCTCTTGCTATAGAAAGGGTCTCAGTTTTTTATTAGAAACATTGAGATATCACATCTCATGCTATAGGAAGGGTTTCAGGATTGGAATGGGAAGGATTTGTATATCACATCTCATGCTAAAGGAAGGGTCTCAGGTTTGGAAGGGGAAGGATTTGGATATCATATCTCATGTTATAGGACGGGTCGCAGGTTTGGTATTAGAAGCGTTGAGATATCACATCACATGCTATAGGAAGATCTCAGGATTGGAATGGGAAGGAGTTGGATATCCCTTCTCATGCTATAGGAAGGTTCTCAGGTTGGAATGGGAAGGAGTTGGATATCACATCTCATGTTATAGGAAGGGTCTCAGGATTGGAATGGGAAGGATTTGGATATCACATATCTTGCTATAGGAAGGGTCTCAGGTTTTTTATTAGAAACAATGAGATATCACATCTCATGCTACAGGAAGGGTTTCAGGATTGGAATGGGAAGGATTTGGATATCACATCTCATGCTAAAGGAAGGGTCTCAGGTTTGGAAGGGGAAGGATTTGGATATCATATCTCATGTTATAGGACGGGTCCCAGGTTTGGTATTAGAAGCTTTGAGATATCACATCTCATGCTATAGGTAGGGTCTCAGGATTGGAATGGGGAGGAGTTGGATATCACATCTCATGCTAAAGGAAGGGACTCAGGTTTGATAGAAGCATTGAGATATTACATCTCATGCTATAGGAAGGGTCTCAGGATTGGAATGGGAAGGAGTTGGATATCACATCTCATGCCATAGGAAGGGTCTCAGGTTTGGAAAGGGAAGGAGTTGGATATCACATTTCATGTTAGAGGAAGGATCTCAGATTTGGTATTAGAGGCATTGAGATATCACATCTAATGCTATAGGAAGGGTCTCAGGATTGGAATGGGAAGGAGTTGGATATCACATCTCATGCTATAGGAAGGGTCTCAGGTTTGCTATGAACATTGAGATATCACATCTCATGCTATAGGAAGGGTCTCAGGATTGGAATGGGAAGGAGTTGGATATCACATCTGATGTTATAGGAAGGATCTCAGGTTTGGTATTAGAAGCATTGAGACATCACATCTCATGCTATAGGAAGGGTCTCAGGATTGAAATAGGAAGGAGTTGGATATCACATCTCATGCTATAGGAAGGGTCTCAGGTTTGGTATAAGCATTGAGATATCACATCTCATGCTATAGGAAGGGTCTCAGGATTGGAATGGGAAGGAGTTGTATATGACATCTCATGCCATAGGAAGGGTCTCAGGTTTGGTATAAGCATTGAGATATCACATCTCTGCTATCGGAAGGGTCTCAGGATTGGAATGGGAAGGAGTTGGATATCCCATCTCATGTTATAGGAAGAGTCTCAGGTTTGGTATTAGAAGCATTGAGATATCACATCTCATGCTATAGGAATGGTCTCAGGATTGGAATGGGAAGGAGTTTGATATCACATCTCATGCCATGTATGGGTCTCAGGTTTGGTATAAGCATTGAGATATCACATCTCATGCTATAGGAAGGGTCTCAGGATTGGAATGGGAAGGAGTTGTATATGACATCTCATGCCATAGGAAGGGTCTCAGGTTTGGTATAAGCATTGAGATATCACATCTCTGCTATCGGAAGGGTCTCAGGATTGGAATGGGAAGGAGTTGGATATCCCATCTCATGTTATAGGAAGAGTCTCAGGTTTGGTATTAGAAGCATTGAGATATCACATCTCATGCTATAGGAAGTGTCTCAGGATTGGAATGGGAAGGAGTTTGATATCACATCTCATGCCATGTATGGGTTTCAGGTTTTGTAGAAGCATTGGGATATCACATCTCATGCTATCGGAAGGGTATCAGGATGGATTTGGAAGGATTTGGATATCACATTTCATGTTATAGGAAGGATCTCAGGTTTGGTATTAGAAGCATTGAGATATCACATCTCATGCTATCGGAAGGATCTCAGGTTTGGTATTATAGGCATTGAGATATCACATCTCATGCTATCAGAAGGGTCTCAGGATTGGAATGGGAAGGAGTCGGATATCACATCTCATGCTACAGGGAGGGTCTCAGGTTTGGAAGTGGAAGGATTTGGATATCACATCTCATGTTATAGGAAGGATCTCAGGTTTGGTATTAGAAGCATTGAGATATCACATCTCATGCTATAGGAAGGGTCTCAGGATTGGAAAGGGAAGGAGTTGGATATCACATCTCAAGCTATAGGAAGGGTCTCAGGATTGGAATGAGAAGGAGTTGGATATCACATCTCATGCTATAGGAAGGGTCTCAGGTCTGGAATCGGAAGGAGTTGTATATGACATTTCATGCCAAAGGAAGGGTCTCAGGTTTGGTATAAGCATTGAGATATCACATCTCTGCTATTGGAAGGGTCTCAGGATTGGAATGGGAAGGAGTTGGATATACCATCTCATTATAGGAAGGGTCTCAGGTTTGGTATTAGAAGCATTGAGATATAACATCTCATGGTATAGGACGGGTCTCAGGATTGGAATGGGAAGGACATGGATATCACATCTCTTGTTATAGGAAGGGTCTCAGGTTTGGTATTAGAAACATTGAGATATCACATCTCATGATATAGTAAGGGTCTCAGGATTGGAATGGGAAGGACTTGGATATCTCATCTCATGTTATAGGAAGGGTCCCAGGTTTGGTATTAGAAGCATTGAGATATCACATCTCATGCTATAGGAAGGGTCTCAGAATTGGAATGGGAAGGACTTGGATATCACATCTCATGCTATAGGAAGGCTCTCAGGTTTGGAAGGGGAAGGAGTTGGATATCACATTTCATGTTAGAGGTAGGATCTCAGGTTTGGTATTAGAGGCATTGAGATATCACATCTCATGCTATCAGAAGGATCTCAGGATTGGAATGGGAAGGAGTTGGATATCACATCTCATGCTAAAGGGAGGGTCTCAGGTTTGGAAGGGGAAGGAGTTGGATATCACATTTCATGTTAGAGGTAGGATCTCAGGTTTGGTATTAGAGGCATTGAGATATCACATCTCATGCTATCAGAAGGATCTCAGGATTGGAATGGGAAGGAGTTGGATATCACATCTCATGCTAAAGGGAGGGTCTCAGTTTTGGAAGGGGAAGGATTTGGATATTACATCTCGTGTTATAGGAATGATCTCAGGTTTGGTATTAGAAGCATTGAGATATCACATCTCATGCTATAGGAAGGGTCTCAGGATTGGAATGGGAAGGAGTTGGATATCACATCTCATGCTATAGGAAGGGTCTCAGGATTGGAATGGGAAGGAGTTGTATATGACATCTCATGCCACAGGAAGGGTCTCAGGTTTGGTATAAGCATTGAGATATCACATCTCTGCTATCGGAAGGGTCTCAGGATTGGAATGGGAAGGAGTTGGATATCCCATCTTATGTTATAGGAAGGGTCTCAGGTTTGGTATTAGAAGCATTGAGATATCACATCTCATGCTATCAGAAGGGTCTCAGGATTGGAATGGGAAGGAGTCGGATATCACATCTCATGCTAAAGGGAGGGTCTCAGGTTTGGTATTAGAAGCATTGAGATATCACATCTCATGTTATAGGAAGAATCTCAGGTTTGGTATTAGAGGCATTGAGATATCACATCTCATGCTATCAGAAGGGTCTCAGGATTGGTATGGGAAGGAGTCGGATATCACATCTCATGCTAAAGGGAGGGTCTCAGGTTTGGTATTAGAAGCATTGAGATATCACATCTCATGTTATAGGAAGAATCTCAGGTTTGGTATTAGAGGCATTGAGATATCACATCTCATGCTATAGGAAGGGTCTCAGGATTGGAATGGGAAGGAGTTGGATATCACATCTCATGCTAAAGGAAGGGTCTCAGTTTTGGTAGAAGCATTGAGATATCACATCTCATGGTATAGGAAGGGTCTCAGTATTGGAATGGGAAGGAGTTGGATTTCACATCTCATCCAATAGGAAGGATCTCAGGATTGGAATGGGAAGGATTTGGATATCACATCTCTTGCTATAGGAAGGGTCTCAGGTTTTTTATTAGAAACATTGAGATATCACATCTCATGCTATAGGAAGGGTTTCAGGATTGGAATGGGAAGGATTTGGATATCACATCTCATGCTAAAGGAAGGGTCTCAGGTTTGGAAGGGGAAGGATTTGGATATAATATCTCATGTTATAGGACGGGTCCCAGGTTTGGTATTAGAAGCTTTGAGATATCACATCTCATGCTATAGGAAGGGTCTCAGGATTGGAATGGGAAGGAGTTGGATATCACATCTCATGCTAAAGGAAGGGACTCAGGTTTGATAGAAGCATTGAGATATTACATCTCATGCTATAGGAAGGGTCTCAGGATTGGAATGGGAAGGAGTTGGATATCACATCTCATGCCATAGGAAGGGTCTCAGGTTTGGTACAAGCATTGAGATATCACATCTCTGCTATCGGAAGGGTCACAGGATAGGAATGGGAAGGTGTTGGATATCACATCTCAAGCTATCTCAGGATTGGAATGGGAAGGAGTTTGATATCACATCTCAAGCTATAGGAAGGGTCTCAGGTTTGGAAAGGGAAGGATTTGGATTTCACATCTAATGTTATAGGATGGTTCTCATGTTTGGTTTTAGAAGCATTGAGATATCACATCTAATGCTATCGGAAGGGTCTCAGGTTTGGAAAGGGAAGGATTTGGATTTCACATATGTTATTGGATGGTTCTCAGGTTTGTTTTTAGAAGCATTAAGATATCACATCTCATGCTATAGGAAGGGTCTCAGGTTTTGGAGTGGGAAGGAGTTGGATACACATCTCATGTTATAGGAAGGATCCCAGGTTTGGTATTAGAAAAATTGTGATATCACATATCATGCTATAGGAAGGGTCTCAGGATTGGAATGGGAAGGAGTTGGATATGACATCTCATGCCACAGGAAGGGTCTCAGGTTTGGTATAAGCATTGAGATATCACATCTTTGCTATCGGAAGGGTCTCAGGATTGGAATGGGAAGGAGTTGGATATCCCATCTTATGTTATAGGAAGGGTCTCAGGTTTGGTGTTAGAAGCATTGAGATATCACATCTCATGCTATCAGAAGGGTCTCAGGATTGGAATGGGAAGGAGTCGGATATCACACCTCATGCTAAAGGGAGGGTCTCAGGTTTGGTATTAGAAGCATTGAGATATCACATATCATGTTATAGGAAGAATCTCTGGTTTGGTATTAGAGGCATTGAGATATCACATCTCATGCTATCAGAAGGGTCTCAGGATTGGAATGGGAAGGAGTCGGATATCACATCTCATGCTAAAGGGAGGGTCTCAGGTTTGGTATTAGAAGCATTGAGATATCACATCTCATGTTATAGGAAGAATCTCAGGTTTGGTATTAGAGGCATTGAGATATCACATCTCATGTTATAGGAAGGGTCTCAGGATTGGAATGGGAAGGATTTGGATATCACATCTCTTGCTATAGGAAGAGTCTCAGGTTTTTTATTAGAAACATTGAGATATCACATCTCATGCTATAGGAAGGGTTTCAGGATTGGAATGGGAAGGATTTGGATATCACATCTCATGCTAAAGGAAGGGTCTCAGGTTTGGAAGGGGAAGGATTTGGATATCATATCTCATGTTATAGGACGGGTCCCAGGTTTGGTATTAGAAGCTTTGAAATATCACATCTCATGCTATAGGAAGGGTCTCAGGATTGGAATGGGAAGGAGTTGGATATCACATCTCATGCTAAAGGAAGGGACTCAGGTTTGATAGAAGCATTGAGATATCACAACTCATGCTATAGGAAGGGTCTCAGGATTGGAATGGGAAGGAGTTGGATATCACATCTCATGTCATAGGAAGGGTCTCAGGTTTGGTCCGAGCATTGAGATATCACATGTCTGCTATCGGAAGGGTCCCAGGATAGGAATGGGAAGGACTTAGATATCACATCCCATGCTATAGGGAGGGTCTCAGTTTTGGAAAGGGAAGGATTTGGATTTCACATCTCATGTTATAGGATGGTTCTCATGTTTGGTTTTAGAAGCATTGAGATATCACATGTAATGCTATCGGAAGGGTCTCAGGTTTGGAAAGGGAAGGATTTGGATTTCACATATGTTATTGGATGGTTCTCAGGTTTGGTTTTAGAAGCATTAAGATATCACATCTCACGCTATAGGAAGGGTCTCAGGATTGGAATGGGAAGGAGTTGGATATCACATCTCAAGCTATCTCAGGATTGGAATGGGAAGGAGTTTGATATCACATCTCATGCAATCGGAAGGGTCTCAGGTTTGGAATGGGAAGGAGTTGGATATCACATCTCATGTTTTAGGACGGGTGTCAGGTTTGGTATTAGAAGCATTGAGATATCACATCTCATAGTATAGGAAGGGTCTCAGGATTGGAATGGGAAGGAGTTGGATATCACATCTCAAGCTATCTCAGGATTGGAATGGGAAGGAGTTTGATATCACATCTCATGCAATCGGAAGGGTCTCAGGTTTGGAATGGGAAGGAGTTGGATATCACATCTCATGTTATAGGAAGGATCTCAGGTTTATTATTAGAAGCATTGAGATTTCACATCTCATGCTATAGGAAGGGTCTCAGGATTGGAATCGGAAGGAGGTGTATTTGACATCTCATGCCATAGGAAGGGTCTCAGGTTTGGTATAAGCATTGAGCTATCACATCTCTGCTATCGGAAGGGTCTCAGGATTGGAATGGGAAGGAGTTGGATATCCCATCTCATTATAGGAAGGGTCTCAGGTTTGGTATTAGAAGCATTGAGATATCACATCTCATGCTATAGGAAGGGTCTCAGGATTGGAATGGGAAGGACTTGAATATCACATCTCATGTTATAGCAAGGGTCTCAGGTTTGGTATTAGAAGCATTGAGATATCACATCTCATGCTATAGGGAGGGTCCCAGGATTGGAATGGGAACGACTTGGATATTACATCTCATGATAAAGGAAGGGTCTAAGGTTTGGAAGGGGAAGGATTTGGATATCACATCTCATGTTATAGGACCGGTCTCAGGTTTGGTATTAGAAGCATTGAGATATCAAGTCCCATGGTATAGGACTGGTCTCAGAATTGGAATGGGAAGGAGTTGGATATCACATCTCAAGCTATAGGAAGGGTGTCAGGATTGGAATGGGAAGGAGTTTGATATCACATCTCATGCCATGGTATGGGTCTCAGGTTTTGTAGAAGCATTGGGATATCACATCTCATGCTATCGGAAGGGTATCAGGATTGGATTTGGAAGGAGTTGGATATCCCATCTCATGCTATAGGAAGGGTCTCAGGTTGGAATGGGAAGGAATTGGATATCACATCTCATGTTATAGGAAGGGTATCAGGATTGGAATGGGAAGGACTTGGATATCACATCTCATGCTTTAGGAAGGCTATCAGGTTTGGAAGGGGAAGGAGTTGCATATCAAATTTCATTTTAGAGGTAGGATCTCAGGTTTGGTATTAGAGGCATTGAGATATCACATCTCATGCTATAGGAAGGGTCTCACGATTGGAATGGGAAGGATTTGGATATCACATCTCATGCTATAGGAAGGGTCTCAGGTTTGGTATAAGCATTGAGATATCACATCTCATGCTATAGAAACGGTCTCAAGATTGCAATGGGAAGGAGTTGGATATCACATCTCATGTTATAGGAAGGATCTCAGATTTGGTATTAGAAGCATTGAGACATCACATCTCATGCTATAGGAAGGGTCTCAGGATTGGAATGGGAAGGAGTTGGATATCACATCTCATGTTATAGGAAGGGTCTCAGGATTGGAATGGGAAGCACTTTGATATCACATCTCATGTTATAGGAAGGCTCCCAGGTTTAGAAGGGGAAGGAGTTGGATATCACATTTCATGTTAGAGGTAGGATCTCAGGTTTGGTATTAGAGGCATTGAGATATAACATCTCATGCTATCAGAAAGGTCTCAGGATTGGAATGGGAAGGAGTTGGATATCACATCTCATGCTAAAGGGAGGGTCTCAGGTTTGGAAGGGGAAGGATTTGGATATCACATCTCATGCTATAGGAAGGGTCTCAGGATTGGAATGGGAAGGACTTGAATATCCCATCTCATGCTATAGGGAGGCTCTCACATTTGGAAAGGGAAGGAGTTGGATATCACATTTCATGTTAGAGGTAGGATCGCAGGTTTGGTATTAGAGGCATTGAATATCACATCTCATGCTATCAGAAGGGTCTCAGGATTGGAATGGGAAAGAGTTGGATATCACATCTCATGCTAAAGGGAGCGTCTCAGGTTTGGAAGGGGAAGGATTTTGATATCACATCTCATGTTATAGGAAGGATCTCAGGTTTGGTATTAGAGGGATTGAGATATCACATCTCATGCTATCGGAAGGGTATCAGGATTGGATTTGGAATTAGTTGGATATCCCATCTCATGCTATAGGAAGGGTCTCAGGTTGGAATGGGAAGGAGTTGGATATCACATCTCATGTTATAGGAAGGGTCTCAGGATTGGAATGGGAAATACTTCGATATCACATCTCATGCTATAGGAAGGCTCTCAGGTTTGCAAGGGGAAGGAGTTGGATATCACATTTCATGTTAGAGGTAGGATCTCAGGTTTGGTATTAGAGGCATTGAGATATCACATCTCATGCTATCAGAAATGTCTCAGGATTGGAAAGGGAAGGAGTTGGATATCACATCTCATGCTAAAGGGAGGGTCTCTGGTTTGGAAGGGGAAGGATTTGGATATCACATCTCATGTTATAGGAAGGATCTCAGGTTTGGTATTAGAAGCATTGAGATATCACATCTCATGCTATAGGAAGGGTCTCAGGTTTGGAATGGGAAGGAATTGGATATCACATCATAGGAAGGATCTGAGGTTTGGTATTAGAAGCATTGAGATATCACATCTCATTCTATAGGAATGGTCTCAGGATTGGAATGGGAAGGAGTTGGATATTAGATTCTTGCTATAGAAAGGGTCTCAGGTTTGGAACTGGAAGGAGTTGGATATCACATCTCATGTTATAGGAAGGGTCTCAGGTTTGGTCTAAGCATTGAGATATCACATCTCTGCTATCAGAAGTTTCTCAGGATTGAAATGGGAAGGAGTTGGATATCCCATCTCATGGTATAGGACGGGTCTCAGGTTTGGTAATAGAATCATTGAGATATCACATCTCATGCTGTAGGAAGTGTCTAAGGATTGGAATGGGAAGGACTTGGATATCACATCTCATGCTATAGGTAGACTCTCAGGTTTGGAAAGGGAAGGAGTGGGATATCACATTTCATGTTCAAGGAAGGATCTCAGGTTTGGTATTAGAGGCATTGAGATATCACATCTCATGCTATAGGAAGGGTCTCAGGATTGGAATGGGAAGGATTTGGATATCACATCTCATGCTATAGGAAGGGTCTCAGGTTTGGTATAAACATTGAGATATCACATATCATGCTATAGGAAGGGTCTCAGGATTGGAATGGGAAGGAGTTGGATATCACATCTCATGCCATAGGAAGGGTCTCAGGTTTGGTACAAGCATTGAGATATCACATCTCTGCTATCGGAAGGGTCTCAGGATAGGAATGGGAAGGAGTTGGATATCACATCTCAAGCTATCTCAGGATTGGAATGGGAAGGAGTTTGATATCACATCTCAAGCTATAGGAAGGTTCTCAGGTTTGGAGGGGGAAGGATTTGGATCTCACATCTCATGTTTTAGGACGGGTCTCAGGTTTGGTATTAGAAGCATTGAGATATCACATCTCATGGTATAGGAAGGGTCTCAGGATTGGAATGGGAAGGAGTTGGATATCACATCTCGAGCTATCACAGGATTGGAATGGGAAGGAGTTTGATATCACATCTCAAGCTATAGGAAGGGTCTCAGGTTTGGAAAGGGAAGGATTTGGATTTCACATCTCATGTTATAGGATGGTTCTCATGTTTGGTTTTAGAAGCATTGAGATATCACATCTAATGCTATAGGAAGGGTCTCAGGATTGGAATGGGAAGCACTTTGATATCACATCTCATGTTATAGGAAGGCTCCCAGGTTTAGAAGGGGAAGGAGTTGGATATCACATTTCATGTTAGAGGTAGGATCTCAGGTTTGGTATTAGAGGCATTGAGATATAACATCTCATGCTATCAGAAAGGTCTCAGGATTGGAATGGGAAGGAGTTGGATATCACATCTCATGCTAAAGGGAGGGTCTCAGGTTTGGAAGGGGAAGGATTTGGATATCACATCTCATGCTATAGGAAGGGTCTCAGGATTGGAATGGGAAGGACTTGAATATCCCATCTCATGCTATAGGGAGGCTCTCACATTTGGAAAGGGAAGGAGTTGGATATCACATTTCATGTTAGAGGTAGGATCGCAGGTTTGGTATTAGAGGCATTGAATATCACATCTCATGCTATCAGAAGGGTCTCAGGATTGGAATGGGAAAGAGTTGGATATCACATCTCATGCTAAAGGGAGCGTCTCAGGTTTGGAAGGGGAAGGATTTTGATATCACATCTCATGTTATAGGAAGGATCTCAGGTTTGGTATTAGAGGGATTGAGATATCACATCTCATGCTATCGGAAGGGTATCAGGATTGGATTTGGAATTAGTTGGATATCCCATCTCATGCTATAGGAAGGGTCTCAGGTTGGAATGGGAAGGAGTTGGATATCACATCTCATGTTATAGGAAGGGTCTCAGGATTGGAATGGGAAATACTTCGATATCACATCTCATGCTATAGGAAGGCTCTCAGGTTTGCAAGGGGAAGGAGTTGGATATCACATTTCATGTTAGAGGTAGGATCTCAGGTTTGGTATTAGAGGCATTGAGATATCACATCTCATGCTATCAGAAATGTCTCAGGATTGGAAAGGGAAGGAGTTGGATATCACATCTCATGCTAAAGGGAGGGTCTCTGGTTTGGAAGGGGAAGGATTTGGATATCACATCTCATGTTATAGGAAGGATCTCAGGTTTGGTATTAGAAGCATTGAGATATCACATCTCATGCTATAGGAAGGGTCTCAGGTTTGGAATGGGAAGGAATTGGATATCACATCATAGGAAGGATCTGAGGTTTGGTATTAGAAGCATTGAGATATCACATCTCATTCTATAGGAATGGTCTCAGGATTGGAATGGGAAGGAGTTGGATATTAGATTCTTGCTATAGAAAGGGTCTCAGGTTTGGAACTGGAAGGAGTTGGATATCACATCTCATGTTATAGGAAGGGTCTCAGGTTTGGTCTAAGCATTGAGATATCACATCTCTGCTATCAGAAGTTTCTCAGGATTGAAATGGGAAGGAGTTGGATATCCCATCTCATGGTATAGGACGGGTCTCAGGTTTGGTAATAGAATCATTGAGATATCACATCTCATGCTGTAGGAAGTGTCTAAGGATTGGAATGGGAAGGACTTGGATATCACATCTCATGCTATAGGTAGACTCTCAGGTTTGGAAAGGGAAGGAGTGGGATATCACATTTCATGTTCAAGGAAGGATCTCAGGTTTGGTATTAGAGGCATTGAGATATCACATCTCATGCTATAGGAAGGGTCTCAGGATTGGAATGGGAAGGATTTGGATATCACATCTCATGCTATAGGAAGGGTCTCAGGTTTGGTATAAACATTGAGATATCACATATCATGCTATAGGAAGGGTCTCAGGATTGGAATGGGAAGGAGTTGGATATCACATCTCATGCCATAGGAAGGGTCTCAGGTTTGGTACAAGCATTGAGATATCACATCTCTGCTATCGGAAGGGTCTCAGGATAGGAATGGGAAGGAGTTGGATATCACATCTCAAGCTATCTCAGGATTGGAATGGGAAGGAGTTTGATATCACATCTCAAGCTATAGGAAGGTTCTCAGGTTTGGAGGGGGAAGGATTTGGATCTCACATCTCATGTTTTAGGACGGGTCTCAGGTTTGGTATTAGAAGCATTGAGATATCACATCTCATGGTATAGGAAGGGTCTCAGGATTGGAATGGGAAGGAGTTGGATATCACATCTCGAGCTATCACAGGATTGGAATGGGAAGGAGTTTGATATCACATCTCAAGCTATAGGAAGGGTCTCAGGTTTGGAAAGGGAAGGATTTGGATTTCACATCTCATGTTATAGGATGGTTCTCATGTTTGGTTTTAGAAGCATTGAGATATCACATCTAATGCTATCGGAAGGGTCTCAGGTTTGGAAAGGGAAGGATTTGGATTTCACATATGTTATTGGATGGTTCTCAGGTTTGGTTTTAGAAGCATTAAGATATCACATCTCATGCTATAGGAAGGGTCTCAGGTTTTGGAATGGAAAGGAGTTGGATACACATCTCATGTTATAGGAAGGATCTCAGGTTTGGTATTAGGAAAATTGTGATATCACATATCATGCTATAGGAAGGGTCTCAGGATTGGAATGGGAAGGATTTGGATATCACATCTCATGCTATAGGAAGGGTCTCAGGTTTTGTATAAGCATTGAGATATCACATCTCTGATATCGGAAGGGTCTCAGGATTGGAATGGAAAGGAGTTGGATATCCCATCTTATGTTATAGGAAGGGTCTCAGGTTTGGTATTAGAAGCATTGAGATATCACATCTCATGCTATCAGAAGGGTCTCAGGATTGGAATGGGAAGGAGTCGGATATCACATCTCATGCTAAAGGGAGGGTCTCAGGTTTGGTATTAGAAGCATTGAGATATCACATCTCATGTTATAGGAAGAATCTCTGGTTTGGTATTAGAGGCATTGAGATAACACATCTCATGCTATCAGAAGGGTCTCAGGATTGGAATGGGAAGGAGTCGGATATCACATCTCATGCTAAAGGGAGGGTCTCAGGTTTGGTATTAGAAGCATTGAGATATCACATCTCATGTTATAGGAAGAATCTCAGGTTTGGTATTAGAGGCATTGAGATATCACATCTCATGTTATAGGAAGGGTCTCAGGATTGGAATGGGAAGGATTTGGATATCACATCTCTTGCTATAGGAAGAGTCTCAGGTTTTTTATTAGAAACATTGAGATATCACATCTCATGCTAAAGGAAGGGTCTCAGGTTTGGAAGGGGAAGGATTTGGATATCATATCTCATGTTATAGGATGGGTCCCAGGTTTGGTATTAGAAGCTTTGAAATATCACATCTCATGCTATAGGAAGGGTCTCAGGATTGGAATGGGAAGGAGTTGGATATCACATCTCATGCTAAAGGAAGGGATTCAGGTTTGATAGAAGCATTGAGATATCACATCTCATGCTATAGGAAGGGTCTCAAGATTGGAATGGGAAGGAGTTGGATATCACATCTCATGCCATAGGAAGGTTCTCAGGTTTGGTCCAAGCATTGAGATATCATATCTCTGCTATCGGAAGGGTCTCAGGATAGGAATGGGAAGGACTTAGATATCACATCTCATGCTATAGGGAGGGTCTCAGGTTTGGAAAGGGAAGGATTTGGATTTCATATCTCATGTTATAGGATGGTTCTCATGTTTGGTTTTAGAAGCATTGAGATATCACATCTAATGCTATCGGAAGGGTCTCAGGTTTGGAAAGGGAAGGATTTGGATACACATCTCATGTTATAGGAAGGATCTCAAGTTTGGTATTAGAAAAATTGTGATATCACTATCATGCTATAGGAAGGGTCTCAGGATTGGAATGGGAAGGAGTTGGATATCACATCTCATGCTAAAGGAAAGATCTCAGGTTTGGAAGGGGAAGGATTTGGACATCACATCTCATGTTTTAGGACGGGTGTCAGGTTTGGTATTAGAAGCATTGAGATATCACATCTCATGGTATAGGAAGGGTCTCAGGATTGGAATGGGAAGGAGTTGGATATCACATCTCATGCTAAAGGAAAGATCTCAGGTTTGGAAGGGGAAGGATTTGGACATCACATCTCATGTTTTAGGACGGGTGTCAGGTTTGGTATTAGAAGCATTGAGATATCACATCTCATGGTATAGGAAGGGTCTCAGGATTGGAATGGGAAGGAGTTGGATATCACATCTCATGCTAAAGGAAAGATCTCAGGTTTGGAAGTGGAAGGATTTGGACATCACATCTCATGTTTTAGGACGGGTGTCAGGTTTGGTATTAGAAGCATTGAGATATCACATCTCATGGTATAGGAAGGGTCTCAGGATTGGAATGGGAAGGAGTTTGATATCACATCTCGTGCAATCGGAAGGGTCTCAGGTTTGGAATGGGAAGGAGTTGGATATCACATCTCATGTTATAGGAAGGATCTCAGGTTTATTATTAGAAGCATTGAGATATCAAATCTCATGCTATAGGAAGGGTCTCATGATTGGAATGGGAAGGAGTTGGATATCACATCTCATGCTATAGGAAGGGTCTCAGGATTGGAATGGGAAGGAGTTGTATATGACATCTCATGCCACAGGAAGGGTCTCAGGTTTGGTATAAGCATTGAGATATCACATCTCATGCTATCAGAAGGGTCTCAGGATTGGAATGGGAAGGAGTTGGATATCATATCTTATGTTATAGGAAGGGTCTCAGGTTTGGTATTAGAAGCATTGAGATATCACATCTCATGCTATCAGAAGGGTCTCAGGATTGGAATGGGAAGGAGTTGGATATCACATCTCATGCTAAAGGGAGGGTCTCAGGTTTGGTATTAGAAGCATTGAGATATCACATCTCATGTTATAGGAAGAATCTCAGGTTTGGTATTAGAGGCATTGAGATATCACATCTCATGCTATCAGAAGGGTCTCAGGATTGGTATGGGAAGGAGTCGGATATCACATCTCATGCTAAAGGGAGGGTCTCAGGTTTGGTATTAGAAGCATTGAGATATCACATCTCATGTTATAGGAAGAATCTCAGGTTTGGTATTAGAGGCATTGAGATATCACATCTAATGCTATAGGAAGGGTCTCAGGATTGGAATGGGAAGGAGTTGGATATCACATCTCATGCTAAAGGAAGGGTCTCAGTTTTGGTAGAAGCATTGAGATATCACATCTCATGGTATAGGAAGGGTCTCAGTACTGGAATGGGAAGGAGTTGGATTTCACATCTCATCCAATAGGAAGGATCTCAGGATTGGAATGGGAAGGATTTGGATGTCACATCTCTTGCTATAGAAAGGGTCTCAGTTTTTTTATTAGAAAAATTGAGATATCACATCTCATGCTATAGGAAGGGTTTCAGGATTGGAATGGGAAGGATTTGTATATCACATCTCATGCTAAAGGAAGGGTCTCAGGTTTGGAAGGGGAAGGATTTGGATATCATATCTCATGTTATAGGACGGGTCGCAGGTTTGGTATTAGAAGCTTTGAGATATCACATCTCATGCTATAGGAAGGTCTCAGGATTGGAATGGGAAGGAGTTGGATATCCCTTCTCATGCTATAGGAAGGTTCTCAGGTTGGAATGGGAAGGAGTTGGATATCACATCTCATGTTATAGGAAGGGTCTCAGGATTGGAATGGGAAGGATTTGGATATCACATCTCTTGCTATAGGAAGGGTCTCAGGTTTTTTATTAGAAACATTGAGATATCACATCTCATGCTATAGGAAGGGTTTCAGGATTGGAATGGGAAGGATTTGGATATCACATCTCATGCTAAAGGAAGGGTCTCAGGTTTGGGAGGGGAAGGATTTGGATATCATATCTCATGTTATAGGACGGGTCCAAGGTTTGGCATTAGAAGCTTTGAGATATCACATCTCATGCTATAGGAAGGGTCTCAGGATTGGAATGGGAAGGAGTTGGATATCACATCTCATGCCATAGGAAGGGTCTCAGGTTTGGTACATGCATTGAGATATCACATCTCTGCTATCGGAAGGGTCACAGGATAGGAATGGGAAGGTGTTGGATATCACATCTCAAGCTATCTCAGGATTGGAATGGGAAGGAGTTTGATATCACATCTCAAGCTATAGGAAGGTTCTCAGGTTTGGAAGGGGAAGGATTTGGATCTCATATCTCATGTTTTAGGACGGGTCTCAGGTTTGGTATTAGAAGCATTGAGATATCACATCTCATGGTATAGGAAGGGTCTCAGGATTGGAATGGGAAGGAGTTGGATATCACATCTCAAGCTATCACAGGATTGGAATGGGAAGGAGTTTGATATCACATCTCAAGCTATAGGAAGGGTCTCAGGTTTGGAAAGGGAAGGATTTGGATTTCACATCTCATGTTATAGGATGGTTCTCATGTTTGGTTTTAGAAGCATTGAGATATCACATCTAATGCTATCGGAAGGGTCTCAGGTTTGGAAAGGGAAGGATTTGGATTTCACATATGTTATTGGATGGTTCTCAGGTTTGTTTTTAGAAGCATTAAGATATCACATCTCATGCTATAGGAAGGGTCTCAGGTTTTGGAGTGGGAAGGAGTTGGATACACATCTCATGTTATAGGAAGGATCTCAGGTTTGGTATTAGAAAAATTGTGATATCACATATCATGCTATAGGAAGGGTCTCAGGATTGGAATGGGAAGGAGTTGGATATGACATCTCATGCCACAGGAAGGGTCTCAGGTTTGGTATAAGCATTGAGATATCACATCTTTGCTATCGGAAGGGTCTCAGGATTGGAATGGGAAAGAGTTGGATATCCCATCTTATGTTATAGGAAGGGTCTCAGGTTTGGTGTTAGAAGCATTGAGATATCACATCTCATGCTATCAGAAGGGTCTCAGGATTGGAATGGGAAGGAGTCGGATATCACACCTCATGCTAAAGGGAGGGTCTCAGGTTTGGTATTAGAAGCATTGAGATATCACATCACATGTTATAGGAAGAATCTCTGGTTTGGTATTAGAGGCATTGAGATATCACATCTCATGCTATCAGAAGGGTCTCAGGATTGGAATGGGAAGGAGTCGGATATCACATCTCATGCTAAAGGGAGGGTCTCAGGTTTGGTATTAGAAGCATTGAGATATCACATCTCATGTTATAGGAAGAATCTCAGGTTTGGTATTAGAGGCATTGCGATATCACATCTCATGTTATAGGAAGGGTCTCAGGATTGGAATGGGAAGGATTTGGATTTCACATCTCTTGCTATAGGAAGAGTCTCAGGTTTTTTATTAGAAACATTGAGATATCACATCTCATGCTATAGGAAGGGTTTCAGGATTGGAATGGGAAGGATTTGGATATCACATCTCATGCTAAAGGAAGGGTCTCAGGTTTGGAAGGGGAAGGATTTGGATATCATATCTCATGTTATAGGACGGGTCCCAGGTTTGGTATTAGAAGCTTTGAAATATCACATCTCATGCTATAGGAAGGGTCTCAGTATTGGAATGGGAAGGAGTTGGATATCACATCTCATGCTAAAGGAAGGGACTCAGGTTTGATAGAAGCATTGAGATATCACATCTCATGCTATAGGAAGGGTCTCAGGATTGGAATGGGAAGGAGTTGGATATCACATCTCATGTCATAGGAAGGGTCTCAGGTTTGGTCCGAGCATTGAGATATCACATGTCTGCTATCGGAAGGGTCCCAGGATAGGAATGGGAAGGACTTAGATATCACATCCCATGCTATAGGGAGGGTCTCAGGTTTGGAAAGGGAAGGATTTGGATTTCACATCTCATGTTATAGGATGGTTCTCATGTTTGGTTTTAGAAGCTCATGTTTGGTTTTAGAAGCATTGAGATATCACATGTAATGCTATCGGAAGGGTCTCAGGTTTGGAAAGGGAAGGATTTGGATTTCACATATGTTATTGGATGGTTCTCAGGTTTGGTTTTAGAAGCATTAAGATATCACATCTCAGGCTATAGGAAGGGTCTCAGGATTGGAATGGGAAGGAGTTGGATATCACATCTCAAGCTATCTCAGTATTGGAATGGGAAGGAGTTTGATATCACATCTCATGCAATCGGAAGGGTCTCAGGTTTGGAATGGGAAGGAGTTGGATATCACATCTCATGTTTTAGGACGGGTGTCAGGTTTGGTATTAGAAGCATTGAGATATCACATCTCATAGTATAGGAAGGGTCTCAGGATTGGAATGGGAAGGAGTTGGATATCACATCTCATGTCATAGGAAGGGTCTCAGGTTTGGTCCGAGCATTGAGATATCACATGTCTGCTATCGGAAGGGTCCCAGGATAGGAATGGGAAGGACTTAGATATCACATCCCATGCTATAGGGAGGGTCTCAGGTTTGGAAAGGGAAGGATTTGGATTTCACATCTCATGTTATAGGATGGTTCTCATGTTTGGTTTTAGAAGCTCATGTTTGGTTTTAGAAGCATTGAGATATCACATGTAATGCTATCGGAAGGGTCTCAGGTTTGGAAAGGGAAGGATTTGGATTTCACATATGTTATTGGATGGTTCTCAGGTTTGGTTTTAGAAGCATTAAGATAGCACATCTCAGGCTATAGGAAGGGTCTCAGGATTGGAATGGGAAGGAGTTGGATATCACATCTCAAGCTATCTCAGTATTGGAATGGGAAGGAGTTTGATATCACATCTCATGCAATCGGAAGGGTCTCAGGTTTGGAATGGGAAGGAGTTGGATATCACATCTCATGTTTTAGGACGGGTGTCAGGTTTGGTATTAGAAGCATTGAGATATCACATCTCATAGTATAGGAAGGGTCTCAGGATTGGAATGGGAAGGAGTTGGATATCACATCTCAAGCTATCTCAGGATTGGAATGGGAAGGAGTTTGATATCACATCTCATGCAATCGGAAGGGTCTCAGGTTTGGAATGGGAAGGAGTTGGATATCACATCTCATGTTATAGGAAGGATCTCAGGTTTATTATTAGAAGCATTGAGATATCACATCTCATGCTATAGGAAGGGTCTCAGGATTGGAATCGGAAGGAGGTGTATTTGACATCTCATGCCATAGGAAGGGTCTCAGGTTTGGTATAAGCATTGAGCTATCACATCTCTGCTATCGGAAGGGTCTCAGGATTGGAATGGGAAGGAGTTGGATATCCCATCTCATTATAGGAAGGGTCTCAGGTTTGGTATTAGAAGCATTGAGATATCACATCTCATGCTATAGGAAGGGTCTCAGGATTGGAATGGGAAGGACTTGAATATCACATCTCATGTTATAGCAAGGGTCTCAGGTTTGGTATTAGAAGCATTGAGATATCACATCTCATGCTATAGGAAGGGTCTCAGGATTGGAATGGGAACGACTTGGATATCACATCTCATGATAAAGGAAGGGTCTAAGGTTTGGAAGGGGAAGGATTTCGATATCACATCTCATGTTATAGGACCGGTCTCAGGTTTGCTATTAGAAGCATTGAGATATCAAGTCCCATGGTATAGGACTGGTCTCCGAATTGGAATGGGAAGGAGCTGGATATCACATCTCAAGCTATAGGAAGGGTGTCAGGATTGGAATGGGAAGGAGTTTGATATCACATCTCATGCCATGGTATGGGTCTCAGGTTTTGTAGAAGCAGTGGGATATCACATCTCATGCTATCGGAAGGGTATCAGGATTGGATTTGGAAGGAGTTGGATATCCCATCTCATGCTATAGGAAGGGTCTCAGGTTGGAATGGGAAGGAATTGGATATCACATCTCATGTTATAGGAAGGGTATCAGGATTGGAATGGGAAGGACTTGGATATCACATCTCATGCTATAGGAAGGCTATCAGGTTTGGAAGGGGAAGGAGTTGCATATCAAATTTCATTTTAGAGGTAGGATCTCAGGTTTGGTATTAGAGGCATTGAGATATCACATCTCATGCTATAGGAAGGGTCTCACGATTGGAATGGGAAGGATTTGGATATCACATCTCATGCTATAGGAAGGGTCTCAGGTTTGGTATAAGCATTGAGATATCACATCTCTGCTATCGGAAGGGTCTCAGGATTGGAATGGGAAGGAGTTGGATATCCCATCTTATGTTATAGGAAGGGTCTCAGGTTTGGTATTAGAAGCATTGAGATATCACATCTCATGTTATAGGAAGAATCTCTGGTTTGGTATTAGAGGCATTGAGATATCACATCTCATGTTATAGGAAGGGTCTCAGGATTGGAATGGGAAGGATTTGGATATCACATCTCTTGCTATAGGAAGAGTCTCAGGTTTTTTATTAGAAACATTGAGATATCACATCTCATGCTAAAGGAAGGGTCTCAGGTTTGGAAGGGGAAGGATTTGGATATCATATCTCATGTTATAGGACGGGTCCCAGGTTTGGTATTAGAAGCTTTGAAATATCACATCTCATGCTATAGGAAGGGTCTCAGGATTGGAATGGGAAGGAGTTGGATATCACATCTCATGCTAAAGGAAGGGACTCAGGTTTGATAGAAGCATTGAGATATCACATCTCATGCTATAGGAAGGGTCTCAAGATTGGAATGGGAAGGAGTTGGATATCACATCTCATGCCATAGGAAGGTTCTCAGGTTTGGTCCAAGCATTGAGATATCATATCTCTGCTATCGGAAGGGTCTCAGGATAGGAATGGGAAGGACTTAGATATCACATCTCATGCTATACGGAGAGTCTCAGGTTTGGAAAGGGAAGGATTTGGATTTCACATCTCATGTTATAGGATGGTTCTCATGTTTGGTTTTAGAAGCATTGGGATATCACATCTAATGCTATCGGAAGGGTCTCAGGTTTGGAAAGGGAAGGATTTGGATACACATCTCATGTTATAGGAAGGATCTCAGGTTTGGTATTAGAAAAATTGTGATATCACATATCATGCTATAGGAAGGGTCTCAGGATTGGAATGGGAAGGAGTTGGATATCACATCTCATGCTAAAGGAAAGATCTCAGGTTTGGAAGGGGAAGGATTTGGACATCACATCTCATGTTTTAGGACGGGTGTCAGGTTTGGTATTAGAAGCATTGAGATATCACATCTCATGGTATAGGAAGGGTCTCAGGATTGGAATGGGAAGGAGTTGGATATCACATCTCATGCTAAAGGAAAGATCTCAGGTTTGGAAGGGGAAGGATTTGGACATCACATCTCATGTTTTAGGACGGGTGTCAGGTTTGGTATTAGAAGCATTGAGATATCACATCTCATGGTATAGGAAGGGTCTCAGGATTGGAATGGGAAGGAGTTGGATATCACATCTCATGCTAAAGGAAAGATCTCAGGTTTGGAAGGGGAAGGATTTGGACATCACATCTCATGTTTTAGGACGGGTGTCAGGTTTGGTATTAGAAGCATTGAGATATCACATCTCATGGTATAGGAAGGGTCTCAGGATTGGAATGGGAAGTAGTTTGATATCACATCTCATGCAATCGGAAGGGTCTCAGGTTTGGAATGGGAAGGAGTTGGATATCACATCTCATGTTATAGGAAGGATCTCAGGTTTATTATTAGAAGCATTGAGATATCACATCTCATGCTATAGGAATGGTCTCAGGATTGGAATCGGAAGGAGTTGTATTTGACATCTCATGCCATAGGAAGGGTCTCAGGTTTGGTATAAGCATTGAGATATCACATCTCTGCTATCGGAAGGGTCTCAGGATTGGAATGGGAAGGAGTTGGATATCCCATCTCATTATAGGAAGGGTCTCAGGTTTGGTATTAGAAGCATTGAGATATCACATCTCATGCTATAGGAAGGGTCTCAGGATTGGAATGGGAAGGACTTGAATATCACATCTCATGTTATAGCAAGGGTCTCAGGTTTGGTATAAGCATTGAGATATCACATCTCTGCTATCGGAAGGGTCTCAGAATTGGAATGGAAGGAGTTGGATATCACATCTCAAGCTATAGGAAGGGTGTCAGGATTGGAATGGGAAGGAGTTTGATATCACATCTCATGCCATGGTATGGGTCTCAGGTTTTGTAGAAGCATTCGGATATCACAACTCATGCTATCGGAAGGGTATCAGGATTGGATTTGGAAGGAGTTGGATATCCCATCTCATGCTATAGGAAGGGTCTCAGGTTGGAATGGGAAGGAGTTGGATATCACATCTCATGTTATAGGAAGGGTATCAGGATTGGAATGGGAAGGACTTGGATATCACATCTCATGCTATAGGAAGGCTATCAGGTTTGGAAGGGGAAGGAGTTGCATATCAAATTTCATTATAGAGGTAGGATCTCAGGTTTGGTATTAGAGGCATTGAGATATCACATCTCATGCTATAGGAAGGGTCTCACGATTGGAATGGGAAGGATTTGGATATCACATCTCATGCTATAGGAAGGGTCTCAGGTTTGGTATAAGCATTGAGATATCACATCTCATGCTATAGAAACTGTCTCAAGATTGCAATGGGAAGGAGTTGGATATCACATTTCATGTTAGAGGTAGGATCTCAGGTTTGGTATTAGAGGCATTGAGATATAACATCTCATGCTATCAGAAGGGTCTCAGGATTGGAATGGGAAGGAGTTGGATATCACAACTCATGCTAAAGGGAGGGTCTCAGGTTTGGAAGGGGAAGGATTTGGATATCACATCTCATGCTATAGGAAGGGTCTCAGGATTTGAATGGGAAGGATTTGGATATCACATCTCATGCTATAGGAAGGGTCTCAGGTTTGGTATAAGCATTGAGATATCACATCTCATGCTATAGGAAGGGTCTCAGGATTGGAATGGGAAGGAGTTGGATATCACATCTCATGCTATAGGTAGGCTCTCAGTTTTGGAAAGGGAAGGTTTTGGATATCACATCTCATGCTATAGGAAGGGTCTCACGATTGGAATGGGAAGGATTTGGATATCACATCTCATGCTATAGGAAGGGTCTCAGGATTGGAATGGGAAGGAGTTGGATATCACATCTCATGCTATAGGAAGGGTCTCAGGAATGGAATGGGAAGGAGTTTTATATGACATCTCATGCCATAGGAAGGATCTCAGGTTTGGTATTAGAAGCATTGAGACATCACATCTCATGTTATAGGAAGGGTCTCAGGATTGGAATGGGAAGGAGTTGGATATCACATCTCATGCTATAGGAAGGGCCTCAGGTTTGGTATAAGCATTGAGATATCACATCTCATGCTATAGGAAGGGTCTCAGGATTGGAATGGGAAGGAGTTGTATATGACATCTCATGCCATAGGAAGGGTCTCAGGTTTGGTATCAGCATTGAGATATCACATCTCTGCTATTGGAAGGGTCTCAGGATTGGAATGGGAAGGAGTTGGATATCCCATCTTATGTTAATAGAAGGGTCTCAGGTTTGGTATTAGAAGCATTGAGATATCACATCTCATGCTATAGGAAGGGTCTCAGGATTGGAATGGGAAGGACTTGAATATCCCATCTCATGCTATAGGGAGGCTCTCACGTTTGGAAAGGGAAGGAGTTGGATATCACATTTCATGTTAGAGGTAGGATCTCAGGTTTGGTATTAGAGGCATTGCATATCACATCTCATGCTATCAGAAGGGTCTCAGGATTGGAATGGGAAGGAGTTGGATATCACATCTCATGCTAAAGGGAGGGTCTCAGGTTAGGAAGGGGAAGGGTTTTGATATCACATCTTATGTTATACGAAGGATCTCAGGTTTGGTATTAGAGGGATTGAGATATCACATCTCATGCTATCGGAAGGGTATCAGGATTGGATTTGGAAGTAGTTGGATATCCCATCTCATGCTATAGGAAGGGTGTCAGGTTGGAATGGAAAGGAGTTGGATATCACATCTCATGTTATAGGAAGGGTCTCAGGATTGGAATGGGAAATACTTCGATATCACATCTCATGCTATAGGAAGGCTCTCAGGTTTGGAATGGGAAGGAATTGGATATCACATCTCATGTCATAGGAAGGATCTCAGGTTTGGTATTAGAAGCATTGAGATATCACATCTCATGTTATAGGAATGGTGTCAGGATTGGAATGGGAAGGAGTTGGATATTAGATTCTTGCTATAGAAAGGGTCTCAGGTTTGGAACGGGAAGGAGTTGGATATCACATCTCATGTTATAGGAAGGGTCTCAGGTTTGGTCTAAGCATTGAGATATCACATCTCTGCTATCGGAAGTTTCTCAGGATTGAAATGGGAAGGAGTTGGATATCCCATCTCATGTTATAGGACGGGTCTCAGGTTTGGTAATAGAATCATTGAGATATCACATCTCATGCTGTAGGAAGTGTCTAAGGATTGGAATGGGAAGGACTTGGATATCACATCTCATGCTATAGGTAGACTCTCAGGTTTGGAAAGGGAAGGAGTGGGATATCACATTTCATGTTCAAGGAAGGATCTCAGGTTTGGTATTAGAGGCATTGAGATATGCCATCTCATGCTATAGGAAGGGTCTCAGGATTGGAATGGGAAGGATTTGGATATCGCATCTCTTGCTATAGGAAGGGTCTCAGGTTTTTTATTAGAAACATTGAGATATCACATCTCATGCTATAGGACTGGTCTCAGGATTGGAATGGAAAGGAGTTGGATATCACATCTCATGCTAAAGGAAGGGTCTCAGTTTTGGTAGAAGCATTGAGATTTCACATATCATGCTATAGGAAGGGTCTCAGGATTGGAATGGGAAGGAGTTGGATATCACATCTCTGCTATCGGAAGGGTCTCAGGATTGGAATGGGAAGGACTTAGATATCACATCTCATGCTATAGGGAGGGTCTCAGTATTGATATTAGAAGCATTGAGATATCCCATCTCATGTTATAGGACAGGTCTCAGGTTTGATATTAGAAGCATTGAGATATCACATCTCTGCTTTGGAAGGGTCTCAGGATTGGAATGGGAAGGACTTGGATATCAGAATTCATGTTATAGGAAGGGTCTCAGGTTTGGTATTAGAAGCATTGAGATATCACATCTCATGCTATAGGAAGGGTCTCAGGATTGAAATCGGAAGGACTTGGATATCACATCTCATGTTATAGGAAGGGTCTCAGGTTTGGTATTAGAAGCATTGAGATATCACAACTCATGCTATAGGAAGGGTCTCAGGAATGGAATGGGAAGGACTTGGATATCACATCTCATGATAAAGGAAGGGTCTAAGGTTTGGAAGGGGAAGGATTTGGATATCACATCTCATGTTATTGGACCGGTCTCAGGTTTGGTATTAGAAGCATTGAGATATCAAGTCTCATGGTATAGGACGGGAGTTTGATATCACTTCTCATGCCATGGTATGGGTCTCAGGTTTTGTAGAAGCATTGGGATATCACATCTCATGCTATCGGAAGGGTATCAGGATTGGAATGGGAAGGAGTTGGATATGACATCTCATGTTATAGGAAGGGTCTCAGGATTGGAATGGGAAGGACTTGGATATCACATCTCATGCTAAAGGGAGGGTCTCAGGTTCGGAAGGGGAAGGATTTGGATATCACATCTCATGTTATAGGAAGGATCTCAGGTTTGGTATTAGAAGCATTGAGATATCACATCTCATGCTATCGGAAGGATCTCAGGTTTGGTATTAGAAGCATTGAGATATCACATCTCATGCTATAGGAAGGGTCTCAGGATTGGAATGGGAAGGAGTTGGATATCACATCTCATGCTATAGGAAGGGTCTCAGGTTTGGTATAAGCATTGAGATATCACATCTCTGCTATTGGAAGGGTCTCAGGATTGGAATGGGAAGGACTTAGATATCACATCTCATGCTATAGGGAGGGTCTCAGTATTGATATTAGAAGCATTGAGATATCACATCTCAAGCTATCGGAAGGGTCTCAGGATTGGAATGGGAAGGAGTTGGATATCGCATCTCATGTTATAGGAAGAGTCTCATGCTAAGACCTGATAGACCCTTCCTATAACATGAGATGGGAATATCCAACTCCTTCCCATTCCAATCCTGAGACCCTTCCAATAGCAGAGATGTGATATCTCAATGCTTATACCAAACCTGAGACCCTTCCTATAGCATGAGATGTGATATCCAACTCCTTCCCATTCCAATACTGAGACCCTTCCTATAGCATGAGATGTGATCTCTCAATGCTTCTAATATCAAACTTGAGACCCTCCCTATAGCATGAGATGTGATATCCAAGTCCTTCCCATTCCAATCCTGAGACACTTCCTATAGCATGAGATGTGATATCTCAATGCTTCTAATACCAAACCTGAGACTCTTCCTATAACATGAGATGGGATATCCAACTCCTTCCCATTCCAATCCTGAGACCCTTCCGAAAGCAGAGATGTGATATCTCAATGCTTATACCAAACCTGAGACCCTTCCTATGGCATGAGATGTCATATACAGATCCTTCCCATTCCAATCCTGAGACCCTTCCTATAGCATGAGATGTGATATCTCAATGCTTATACCAAACCTAAAACCCTTCCTATAGCATGAGATGTGATATCCAACTCCTTCCCATTCCAATCCTGAGACCCTTCCTATAGCATGAGATGTGATATCCAATGGCTCTAATACCAAACCTGAGATCCTTCCTCTAACATGAAATGTGATATCCAACTCCTTCCCTTTCCAAACCTGAGAGCCTACCTATAGCATGAGATGTGATATCCAAGTCCTTCCCATTCCAATCCTGAGACACTTCCGATAGCAGAGATGTGATATCTCAATGCTTATACCAAACCTGAGACCCTTCCTATAACATGAGATGTGATATCCAATTCCTTCCCATTCCAAACCTGAGACCCTTCCTACAGCATGTGATGTGATATCTCAATGCTTCTAATACCAAACCTGAGACCAGTCCTATAACATGAGATGGGATATCCAACTCCTTCCCGTTCCAAACCTGAGACCCTTCCTATAGCATGAGATGTGATATCCAACTCCTTCCCATCCCAATCCTGAGACACTTCCGATTGCAGAGATGTGATATCTCAATGCTTATACCAAATCTGAGACTCTTCCTATAACATGAGATGTGATATCCAACTCCTTCCGTTCCAAACCTGAGATCCTTCCTATAGCATGAGATGTGATATCCAACTCCTTCCCATTCCAATCCTGAGACCCTTATGATAGCATGAGATGTGATATCTCAATGCCTCTAATACCAAATCTGAGATTCTTCCGATAGCATGAGATGTGATATCTCAATGCTTCTTATACCAAACCTGAGATCTTTCCTATAACATGAGATGTGATATCCAACTCCTTCCCATTCCAATCCTGAGACCCTTCCTATAGCATGTGATGTGATATCTCAATGCTTATACCAAACCTGAGACCCTTCCTATAGCTTGAGATGTGATATCCAACTCCTTCCCATTCCAATCCTGAGACCCTTCCTATAGCATGAGATGTGATATCTCAATACTTCTAATACCAAACCTGAGATCCTTCTGATAACATGAGATGTGATATCCAAATCCTTCCCCTTCCAAACCTGAGACCCTCCCTTTAGCATGAGATGTGATATCCAACTCCTTCCGATTCCAATCCTGAGACCATTCTGATAGCATGAGATGTGATATCTCAATGCTTCTAATACCAAACCTGAGATCCTCCCGATAGCATGAGATGTGATATCTCAATGCTTCTAATACCAAACCTGAGATCCTTCCTATAACATGAGATGTGATATCCAAATCCTTCCCCTTCCAAACCTGAGACCCTCCCTTTAGCATGAGATGTGATATCCAACTCCTTCCCATTCCAATCCTGAGACCCTTCTGATAGCATGAGATGTGATATCTCAATGCCTCTAATACCAAACCTGAGATCCTACCTCTAACATGAAATGTGATATCCAACTCTTTCCCCTTCCAAACCTGAGAGCCTTCCTATAGCATGAGATGTGATATCCAAGTCCTTCCCATTCCAATCCTGAGACCCTTCCTATAACATGAGATGTGATATCCAACTCCTTCCCATTCCAACCTGAGACCCTTCCTATAGCATGAGATGGGATATCCAACTCCTTCCAAATCCAATCCTGATACCCTTCCGATAGCGTGAGATGTGATATCCCAATGCTTATACCAAACCTGAGACCCTTCCTATGGCATGAGATGTCATATACAGATCCTTCCCATTCCAATCCTGAGACCCTTCCTATAGCATGAGATGTGATATCGCAATGCTTATACCAAACCTAAAACCCTTCCTATAGCATGAGATGTGATATCCAACTCCTTCCCATTCCAATCCTGAGACCCTTCCTATAGCATGAGATGTGATATCCAATGGCTCTAATACCAAACCTGAGATCCTTCCTCTAACATGAAATGTGATATCCAACTCCTTCCCTTTCCAAACCTGAGAGCCTACCTATAGCATGAGATGTGATATCCAAGTCCTTCCCATTCCAATCCTGAGACACTTCCGATAGCAGAGATGTGATATCTCAATGCTTATACCAAACCTGAGACCCTTCCTATAACATGAGATGTGATATCCAATTCCTTCCCATTCCAAACCTGAGACCCTTCCTACAGCATGTGATGTGATATCTCAATGCTTCTAATACCAAACCTGAGACCAGTCCTATAACATGAGATGGGATATCCAACTCCTTCCCGTTCCAAACCTGAGACCCTTCCTATAGCATGAGATGTGATATCCAACTCCTTCCCATCCCAATCCTGAGACACTTCCGATTGCAGAGATGTGATATCTCAATGCTTATACCAAATCTGAGACTCTTCCTATAACATGAGATGTGATATCCAACTCCTTCCGTTCCAAACCTGAGATCCTTCCTATAGCATGAGATGTGATATCCAACTCCTTCCCATTCCAATCCTGAGACCCTTATGATAGCATGAGATGTGATATCTCAATGCCTCTAATACCAAATCTGAGATTCTTCCGATAGCATGAGATGTGATATCTCAATGCTTCTTATACCAAACCTGAGATCTTTCCTATAACATGAGATGTGATATCCAACTCCTTCCCATTCCAATCCTGAGACCCTTCCTATAGCATGTGATGTGATATCTCAATGCTTATACCAAACCTGAGACCCTTCCTATAGCTTGAGATGTGATATCCAACTCCTTCCCATTCCAAACCTGAGACCCTTCCTATAGCATGAGATTTGATATCTCAAAGCTTCTAATACCAAACCTGAGATCCTTCTGATAACATGAGATATGATATCCAAATCCTTCCCCTTCCAAACCTGAGACCCTCCCTTTAGCATGAGATGTGATATCCAACTCCTTCCGATTCCAATCCTGAGACCATTCTGATAGCATGAGATGTGATATCTCAATGCTTCTAATACCAAACCTGAGATCCTCCCGATAGCATGAGATGTGATATCTCAATGCTTCTAATACCAAACCTGAGATCCTTCCTATAACATGAGATGTGATATCCAAATCCTTCCCCTTCCAAACCTGAGACCCTCCCTTTAGCATGAGATGTGATATCCAACTCCTTCCCATTCCAATCCTGAGACCCTTCTGATAGCATGAGATGTGATATCTCAATGCCTCTAATACCAAACCTGAGATCCTACCTCTAACATGAAATGTGATATCCAACTCTTTCCCCTTCCAAACCTGAGAGCCTTCCTATAGCATGAGATGTGATATCCAAGTCCTTCCCATTCCAATCCTGAGACCCTTCCTATAACATGAGATGTGATATCCAACTCCTTCCCATTCCAACCTGAGACCCTTCCTATAGCATGAGATGGGATATCCAACTCCTTCCAAATCCAATCCTGATACCCTTCCGATAGCGTGAGATGTGATATCCCAATGCTTATACCAAACCTGAGACCCATACTATTGCATGAGATGTGATATCAAACTCCTTCCCATTCCAATCCTGAGACCCTTCCTATAGCTTGAGATGTGATATCCAACTCCTTCTCATTCCAATTCTGAGACCCTTCCTATACCATGAGACTTGATATCTCAGTGCTTCTAATACCAAACCTGAGACCCGTGCTATAACATGAGATGTGATATCCAAATCCTTCCCCTTCCAAACCTTAGACCCTCCCTTTATCATGAGATGTGATATCCAACTCCTTCCCATTCCAATCCTGAGACCCTTCCGCTATCGTGAGATGTGATATCTCAATGCTTCTAATACCAAACCTGAGACTCTTCCTATAACATGAGATGGGATATCCAACTCCTTCCCATTCCAATCCTGAGACCCTTCCGATAGCAGAGATGTGATATCTCAAAGCTTATACCAAACCTGAGACCCTTCCTATGGCTTGAGATGTCATATACAACTCCTTCCCATTCCAATCCTGAGACCCTTCCGATAGCATGAGATGTGATATCTCAATGCTTATACCAAACCTGAGACCCTTCCTATAGCATGAGATGTGATATCCAACTCCTTCCCATTCCAATCCTGAGACCCTTCCTATAGCATGAGATGTGATGTCTCAATGCTTCTAATACCAAACCTGAGATCCTTCGTTTAACATGAGATGTGATATCCAACTCCTTCCATTCCAATCCTGAGACCCTTCCTATAGCATGAGATGTGATATCTCAATGCTTATACCAAACCTGAGACCCTTCCTATAGCATGAGATGTGATATCCAACTCCTTCCCATTCCAATCCTGAGACCCTTCCTATAGCATGAGATGTGATATCTCAATGCCTCTAATACCAAACCTGAGATCCTTCCTCTAACATGAAATGTGATATCCAACTCCTCCCCTTTCCAAACCTGAGAGTCTATCCATAGCATGAGATGTGATATCCAAGTCCTTCCCATTCCAATCCTTAGACCCTTCCTACAGCATGCAATATATATGATATCTCAATGATTCTAATAACAATCCTGAGACCCGTCCTATAACATGAGATGGGATATCCAACTCCTTCCCATCCCAATCCTGAGACACTTCCGATTGCAGAGATGTGATATCTCAATGCTTATACCAAACCTGAGACTCTTCCTATAACATGAGATGTGATATCTGTTAGGAAAGATTTCGTAATTGTAGGTAATTTTCCTTCCATGTGGCAACCCCTAAACTTTTTGCTGTTGTTTTTCACCTTGTTCTCGACTTTGCCAGAGAAGTGCAGCCTTCTGCCGCACTCCTCTGGGCTTTCGCTCCTTTCTTACGGGGAAACTGACATGGCCTTAAGACAGTCAGTACCGGGAAACGCTGTTTTCCGTAGTTTCTTTTATCATGTTGCGGCTTTCGTGCAACATGACACAAGAGGGCACTGTAAGCTAAGTTACTGCTCTCTTGGGATTCTAGCCTTCTACAGGCCCTAGATACTCTTTCAGGATTGTAACTGATCGGTGCAAGTGATTCACGGACGGGAATGGTGGCAGCGATCATTTCTTGTGTTTTGAGCTCCTTTTGGCGTTCTAAGCGCGTTTCTCGCACTTAACCCAAAATGATGGCCTGGCTCCCAAAATGGCCAGACCACGAGGCTCCTTTGTCCTGTCCGCTGACCGTCTTGCTCCCTTCACCTTCCCCAGGTCGAGCCGACCCGGGGCCTTCCCTATTTGGGCATGTACTTTCCCGCGAAACACGGATGCTTTCGCGGGCTTCTACATGTCTTGTGTGTGCCTCCAGGATGTGGGCTGGGATGTCTGGTCCCGTGTGAATGCCTGGGACCACCGTGGTCCGTGATAGGTCCACGAATGGTGTGAGTGTTGATGAGCGGATCTCCCATTGGGTCCCCACCGTTTTGGCGCGAAGGGAACCGTGGATAAGAGGGGGCTGGAAACACCACTACCATGTCGATCTCCTGAGTTCTCACGAACAAAGGAATACAGGAGCCAAGTATCCTGCAACCAAGAGGCTGAACCGAGGAATCGCTGGTGACCCGCTGAAGGACTGCTCCTCTGCACTGCTGTCGCCTTGTGAAACCCTTTTCACCCTTGATCGAAGCAGAAGGCCTGTACTAGTACTTCGACCCTTGGAATAGCGGGGACAGCTATTCTCGGCATCTTCACCAGCTCCTGCTAGTAAGCCTTCGGAAGCGTCTCTGGGCCATCCAGCAGACTGACCAGCCTACACAGGAGTCTTGCTCTGTAACTGCCACCAGGTTGTGTAGTATATCGAGTCCTTGTCACTCTCACACGATTCGTACACTTGGCGTTCCCAGGTCTGAAGTGAGTAGTGTACATTTGGCTCAGATACACACAGCCGCTCCGTTCCCCTGCTGTGGTAACAAACTGTGCGGGTTCCTTCGTTTGGGACGTCTTTTACTCAACTCTGCTGCTGCAGACTCAACACAATGACGAGATGTCCCCTGCTCTTCTGAACCTGCCAGCGACTGAAACTGACGCGGAGAAGCCTGGGTCTGCTTGCATCGGGGACCGGTGAGTAGCATAGCTAGGAACTGGTCGCCCTCCTGCAGGAGCCCATAGCTTTTCCCCGCTGTGTCAAAACAGCACGCCTTTCCGTACTCGCGCTCTGCTTCTGCCCACAGTGGAGGCTGCGCTTGAGTCGCGGAACACTGTTCTTCTTCGTTTGTGCACTAAACTGAACTGCCTGATCTCCCTCGAAGAGACTCCCCTTTTGCCCGTTGGCACCAGCGTGTGCAGGTACTTTTGAGCACAAGGCTCCACTCTTCGTAGGGCTCGGACTTCCTTTTAGTTAGGTGCCTCTGAAGGCGGACTGGGTCTAACCATTATTTCGCACTGCCTGTTTTCCTTCCCTTTTAGGTGGACTACACATTTCGTGCATCTAACGCTTGAGACTTGTTTGTATTTGTGTATATATTGTATTGGTATGGTATGTGTTGGTTTACTAGAGTTGTATTGTGATTTCTCGCTACGGTCATTGTTTTAAAGGCCTTGGAATAAATGTGTATATATTTTTAATATAGCACCTGTTTGGAGTAGTTTGTAAGTGTCCTTGCTTTGTGTGCTCATTGCAGGCTTTCAGTCACCCTCACCCCTCTTGAGACCTAGTCTTGACCGCCGCGATCGCTACCTTGATTGGTCTGGCTTGTCCAGAGGTTACCCTGTTCCAAGTAATTAGGTTGGCCTTCTGAACTTCTGCGCCACCAGGACAGAGTTCAGAAATCCGTCTTAACAAATTGGTGTACAGCGGTGGGATACCACTGAAGGTATCCAGTGTTGCGCACGAACTAAGGCATTTCAAGTTATTCCTACCAGGACACGTAGTGAATTGATGTAGTATAACTTTAAAAAGGCCATAGCCCTATCTAACAGTATGGAAACAAATACCTTGTTAACTTTAAATGCTTCCAAATCAGAAACATTGAAAAAGATGTGTGCGGAGAGAGGTGTTTCCTCTCAAGGCACGAAATTGGATATGATCCAAAGAATCGTGGCGTGGCAAGAAGCGCAGCTTGACGCTATAACTTCTGAGGACAGTGCGGAAGGAGGTGGGGCTGCTCTCACTGGTAGAACCGACGGTTCTGCCGCTGCACTGATCCACCGTGACCACGAGGACAGGGAGGATGAGATGTCTAATGTTTCCTCTGTCAGTGTTGATGGGGAGGCTATGCTTGAATTCAAGAAGCAAGAGCTGCGGTTTAGGCAGAAGGAGCTTGAATTCAGCATAGCCAAACTAAAAATCGAACAGTCAGAAAAACAGAAAGACAGGGATCACCAGTTGGAACTGGCCAAGCTTCAGGTTGCAAATGGGTCCAAGGGTCCTGGACATGGGTCTGGGGCCTCCTCTCATCCACGGTTTCCGAAAGATCTGGTCAGTGTGTATGAGGAAAGGAATGACATTATGGACTGGCTGAATGCGTTTGAGTATGCATGCGAAGTTCAACAAGTTGACAATGCTGATAAGATTGCCTGGTTACTCAGCAGACTGCCCCATTCTGGCTGTAGTGCCATTATGGAAATGTCGAAGGCTGAGCGAGCTGATTTCGCAATTTTAAAGCAAACTCTCATTTTAAAGTTTGGGAAGACTCCGGCCCAATATTTGAAACGATTCATAGAGTATAAGAAAAAGGAAGGTGGTACTTGGGTATCTTATGTCACTGAATCCTTGAAAAACTTAACTGGCTGGGTCGAAGGTTATAAGGTTTCTACCCTCGAAGGCATGATAAATCTTGTCATGCTGGAACACATTTTTGCATCTTCTTCCCCGGAGCTTAAGCAGCATTTGGCCTATTCGAAGGAGATAGATCCTAAGAAGCTGGCCATTGCAGCAGACTTATGGGTGTCACATCGAGTGTCCCATAAGGACAAAACTCATCCTGGTAAGCAGGAGGAAGGGAAAAAGTCCAAAGATAAGGAGGGTGGAGAATCTGATAAATCTTCTTCTCAAAAGGGCCACAAAAAGAAAAATAAGGGTAAGACACAAGAGAACTCACAGGGTAGTGGAGGTCAGCCTCCGAAACAGAACTCTGGTTACAATAAGCCTCCCTATGTAAACAGACCCAATGGATCTTGTTTTGCTTGTGGAGCAACTGACCACGTGAAGGGGGATCCCCGGTGTAAGGTTAGACCTTTGGGGGTCCACTCTGCTAATCTGGCCTTCTCCTCCTACGAGGAAGAAGAGATTACAGGAGCATCCTTCTCCTCAGACTCATTTCCCAGCGGGATAGAGGCTGAGGTAGTTTTAGTTTCCCTGGGTTCCTGGGAGCCTAAAGTCGCAGAGGCTTATGCTAGGATTCCAGATAATACCAAGCACTACTTTAAAGACAGTGTGCTGATCAATGGAGTAGATACTCCAGCTCTTAGGGATAGTGGGTGCAGTCGAACTGTAGTGGATTCTACCTTGGTAGACTCAGAGGAAGTTGCCAGAGCTACTCTGATGCCCACTAAGTTGGCTGACGGCCCACTCCGTATGTTCCCAGTAATACCTGTAAATCTTACTTTAAATGGTACAGCCGTCAGGATTCCAGTGAGCATTCAGAGAAACGTCCCGGGAAAGGTCTTGTTAGGTAATGATCTCAGAGCTTTAGGGCTCGTAGGAGACACTGCCGAAAGACCCTACACACGGTCTCAAGCACGGGCAGCATTGGCCAAGACCAATACGCCGCCCCAGCCGAAGGGGAAACCCAAGGCGAAAGGAGTCAACAAGTCAAGACGAGGGAAAGAGAATATTCCCCCAAGCTCGCCTACCACTGCGGTGGAGGAAGTTGGTCAATCGCCCGGGCCTGACGAGGAGGTGGCGATGCCTGAAGTATTTGACCCCAACGACCATCCTGAACTAAAAGACTTGTTAGTTGAAGGAGGTACTGATAGGGACGAATTCAGTAAAGGCCAACGTGAGTGCCCATCTCTGGAAGGCCTAAGGAGACAGGCCTGCTCCCAGCTTGAGGGTGAACCTCCTGGGACGCATAGGATTTATTGGGAAGGTGGACTCCTGTATAGTGAGCCCACAGAGTCTACAGAAGGAGACCATAGGAGGTTGGTGGTTCCCCTTGCTGTTAGGCCCTTCCTCCTGCAGTTGGCGCATGAAGTGCTCCTTGCTGGTCACCTTGGTATTAAGAAGACCAAGCAAAGGTTATCCATGCACTTCTACTGGCCCAAGATGGGGGTGCAAGTAGAAAGTCACTGCAGGAGTTGTGCATCCTGCCAGTTATCTGGTAAGGTTGGCTCGACAATCCAAGCTCCGTTGGTACCGCTCCCAGTTGTGGGGGTACCATTTGAAAGGGTAGGGATCGACATCGTTGGTCCCCTTGACCCGCAAACATCCTCGGGCAATAGGTTTACCCTGGTGCTGGTCGACCATGCAACCAGATATCCTGAGGCCATCCCATTGAAAACTGTAACTGCCAAGTCAGTTGCAAAAGCTTTACTTGGCATATTTACTAGGGTTGGCTTCCCTAAAGAAGTTGTGTCAGATCGTGGCAGCAACTTTATGTCGAAGTATATGCAGGCTATGTGGAAAGAATGTGGGGTCACCTACAAGTTCTCTTCTGCATACCACCCCCAGACCAATGGTCTGGTGGAACGTTTCAACAGAACGTTAAAAAGCATGATTGGGGCTCTGGAGAAGCTTCAGAGAAGACAATGGGATCTTCTTTTACCATGCTTACTGTTTGCCTACCGAGAGGTACCACAGGAGGGTGTTGGCTTCAGCCCCTTCAAACTTCTGTTTGGTCATCCTGTACGAGGACCCTTGGCCATAGTCAAAGAGGGATGGGAGATGCCCACTCCCCCTGTTACTACCAACGTAGTTGATTATGTGCTAGGGCTCAGAAAACGGATGGTACTTCTGATGGGCTTGGCTAGTGATAAATTGAAGGCAGTACAAGCGCTGGTGAAACATTGGTACGACCAGAAAGCTTCCCTCATCAACTTTACACCTGGTCAGCAAGTCCTGATCATGAATCCCATAAGGCCTTGAGCTTTACAGGACAAATGGTCAGGCCCTTACACAGTGGTGGAGCCCCTGGGTGAGGTTAACTATTTAGTGGACCTTGGAAGGCCTGGACAGGCTCCAAAAGTGTTTCACGTGAATAGGCTGAAGGCTCTCGTCCCAAGAGTCGAAATCGCAGCACTGTTACTGGCTTCAGATGTTGAGGAAGAGGAGTCTGAACCTCTCCCCGACCTGTTCCAAAGCGGTCCTTCAGATAGCTCCTTTGAGGGTGTCCGAGTGGCCCCTCACCTGACTTCTGATCAGCAGGCTGAGGTGAAAAGTTTGCTTAGGCAGTTTTCCCCCCTGTTTTCACAGTCGCCTGGTTTGACACCTTGGTGCAAACATAACATAGACACAGGAGACAGTGTACCTACCAAAAGTAGGGGATACAGGATGTCAGACAAAGTACGGTCTTATATTAAGACCGAGGTCAACAAGATGTTAGACCTTGGGGTGATTGAACCCTCTAGTAGTCCTTGGTCCAGCCCTGTGGTTTTCGTTCCAAAGGCAGGCACTTCTGAATTGAGGTTCTGTGTGGATTACAGGGCTCTGAATGCTGTCACCAAGACAGATGCACACCCCTTGCCTCGAACAGATGAGCTGGTGGATACTTTGGGTGCCTCCAAGTACCTCAGCACGTTTGACCTCACTGCTGGCTATTGGCAAATAGCTTTAGCAGAACATGCCAAGGAGAAGACAGCGTTTTCTACTCCAGACGGCCTTTACCAATTCCGGGTAATGCCGTTCGGGTTGAAGAATGCACCTGCCACTTTCCAGAGGCTTGTGCATCATGTTTTGAATGGGTTGGACGAATTCTGTCTTGCATATCTGGACGATATAGCAGTTTTCAGTGCCACCTGGGAAGACCATGTGAAACACCTCGGGATTGTGCTCCAGGCTCTTCAGAAAGCACACTTGACCATAAAGGCTAGTAAACGCCAGATTGGACAAGGCTCAGTGTTTTACCTTGGACATGAAGTAGGTGGAGGGAGGATACAGCCTCTACCCAGTAAAGTACAAGCAGTACAAGACTGGCCTACCCCCACTACACAAACCCAAGTGAGAGCCTTCTTAGGACTCACGGGGTATTACCGCAATTTTGTGGCAGACTATGGCACCATAGCTGTCCCTCTGACTGCGCTCACAACTCTGAAGAAACCCAAGAAGGTAACTTGGACCGACGAGTGTGAGAAGGCCTTCAATGGCTTAAAAGACTCCTTGTGCCAGGCCCCTGTCCTCAGGGCCCCTGATTATCAAAGACCTTTTATCGTGCAGACGGACGCCTCTGACACTGGGATAGGAGCTGTACTATCGCAAGTAGATGAGAAGGGTAAGGAACACCCTATTGGTTTTATTAGTCGCCAGTTTAAGGACAGAGAGCTCAGATGGTCCACGGTAGAGAAAGAATGTTTCTCTGTTGTGTGGGCCCTAAGGAAGCTGAGGCCCTACCTCTATGGGACCCACTTCACTGTGCAAACTGACCATAAGCCCTTAAAGTGGCTAATAAACATGAAGGGGGAGAATCCAAAGTTGCTTAGGTGGTCCATAAGTCTACAAGGCTTCGACTTCACTATTGAGCATAGGCCAGGTGTCCAACATAGCAATGCTGATGGGTTGTGCAGAATGTTTAACCGACGTGAACAAGAGACTCATCCAGGGGTGGATTAGTTCCCCCTGTCCATAGTCTGGGAGGGGCGAGTGTTAGGAAAGATTTCGTAATTGTAGGTAATTTTCCTTCCATGTGGCAACCTCTAAACTTTTTGCTGTTGTTTTTCACCTTGTTCTCGACTTTGCCCGAGAAGTGCAGCCTTCTGCCGCACTCCTCTGGGCTTTCGCTCCTTTCTTACGGGGAAACTGTCATGCCCTTAAGACAGTCAGTACCAGGAAACGCTGGTTTCCGTAGTTTCTTGTATCATGTTGCGGCTTTCGTGCAACATGACACAAGAGGGCACCGTAAGCTAAGTTACTGCTCTCTTGGGTCTCTAGCCTTCTACAGGCCCTAGATACTCTTTCAGGATTGTAACTGATCGGTGCAAGTGATTCACGGACGGGAATGGTGGCAGCGATCGTTTCTTGTGTTTTGAGCTCCTTTTGGCGTTCTAAGCGCGTTTCTCACGCTTAACCCAAAATGGTGGCCTAGATCCCAAAATGGCCAGACCACGAGGCTCCTTTGTCCTGTCCGCTGACCGTCTTGCTCCCTTCACCCTCCCCAGGTCGAGCTGACCTGGGGCCTTCCTTATTTGGGCATGTGCTTTCCCGCGAAACACAGATGCTTTCGCAGGCTTCTACATGTCTTGTGTGTGCCTCCAGGATGTGGGCTGGGATGTCTGGTCCCAATACATATCCTGGGTGCCAGAGAGTCTAGGGTGGTGTGAATGCCTGGGACCACCGTGGTCCGTGATAGGTCCACGAATGGTGTGAGTGTTGATGAGCGGATCTCCCATTGGGTCCCCTCCGTTTTGGCGCGAAGGGAACCGTGGATAAGAGGGGGCTGGAAACACCACTACCATGTCAATCTCCTGAGTTCTCACGAACGAAGGAATACAGGAGCCAAGTATCCTGCAACCAAGAGGCTGAACCGAGGAATCGCTGGTGACCCGCTGAAGGACTGCTCCTCTGCACTGCTGTCGCCTTGTGAAACCCTTTTCACCTTTGATCGAACCAGAAGGCCTGTACTGGTACTTCGACCCTTGGAATAGCGGGGACAGCTATTCTCGGCATCTTCACCATCTCCTGCTAGTAAGCCTTCGGAAGCGTCTCTGGGCCATCCAGCAGACTGACCAGCCTACACAGGAGTCTTGCTCTGTAACCGCCGCCAGGTTGTGTAGTATATCGAGTCCTTGTCACTCTCACATGATTCGTACACTTGGCGTTCCCAGGTCTGAAGTGAGTAGTGTACATTTGGCTCAGATACACACCGCCACTCTGTTGCCCTGCTGTGGTAACAAACTGTGCGGGTTCCTTCGTTTGGGACGTCTTTTACTCAACTCTGCTGCTGCAGACTAAACACGACGATGAGACGTCCCCTGCTCTTCTGAACCTGCCAGCGACTGAAACTGACGCGGAGAAGCCTGGGTCTGCTTGCATCGTGGACCGGTGAGTAGCATAGCTAGGAACTGGTCGCCCTCCTGCAGGAGCCCATAGCTTTTCCCCGCTGTGTCAAAACAGCACGCCTTTCCGTACTCGCGCTCTGCTTCTGCCCACAGTGGAGGCTGCGCTTGAGTCGCGGAACACTGTTCTTCTTCGTTTGTGCACTAAACTGAACTGCCTGATCTCCCTCGAAGAGACTCCCCTTTTGCCCGTTGGCACCAGCGTGTGCAGGTACTTTTGAGCACAAGGCTCCACTCTTCGTAGGGCTCTGACTTCCTTTTAGTTAGGTGCCTCTGAAGGTGGACTGGGTCTAAGCATTATTTCGCACTGCCTGTTTTCCTTCCCTTTTAGGTGGACTACACATTTCGTGCATCTAACGCTTGAGACTTGTTTGTATTTGTATATATATTGTATTGGTATGGTATGTGTTGGTTTACTAGAGTTGTATTGTGATTCCTCACTACGGTCATTGTTTTAAAGGCCTTGGAATAAATGTGTATATATTTTTAATATAGCACCTGTTTGGAGTAGTTTGTAAGTGTCCTTGCTTTGTGTGCTCATTGCGGGCTTTCAGTCACCCTCACCTCTCTTGAGACCTAGTCTTGACCGCCGCGATCGCTACCTTGATTGGTCTGGCTTGTCCAGAGGTTACCCTGTTCCAAGAAATTAGGTTGGCCATCTGAACTTCTGTGCCACCAGGACAGAGTTCAGAAATCCGTCTTAACAATATCCAACTCCTTCCCGTTCCAAACCTGAGACCCTTCCTGTAGCATGAGATGTGATATCCAACTCCTTCCCATCCCAATCCTGAGACATTTCCGATTGCAGAGATGTGATATCTCAATGCTTATACCAAACCTGAGACTCTTCCTATAACATGAGATGTGATATCCAACTCCTTCCCGTTCCAAACCTGAGACCCTTCCTATAGCATGAGATGTGATATCCAACTCCTTCCCATTCCAATCCTGAGACCCTTCCGATAGCATGAGATGTGATATCTCAATGCTTCTAATACCAAACCTGAGATCCTTCCTATAACATGTGATGTGATATCCAAATTCTTCCCCTTCCAAACCTGAGACCCTCCCTTTAGCATGAGATGTGATATCCAACTCCTTCCCATTCCAATCCTGAGACCCTTATGATAGCATGAGATGTGATATCTCAATGCCTCTAATACCAAACCTGAGATCCTTCCTATAACATGAGATGTGATATCCAACTCCTTCCCTTTCCAAACCCTAGACCCTGCCTATAGCATGAGATGTGATATCCAAGTCCTTCCCATTCCAATCCTGAGACCCTTCCTATAGCATGTGATGTGATATCTCAATGCTTATACCAAACCTGAGACCCTTCCTATGGCATGAGATGTCATATACAACTCCTTCCCATTACAATCCTGAGACCCTTCCTATAGCATGTGATGTGATATCTCAATGCTTATACCAAACCTGAGACCCTTCCTATAGCTTGAGATGTGATATCCAACTCCTTCCCATTCCAATCCTGAGACCCTTCCTATAGCATGAGATGTGATATCTCAATACTTCTAATACCAAACCTGAGATCCTTCCGATAACATGAGATGTGATATCCAAATCCTTCCCCTTCCAAACCTGAGACCCTCCCTTTAGCATGAGATGTGATATCCAACTCCTTCCCATTCCAATCCTGAGACCCTTCTGATAGCATGAGATGTGATATCTCAATGCTTCTAATACCAAACCTGAGATCCTTCCGATAGCATGAGATGTGATATCTCAATGCTTCTAATACCAAACCTGAGCTCCTTCTTATAACATGAGATGTGATATCCAAATCCTTGCCCTTCCAAACCTGAGACCCTCCCTTTAGCATGAGATGTGATATCCAACTCCTTCCCATTCCAATCCTGAGACCCTTCTGATAGCATGAGATGTGATATCTCAATGCCTCTAATACCAAACCTGAGATCCTACCTCTAACATGAAATGTGATATCCAACTCTTTCCCCTTCCAAACCTGAGAGCCTTCCTATAGCATGAGATGTGATATCCAACTCCTTCCCGTTCCAAACCTGAGACCCTTCCTATAGCGTGAGATGTGATATCCAACTCCTTCCCATCCCAATCCTGAGACATTTCCGATTGCAGAGATGTGATATCTCAATGCTTATACCAAACCTGAGACTCTTCCTATAACATGAGATGTGATATCCAACTCCTTCCCGTTCCAAACCTGAGACCCTTCCTATAGCATGAGATGTGATATCCAACTCCTTCCCATTCCAATCCTGAGACCCTTCCGATAGCATGAGATGTGATATCTCAATGCTTCTAATACCAAACCTGAGATCCTTCCTATAACATGTGATGTGATATCCAAATTCTTCCCCTTCCAAACCTGAGACCCTCCCTTTAGCATGAGATGTGATATCCAACTCCTTCCCATTCCAATCCTGAGGACCTTATGATAGCATGAGATGTGATATCTCAATGCCTCTAATACCAAACCTGAGATCCTTCCTATAACATGAGATGTGATATCCAAATCCTTCCCCTTCCAAACCTGAGACCCTCCCTTTAGCATGAGATGTGATATCCAACTCCTTCCCATTCCAATCCTGAGACCCTTCTGATAGCATGAGATGTGATATCTCAATGCCTCTAATACCAAACCTGATATCCTACTCTAACATGAAATGTGATATCCAACTCCTTCCCTTTCCAAACCTGAGACCCTGCCTATAGCATGAGATGTGATATCCAAGTCCTTCCCATTCCAATCCTGAGACCCTTCCTATAGCATGTGATGTGATATCTCAATGCTTATACCAAACCTGAGACCCTTCCTATGGCATGAGATGTCATATACAACACCTTCCCATTCCAATCCTGAGACCCTTCCTATAGCATGTGATGTGATATCTCAATGCTTATACCAAACCTGAGACCCTTCCTATAGCTTGAGATGTGATATCCAACTCCTTCCCATTCCAATCCTGAGACCCTTCCTATAGCATGAGATGTGATATCTCAATACTTCTAATACCAAACCTGAGATCCTTCCGATAACATGAGATGTGATATCCAAATCCTTCCCCTTCCAAACCTGAGACTCTCCCTTTAGCATGAGATGTGATATCCAACTCCTTCCCATTCCAATCCTGAGACCCTTCTGATAGCATGAGATGTGATATCTCAATGCTTCTAATACCAAACCTGAGATCCTTCCGATAGCATGAGATGTGATATCTCAATGCTTCTAATACCATACCTGAGCTCCTTCTTATAACATGAGATGTGATATCCAAATCCTTCCCCTTCCAAACCTGAGACCCTCCCTTTAGCATGAGATGTGATATCCAACTCCTTCCCATCCCAATCCTGAGACATTTCCGATTGCAGAGATGTGATATCTCAATGCTTATACCAAACCTGAGACTCTTCCTATAACATGAGATGTGATATCCAACTCCTTCCCGTTCCAAACCTGAGACCCTTCCTATAGCATGAGATGTGATATCCAACTCCTTCCCATTCCAATCCTGAGACCCTTCCGATAGCATGAGATCTGATATCTCAATGCTTCTAATACCAAACCTGAGATCCTTCCTATAACATGTGATGTGATATCCAAATTCTTCCCCTTCCAAACCTGAGACCCTCCCTTTAGCATGAGATGTGATATCCAACTCCTTCCCATTCCAATCCTGAGACCCTTATGATAGCATGAGATGTGATATCTCATTGCCTCTAATACCAAACCTGAGATCCTTCCTATAACATGAGATGTGATATCCAAATCCTTCCCCTTCCAAACCTGAGACCCTCCCTTTAGCATGAGATGTGATATCCAACTCCTTCCCATTCCAATCCTGAGACCCTTCTGATAGCATGAGATGTGATATCTCAATGCCTCTAATACCAAACCTGATATCCTACTCTAACATGAAATGTGATATCCAACTCCTTCCCTTTCCAAACCTGAGACCCTGCCTATAGCATGAGATGTGATAACCTAGTCCTTCCCATTCCAATCCTGAGACCATTCCTATAGCATGTGATGTGATATCTCAATGCTTATACCAAACCTGAGACCCTTCCTATGGCATGAGATGTCATATACAACACCTTCCCATTCCAATCCTGAGACCCTTCCTATAGCATGTGATGTGATATCTCAATGCTTATACCAAACCTGAGACCCTTCCTATAGCTTGAGATGTGATATCCAACTCCTTCCCATTCCAATTCTGAGACCCTTCCTATACCATGAGACTTGATATCTCAATGCTTCTAATACCAAACCTGAGACCCGCCCTATAACATGAGATGTGATATCCAAATCCTTCCCCTTCCAAACCTTAGACCCTTCCTTTATCATGAGATGTGATATCAAACTCCTTCCCATTCCAATCCTGAGACCCTTCCGATATCATGAGATGTGATATCTCAATGCTTCTAATATCAAACTTGAGACCCTCCCTATAGCATGAGATGTGATATCCAAGTCCTTCCCATTCCAATCCTGAGACCCTTCCGATATCATGAGATGTGATATCTCAATGCTTCTAATATCAAACTTGAGACCCTCCCTATAACATGAGATGGGATATCCAACTCCTTCCCATTCCAATCCTGAGACCTTTCCGATAGCAGAGATGTGATATCTCAATGCTTATACCAAACCTGAGACACTTCCTACGGCATGAGATGTCATATACAACTCCTTCCCATTCCAATCCTGAGACCCTTCCTATAGCATGAGATGTGATAGCTCAATGCTTATACCAAACCAGAGACCCTTCCTATAGCATGAGATGTGATATCCAACTCCTTCCCATTCCAATCCTGAGACCCTTCCTATAGCATGAGATGTGATGTCTCAATGCTTCTAATACCAAACCTGAGATCCTTCCTATAACATGAGATGTGATGTCCAACTCCTTCCATTCCAATCCTGAGACGCTTCCTATAGCATGAGATGTGATATCTCAATGCCTCTAATACCAAACCTGAGATCCTTCCTCTAATATGAAATGTGATATCCAACTCCTTCCCTTTCCAAACCTGAGAGCCTATCCATAGCATGAGATGTGATATCCAAGTCCTTCCCATTCCAATCCTTAGACCCTTCCTACAGCATGCAATATGATATCTCAATGATTCTAATAACAATCCTGAGACCCGTCCTATAACATGAGATGGGATATCCAACTCCTTCCCATTCCAATCCTGAGACACTTCCGATAGCAGAGATGTGATATCTCAATGCTTATACCAAACCTGAGACCCTTCCTATAACATGAGATCGGCTATCCAACTCCTTCCCGTTCCAAACCTGAGACCCTTCCTTTAGCATGAGAAGTGATATCCAGCTCCTTCCCATTCCAATCCTGAGACACTTCCGATAGCATGAGATGTGATATCCAACTCCTTGCCATTCAAATCCTGAGACCCTTCCTATAGCATGAGAAGGGATATCCAACTCCTTCCCATTCCAATCCTGAGACCCTTCCTATAGCATGAGATGTGATATCTCAATGCTTATACCAAACCTGAGAGCCTACCTATAGCATGAGATGTGATATCCAAGTCCATCCCATTCCAATCCTTAGACCCTTCCTACAGCATGCGATGTGATATCTCAATGATTCTAATACCAAACCAGAGACTCTTACTATAACATGAGATGGGATATCCAACTCCTTCCCATTCCAATCCTGAGCCGCTTCCGATAGCAGAGATGTGATATCTCAATGCTTATACCAAACCTGAGACCCTTCCTATAACATGAGATGTGATATCCAACTCCTTCCCGTTCCAAACCTGAGACACTAACTATAGCATATGTGATATCCAACTCCTTCCCATTCCAAACATAAGACCCTTCCTATAGCAAGAACGTAATATCCAAATCCTTCCCCTTCCAAACCTGAGACCCTCCCTTTAGCATGAGATGTGATATCCAACTCCTTCCCATCCCAATCCTGAGACATTTCCGATTGCAGAGATGTGATATCTCAATGCTTATACCAAACCTGAGACTCTTCCTATAACGTGAGATGTGATATCCAACTCCTTCCCGTTCCAAACCTGAGACCCTTCCTATAGCATGAGATGTGATATCCAACTCCTTCCCATTCCAATCCTGAGACCCTTCCGATAGCATGAGATGTGATATCTCAATGCTTCTAATACCAAACCTGAGATCCTTCCTATAACATGTGATGTGATATCCAAATTCTTCCCCTTCCAAACCTGAGACCCTCCCTTTAGCATGAGATGTGATATCCAACTCCTTCCCATTCCAATCCTGAGACCCTTATGATAGCATGAGATGTGATATCTCAATGCCTCTAATACCAAACCTGAGATCCTTCCTATAACATGAGATGTGATATCCAAATCCTTCCCCTTCCAAACCTGAGACCCTCCCTTTAGCATGAGATGTGATATCCAACTCCTTCCCATTCCAATCCTGAGACCATTCCTATAGCATGTGATGTGATATCTCAATGCTTATACCAAACCTGAGACCCTTCCTATGGCATGAGATGTCATATACAACACCTTCCCATTCCAATCCTGAGACCCTTCCTATAGCATGTGATGTGATATCTCAATGCTTATACCAAACCTGAGACCCTTCCTATAGCTTGAGATGTGATATCCAACTCCTTCCCATTCCAATTCTGAGACCCTTCCTATACCATGAGACTTGATATCTCAATGCTTCTAATACCAAACCTGAGACCCGCCCTATAACATGAGATGTGATATCCAAATCCTTCCCCTTCCAAACCTTAGACCCTTCCTTTATCATGAGATGCGATATCCAACTCCTTCCCATTCCAATCCTGAGACCCTTCCGATATCATGAGATGTGATACCTCAATGCTTCTAATATCAAACTTGAGACCCTCCCTATAGCATGAGATGTGATATCCAAGTCCTTCCCATTCCAATCCTGAGACCCTTCCGATATCATGAGATGTGATATCTCAATGCTTCTAATATCAAACTTGAGACCCTCCCTATAACATGAGATGGGATATCCAACTCCTTCCCATTCCAATCCTGAGACCTTTCCGATAGCAGAGATGTGATATCTCAATGCTTATACCAAACCTGAGACACTTCCTACGGCATGAGATGTCATATACAACTCCTTCCCATTCCAATCCTGAGACCCTTCCTATAGCATGAGATGTGATAGCTCAATGCTTATACCAAACCAGAGACCCTTCCTATAGCATGAGATGTGATATCCAACTCCTTCCCATTCCAATCCTGAGACCCTTCCTATAGCATGAGATGTGATGTCTCAATGCTTCTAATACCAAACCTGAGATCCTTCCTATAACATGAGATGTGATGTCCAACTCCTTCCATTCCAATCCTGAGACGCTTCCTATAGCATGAGATGTGATATCTCAATGCCTCTAATACCAAACCTGAGATCCTTCCTCTAATATGAAATGTGATATCCAACTCCTTCCCTTTCCAAACCTGAGAGCCTATCCGTAGCATGAGATGTGATATCCAAGTCCTTCCCATTCCAATCCTTAGACCCTTCCTACAGCATGCAATATGATATCTCAATGATTCTAATAACAATCCTGAGACCCGTCCTATAACATGAGATGGGATATCCAACTCCTTCCCATTCCAATCCTGAGACACTTCCGATAGCAGAGATGTGATATCTCAATGCTTATACCAAACCTGAGACCCTTCCTATAACATGAGATCGGCTATCCAACTCCTTCCCGTTCCAAACCTGAGACCCTTCCTTTAGCATGAGAAGTGATATCCAGCTCCTTCCCATTCCAATCCTGAGACACTTCCGATAGCATGAGATGTGATATCCAACTCCTTGCCATTCAAATCCTGAGACCCTTCCTATAGCATGAGAAGGGATATCCAACTCCTTCCCATTCCAATCCTGAGACCCTTTCTATAGCATGAGATGTGATATCTCAATGCTTATACCAAACCTGAGAGCCTACCTATAGCATGAGATGTGATATCCAAGTCCATCCCATTCCAATCCTTAGACCCTTCCTACAGCATGCGATGTGATATCTCAATGATTCTAATACCAAACCAGAGACTCTTACTATAACATGAGATGGGATATCCAACTCCTTCCCATTCCAATCCTGAGCCGCTTCCGATAGCAGAGATGTGATATCTCAATGCTTATACCAAACCTGAGACCCTTCCTATAACATGAGATGTGATATCCAACTCCTTCCCGTTCCAAACCTGAGACACTAACTATAGCATATGTGATATCCAACTCCTTCCCATTCCAAACATAAGACCCTTCCTATAGCAAGAACGTAATATCCAACTCCTACCCATTCCAATCCTGAGACCCTTCCTATAGCAAGAGATGTGATATCCAAATCCTTCCCATTCCAATCCTGAGACCCTTCCTATAACATGAGATGTGATATCCAACTCCTTCCCATTCCAACCTGAGACACTTCCTATAGCATGAGAAGGGATATCCAACTCCTTCCCAATCCAATCCTGAGACCCTTCCGATAGCAGAGATGTGATATCTCAATGCTTATACCAAACCTGAGACCCTTCCTATGGCATGAGATGTGATATCCAACTCCTTGCCATTCAAATCCTGAGACCCTTCCTATAGCATGAGAAGGGATATCCAACTCCTTCCCAATCCAATCCCGAGACCCTTCCGATAGCAGAGACGTGATATCTCAATGCTTCTACCAAACCTGAGACCCTTCCTTTAGCATGAGATGTGATATCCAAATCCTTCACATTCCAATCCTGAGACCCTTCCTATAGCATGAGATGTGATATCTCAATGCTTCTAATACCAAACCTGAGATCCTTCCTATAACATGAGATGTGATATCCAATTCCTTCCCATTCCAAACCTGAGACCCTTCCTATTGGATGAGATGCGATATCCAACTCCTTCCCATTCCAACCCTGAGACCCTTCCTATAGCATGAGATGTGATGTCTCAATGCTTCTAATACCAAACCTGAGATCCTTCCTATAGCATGAGATGTGATATCTCAATGCTTATACCAAATGGAGACCCTTCCTATAGCATGAGATGTGGTATCCAACTCCTTCCCATTCCAATCCTGAGACCCTTCCTATAGCATGAGATGTGATGTCTCAATGCTTCTAATACCAAACCGGAGACCAGTCCTATAACATGAGATTGGATATCCAACTCTTTCCCCTTCCAAACCTGAGACCCTTCCTATAGCATGAGATGTGATATCTCAATGCTTATACCAAACCTGAGACCCTTCCTAAAGCTTGAGATGTGATATCCAACTCCTTCCCATTCCAATCCTGAGACCCTTCATATAACATGAAATGTGATATCCAACTCCTTCCCATTCCAACCTGAGACCCTTCCTATAGCATGAGATGTGATATCTCAAGGCCTCTAATACCAAACCTGAGATCCTTCCTCTAACATGAAATGTGATATCCAACTCCTTCTCCTTCCAAACCTGAGACCCTTCCTATAGCAAGAGATGTGATATCCAAATCCTTCCCATTCCAATCCTGAGACCCTTCCTATAACATGAGATGTGATATCCAACTCCTTCCCATTCCAACCTGAGACACTTCCTATAGCATGAAAAGGGATATCCAACTCCTTCCCAATCCAATCCTGAGACCCTTCCGATAGCAGAGATGTGATATCTCAATGCTTATACCAAACCTGAGACCCTTCCTATGGCATGAGATATGATATCCAACTGCTTGCCATTCAAATCCTGAGACCCTTCCTATAGCATGAGAAGGGATATCCAACTCCTTCCCAATCCAATCCCGAGACCCTTCCGATAGCAGAGACGTGATATCTCAATGCTTCTACCAAACCTGAGACCCTTCCTTTAGCATGAGATGTGATATCCAAATCCTTCACATTCCAATCCTGAGACCCTTCCTATAGCATGAGATGTGATATCTCAATGCTTCTAATACCAAACCTGAGATCTTTCCTATAACATGAGATGTGATATCCAATTCCTTCCCATTCCAAACCTGAGACCCTTCCTATTGGATGAGATGCGATATCCAACTCCTTCCCATTCCAACCCTGAGACCCTTCCTATAGCATGAGATGTGGTGTCTCAATGCTTCTAATACCAAACCTGAGACCCTTCCTATACCATGAGATGTGATATCTCAATGCTTATACCAAATGTGAGACCCTTCCTATAGCATGAGATGTGGTATCCAACTCCTTCCCATTCCAATCCTGAGACCCTTCCTATAGCATGAGATGTGATGTCTCAATGCTTCTAATACCAAACCGGAGACCAGTCCTATAACATGAGATTGGATATCCAACTCTTTCCCATTTCAAACCTGAGACCCTTCCTATAGCATGAGATGTGATATCCAACTTCTTCCCATTCCAATCCTGAGGCCCTTCCTATAGCATGAGATGTGCTATCTCAATGCTTATACCAAACCTGAGACCCTTCCTAAAACTTGAGATGTGATATCCAACTCCTTCCCATTCCAATCCTGAGACCCTTCATATAACATGAAATGTGATATCCAACTCCTTCCCATTCCAACCTGAGACCCTTCCTATAGCATGAGATGTGATATCTCAAGGCCTCTAATACCAAACCTGAGATCCTTCCTCTAACATGAAATGTGATATCCAACTCCTTCTCCTTCCAAACCTGAGAGCCTTCCTATAGCATGAGATATGATACCCAAGTCCTTCCCATTCCAATCCTGAGACCCTTCCTATAACATGAAATGCGATATCCAACTCCTTCCCATTCCAACCTGAGACCCTTCCTATAGCATGAGATGGGATATCCAACTCCTTCCAAATCCAATACTGATACCCTTCCAATAGCATGAGATGTGATATCCCAATGCTTCTATCAAACCTGAGAACCATACTATGGCATGAGATGTGATATCAAACTCCTTCCCATTCCAATCCTGAGACTCTTCCTATAGCTTGAGATGTGATATCCAACTCCTTCCCATTCCAATTCTGAGACCCTTCCTACACCATGAGACTTGATATCTCAATGCTTCTAATACCAAACCTGAGACCCGTCCTATAACATGAGATGTGATATCCAAATCTTTCCCCTTCCAAACCTTAGACCCTTCCTTTATCATGAGATGTGATATCCAACTCCTTCCCATTCCAATGCTGAGACCCTTCCGATATCATGAGATTTGTTATCTCAATGCTTCTAATATCAAAATTGAGACCCTCCCTATAGCATGAGATGGGATATCCAACTCCTTCCCATTCCAATCCTGAGACCCTTCCGATAGCAGTGATGTGATATCTCAATGCTTATACCAAATCTGAGACCCTTCCTATCGCATGAGATGTGATATCCAACTCCTTCCCATTCCAATCCTGAGACCCTTCCTATAGCATGAGATGTCATGTCTCAATGCTTCTAATACCAAACCTGAGATCCTTTCTATAACATGAGATGTGATATCCAACTCCTTCCCATTCCAATCCTGAGACCCTTCCTATAGCATGAGATGTGCTATCTCAATGCTTATACCAAACCTGAGACCCTTCCTAAAGCTTGAGATGTGATATCCAACTCCTTCCCCTTCCAATCCTGAGACCCTTCCTATAGCATGAGATGTGATATCTCGAGGCCTCTAATACCAAACCTGAGATCCTTCCTCTAACATGAAATGTGATATCCAACTCCTTCTCCTTCCAAACCTGAGAGCCTTCCTATAGCATGAGATATGATATCCAAGTCCTTCCCATTCCAATCCTGAGACCCTTCCTATAACATGAAATGTGATATCCAACTCCTTCCCATTCCAACCTGAGACCCTTCCTATAGCATGAGATGGGATATCCAACTCCTTCCAAATCCAATACGGATACCCTTCCAATAGCATGAGATGTGATATCCCAATGCTTCTACCAAACCTGAGACCCATACTATGGCATGAGATGTGATATCAAACTCCTTCCCATTCCAATCCTGAGACTCTTCCTATAGCTTGAGATGTGATATCCAACTCCTTCACATTCCAATTCTGAGACCCTTCCTATGCCATGAGACTTGATATCTCAATGCTTCTAATACCAAACCTGAGACCCGTCCAATAACATGAGATGTGATATCCAAATCTTTCCCCTTCCAAACCTTAGACCCTTCCTTTATCATGAGATGTGATATCCAACTCCTTCCCATTCCAATCCTGAGACCCTTCCGATATCATGAGATTTGTTATCTCAATGCTTCTAATATCAAACTTGAGGCCCTCCCTATAGCATGAGATGTGACACCCAAGTCCTCCCCATTCCAATCCTGAGACCCTTCCTATAGCATGAGATGTGATATCTCAATGCTTCTAATACCAAACCTGAGACCCTTCCTATAACATGAGATGGGATATCCAACTCCTTCCCATTCCAATCCTGAGACCCTTCCGATAGCAGAGATGTGATATCTCAATGCTTATACCAATCCTGAGACCCTTCCTATGGCCTGAGATGTCATATACAACTCCTTCCCATTCCAATCCTGAGACCCTTCTGATAGCATGAGATGTGATATCCAACTTCTTCCCATTCCAATCCTGAGACCCTTCCTATAGCGCGAGATGTGATATCTCAATGCTTATACCAAACCTGAGACCCTTCCTCTTGCATGAGATGTGATATCCAACTCCTTCCCATTCCAATCCTGAGACCCTTCCTATAGCATGAGATGTGATATCCAACTCCTTCCCATTCCAATCCTGAGACCCTTCCTATAGCCTGAGATCTGATATCTCAATGCCTCTAATACCAAACCTGAGATCCTTCCTCTAACATGAAATGTGATATCCAACTCCTTCCCTTTCCAAACCTGAGAGCCTATCTATAGCATGAGATGTGATATCCAAGTCCTTCCCATTCCAATCCTGAGACACTTTCGATAGCACGAGATGTGATATCTCAATGCTTATACCAAACCTGCGACCCTTCCTATAACATGAGATGTGATATCCAACTCCTTCCCGTTCCAAACCTGAGACCCTTCCTTTAGCATGAGATGTGATATCCAGCTCCTTCCCATTCCAATCCTGAGACACTTCCGATAGCATGAGATGTGATATCTCAATGCTTCTAATATCAAAACTGAGACCCTCCTTATAGCATGATATGTGATATCTAAGTCCTTCCCATTCCAATCCTGAGACCCTTCCTATAGCATGAGATGTGATATCTCAATGCTTCTACCAAACCTGAGACCCTTCCTTTAGCATGAGATGTGATAACCAACTCCTTCCCATTCCAATCCTGAGACCCTTCCTATAGCATGAGATGTGATATCTCAATACTTCTAATACCAAACCTGAGATCCTTCCGATAACATGAGATGTGATATCCAAATCCTTCCCCTTCCAAACCTCAGACCCTACCTTTAGCATGAGATGTGATATCCAACTCCTTCCCATTCCAATCCTGAGAACCTTCTGATAGCATGAGATGTGATATCCCAATGCTTCTATACCAAACCTGAGATCCTTCCGATAGCATGAGATGTGATATCGCAATGCTTCTAATACCAAACCTGAGATCCTTCCTATAACATGAGATGTGATATCCAAATCCTTCCCCTTCCAAACCTGAGACCCTCCCTTTAGCATGAGATGTGATATCCAACTCCTTCCCATTCCAATCCTGAGACTCTTCTGATAGAATGAGATGTGATATCTCAATGCCTCTAATACCAAACCTGAGATCCTACCTCTAACATGAAATGTGATATCCAACTCTTTCCCCTTCCAAACCTGAGAGCCTTCCTATAGCATGAGATGTGATATCCAAGTCCTTCTAATTCCAATCCTGAGACCCTTCCTATAACATGAGATGTGATATCCAACTCCTTCCCATTCCAACCTGAGACCCTTCCTATAGCATGAGATGGGATATCCAACTCCTTCCAAATCCAATCCTGATACCCTTCCTATAACATGAGATATGATATCTCAATGCTTCTAATATCAAACCTGAGATCCTTCCTATAACATGAGATGTGATATCCAACTCCTTCCCATTCCAATCCTGAGACCCTTCCTATAGCATGAGATGTGATATCCCAATGCTTCTACCAAACCTGAGACCCATACTATGGCATGAGATGTGATATCAAACTCCTTCCCCTTCCAAACCTGAGACACTTCCTTTATCATGAGATGTGATATCCAACTCCTTCCCATTCCATCCCTGAGACCCTTCCGATATCATGAGATGTGATATCTCAATGCTTCTAATATCAAACTTGAGACCCTCCTTATAGCATGAGATGTGATATCCAAGTCCTTCCCATTCCAATCCTGAGACCCTTCCTATAGCATGAGATGTGATATCTCAATGCTTCTAATACCAAACCTGAGACCCTTCCTATAACATGAGATGGGAATATCCAACTCCTTCCCATTCCAATCCTGAGACCCTTCCTATAACATGAGATATGATATCTCAATGCTTCTAATATCAAACCTGAGATCCTTCCTATAACATGAGATGTGATATCCAACTCCTTCCCATTCCAATCCTGAGACCCTTCCTATAGCATGAGATGTGATATCTCAATGCTTATACCAAACCTGAGACCCTTCCTATAGCATGAGATGTGATATCCAACTCCTTCCCATTCCAATCCTGAGACCCTTCCTATAGCATGAGATGTGATATCTCAATGCTTCTAATACCAAACCTGAGATCCTTCCTCTAACATGAAATGTGATATCCAACTCCTTCCCATTCCAATCCTGAGACACTTCCTATAGCATGAGATGTGATATCTAAATGCTTCTAATACCAAACTTGAGACTCTTCCTATAACATGAGATGGGATATCCAACTCCTTCCCATTCCAATCCTTAGACCCTTCCTACAGCATGCAATATGATATCTCAATGATTCTAATAACAAACCTGAGACCCGTCCTATAACATGAGATGGGATATCCAACACCTTCCCATTCCAATCCTGAGACACTTCCGATAGCAGAGATGTGATATCTCAATGCTTATACCAAACCTGAGACCCTTCCTATAACATGAGATGTGATATCCAACTCCTTCCCATTCCAAACCTGAGACCCTTCCTATAGCATATGTGATATCCAACACATTCCCATTCCAAACATGAGACCCTTCCTATAGCAGGAATGTAATATCCAACTCCTTCCCATTCCAATCCTGAGACCATTCCTATAGCATGAGATGTGATATCTCAATGCTTCTAATACCAAACCTGAGATCCTTCCTATGACATGAGATGTGATATCCAATTCCTCCCCATTCCAAACCTGAGAACCTTCCTATAGCATGCGATGTGATATCTCAATGCTTCTAATACCAAACCTGAGACCAGTCCTATAACATGAGATTGGATATCCAACTCCTTCCCCTTCCAAACCTGAGACCCTTCCTATAGCATGAGATGTGATATCCAACTTCTTCCCATTCCAATCCTGAGACCCTTCCTATAACATGAGATGTGATGTCTCAATGCTTCTAATACCAAACCTGAGATCTTTCCTATAACATGAGATGTGATATCCAACTCCTTCCCATTCCAATCCTGAGACCCTTCCTATAGCATGAGATGTGCTATCTCAATGCTTATACCAAACCTGAGACCCTTCCTAAAGCTTGAGATGTGATATCCAACTCCTTCCCATTCCAATCCTGAGACCCTTCCTATAACATGAAATGTGATATCCAACTCCTTCCCATTCCAACCTGAGACCCTTCCTATAGCATGAGATGTGATATCTCAAGGCCTCTAATACCAAACCTGAGATCCTTCCTCTAACATGAAATGTGATATCCAACTCTTTCTCCTTCCAAACCTGAGAGCCTTCCTATAGCATGAGATATGATATCCAAGTCCTTCCCATTCCAATCCTGAGACCCTTCCTATAACATGAAATGTGATATCCAACTCCTTCCCATTCCAACCTGAGGCCCTTCCTATAGCATGAGATGGGATATCCAACTCCTTTCAAATCCAATACTGATACCCTTCCAATAGCATGAGATGTGATATCCCAATGCTTCTATCAAACCTGAGAACCATACTATGGCATGAGATGTGATATCAAACTCCTTCCCATTCCAATCCTGAGACTCTTCCTATAGCTTGAGATGTGATATCCAACTCCTTCCCATTCCAATTCTGAGACCCTTCCTATACCATGAGACTTGATATCTCAATGCTTCTAATACCAAACCTGAGACCCGTCCTATAACATGAGATGTGATATCCAAATCTTTCCCCTTCCAAACCTTAGACCCTTCCTTTATCATGAGATGTGATATCCAACTCCTTCCCATTCCAATCCTGAGACCCTTCCGATATCATGAGATTTGTTATCTCAATGCTTCTAATATCAAAATTGAGACCCTCCCTATAGCATGAGATGGGATATCCAACTCCTTCCCATTCCAATCCTGAGACCCTTCCGATAGCAGAGATGTGATATCTCAATGCTTATTCCAAATCTGAGACCCTTCCTATAGCATGAGATGTGATATCCAACTCCTTCCCATTCCAATCCTGAGACCCTTCCTATAGCATGAGATGTGATGTCTCAATGCTTCTAATACCAAACCTGAGATCCTTCCTATAACATGAGATGTGATATCCAACTCCTTCCCATTCCAATCCTGAGACCCTTCCTATAGCATGAGATGTGCTATCTCAATGCTTATACCAAACCTGAGACCCTTCCTATGCCATGAGACTTGATATCTCAATGCTTCTAATACCAAACCTGAGACCCGTCCAATAACATGAGATGTGATATCCAAATCTTTCCCCTTCCAAACCTTAGACCCTTCCTTTATCATGAGATGTGATATCCAACTCCTTCCCATTCCAATCCTGAGACCCTTCCGATATCATGAGATTTGTTATCTCAATGCTTCTAATATCAAAATTGAGACCCTCCCTATAGCATGAGATGGGATATCCAACTCCTTCCCATTCCAATCCTGAGACCCTTCCGATAGCAGAGATGTGATATCTCAATGCTTATTCCAAATCTGAGACCCTTCCTATAGCATGAGATGTGATATCCAACTCCTTCCCATTCCAATCCTGAGACCCTTCCTATAGCATGAGATGTGATGTCTCAATGCTTCTAATACCAAACCTGAGATCCTTCCTATAACATGAGATGTGATATCCAACTCCTTCCCATTCCAATCCTGAGACCCTTCCTATAGCATGAGATGTGCTATCTCAATGCTTATACCAAACCTGAGACCCTTCCTATGCCACGAGACTTGATATCTCAATGCTTCTAATACCAAACCTGAGACCCGTCCAATAACATGAGATGTGATATCCAAATCTTTCCCCTTCCAAACCTTAGACACTTCCTTTATCATGAGATGTGATATCCAACTCCTTCCCATTCCAATCCTGAGACCCTTCCGATATCATGAGATTTGTTATCTCAATGCTTCTAATATCAAACTTGAGGCCCTCCCTATAGCATGAGATGTGACATCCAAGTCCTCCCCATTCCAATCCTGAGACCCTTCCTATAGCATGAGATGTGATATCTCAATGCTTCTAATACCAAACCTGAGACCCTTCCTATAACATGAGATGGGATATCCAACTCCTTCCCATTCCAATCCTGAGACCCTTCCGATAGCAGAGATGTGATATCTCAATGCTTATACCAATCCTGAGACCCTTCCTATGGCCTGAGATGTCATATACAACTCCTTCCCATTCCAATCCTGAGACCCTTCTGATAGCATGAGATGTGATATCCAACTTCTTCCCATTCCAATCCTGAGACCCTTCCTATAGCACGCGATGTGATATCTCAATGCTTATACCAAACCTGAGACCCTTCCTCTAGCATGAGATGTGATATCCAACTCCTTCCCATTCCAATCCTGAGACCCTTCCTATAGCATGAGATGTGATATCCAACTCCTTCCCATTCCAATCCTGAGACCCTTCCTATAGCCTGAGATCTGATATCTCAATGCCTCTAATACCAAACCTGAGATCCTTCCTCTAACATGAAATGTGATATCCAACTCCTTCCCTTTCCAAACCTGAGAGCCTATCTATAGCATGAGATGTGATATCCAAGTCCTTCCCATTCCAATCCTGAGACACTTTCGATAGCACGAGATGTGATATCTCAATGCTTATACCAAACCTGAGACCCTTCCTATAACATGAGATGTGATATCCAACTCCTTCCCGTTCCAAACCTGAGACCCTTCCTTTAGCATGAGATGTGATATCCAGCTCCTTCCCATTCCAATCCTGAGACACTTCCGATAGCATGAGATGTGATATCTCAATGCTTCTAATATCAAAACTGAGACCCTCCCTATAGCATGATATGTGATATCTAAGTCCTTCCCATTCCAATCCTGAGACCCTTCCTATAGCATGAGATGTGATATCTCAATGCTTCTACCAAACGTGAGACCCTTCCTTTAGCATGAGATGTGATAACCAACTCCTTCCCATTCCAATCCTGAGACCCTTCCTATAGCATGAGATGTGATATCTCAATACTTCTAATACCAAACCTGAGATCCTTCCGATAACATGAGATGTGATATCCAAATCCTTCCCCTTCCAAACCTCAGACCCTACCTTTAGCATGATATGTGATATCCAACTCCTTCCCATTCCAATCCTGAGAACCTTCTGATAGCATGAGATGTGATATCTCAATGCTTCTATACCAAACCTGAGATCCTTCCGATAGCATGAGATGTGATATCTCAATGCTTCTAATACCAAACCTGAGATCCTTCCTATAACATGAGATGTGATATCCAAATCCTTCCCCTTCCAAACCTGAGACCCTCCCTTTAGCATGAGATGTGATATCCAACTCCTTCCCATTCCAATCCTGAGACTCTTCTGATAGAATGAGATGTGATATCTCAATGCCTCTAATACCAAACCTGAGATCCTACCTCTAACATGAAATGTGATATCCAACTCTTTCCCCTTCCAAACCTGAGAGCCTTCCTATAGCATGAGATGTGATATCCAAGTGCTTCTAATTCCAATCCTGAGACCCTTCCTATAACATGAGATGTGATATCCAACTCCTTCCCATTCCAACCTGAGACCCTTCCTATAGCATGAGATGGGATATCCAACTCCTTCCAAATCCAATCCTGATACCCTTCCGATAGCATGAGATGTGATATCCCAATGCTTCTACCAAACCTGAGACCCATACTATGGCATGAGATGTGATATCAAACTCCTTCCCCTTCCAAACCTTAGACACTTCCTTTATCATGAGATGTGATATCCAACTCCTTCCCATTCCATCCCTGAGACCCTTCCGATATCATGAGATGTGATATCTCAATGCTTCTAATATCAAACTTGAGACCCTCCTTATAGCATGAGATGTGATATCCAAGTCCTTCCCATTCCAATCCTGAGACCCTTCCTATAGCATGAGATGTGATATCTCAATGCTTCTAATACCAAACCTGAGACCCTTCCTATAACATGAGATGGGAATATCCAACTCCTTCCCATTCCAATCCTGAGACCCTTCCTATAGCATGAGATATGATATCTCAATGCTTATACCAAACCTGAGACCCTTCCTATAGCATGAGATGTGATATCCAACTCCTTCCCATTCCAATCCTGAGACCCTTCCTATAGCATGAGATGTGATATCTCAATGCTTCTAATATCAAACCTGAGATCCTTCCTATAACATGAGATGTGATATCCAACTCCTTCCCATTCCAATCCTGAGACCCTTCCTATAGCATGAGATGTGATATCTCAATGCTTATACCAAACCTGAGACCCTTCCTATAGCATGAGATGTGATATCCAACTCCTTCCCATTCCAATCCTGAGACCCTTCCTATAGCATGAGATGTGATATCTCAATGCTTCTAATACCAAACCTGAGATCCTTCCTCTAACATGAAATGTGATATCCAACTCCTTCCCATTCCAATCCTGAGACACTTCCTATAGCATGAGATGTGATATCTAAATGCTTCTAATACCAAACTTGAGACTCTTCCTATAACATGAGATGGGATATCCAACTCCTTCCCATTCCAATCCTTAGACCCTTCCTACAGCATGCAATATGATATCTCAATGATTCTAATAACAAACCTGAGACCCGTCCTATAACATGAGATGGGATATCCAACACCTTCCCATTCCAATCCTGAGACACTTCCGATAGCAGAGATGTGATATCTCAATGCTTATACCAAACCTGAGACCCTTCCTATAACATGAGATGTGATATCCAACTCCTTCCCATTCCAAACCTGAGACCCTTCCTATAGCATATGTGATATCCAACACATTCCCATTCCAAACATGAGACCCTTCCTATAGCAGGAATGTAATATCCAACTCCTTCCCATTCCAATCCTGAGACCATTCCTATAGCATGAGATGTGATATGTCAATGCTTCTAATACCAAACCTGAGATCCTTCCTATGACATGAGATGTGATATCCAATTCCTCCCCATTCCAAACCTGAGAACCTTCCTATAGCATGCGATGTGATATCTCAATGCTTCTAATACCAAACCTGAGACCAGTCCTATAACATGAGATTGGATATCCAACTCCTTCCCCTTCCAAACCTGAGACCCTTCCTATAGCATGAGATGTGATATCCAACTTCTTCCCATTCCAATCCTGAGACCCTTCCTATAACATGAGATGTGATGTCTCAATGCTTCTAATACCAAACCTGAGATCTTTCCTATAACATGAGATGTGATATCCAACTCCTTCCCATTCCAATCCTGAGACCCTTCCTATAGCATGAGATGTGCTATCTCAATGCTTATACCAAACCTGAGACCCTTCCTAAAGCTTGAGATGTGATATCCAACTCCTTCCCATTCCAATCCTGAGACCCTTCCTATAACATGAAATGTGATATCCAACTCCTTCCCATTCCAACCTGAGACCCTTCCTATAGCATGAGATGTGATATCTCAAGGCCTCTAATACCAAACCTGAGATCCTTCCTCTAACATGAAATGTGATATCCAACTCTTTCTCCTTCCAAACCTGAGAGCCTTCCTATAGCATGAGATATGATATCCAAGTCCTTCCCATTCCAATCCTGAGACCCTTCCTATAACATGAAATGTGATATCCAACTCCTTCCCATTCCAACCTGAGGCCCTTCCTATAGCATGAGATGGGATATCCAACTCCTTTCAAATCCAATACTGATACCCTTCCAATAGCATGAGATGTGATATCCCAATGCTTCTATCAAACCTGAGAACCATACTATGGCATGAGATGTGATATCAAACTCCTTCCCATTCCAATCCTGAGACTCTTCCTATAGCTTGAGATGTGATATCCAACTCCTTCCCATTCCAATTCTGAGACCCTTCCTATACCATGAGACTTGATATCTCAATGCTTCTAATACCAAACCTGAGACCCGTCCTATAACATGAGATGTGATATCCAAATCTTTCCCCTTCCAAACCTTAGACCCTTCCTTTATCATGAGATGTGATATCCAACTCCTTCCCATTCCAATCCTGAGACCCTTCCGATATCATGACATTTGTTATCTCAATGCTTCTAATATCAAAATTGAGACCCTCCCTATAGCATGAGATGGGATATCCAACTCCTTCCCATTCCAATCCTGAGACCCTTCCGATAGCAGAGATGTGATATCTCAATGCTTATTCCAAATCTGAGACCCTTCCTATAGCATGAGATGTGATATCCAACTCCTTCCCATTCCAATCCTGAGACCCTTCCTATAGCATGAGATGTGATGTCTCAATGCTTCTAATACCAAACCTGAGATCCTTCCTATAACATGAGATGTGATATCCAACTCCTTCCCATTCCAATCCTGAGACCCTTCCTATAGCATGAGATGTGCTATCTCAATGCTTATACCAAACCTGAGACTCTTCCTAAAGCTTGAGATGTGATATCCAACTCCTTCCCATTCCAATCCTGAGACCCTTCCTATAGCATGAGATGTGATATCTCAAGGCCTCTAATACCAAACCTGAGATCCTTCCTCTAACATGAAATGTGATATCCAACTCCTTCCCCTTCCAAACCTGAGAGCCTTCCTATAGCATGAGATATGATATCCAAGACCTTCCCATTCCAATCCTGAGACCCTTCCTATAACATGAAATGTGATATCCAACTCCTTCCCATTCCAACCTGAGACCCTTCCTATAGCATGAGATGTGATATCTCAAGGCCTCTAATACCAAACCGGAGATCCTTCCTCTAACATGAAATGTGATATCCAACTCCTTCTCCTTCCAAACCTGAGAGCCTTCCTATAGCATGAGATGTGATATCCAAGTCCTTCCCATTCCAATCCTGAGACCCTTCCTATAACATGAAATGTGATATCCAACTCCTTCCCATTCCAACCTGAGACCCTTCCTATAGCATGAGATGGGATATCCAACTCCTTCCAAATCCAATACTGATACCTCTCCAATAGCATGAGATGTGATATCCCAATGCTTCTATCAAACCTGAGAACCATACTATGGCATGAGATGTGATATCAAACTCCTTCCCATTCCAATCCTGAGACTCTTCCTATAGCTTGAGATGTGATATCCAACTCCTTCCCATTCCAATTCTGAGACCCTTCCTATACCATGAGACTTGATATCTCACTGCTTCTAATACCAAACCTGAGACCCGTCCTATAACATGAGATGTGATATCCAAATCTTTCCCCTTCCAAACCTTAGACCCTTCCTTTATCATGAGATGTGATATCCAACTCCTTCCCATTCCAATCCTGAGACCCTTCCGATATCATGAGATTTGTTATCTCAATGCTTCTAATATCAAAATTGAGACCCTCCCTATAGCATGAGATGGGATATCCAACTCCTTCCCATTCCAATCCTGAGACCCTTCCTATAGCATGAGATGTGATATCTCAAGGCCTCTAATACCAAACCTGAGATCCTTCCTCTAACATGAAATGTGATATCCAACTCCTTCCCCTTCCAAACCTGAGAGCCTTCCTATAGCATGAGATATGATATCCAAGTCCTTCCCATTCCAATCCTGAGACCCTTCCTATAACATGAAATGTGATATCCAACTCCTTCCCATTCCAACCTGAGACTTCCAAATCCAATACTGATACCCTTCCAATAGCATGAGATGTGATATCCCAATGCTTCTACCAAACCTGAGACCCATACTATGGCATGAGATGTGATATCAAACTCCTTCCCATTCCAATCCTGAGACTCTTCCTATAGCTTGAGATGTGATATCCAACTCCTTCCCATTCCAACCTGAGACTTCCAAATCCAATACTGATACCCTTCCAATAGCATGAGATGTGATATCCCAATGCTTCTACCAAACCTGAGACCCATACTATGGCATGAGATGTGATATCAAACTCCTTCACATTCCAATTCTGAGACCCTTCCTATGCCATGAGACTTGATATCTCAATGCTTCTAATACCAAACCTGAGACCCGTCCTATAACATGAGATGTGATATCCAAATCTTTCCCCTTCCAAACCTTAGACCCTTCCTTTATCATGAGATGTGATATCAAACTCCTTCCCATTCCAATCCTGAGACTCTTCCTATAGCTTGAGATGTGATATCCAACTCCTTCCCATTCCAATTCTGAGACCCTTCCTATACCATGAGACTTGATATCTCAATGCTTCTAATACCAAACCTGAGATCCTTCCTATAACATGAGATGTGATATCCAAATCCTTCCCCTTCCAAACCTGAGACCCTCCCTTTAGCATGAGATGTGATATCCAACTCCTTCCCATTCCAATCCTGAGACTCTTCTGATAGAATGAGATGTGATATCTCAATGCCTCTAATACCAAACCTGAGATCCTACCTCTAACATGAAATGTGATATCCAACTCTTTCCCCTTCCAAACCTGAGAGCCTTCCTATAGCATGAGATGTGATATCCAAGTGCTTCTAATTCCAATCCTGAGACCCTTCCTATAACATGAGATGTGATATCCAACTCCTTCCCATTCCAACCTGAGACCCTTCCTATAGCATGAGATGGGATATCCAACTCCTTCCAAATCCAATCCTGATACCCTTCCGATAGCATGAGATGTGATATCCCAATGCTTCTACCAAACCTGAGACCCATACTATGGCATGAGATGTGATATCAAACTCCTTCCCCTTCCAAACCTTAGACACTTCCTTTATCATGAGATGTGATATCCAACTCCTTCCCATTCCATCCCTGAGACCCTTCCGATATCATGAGATGTGATATCTCAATGCTTCTAATATCAAACTTGAGACCCTCCTTATAGCATGAGATGTGATATCCAAGTCCTTCCCATTCCAATCCTGAGACCCTTCCTATAGCATGAGATGTGATATCTCAATGCTTCTAATACCAAACCTGAGACCCTTCCTATAACATGAGATGGGAATATCCAACTCCTTCCCATTCCAATCCTGAGACCCTTCCTATAGCATGAGATATGATATCTCAATGCTTCTAATATCAAACCTGAGATCCTTCCTATAACATGAGATGTGATATCCAACTCCTTCCCATTCCAATCCTGAGACCCTTCCTATAGCATGAGATGTGATATCTCAATGCTTATACCAAACCTGAGACCCTTCCTATAGCATGAGATGTGATATCCAACTCCTTCCCATTCCAATCCTGAGACCCTTCCTATAGCATGAGATGTGATATCTCAATGCTTCTAATACCAAACCTGAGATCCTTCCTCTAACATGAAATGTGATATCCAACTCCTTCCCATTCCAATCCTGAGACACTTCCTATAGCATGAGATGTGATATCTAAATGCTTCTAATACCAAACTTGAGACTCTTCCTATAACATGAGATGGGATATCCAACTCCTTCCCATTCCAATCCTTAGACCCTTCCTACAGCATGCAATATGATATCTCAATGATTCTAATAACAAACCTGAGACCCGTCCTATAACATGAGATGGGATATCCAACACCTTCCCATTCCAATCCTGAGACACTTCCGATAGCAGAGATGTGATATCTCAATGCTTATACCAAACCTGAGACCCTTCCTATAACATGAGATGTGATATCCAACTCCTTCCCATTCCAAACCTGAGACCCTTCCTATAGCATATGTGATATCCAACACATTCCCATTCCAAACATGAGACCCTTCCTATAGCAGGAATGTAATATCCAACTCCTTCCCATTCCAATCCTGAGACCATTCCTATAGCATGAGATGTGATATGTCAATGCTTCTAATACCAAACCTGAGATCCTTCCTATGACATGAGATGTGATATCCAATTCCTCCCCATTCCAAACCTGAGAACCTTCCTATAGCATGCGATGTGATATCTCAATGCTTCTAATACCAAACCTGAGACCAGTCCTATAACATGAGATTGGATATCCAACTCCTTCCCCTTCCAAACCTGAGACCCTTCCTATAGCATGAGATGTGATATCCAACTTCTTCCCATTCCAATCCTGAGACCCTTCCTATAACATGAGATGTGATGTCTCAATGCTTCTAATACCAAACCTGAGATCTTTCCTATAACATGAGATGTGATATCCAACTCCTTCCCATTCCAATCCTGAGACCCTTCCTATAGCATGAGATGTGCTATCTCAATGCTTATACCAAACCTGAGACCCTTCCTTTATCATGAGATGTGATATCCAACTCCTTCCCATTCCAATCCTGAGACCCTTCCGATATCATGAGATTTGTTATCTCAATGCTTCTAATATCAAAATTGAGACCCTCCCTATAGCATGAGATGGGATATCCAACTCCTTCCCATTCCAATCCTGAGACCCTTCCGATAGCAGAGATGTGATATCTCAATGCTTATTCCAAATCTGAGACCCTTCCTATAGCATGAGATGTGATATCCAACTCCTTCCCATTCCAATCCTGAGACCCTTCCTATAGCATGAGATGTGATGTCTCAATGCTTCTAATACCAAACCTGAGATCCTTCCTATAACATGAGATGTGATATCCAACTCCTTCCCATTCCAATCCTGAGACCCTTCCTATAGCATGAGATGTGCTATCTCAATGCTTATACCAAACCTGAGACTCTTCCTAAAGCTTGAGATGTGATATCCAACTCCTTCCCATTCCAATCCTGAGACCCTTCCTATAGCATGAGATGTGATATCTCAAGGCCTCTAATACCAAACCTGAGATCCTTCCTCTAACATGAAATGTGATATCCAACTCCTTCCCCTTCCAAACCTGAGAGCCTTCCTATAGCATGAGATATGATATCCAAGACCTTCCCATTCCAATCCTGAGACCCTTCCTATAACATGAAATGTGATATCCAACTCCTTCCCATTCCAACCTGAGACCCTTCCTATAGCATGAGATGTGATATCTCAAGGCCTCTAATACCAAACCGGAGATCCTTCCTCTAACATGAAATGTGATATCCAACTCCTTCTCCTTCCAAACCTGAGAGCCTTCCTATAGCATGAGATGTGATATCCAAGTCCTTCCCATTCCAATCCTGAGACCCTTCCTATAACATGAAATGTGATATCCAACTCCTTCCCATTCCAACCTGAGACCCTTCCTATAGCATGAGATGGGATATCCAACTCCTTCCAAATCCAATACTGATACCTCTCCAATAGCATGAGATGTGATATCCCAATGCTTCTATCAAACCTGAGAACCATACTATGGCATGAGATGTGACATCAAACTCCTTCCCATTCCAATCCTGAGACTCTTCCTATAGCTTGAGATGTGATATCCAACTCCTTCCCATTCCAATTCTGAGACCCTTCCTATACCATGAGACTTGATATCTCACTGCTTCTAATACCAAACCTGAGACCCGTCCTATAACATGAGATGTGATATCCAAATCTTTCCCCTTCCAAACCTTAGACCCTTCCTTTATCATGAGATGTGATATCCAACTCCTTCCCATTCCAATCCTGAGACCCTTCCGATATCATGAGATTTGTTATCTCAATGCTTCTAATATCAAAATTGAGACCCTCCCTATAGCATGAGATGGGATATCCAACTCCTTCCCATTCCAATCCTGAGACCCTTCCTATAGCATGAGATGTGATATCTCAAGGCCTCTAATACCAAACCTGAGATCCTTCCTCTAACATGAAATGTGATATCCAACTCCTTCCCCTTCCAAACCTGAGAGCCTTCCTATAGCATGAGATATGATATCCAAGTCCTTCCCATTCCAATCCTGAGACCCTTCCTATAACATGAAATGTGATATCCAACTCCTTCCCATTCCAACCTGAGACTTCCAAATCCAATACTGATACCCTTCCAATAGCATGAGATGTGATATCCCAATGCTTCTACCAAACCTGAGACCCATACTATGGCATGAGATGTGATATCAAACTCCTTCCCATTCCAATCCTGAGACTCTTCCTATAGCTTGAGATGTGATATCCAACTCCTTCCCATTCCAACCTGAGACTTCCAAATCCAATACTGATACCCTTCCAATAGCATGAGATGTGATATCCCAATGCTTCTACCAAACCTGAGACCCATACTATGGCATGAGATGTGATATCAAACTCCTTCACATTCCAATTCTGAGACCCTTCCTATGCCATGAGACTTGATATCTCAATGCTTCTAATACCAAACCTGAGACCCGTCCTATAACATGAGATGTGATATCCAAATCTTTCCCCTTCCAAACCTTAGACCCTTCCTTTATCATGAGATGTGATATCAAACTCCTTCCCATTCCAATCCTGAGACTCTTCCTATAGCTTGAGATGTGATATCCAACTCCTTCCCATTCCAATTCTGAGACCCTTCCTATACCATGAGACTTGATATCTCAATGCTTCTAATACCAAACCTGAGATCCTTCCTATAACATGAGATGTGATATCCAAATCCTTCCCCTTCCAAACCTGAGACCCTCCCTTTAGCATGAGATGTGATATCCAACTCCTTCCCATTCCAATCCTGAGACTCTTCTGATAGAATGAGATGTGATATCTCAATGCCTCTAATACCAAACCTGAGATCCTACCTCTAACATGAAATGTGATATCCAACTCTTTCCCCTTCCAAACCTGAGAGCCTTCCTATAGCATGAGATGTGATATCCAAGTGCTTCTAATTCCAATCCTGAGACCCTTCCTATAACATGAGATGTGATATCCAACTCCTTCCCATTCCAACCTGAGACCCTTCCTATAGCATGAGATGGGATATCCAACTCCTTCCAAATCCAATCCTGATACCCTTCCGATAGCATGAGATGTGATATCCCAATGCTTCTACCAAACCTGAGACCCATACTATGGCATGAGATGTGATATCAAACTCCTTCCCCTTCCAAACCTTAGACACTTCCTTTATCATGAGATGTGATATCCAACTCCTTCCCATTCCATCCCTGAGACCCTTCCGATATCATGAGATGTGATATCTCAATGCTTCTAATATCAAACTTGAGACCCTCCTTATAGCATGAGATGTGATATCCAAGTCCTTCCCATTCCAATCCTGAGACCCTTCCTATAGCATGAGATGTGATATCTCAATGCTTCTAATACCAAACCTGAGACCCTTCCTATAACATGAGATGGGAATATCCAACTCCTTCCCATTCCAATCCTGAGACCCTTCCTATAGCATGAGATATGATATCTCAATGCTTCTAATATCAAACCTGAGATCCTTCCTATAACATGAGATGTGATATCCAACTCCTTCCCATTCCAATCCTGAGACCCTTCCTATAGCATGAGATGTGATATCTCAATGCTTATACCAAACCTGAGACCCTTCCTATAGCATGAGATGTGATATCCAACTCCTTCCCATTCCAATCCTGAGACCCTTCCTATAGCATGAGATGTGATATCTCAATGCTTCTAATACCAAACCTGAGATCCTTCCTCTAACATGAAATGTGATATCCAACTCCTTCCCATTCCAATCCTGAGACACTTCCTATAGCATGAGATGTGATATCTAAATGCTTCTAATACCAAACTTGAGACTCTTCCTATAACATGAGATGGGATATCCAACTCCTTCCCATTCCAATCCTTAGACCCTTCCTACAGCATGCAATATGATATCTCAATGATTCTAATAACAAACCTGAGACCCGTCCTATAACATGAGATGGGATATCCAACACCTTCCCATTCCAATCCTGAGACACTTCCGATAGCAGAGATGTGATATCTCAATGCTTATACCAAACCTGAGACCCTTCCTATAACATGAGATGTGATATCCAACTCCTTCCCATTCCAAACCTGAGACCCTTCCTATAGCATATGTGATATCCAACACATTCCCATTCCAAACATGAGACCCTTCCTATAGCAGGAATGTAATATCCAACTCCTTCCCATTCCAATCCTGAGACCATTCCTATAGCATGAGATGTGATATGTCAATGCTTCTAATACCAAACCTGAGATCCTTCCTATGACATGAGATGTGATATCCAATTCCTCCCCATTCCAAACCTGAGAACCTTCCTATAGCATGCGATGTGATATCTCAATGCTTCTAATACCAAACCTGAGACCAGTCCTATAACATGAGATTGGATATCCAACTCCTTCCCCTTCCAAACCTGAGACCCTTCCTATAGCATGAGATGTGATATCCAACTTCTTCCCATTCCAATCCTGAGACCCTTCCTATAACATGAGATGTGATGTCTCAATGCTTCTAATACCAAACCTGAGATCTTTCCTATAACATGAGATGTGATATCCAACTCCTTCCCATTCCAATCCTGAGACCCTTCCTATAGCATGAGATGTGCTATCTCAATGCTTATACCAAACCTGAGACCCTTCCTTTATCATGAGATGTGATATCCAACTCCTTCCCATTCCAATCCTGAGACCCTTCCGATATCATGAGATTTGTTATCTCAATGCTTCTAATATCAAAATTGAGACCCTCCCTATAGCATGAGATGGGATATCCAACTCCTTCCCATTCCAATCCTGAGACCCTTCCGATAGCAGAGATGTGATATCTCAATGCTTATTCCAAATCTGAGACCCTTCCTATAGCATGAGATGTGATATCCAACTCCTTCCCATTCCAATCCTGAGACCCTTCCTATAGCATGAGATGTGATGTCTCAATGCTTCTAATACCAAACCTGAGATCCTTCCTATAACATGAGATGTGATATCCAACTCCTTCCCATTCCAATCCTGAGACCCTTCCTATAGCATGAGATGTGCTATCTCAATGCTTATACCAAACCTGAGACTCTTCCTAAAGCTTGAGATGTGATATCCAACTCCTTCCCATTCCAATCCTGAGACCCTTCCTATAGCATGAGATGTGATATCTCAAGGCCTCTAATACCAAACCTGAGATCCTTCCTCTAACATGAAATGTGATATCCAACTCCTTCCCCTTCCAAACCTGAGAGCCTTCCTATAGCATGAGATATGATATCCAAGACCTTCCCATTCCAATCCTGAGACCCTTCCTATAACATGAAATGTGATATCCAACTCCTTCCCATTCCAACCTGAGACCCTTCCTATAGCATGAGATGTGATATCTCAAGGCCTCTAATACCAAACCGGAGATCCTTCCTCTAACATGAAATGTGATATCCAACTCCTTCTCCTTCCAAACCTGAGAGCCTTCCTATAGCATGAGATGTGATATCCAAGTCCTTCCCATTCCAATCCTGAGACCCTTCCTATAACATGAAATGTGATATCCAACTCCTTCCCATTCCAACCTGAGACCCTTCCTATAGCATGAGATGGGATATCCAACTCCTTCCAAATCCAATACTGATACCTCTCCAATAGCATGAGATGTGATATCCCAATGCTTCTATCAAACCTGAGAACCATACTATGGCATGAGATGTGACATCAAACTCCTTCCCATTCCAATCCTGAGACTCTTCCTATAGCTTGAGATGTGATATCCAACTCCTTCCCATTCCAATTCTGAGACCCTTCCTATACCATGAGACTTGATATCTCACTGCTTCTAATACCAAACCTGAGACCCGTCCTATAACATGAGATGTGATATCCAAATCTTTCCCCTTCCAAACCTTAGACCCTTCCTTTATCATGAGATGTGATATCCAACTCCTTCCCATTCCAATCCTGAGACCCTTCCGATATCATGAGATTTGTTATCTCAATGCTTCTAATATCAAAATTGAGACCCTCCCTATAGCATGAGATGGGATATCCAACTCCTTCCCATTCCAATCCTGAGACCCTTCCTATAGCATGAGATGTGATATCTCAAGGCCTCTAATACCAAACCTGAGATCCTTCCTCTAACATGAAATGTGATATCCAACTCCTTCCCCTTCCAAACCTGAGAGCCTTCCTATAGCATGAGATATGATATCCAAGTCCTTCCCATTCCAATCCTGAGACCCTTCCTATAACATGAAATGTGATATCCAACTCCTTCCCATTCCAACCTGAGACTTCCAAATCCAATACTGATACCCTTCCAATAGCATGAGATGTGATATCCCAATGCTTCTACCAAACCTGAGACCCATACTATGGCATGAGATGTGATATCAAACTCCTTCCCATTCCAATCCTGAGACTCTTCCTATAGCTTGAGATGTGATATCCAACTCCTTCCCATTCCAACCTGAGACTTCCAAATCCAATACTGATACCCTTCCAATAGCATGAGATGTGATATCCCAATGCTTCTACCAAACCTGAGACCCATACTATGGCATGAGATGTGATATCAAACTCCTTCACATTCCAATTCTGAGACCCTTCCTATGCCATGAGACTTGATATCTCAATGCTTCTAATACCAAACCTGAGACCCGTCCTATAACATGAGATGTGATATCCAAATCTTTCCCCTTCCAAACCTTAGACCCTTCCTTTATCATGAGATGTGATATCCAACTCCTTCCCATTCCAATCCTGAGACCCTTCCGATATCATGAGATTTGTTATCTCAATGCTTTTAATACCAAACCTGAGACCCTTCCTATAACATGAGATGGGATATCCAACTCCTTCCCATTCCAATCCTGAGACCCTTCCGATATCATGAGATTTGTTATCTCAATGCTTCTAATATCAAAATTGAGACCCTCCCTATAGCATGAGATGGGATATCCAACTCCTTCCCATTCCAATCCTGAGACTCTTCCTATAGCTTGAGATGTGATATCCAATTCCTTCCCATTCCAACTCTGAGACCCTTCCTATACCATGAGACTTGATATCTCAATGCTTCTAATACCAAACCTGAGACCCGTCCTATAACATGAGATGTGATATCCAAATCTTTCCCCTTCCAAACCTTAGACCCTTCCTTTATCATGAGATGTGATATCCAACTCCTTCCCATTCCAATCCTGAGACCCTTCCGATATCATGAGATTTGTTATCTCAATGCTTCTAATATCAAACTTGAGACCCTCCCTATAGCATGAGATGGGATATCCAACTCCTTCCCATTCCAATCCTGAGACCCTTCCGATATCATGAGATTTGTTATCTCAATGCTTCTAATATCAAAATTGAGACCCTCCCTATAGCATGAGATGGGATATCCAACTCCTTCCCATTCCAATCCTGAGACTCTTCCTATAGCTTGAGATGTGATATCCAACTCCTTCCCATTCCAACTCTGAGACCCTTCCTATACCATGAGACTTGATATCTCAATGCTTCTAATACCAAACCTGAGACCCGTCCTATAACATGAGATGTGATATCCAAATCTTTCCCCTTCCAAACCTGAGACCCTTCCTATAACATGAGATGGGATATCCAACTCCTTCCCATTCCAATCCTGAGACCCTTCCGATAGCAGAGATGTGATATCTCAATGCTTATAGCAAATCTGAGACCCTTCCTATAGCATGAGATGTGATATCCAACTCCTTCCCATTCCAATCCTGAGACCCTTCCTATAGCATGAGATGTGATGTCTCAATGCTTCTAATACCAAACCTGAGATCCTTCCTATAACATGAGATGTGATATCCAACTATTTCCCATTCCAATCCTGAGACCCTTCCTATAGCATGAGATGTGCTATCTCAATGCTTATACCAAACCTGAGACCCTTCCTAAAGCTTGAGATGTGATATCCAACTCCTTCCCATTCCAATCCTGAGACCCTTCCTATAGCATGAGATGTGATATCTCAAGGCCTCTAATACCAAACCTGAGATCCTTCCTCTAACATGAAATGTGATATCCAACTCCTTCCCCTTCCAAACCTGAGAGCCTTCCTATAGCATGAGATATGATATCCAAGTCCTTCCCATTCCAATCCTGAGACCCTTCCTATAACATGAAATGTGATATCCAACTCCTTCCCATTCCAACCTGAGACCCTTCCTATAGCATGAGATGGGATATCCAACTCCTTCCAAATCCAATACTGATACCCTTCCAATAGCATGAGATGTGATATCCCAATGCTTCTACCAAACCTGAGACCCATACTATGGCATGAGATGTGATATCAAACTCCTTCCCATTCCAATCCTGAGACTCTTCCTATAGCTTGAGATGTGATATCCAACTCCTTCACATTCCAATTCTGAGACCCTTCCTATGCCTTGAGACTTGATATCTCAATGCTTCTAATACCAAACCTGAGACCCGTCCTATAACATGAGATGTGATATCCAAATCTTTCCCCTTCTAAACCTTAGACCCTTCCTTTATCATGAGATGTGATATCCAACTCCTTCCCATTCCAATCCTGAGACCCTTCCGATATCATGAGATTTGTTATCTCAATGCTTCTAATATCAAACTTGAGACCCTCCCTATAGCATGAGATGTGACATCCAAGTCCTCCCCATTCCAATCCTGAGACCCTTCCTATAGCATGAGATGTGATATCTCAATGCTTCTAATACCAAACCTGAGACCCTTCCTATAACATGAGATGGGATATCCAACTCCTTCCCATTCCAATCCTGAGACCCTTCCGATAGCAGAGATGTGATATCTCAATGCTTATACCAATCCTGAGACCCTTCCTATGGCCTGAGATGTCATATACAACTCCTTCCCAATCCAATCCTGAGACCCTTCCTATAGTATGAGATGTGATATCTCAATGCTTATACCAAATGTGAGACCCTTCCTATAGCATGAGCTGTGATATCCAACTCCTTCCCATTCCAATCCTGAGACCCTTCCTATAGCATGAGATGTGATGTCTCAATGCTTCTAATTCCAAACCTGAGATCCTTCCTATAACATGAGATGTGATATCCAACTCCTTCCCATTCCAATCCTGAGACCCTTCCTATAGCATGAGATGTGATGTCTCAATGCTTCTAATACCAAACCTGAGACCAGTCCTATAACATGAGATTGGATATCCAACTCCTTCCCCTTCCAAACCTGAGACCCTTCCTATAGCATGAGATGTGACATCCAAGTCCTTCCCATTCCAATCCTGAGACCCTTCCTATAGCATGAGATGTGATATCTCTATGCTTCTAATACCAAACCTGAGATTATTCCTATAACATGAGATGGGATATCCAACTCCTTCCCATTCCAATCCTGAGACCCTTCCGATAGCAGAGATGTGATATCTCAATGCTTATACCAAACCTGAGACCCTTCCTATGGCCTGAGATGTCATATACAACTCCTTCCCATTCCAATCCTGAGACCCTTTCTTTAGCATGAGATGTGATATCTCAATGCTTATACCAAATCTGAGACCCTTCCTATAGCATGAGATGTGATATCCAATTCCTTCCCATTCCAATCCTGAGCCGCTTCCGATAGCAGAGATGTGATATCTCAATGCTTATACCAAACCTGAGACCCTTCCTATAACATGAGATGTGATATCCAACTCCTTCCCGTTCCAAACCTGAGACACTAACTATAGCATATGTGATATCCAACTGCTTCCCATTCCAAATATGAGACCCTTGCTATAGCAAGAAAGTAATATCCAACTCCTACCCATTCCAATCCTGAGACCCTTCCTATAGCAAGAGATGTGATATCCAAATCCTTCCCATTCCAATCCTGAGACCCTTCCTATAACATGAGATGTGATATCCAACTCCTTCCCATTCAAATCCTGAGACCCTTCCTATAGCATGAGAAGGGATATCCAACTCCTTCCCAATCCAATCCTGAGACCCTTCCGATAGCAGAGACGTGATATCTCAATGCTTCTACCAAACCTGAGACCCTTCCTTTAGCATGAGATGTGATATCCAAATCCTTCACATTCCAATCCTGAGACCCTTCCTATAGCATGAGATGTGATATCTCAATGCTTCTAATACCAAACCTGAGATCCTTCCTATAACATGAGATGTGATATCCAATTCCTTCCTATTCCAAACCTGAGACCCTTCCTATTGGATGAGATGTGATATCCAACTCCTTCCCATTCCAACCCTGAGACCCTTCCTATAGCATGAGATGTGATGTCTCAATGCTTCTAATACCAAACCTGAGATCCTTCCTATAACATGAGATGTGATATCCAACTCCTTCCATTCCAATCCTGAGACCCGTCCTATAGCATGAGATGTGATATCTCAATGCTTATACCAAACCTGAGACCCTTCCTATAGCATGAGATGTGATATCCAACTACTTCCCATTCCAATCCTGAGACCCTTCCTATAGCATGAGATGTGATATCTCAATGCTTCTAATACCAAACCTGAGATCCTTCCTCTGACATGAAATGTGATATCCAACTCCTTCCCTTTCCAAACCTAAGAGCCTATCTATAGCATGAGATGTGATATCCAAGTCCTTCCCATTCCAATCCTTAGACCCTTCCTACAGCATGCAATATGATATCTCAATGATTCTAATAACAAACCTGAGACCCGTCCTATAGCATGAGATATGATATCCAAGTCCTTCCCATTCCAATCCTGAGACCCATCCTATAACATGAAATGTGATATCCAACTCCTTCCCATTCCAACCTGAGACCCTTCCTATAGCATGAGATGGGATATCCAACTTCGTCCAAATCCAATACTGATACCCTTCCGATAGCATGAGATGTGATATCCCAATGCTTCTACCAAACCTGAGACCCATACTATGGCATGAGATGTGATATCAAACTCCTTCCCATTCCAATCCTGAGACCCTTCCTATAGCTTGAGGTGTGATATCCAACTCCTTCCCATTCCAATTCTGAGACCCTTCTTATACCATGAGACTTGATATCTCAATGCTTCTAATACCAAACCTGAGACCGTCCTATAACATGAGATGTGATATCCAAATCCTTCCCCTTCCAAACCTTAGACCCTTCCTTTATCATGAGATGTGGTATCCAACTCCTTCCCATTCCAATCCTGAGACCCTTCCGATATCATGAGATTTGGTATCTCAATGCTTCTAATATCAAACTTGAGACCCTCCCGATAGCATGAGATGTGACATCCAAGTCCTTCCCATTCCAATCCTGAGACCCTTCCTATAGCATGAGATGTGATATCTCTATGCTTCTAATACCAAACCTGAGACCCTTCCTATAAGATGAGATGGGATATCCAACTCCTTCCCATTCCAATCCTGAGACCCTTCCGATAGCAGAGATGTGATATCTCAATGCTTATACCAAACCTGAGACCCTTCCTATGGCCTGAGATGTCATATACAACTCCTTCCCATTCCAATCCTGAGACCCTTCCTTTAGCATGAGATGTGATATCTCAATGCTTATACGAAATCTGAGACCCTTCCTATAGCATGAGATGTGATATCCAAATCCTTCCCATTCCAATCCTGAGACCCTTCCTATAGCATGAGATGTGATATCTCAATGCTTATACCAAACCTGAGAGCCTACCTATAGCATGAGATATGATATCCAAGTCCATCCCATTCCAATCCTTAGACCCTTCCTACAGCATGCGATGTGATATCTGAATGATTCTAATACCAAACCAGAGACTCTTCCTATAACATGAGATGGGATATCCAACTCCTTCCCATTCCAATCCTTAGCCGCTTCCGATAGCAGAGATGTGTTGTCTCAATGCTTCTAATACCAAACCTGAGATCCTTCCTATAACATGAGATGTGATATCCAACTCCTTCCATTCCAATCCTGAGACCCGTCCTATAGCATGAGATGTGATATCTCAATGCTTATACCAAACCTGAGACCCTTCCTATAGCATGAGATGTGATATCCAACTACTTCCCATTCCAATCCTGAGACCCTTCCTATAGCATGAGATGTGATATCTCAATGCTTCTAATACCAAACCTGAGATCCTTCCTCTAACATGAAATGTGATATCCAACTCCTTCCCTTTCCAAACCTAAGAGCCTATCTATAGCATGAGATGTGATATCCAAGTCCTTCCCATTCCAACCCTTAGACCCTTCCTACAGCATGCAATATGATATCTCAATGATTCTAATAACAAGCCTGAGACCCGTCCTATAACATGAGATGGGATATCCAACTCCTTCCCATTCCAATCCTGAGACACTTCCGATAGCAGAGATGTGATATCTCAATGCTTATACCAAACCTGAGATCCTTCCTCTAACATGAAATGTGATATCCAACTCCTTCCCTTTCCAAACCTAAGAGCCTATCTATAGCATGAGATGTGATATCCAAGTCCATCCCATTCCAATCCTGAGCCACTTCCGATAGCAGAGATGTGATATCTCAATGCTTATACCAAACCTGAGACCCTTCCTATAACATGAGATGTGATATCCAACTCCTTCCCGTTCCAAACCTGAGACACTAACTATAGCATATGTGATATCCAACTCCTTCCCATTCCAAACATGAGACCCTTCCTATAGCAAGAAAGTAATATCCAACTCCTACCCATTCCAATCCTGAGACCCTTCCTATAGCAAGAGATGTGATATCCAACTCCTTCCCATTCCAACCTGAGACCCTTCCTATAGCATGAGATGGGATATCCAACTTCGTCCAAATCCAATACTGATACCCTTCCGATAGCATGAGATGTGATATCCCAATGCTTCTACCAAACCTGAGACCCATACTATGGCATGAGATGTGATATCAAACTCCTTCCCATTCCAATCCTGAGACCCTTCCTATAGCTTGAGGTGTGATATCCAACTCCTTCCCATTCCAATTCTGAGACCCTTCTTATACCATGAGACTTGATATCTCAATGCTTCTAATACCAAACTTGAGACCGTCCTATAACATGAGATGTGATATCCAAATCCTTCCCCTTCCAAACCTTAGACCCTTCCTTTATCATGAGATGTGGTATCCAACTCCTTCCCATTCCAATCCTGAGACCCTTCCGATATCATGAGATTTGGTATCTCAATGCTTCTAATATCAAACTTGAGACCCTTCCTATAAGATGAGATGGGATATCCAACTCCTTCCCATTCCAATCCTGAGACCCTTCCGATAGCAGAGATGTGATATCTCAATGCTTATACCAAACCTGAGACCCTTCCTATGGCCTGAGATGTCATATACAACTCCTTCCCATTCCAATCCTGAGACCCTTCCTTTAGCATGAGATGTGATATCTCAATGCTTATACGAAATCTGAGACCCTTCCTATAGCATGAGATGTGATATCCAAATCCTTCCCATTCCAATCCTGAGACCCTTCCTATAGCATGAGATGTGATATCTTAATGCTTATACCAAACCTGAGAGCCTACCTATAGCATGAGATATGATATCCAAGTCCATCCCATTCCAATCCTTAGACCCTTCCTACAGCATGCGATGTGATATCTGAATGATTCTAATACCAAACCAGAGACTCTTCCTATAACATGAGATGGGATATCCAACTCCTTTCCATTCCAATCCTGAGCCGCTTCCGATAGCAGAGATGTGATGTCTCAATGCTTCTAATACCAAACCTGAGATCTTTCCTATAACATGAGATGTGATATCCAACTTCTTCCATTCCAATCCTGAGACCCGTCCTATAGCATGAGATGTGATATCTCAATGCTTCTAATACCAAACCTGAGATCCTTCCTCTAACATGAAATGTGATATCCAACTCCTTCCCTTTCCAAACCTAAGAGCCTATCTATAGCATGAGATGTGATATCCAAGTCCTTCCCATTCCAACCCTTAGACCCTTCCTACAGCATGCAATATGATATCTCAATGATTCTAATAACAAGCCTGAGACCCGTCCCATAACATGAGATGGGATATCCAACTCCTTCCCATTCCAATCCTGAGACACTTCCGATAGCAGAGATGTGATATCTCAATGCTTATACCAAACCTGAGACCCTTCCTATAACATGAGATGTGATATCCAAATCCTTCCCGTTCCAAACCTGAGACCCTTCCTTTAGCATGAGATGTGATATCCAGCTCCTTCCCATTCCAATCCTGAGACCCTTCCTATAGCATGAGATGTGATATCTCAATGCTTCTAATACCAAACCTGAGATCCTTCCTCTAACATGAAATGTGATATCCAACTCCTTCCCTTTCCAAACCTAAGAGCCTATCTATAGCATGAGATGTGATATCCAAGTCCATCCCATTCCAATCCTTAGACCCTTCCTACAGCATGCGATGTGATATCTCAATGATTCTAATACGAAACCAGAGACCCTTCCTATAAGATGAGATGGGATATCCAACTCCTTCCCATTCCAATCCTGAGACCCTTCCGATAGCAGAGATGTGATATCTCAATGCTTATACCAAACCTGAGACCCTTCCTATGGCCTGAGATGTCATATACAACTCCTTCCCATTCCAATCCTGAGACCCTTCCTTTAGAATGAGATGTGATATCTCAATGCTTATACGAAATCTGAGACCCTTCCTATAGCATGAGATGTGATATCCAAATCCTTCCCATTCCAATCCTGAGACCCTTCCTATAGCATGAGATGTGATATCTCAATGCTTATACCAAACCTGAGAGCCTACCTATAGCATGAGATATGATATCCAAGTCCATCCCATTCCAATCCTTAGACCTTTCCTACAGCATGCGATGTGATATCTGAATGATTCTAATACCAAACCAGAGACTCTTCCTATAACATGAGATGGGATATCCAACTCCTTCCCATTCCAATCCTGAGCCGCTTCCGATAGCAGAGATGTGATGTCTCAATGCTTCTAATACCAAACCTGAGATCCTTCCTATAATATGAGATGTGATATCCAACTTCTTCCATTCCAATCCTGAGACCCGTCCTATAGCATGAGATGTGATATCTCAATGCTTATACCAAACCTGAGACCCTTCCTATAGCATGAGATGTGATATCCAACTACTTCCCATTCCAATCCTGAGACCCTTCCTATAGCATGAGATGTGATATCTCAATGCTTCTAATACCAAACCTGAGATCCTTCCTCTAACATGAAATGTGATATCCAACTCCTTCCCTTTCCAAACCTAAGAGCCTATCTATAGCATGAGATGTGATATCCAAGTCCTTCCCATTCCAACCCTTAGACCCTTCCTACAGCATGCAATATGATATCTCAATGATTCTAATAACAAGCCTGAGACCCATCCCATAACATGAGATGGGATATCCAACTCCTTCCCATTCCAATCCTGAGACACTTCCGATAGCAGAGATGTGATATCTCAATGCTTATACCAAACCTGAGACCCTTCCTATAACATGAGATGTGATATCCAAATCCTTCCCGTTCCAAACCTGAGACCCTTCCTTTAGCATGAGATGTGATATCCAGCTCCTTCCCATTCCAATCCTGAGACCCTTCCTATAGCATGAGATGTGATATCTCAATGCTTCTAATACCAAACCTGAGATCCTTCCTCTAACATGAAATGTGATATCCAACTCCTTCCCTTTCCAAACCTAAGAGCCTATCTATAGCATGAGATGTGATATCCAAGTCCATCCCATTCCAATCCTTAGACCCTTCCTACAGCATGCGATGTGATATCTCAATGATTCTAATACGAAACCAGAGACTCATCCTATAACATGAGATGGGATATCCAACTCCTTCCCATTCCAATCCTGAGCCACTTCCGATAGCAGAGATGTGATATCTCAATGCTTATACCAAACCTGAGACCCTTTCTATAACATGAGATGTGATATCCAAATCCTTCCCGTTCCAAACCTGAGACCCTTCCTTTAGCATGAGATGTGATATCCAGCTCCTTCCCATTCCAATCCTGAGACCCTTCCTATAGCATGAGATGTGATATCTCAATGCTTCTAATACCAAACCTGAGATCCTTCCTCTAACATGAAATGTGATATCCAACTCCTTCCCTTTCCAAACCTAAGAGCCTATCTATAGCATGAGATGTGATATCCAAGTCCTTCCCATTCCAACCCTTAGACCCTTCCTACAGCATGCAATATGATATCTCAATGATTCTAATAACAAGCCTGAGACCCATCCCATAACATGAGATGGGATATCCAACTCCTTCCCATTCCAATCCTGAGACACTTCCGATAGCAGAGATGTGATATCTCAATGCTTATACCAAACCTGAGACCCTTCCTATAACATGAGATGTGATATCCAAATCCTTCCCGTTCCAAACCTGAGACCCTTCCTTTAGCATGAGATGTGATATCCAGCTCCTTCCCATTCCAATCCTGAGACCCTTCCTATAGCATGAGATGTGATATCTCAATGCTTCTAATACCAAACCTGAGATCCTTCCTCTAACATGAAATGTGATATCCAACTCCTTCCCTTTCCAAACCTAAGAGCCTATCTATAGCATGAGATGTGATATCCAAGTCCATCCCATTCCAATCCTTAGACCCTTCCTACAGCATGCGATGTGATATCTCAATGATTCTAATACGAAACCAGAGACTCATCCTATAACATGAGATGGGATATCCAACTCCTTCCCATTCCAATCCTGAGCCACTTCCGATAGCAGAGATGTGATATCTCAATGCTTATACCAAACCTGAGACCCTTTCTATAACATGAGATGTGATATCCAAATCCTTCCCGTTCCAAACCTGAGACCCTTCCTTTAGCATGAGATGTGATATCCAGCTCCTTCCCATTCCAATCCTGAGACCCTTCCTATAGCATGAGATGTGATATCTCAATGCTTCTAATACCAAACCTGAGATCCTTCCTCTAACATGAAATGTGATATCCAACTCCTTCCCTTTCCAAACCTAAGAGCCTATCTATAGCATGAGATGTGATATCCAAGTCCTTCCCATTCCAACCCTTAGACCCTTCCTACAGCATGCAATATGATATCTCAATGATTCTAATAACAAGCCTGAGACCCATCCCATAACATGAGATGGGATATCCAACTCCTTCCCATTCCAATCCTGAGACACTTCCGATAGCAGAGATGTGATATCTCAATGCTTATACCAAACCTGAGACCCTTCCTATAACATGAGATGTGATATCCAAATCCTTCCCGTTCCAAACCTGAGACCCTTCCTTTAGCATGAGATGTGATATCCAGCTCCTTCCCATTCCAATCCTGAGACCCTTCCTATAGCATGAGATGTGATATCTCAATGCTTCTAATACCAAACCTGAGATCCTTCCTCTAACATGAAATGTGATATCCAACTCCTTCCCTTTCCAAACCTAAGAGCCTATCTATAGCATGAGATGTGATATCCAAGTCCATCCCATTCCAATCCTTAGACCCTTCCTACAGCATGCGATGTGATATCTCAATGATTCTAATACGAAACCAGAGACTCATCCTATAACATGAGATGGGATATCCAACTCCTTCCCATTCCAATCCTGAGCCACTTCCGATAGCAGAGATGTGATATCTCAATGCTTATACCAAACCTGAGACCCTTCCTATAACATGAGATGTGATATCCAACTCCTTCCCGTTCCAAACCTGAGACACTAACTATAGCATATGTGATATCCAACTCCTTCCCATTCCAAACATGAGACCCTTCCTATAGCAAGAAAGTAATATCCAACTCCTACCCATTCCAATCCTGAGACCCTTCCTATAGCAAGAGATGTGATATCCAAATCCTTCCCATTCCAATCCTGAGACCCTTCCTATAACATGAGATGTGATATCCAACTCCTTCCCATTCCAACCTGAGACACTTCCTATAGCATGAGAAGGGATATCCAACTCCTTCCCAATCCAATCCTGAGACCCTTCCGATAGCAGAGATGTGATATCTCAATGCTTATACCAAACCTGAGACCCTTCCTATAGCATGAGAAGGGATATCCAACTCCTTCCCAATCCAATCCTGAGACCCTTCCGATAGCAGAGACGTGATATCTCAATGCTTCTACCAAACCTGAGACCCTTCCTTTAGCATGAGATGTGATATCCAAATCCTTCACATTCCAATCCTGAGACCCTTCCTATAGCATGAGAAGGGATATCTCAATGCTTCTAATACCAAACCTGAGATCCTTCCTATAACATGAGATGTGATATCCAATTCCTTCCCATTCCAATCCTGAGACCCTTCCGATAGCAGAGATGTGATATCTCAATGCTTATACCAAACCTGAGACCCTTCCTATGGCCTGAGATGTCATATACAACTCCTTCCCATTCCAATCCTGAGACCCTTCCTATAGCATGAGATGTGATATCTCAATGCTTATACCAAATCTGAGACCCTTCCTATAGCATGAGATGTGATATCCAACTCCTTCCCATTCCAATCCTGAGACCCTTCCTATAGCATGAGATGTGATGTCTCAATGCTTCTAATACCAAACCTGAGATCCTTCCTATAACATGAGATGTGATATCCAACTCCTTCCCATTCCAATCCTGAGACCCTTATGAAAGCATGAAATGTGATATCTCAATGCTTCTAATACCAAACCTGAGATCCTTCCTATAACATGAGATGTGATTTCCAAATCCTTCCCCTTCCAAACCTGAGACCCTCCCTTTAGCATGAGATGTGATATCCAACTCCTTCCCATTCCAATCCTGAGACCCTTCTGATAGCATGAGATGTGATATCTCAATGCCTCTAATACCAAACCTGAGATCCTACCTCTAACATGAAATGTGATATCCATCTAATTCCCTTTCCAAACCTGAGACCCTGCCTATAGCATGAGATGTGATATCCAAGTCCTTCCCATTCCAATCCTGAGAAACTTCCTATAGCATGTGATGTGATATCTCAATGCTTATACCAAACCTGAGACCCTTCCTATGGCATGAGATGTCATATACAACTCCTTCCCATTCCAATCCTGAGACCCTTCCTATAGCATGAGATGTGATATCTCAATGCTTATACCAAACCTGAGACCCTTCCTATAGCATGAGATGTGATATCCAACTTCTTCCCATTCCAATCCTGAGACCCTTCCTATAACATGAGATGTGATGTCTCAATGCTTCTAATACCAAACCTGAGATCTTTCCTATAACATGAGATGTGATATCCAACTCCTTCCCATTCCAATCCTGAGACCCTTCCTATAGCATGAGATGTGATATCTCAAGGCCTCTAATACCAAACCTGAGATCCTTCCTCTAACATGAAATGTGATATCCAACTCCTTCCCCTTCCAAACCTGAGAGCCTTCCTATAGCATGGGATATGATATCCAAGTCCTTCCCATTCCAATCCTGAGACCCTTCCTATAACATGAAATGTGATATCCAACTCCTTCCCATTCCAACCTGAGACCCTTCCTATATCATGAGATGGGCTATCTCAATGCTTCTTATAGCAAACCTGAGACTCTTCCTATAACATGAGATGGGATATCCAACTCCTTCCCATTCCAATCCTAAGACGCTTTCGATAGCAGAGATGTGATATCTCAATGCTTATACCAAACCTGAGACCCTTCCTACGGCATGAGATGTCATATACAACTCCTTACCATTCCAATCCTGAGACCCTTCCTATAGCACGAGATGTGATATCTCAATGCTTATACCAAACCTGAGACCCTTCCTCTAGCATGAGATGTGATATCCAACTCCTTCCCATTCCAATCCTGAGACCCTTCCTATAGCATGAGATGTGATATCCAACTCCTTCCCATTCCAATCCTGAGACCTTTCCTATAGCCTGAGATCTGATATCTCAATGCCTCTAATACCAAACCTGAGATCCTTCCTCTAACATGAAATGTGATATTCAACTCCTTCCCTTTCCAAAACTGAGAGCCTATCTATAGCATGAGATGTGATATCCAAGTCCTTCCCATTCCAATCCTGAGACACTTCCGATAGCAGAGATGTGATATCTCAATGCTTATACCATACCTGAGACCCTTCCTATAACATGAGATGTGATATCCAACTCCTTCCCGTTCCAAACCTGAGACCCTTCCTTTAGCATGAGATGTGATATCCAGCTCCTTCCCATTCCAATCCTGAGACCCTTCTGATAGCATGAGATGTGATATCTCAATGCTTCTAATATCAAAACTGAGACCCTCCCTATAGCATGATATGTGATATCTAAGTCCTTCCCACACCAATCCTGAGACCCTTCCTATAGCATGAGATGTGATATCTCAATACTTCTAATACCAAACCTGAGATCCTTCCGATAACATGAGATGTGATATCCAAATCCTTCCCCTTCCAAACCTGAGACCCTCCCTTTAGCATGAGATGTGATATCCAACTCCTTCCCATTCCAATCCTGAGAACCTTCTGATAGCATGAGATGTGATATCTCAATGCTTCTATACCAAACCTGAGATCATTCCCATAGCATGAGATGTGATATCTCAATGCTTCTAATACCAAACCTGAGATCCTTCCTATAACATGAGATGTGATATCCAAATCCTTCCCCTTCCAAACCTGAGACTCTTCTTATAGCATGAGATGTGATATATCAATGCCTCTAATACCAAACCTGAGATCCTACCTCTAACATGAAATGTGATATCCAACTCTTTCCCCTTCCAAACCTGAGAGCCTTCCTATAGCATGAGATGTGATATCCAAGTCCTTCAAATTCCAATCCTGAGACCCTTCCTATAACATGAGATGTGATATCCAACTCCTTCCCATTCCAACCTGAGACCCTTCCTATAGCATGAGATGGGATATCCAACTCCTTCCAAATCCAATCCTGATACCCTTCCGATAGCATGAGATGTGATATCCCAATGCTTCTACCAAACCTGAGACCCATACTATGGCATGAGATGTGATATCAAACTCCTTCCCCTTCCAAACCTTAGACACTTCCTTTATCATGAGATGTGATATCCAACTCCTTCCCATTCCATCCCTGAGACCCTTCCGATATCATGAGATGTGATATCTCAATGCTTCTAATATCAAACTTGAGACCCTCCTTATAGCATGAGATGTGATATCCAAGTCCTTCCCATTCCAATCCTGAGACCCTTCCTATAGCATGAGATGTGATATCTCAATGCTTCTAATACCAAACCTGAGACCCTTCCTATAACATGAGTTGGGAATATCCAACTCCTTCCCATTCCAATCCTGAGACCCTTCCGATAGTAGAGATGTGATATCTCAATGCTTATACCAAACCTGAGATCCTTCCTATAACATGAGATGTGATATCCAACTCCTTCCCATTCCAATCCTGAGACCCTTCCTATAGCATGAGATGTGATATCTCAATGCTTATACCAAACCTGAGACCCTTCCTATAGCACGAGATGTGATATCCAACTCCTTCCCATTCCAATCCTGAGACCCTTCCTATAGCATGAGATGTGATATCTCAATGCCTCTAATACCAAACCTGAGTTCCTTCCTCTAACATGAAATGTGATATCCAACTCCTTCCCATTCCAATCCTGAGACACTTCCTATAGCATGAGATGTGATAGCTAAATGCTTCTAATACCAAACTTGAGACTCTTCCTATAACATGAGATGGGATATCCAACTCCTTCCCATTCCAATCCTTAGACCCTTCCTACAGCATGCAATATGATATCTCAATGATTCTAATAACAAACCTGAGACCCGTCCTATAACATGAGATGGGATATCCAACACCTTCCCATTCCAATCCTGAGACACTTCCGATAGCAGAGATGTGATATCTCAATGCTTATACCAAACCTGAGACCCTTCCTATAACATGAGATGTGATATCCAACTCCTTTCCGTTCCAAACCTGAGACCCTTCCTATAGCATATGTGATATCCAACACATTCCCATTCCAAACATGAGACCCTTCCTATAGCAGGAATGTAATATCCAACTCCTTCCCATTCCAATCCTGAGACCATTCCTATAGCATGAGATGTGATATCTCAATGCTTCTAATACCAAACCTGAGATCCTTCCTATGACATGAGATGTGATATCCAATTCCTCCCCATTCCAAACCTGAGAACCTTCCTACAGCATGCGATGTGATATCTCAATGCTTCTAATACCAAACCTGAGACCAGTCCTATAACATGAGATTGGATATCCAACTCCTTCCCCTTCCAAACCTGAGACCCTTCCTATAGCATGAGATGTGATATCCAACTTCTTCCCATTCCAATCCTGAGACCCTTCCTATAACATGAGATGTGATGTCTCAATGCTTCTAATACCAAACCTGAGATCTTTCCTATAACATGAGATGTGATATCCAACTCCTTCCCATTCCAATCCTGAGACCCTTCCTATAGCATGAGATGTGCTATCTCAATGCTTATACCAAACCTGAGACCCTTCCTAAAGCTTGAGATGTGATATCCAACTCCTTCCCATTCCAATCCTGAGACCCTTCCGATATCATGAGATTTGTTATCTCAATGCTTCTAATACCAAAATTGAGACCCTCCCTATAGCATGAGATGGGATATCCAACTCCTTCCCATTCCAATCCTGAGACCCTTCCGATAGCAGAGATGTGATATCTCAGTGCTTATACCAAATCTGAGACCCTTCCTATAGCATGAGATGTGATATCCAACTCCTTCCCATTCCAATCCTGAGACCCTTCCTATAGGATGAGATGTGATGTCTCAATGCTTCTAATACCAAACCTGAGATCCTTCCTATCACATGAGATGTGATATCCAACTCCTTCCCATTCCAATCCTGAGACCCTTCCTATAGCATGAGATGTGCTATCTCAATGCTTATACCAAACCTGAGACCCTTCCTAAAGCTTGAGATGTGATATCCAACTCCTTCCCATTCCAATCCTGAGACCCTTCCCATAGCATGAGATGTGATATCTCAATACTTCTAATACCAAACCTGAGATCCTTCCGATAACATGAGATGTGATATCCAAATCCTTCCCCTTCCAAACCTGAGACCCTCCCTTTAGCATGAGATGTGATATCCAACTCCTTCCCATTCCAATCCTGAGAACCTTCTGATAGCATGAGATGTGATATCTCAATGCTTCTATACCAAACCTGAGATCCTTCCGATAGCATGAGATGTGATATCTCAATGCTTCTAATACCAAACCTGAGATCCTTCCTATAACATGATATGTGATATCCAAATCCTTCCCCTTCCAAACCTGAGACTCTTCTTATAGCATGAGATGTGATATCTCAATGCCTCTAATACCAAACCTGAGATCCTACCTCTAACATGAAATGTGATATCCAACTCTTTCCCCTTCCAAACCTGAGAGCCTTCCTATAGCATGAGATGTGATATCCAAGTCCTTCGAATTCCAATCCTGAGACCCTTCCTATAACATGAGATGTGATATCCAACTCCTTCCCATTCCAACCTGAGACCCTTCCTATAGCATGAGATGGGATATCCAACTCCTTCCAAATCAAATCCTGATACCCTTCCGATAGCATGAGATGTTATATCCCAATGCTTCTACCAAACCTGAGACCCATACTATGGCATGAGATGTGATATCAAACTCCTTCCCCTTCCAAACCTTAGACACTTCCTTTATCATGAGATGTGATATCCAACTCCTTCCCATTCCATCCCTGAGACCCTTCCGATATCATGAGATGTGATATCTCAATGCTTCTAATATCAAACTTGAGACCCTCCTTATAGCATGAGATGTGATATCCAAGTCCTTCCCATTCCAATCCTGAGACCCTTCCTATAGCATGAGATGTGATATCTCAATGCTTCTAATACCAAACCTGAGACCCTTCCTATAACATGAGATGGGAATATCCAACTCCTTCCCATTCCAATCCTGAGACCCTTCCGATAGTAGAGATGTGATATCTCAATGCTTATACCAAACCTGAGATCCTTCCTATAACATGAGATGTGATATCCAACTCCTTCCCATTCCAATCCTGAGACCCTTCCTATAGCATGAGATGTGATATCTCAATGCTTATACCAAACCTGAGACCCTTCCTATAGCACGAGATGTGATATCCAACTCCTTCCCATTCCAATCCTGAGACACTTCCTATAGCATGAGATGTGATAGCTAAATGCTTCTAATACCAAACTTGAGACTCTTCCTATAACATGAGATGGGATTTCCAACTCCTTCCCATTCCAATCCTTAGACCCTTCCTACAGCATGCAATATGATATCTCAATGATTCTAATAACAAACCTGAGACCCGTCCTATAACATGAGATGGGATATCCAACACCTTCCCATTCCAATCCTGAGACACTTCCGATAGCAGAGATGTGATATCTCAATGCTTATACCAAACCTGAGACCCTTCCTATAACATGAGATGTGATATCCAACTCCTTCCCGTTCCAAACCTGAGACCCTTCCTATAGCATATGTGATATCCAACACATTCCCATTCCAAACATGAGACCCTTCCTATAGCAGGAATGTAATATCCAACTCCTTCCCATTCCAATCCTGAGACAATTCCTATAGCATGAGATGTGATATCTCAATGCTTCTCTAATACCAAACCTGAGATCCTTCCTATGACATGAGATGTGATATCCAATTCCTCCCCATTCCAAACCTGAGAACCTTCCTACAGCATGCGATGTGATATCTCAATGCTTCTAATACCAAACCTGAGACCAGTCCTATAACATGAGATTGGATATCCAACTCCTTCCCCTTCCAAACCTGAGACCCTTCCTATAGCATGAGATGTGGTATCCAACTTCTTCCCATTTCAATCCTGATACCCTTCCTATAACATGAGATGTGATGTCTCAATGCTTCTAATACCAAACCTGAGATCTTTCCTATAACATGAGATGTGATATCCAACTCCTTCCCATTCCAATCCTGAGACCCTTCCTATAGCATGAGATGTGCTATCTCAATGCTTATACCAAACCTGAGACCCTTCCTAAAGCTTGAGATGTGATATCCAACTCCTTCCCATTCCAATCCTGAGACCCTTCCTATAACATGAAATGTGATATCCAACTCCTTCCCATTCCAACCTGAGACCCTTCCTATAGCATGAGATGTGATATCTCAAGGCCTCTAATACCAAACCTGAGATCCTTCCTCTAACATGAAATGTGATATCCAACTCCTCCTCCTTCCAAACCTGAGAGCCTTCCTATAGCATGAGACATGATATCCAAGTCCTTCCCATTCCAATCCTGAGACCCTTCCTATAACATGAAATGTGATATCCAACTCCTTCCCATTCCAACCTGAGACCCTTCCTATAGCATGAGATGGGATATCCAACTCCTTCCAAATCCAATACTGATACCCTTCCAATCGCATGAGATGTGATATCCCAATGCTTCTATCAAATCTGAGAACCATACTATGGCATGAGATGTGATATCAAACTCCTTCCCATTCCAATCCGGAGACTCTTCCTATAGCTTGAGATGTGATATCCAACTCCTTCCCATTCAAATTCTGAGACCCTTTCTATACCATGAGACTTGATATCTCAATGCTTCTAATACCAAACCTGAGACCCATCCTATAACATTAGATGTGATATCCAAATCTTTCCCCTTCCAAACCTTAGACCCTTCCTTTATCATGAGATGTGATATCCAACTCCTTCCCATTCCAATCCTGAGACCCTTCCGATATCATGAGATTTGTTATCTCAATGCTTCTAATATCAAAAATGAGACCCTCCCTATAGCATGAGATGGGATATCCAACTCCTTCCCATTCCAATCCTGAGACCCTTCCGATATCATGAGATTTGTTATCTCAATGCTTCTAATATCAAAAATGAGACCCTCCCTATAGCATGAGATGGGATATCCAACTCCTTCCCATTCCAATCCTGAGACCCTTCCTATAGCATGAGATGTGCTATCTCAATGCTTATACCAAACCTGAGACCCTTCCTAAAGCTTGAGATGTGATATCCAACTCCTTCCCATTCCAATCCTGAGACCCTTCCTATAACATGAAATGTGATATCCAACTCCTTCCCATTCCAACCTGAGACCCTTCCTATAGCATGAGATGTGATATCTCAAGGCCTCTAATACCAAACCTGAGATCCTTCCTCTAACATGAAATGTGATATCCAACTCCTCCTCCTTCCAAACCTGAGAGCCTTCCTATAGCATGAGACATGATATCCAAGTCCTTCCCATTCCAATCCTGAGACCCTTCCTATAACATGAAATGTGATATCCAACTCCTTCCCATTCCAACCTGAGACCCTTCCTATAGCATGAGATGGGATATCCAACTCCTTCCAAATCCAATACTGATACCCTTCCAATCGCATGAGATGTGATATCCCAATGCTTCTATCAAATCTGAGAACCATACTATGGCATGAGATGTGATATCAAACTCCTTCCCATTCCAATCCGGAGACTCTTCCTATAGCTTGAGATGTGATATCCAACTCCTTCCCATTCAAATTCTGAGACCCTTTCTATACCATGAGACTTGATATCTCAATGCTTCTAATACCAAACCTGAGACCCATCCTATAACATTAGATGTGATATCCAAATCTTTCCCCTTCCAAACCTTAGACCCTTCCTTTATCATGAGATGTGATATCCAACTCCTTCCCATTCCAATCCTGAGACCCTTCCGATATCATGAGATTTGTTATCTCAATGCTTCTAATATCAAAAATGAGACCCTCCCTATAGCATGAGATGGGATATCCAACTCCTTCCCATTCCAATCCTGAGACCCTTCCGATATCATGAGATTTGTTATCTCAATGCTTCTAATATCAAAGATGAGACCCTCCCTATAGCATGAGATGGGATATCCAACTCCTTCCCATTCCAATCCTGAGACCCTTCCTATAGCATGAGATGTGCTATCTCAATGCTTATGCCAAACCTGAGACCCTTCCTAAAGCTTGAGATGTGATATCCAACTCCTTCCCATTCCAATCCTGAGACCCTTCCTATAGCATGAGATGTGATATCTCAAGGCCTCTAATACCAAACCTGAGATCCTTCCTCTAACATGAAATGTGATATCCAACTCCTTCCCCTTCCAAACCTGAGAGCCTTCCTATAGCATGAGATATGATATCCAAGTCCTTCCCATTCCAATCCTGAGACCCTTCCTATAACATGAAATGTGATACCCAGCTCCTTCCCATTCCAACCTGAGACCCTTCCTATAGCATGAGATGGGATATCCAACTCCTTCCAAATCCAATACTGATACCCTTCCAATAGCACGTGATGTGATATCCCAATGCTTCTACCAAACCTGAGACCCATACTATGGCATGAGATGTGATATCAAACTCCTTCCCATTCCAATCCTGAGACTCTTCCTATAGCTTGAGATGTGATATCTAACTCCTTCACATTCCAATTCTGAGACCCTTCCTATGCCATGAGACTTGATATCTCCATGCTTCTAATACCAAACCTGAGATCCTTCCTCTAACATGAAATGTGATATCCAACTCCTCCTCCTTCCAAACCTGAGAGCCTTCCTATAGCATGAGACATGATATCCAAGTCCTTCCCATTCCAATCCTGAGACCCTTCCTATAACATGAAATGTGATATCCAACTCCTTCCCATTCCAACCTGAGACCCTTCCTATAGCATGAGATGGGATATCCAACTCCTTCCAAATCCAATACTGATACCCTTCCAATCGCATGAGATGTGATATCCCAATGCTTCTATCAAATCTGAGAACCATACTATGGCATGAGATGTGATATCAAACTCCTTCCCATTCCAATCCGGAGACTCTTCCTATAGCTTGAGATGTGATATCCAACTCCTTCCCATTCAAATTCTGAGACCCTTTCTATACCATGAGACTTGATATCTCAATGCTTCTAATACCAAACCTGAGACCCATCCTATAACATTAGATGTGATATCCAAATCTTTCCCCTTCCAAACCTTAGACCCTTCCTTTATCATGAGATGTGATATCCAACTCCTTCCCATTCCAATCCTGAGACCCTTCCGATATCATGAGATTTGTTATCTCAATGCTTCTAATATCAAAAATGAGACCCTCCCTATAGCATGAGATGGGATATCCAACTCCTTCCCATTCCAATCCTGAGACCCTTCCGATATCATGAGATTTGTTATCTCAATGCTTCTAATATCAAAAATGAGACCCTCCCTATAGCATGAGATGGGATATCCAACTCCTTCCCATTCCAATCCTGAGACCCTTCCTATAGCATGAGATGTGCTATCTCAATGCTTATACCAAACCTGAGACCCTTCCTAAAGCTTGAGATGTGATATCCAACTCCTTCCCATTCCAATCCTGAGACCCTTCCTATAGCATGAGATGTGATATCTCAAGGCCTCTAATACCAAACCTGAGATCCTTCCTCTAACATGAAATGTGATATCCAACTCCTTCCCCTTCCAAACCTGAGAGCCTTCCTATAGCATGAGATATGATATCCAAGTCCTTCCCATTCCAATCCTGAGACCCTTCCTATAACATGAAATGTGATACCCAGCTCCTTCCCATTCCAACCTGAGACCCTTCCTATAGCATGAGATGGGATATCCAACTCCTTCCAAATCCAATACTGATACCCTTCCAATAGCACGTGATGTGATATCCCAATGCTTCTACCAAACCTGAGACCCATACTATGGCATGAGATGTGATATCAAACTCCTTCCCATTCCAATCCTGAGACTCTTCCTATAGCTTGAGATGTGATATCTAACTCCTTCACATTCCAATTCTGAGACCCTTCCTATGCCATGAGACTTGATATCTCAATGCTTCTAATTCCAAACCTGAGACCCGTCCTATAACATGAGATGTGATATCCAAATCTTTCCCCTTCCAAACCTTAGAACCTTCCTTTATCATGAGATGTGATATCCAACTCCTTCCCATTCCAATCCTGAGACCCTTCCGATATCATTAGATTTGTTATCTCAATGCTTCTAATATCAAACTTGAGACCCTCCCTATAGCATGAGATGTGACATCCAAGTCCTCCCCATTCCAATCCTGAGACCCTTCCGATAGCAGAGATGTGATATCTCAATGCTTATACCAAACCTGACACCCTTCCTATGGCCTGAGATGTCATATACAACTCCTTCCCATTCCAATCCTGAGACCCTTCCTTTAGCATGAGATGTGATATCTCAATGCTTATACCAAATCTGAGACCCTTCCTATAGCATGAGATGTGATATCCAAATCATTCCCATTCCAATCCTGAGACCCTTCCTATAGCATGAGATGTGATATCTCAATGCTTATACCAAACCTGAGAGCCTACCTATAGCATGAGATGTAATATCCAAGTCCATCCCATTCCAATCCTTAGACCCTTCCTACGGCATGCGATGTGATATCTCAATGATTCTAATACCAAACCAGAGACTCTTCCTATAACATGAGATGGGATATCCAACTCCTTCCCATTCCAATCCTGAGCCGCTTCCGATAGCAGAGATGTGATATCTCAATGCTTATACCAAACCTGAGACCCTTCCTATAACATGAGATGTGATATCCAACTCCTTCCCGTTCCAAACCTGAGACACTAACTATAGCATATGTGATATCCAACTCCTTCCCATTCCAAACATGAGACCCTTCCTATAGCAAGAAAGTAATATCCAACTCCTACCCATTCCAATCCTGAGACCCTTCCTATAGCAAGAGATGTGATATCCAAATCCTTCCCATTCCAATCCTGAGACCCTTCCTATAACATGAGATGTGATATCCAACTCCTTCCCATTCCAACCTGAGACACTTCCTATAGCATGAGAAGGGATATCCAACTCCTTCCCAATCCAATCCTGAGACCCTTCCGATAGCAGAGATGTGATATCTCAATGCTTATACCAAACCTGAGACCCTTCCTATGGCATGAGATGTGATATCCAACTCCTTGCCATTCAAATCCTGAGACCCTTCCTATAGCATGAGAAGGGATATCCAACTCCTCCCCAATCCAATCCTGAGACCCTTCCGATAGCAGAGATGTGATATTTCAATGCTTCTACCAAACCTGAGACCCTTCCTTTAGCATCAGATGTGATATCCAACTCCTTCCCATTCCAACCCTGAGACCCTTTCTATAGCATGAGATGTGATGTCTCAATGCTTCTAATACCAAACCTGAGATCCTTCCTATAACATGAGATGTGATATCCAACTCCTTCCATTCCAATCCTGAGACCCGTCCTATAGCATGAGATGTGATATTTCAATGCTTATACCAAACCTGAGACCCTTCCTATAGCATGAGATGTGATATCCAACTACTTCCCATTCCAATCCTGAGACCCTTCCTATAGCATGAGATGTGATATCTCAATGCTTCTAATACCAAACCTGAGATCCTTCCTCTAACATGAAACGTGATATCCAACTCCTTCCCTTTCCAAACCTAAGAGCCTATCTATAGCATGAGATGTGATATCCAAGTCCTTCCCATTCCAACCCTTAGACCCTTCCTACAGCATGCAATATGATATCTCAATGATTCTAATAACAAACCTGAGACCCGTCCTATAACATGAGATGGGATATCCAACTCCTTCCCATTCCAATCCTGAGACACTTCCGATAGCAGAGATGTGATATCTCAATGCTTATACCAAACCTGAGAACCTTCCTATAACATGAGATGTGATATCCAAATCCTTCCCGTTCCAAACCTGAGACCCTTCCTTTAGCATGAGATGTGATATCCAGCTCCTTCCCATTCCAATCCTGAGACCCTTCCTATAGCATGAGATGTGATATCTCAATGCTTCTAATACCAAACCTGAGATCCTTCCTCTAACATGAAATGTGATATCCAACTCCTTCCCTTTCCAAACCTAAGAGCCTATCTATAGCATGAGATGTGTTATCCAAGTCCATCCCATTCCAATCCTTAGACCCTTCCTACAGCATGCGATGTGATATCTCAATGATTCTAATATCAAACCAGAGACTCGTCCTATAACATGAGATGGGATATCCAACTCCTTCCCATTCCAATCCTGAGCCACTTCCGATAGCAGAGATGTGATATCTCAATGCTTATACCAAACCTGAGACCCTTCCTATAACATGAGATGTGATATCCAACTCCTTCCCGTTCCAAACCTGAGACACTAACTATAGCATATGTGATATCCAACTCCTTCCCATTCCAAACATGAGACCCTTCCTATAGCAAGAAAGTAATATCCAACTCCTACCCATTCCAACCCTGAGACCCTTCCTATAGCAAGAGATGTGATATCCAAATCCTTCCCATTCCAATCCTGAGACCCTTCCTATAACATGAGATGTGATATCCAACTCCTTCCCATTCCAACCTGAGACACTTCCTATAGCATGAGAAGGGATATCCAACTCCTTCCCAATCCAATCCTGAGACCCTTCCGATAGCAGAGATGTGATATCTCAATGCTTATACCAAACCTGAGACCCTTCCTATAGCATGAGAAGGGATATCCAACTCCTTCCCAATCCAATCCTGAGACCCTTCCGATAGCAGAGACGTGATATCTCAATGCTTCTACCAAACCTGAGACCCTTCCTTTAGCATGAGATGTGATATCCAACTTCTTCCCATTCCAATCCTGAGAATCTTCCTATAACATGAGATGTGATGTCTCAATGCTTCTAATACCAAACCTGAGATCTTTCCTATAACATGAGATGTGATATCCAACTCCTTCCCATTCCAATCCTGAGACCCTTCCTATAGCATGAGATGTGATATCACAATGCTTATACCAAACCTGAGACCGTTCCTATAGCTTGAGATGTGATATCCAACTCCTTCCCATTCCAATCCTGAGACCCTTCCTATAGCATGAGATGTGATATCTCAAGGCCTCTAATACCAAACCTGAGATCCTTCCTCTAACATGAAATGTGATATCCAACTCCTTCCCCTTCCAAACCTGAGAGCCTTCCTATAGCATGGGATATGATATCCAAGTCCTTCCCATTCCAATCCTGAGACCCTTCCTATAACATGAGATGTGATATCCAACTCCTTCCCATTCCAATCCTGAGACCCTTCCTATAGCATGAGATGTGATATCACAATGCTTATACCAAACCTGAGACCGTTCCTATAGCTTGAGATGTGATATCCAACTCCTTCCCATTCCAATCCTGAGACCCTTCCTATAGCATGAGATGTGATATCTCAAGGCCTCTAATACCAAACCTGAGATCCTTCCTCTAACATGAAATGTGATATCCAACTCCTTCCCCTTCCAAACCTGAGACCCTTCCTTTAGCATGAGATGTGATATCCAGCTCCTTCCCATTCCAATCCTGAGACCCTTCCTATAGCATGAGTTGTGATATCTCAATGCTTCTAATACCAAACCTGAGATCCTTCCTCTAACATGAAATGTGATATCCAACTCCTTCCCTTTCCAAACCTAAGAGCCTATCTATAGCATGAGATGTGTTATCCAAGTCCATCCCATTCCAATCCTTAGACCCTTCCTACAGCATGCGATGTGATATCTCAATGATTCTAATATCAAACCAGAGACTCGTCCTATAACATGAGATGGGATATCCAACTCCTTCCCATTCCAATCCTGAGCCACTTCCGATAGCAGAGATGTGATATCTCAATGCTTATACCAAACCTGAGACCCTTCCTATAACATGAGATGTGATATCCAACTCCTTCCCGTTTCAAACCTGAGACACTAACTATAGCATATGTGATATCCAACTCCTTCCCATTCCAAACATGAGACCCTTCCTATAGCAAGAAAGTAATATCCAACTCCTACCCATTCCAACCCTGAGACCCTTCCTATAGCAAGAGATGTGATATCCAAATCCTTCCCATTCCAATCCTGAGACCCTTCCTATAACATGAGATGTGATATCCAACTCCTTCCCATTCCAACCTGAGACACTTCCTATAGCATGAGAAGGGATATCCAACTCCTTCCCAATCCAATCCTGAGACCCTTCCGATAGCAGAGATGTGATATCTCAATGCTTATACCAAACCTGAGACCCTTCCTATAGCATGAGAAGGGATATCCAACTCCTTCCCAATCCAATCCTGAGACCCTTCCGATAGCAGAGACGTGATATCTCAATGCTTCTACCAAACCTGAGACCCTTCCTTTAGCATGAGATGGGATATCCAACTCCTTCCAAATCCAATACTGATACCCTTCCAATCGCATGAGATGTGATATCCCAATGCTTCTATCAAATCTGAGAACCATACTATGGCATGAGATGTGATATCAAACTCCTTCCCATTCCAATCCGGAGACTCTTCCTATAGCTTGAGATGTGATATCCAACTCCTTCCCATTCAAATTCTGAGACCCTTTCTATACCATGAGACTTGATATCTCAATGCTTCTAATACCAAACCTGAGACCCATCCTATAACATTAGATGTGATATCCAAATCTTTCCCCTTCCAAACCTTAGACCCTTCCTTTATCATGAGATGTGATATCCAACTCCTTCCCATTCCAATCCTGAGACCCTTCCGATATCATGAGATTTGTTATCTCAATGCTTCTAATATCAAAAATGAGACCCTCCCTATAGCATGAGATGGGATATCCAACTCCTTCCCATTCCAATCCTGAGACCCTTCCGATATCATGAGATTTGTTATCTCAATGCTTCTAATATCAAAAATGAGACCCTCCCTATAGCATGAGATGGGATATCCAACTCCTTCCCATTCCAATCCTGAGACCCTTCCTATAGCATGAGATGTGCTATCTCAATGCTTATACCAAACCTGAGACCCTTCCTAAAGCTTGAGATGTGATATCCAACTCCTTCCCATTCCAATCCTGAGACCCTTCCTATAACATGAAATGTGATATCCAACTCCTTCCCATTCCAACCTGAGACCCTTCCTATAGCATGAGATGTGATATCTCAAGGCCTCTAATACCAAACCTGAGATCCTTCCTCTAACATGAAATGTGATATCCAACTCCTCCTCCTTCCAAACCTGAGAGCCTTCCTATAGCATGAGACATGATATCCAAGTCCTTCCCATTCCAATCCTGAGACCCTTCCTATAACATGAAATGTGATATCCAACTCCTTCCCATTCCAACCTGAGACCCTTCCTATAGCATGAGATGGGATATCCAACTCCTTCCAAATCCAATACTGATACCCTTCCAATCGCATGAGATGTGATATCCCAATGCTTCTATCAAATCTGAGAACCATACTATGGCATGAGATGTGATATCAAACTCCTTCCCATTCCAATCCGGAGACTCTTCCTATAGCTTGAGATGTGATATCCAACTCCTTCCCATTCAAATTCTGAGACCCTTTCTATACCATGAGACTTGATATCTCAATGCTTCTAATACCAAACCTGAGACCCATCCTATAACATTAGATGTGATATCCAAATCTTTCCCCTTCCAAACCTTAGACCCTTCCTTTATCATGAGATGTGATATCCAACTCCTTCCCATTCCAATCCTGAGACCCTTCCGATATCATGAGATTTGTTATCTCAATGCTTCTAATATCAAAAATGAGACCCTCCCTATAGCATGAGATGGGATATCCAACTCCTTCCCATTCCAATCCTGAGACCCTTCCGATATCATGAGATTTGTTATCTCAATGCTTCTAATATCAAAAATGAGACCCTCCCTATAGCATGAGATGGGATATCCAACTCCTTCCCATTCCAATCCTGAGACCCTTCCTATAGCATGAGATGTGCTATCTCAATGCTTATACCAAACCTGAGACCCTTCCTAAAGCTTGAGATGTGATATCCAACTCCTTCCCATTCCAATCCTGAGACCCTTCCTATAGCATGAGATGTGATATCTCAAGGCCTCTAATACCAAACCTGAGATCCTTCCTCTAACATGAAATGTGATATCCAACTCCTTCCCCTTCCAAACCTGAGAGCCTTCCTATAGCATGAGATATGATATCCAAGTCCTTCCCATTCCAATCCTGAGACCCTTCCTATAACATGAAATGTGATACCCAGCTCCTTCCCATTCCAACCTGAGACCCTTCCTATAGCATGAGATGGGATATCCAACTCCTTCCAAATCCAATACTGATACCCTTCCAATAGCACGTGATGTGATATCCCAATGCTTCTACCAAACCTGAGACCCATACTATGGCATGAGATGTGATATCAAACTCCTTCCCATTCCAATCCTGAGACTCTTCCTATAGCTTGAGATGTGATATCTAACTCCTTCACATTCCAATTCTGAGACCCTTCCTATGCCATGAGACTTGATATCTCAATGCTTCTAATACCAAACCTGAGATCCTTCCTCTAACATGAAATGTGATATCCAACTCCTCCTCCTTCCAAACCTGAGAGCCTTCCTATAGCATGAGACATGATATCCAAGTCCTTCCCATTCCAATCCTGAGACCCTTCCTATAACATGAAATGTGATATCCAACTCCTTCCCATTCCAACCTGAGACCCTTCCTATAGCATGAGATGGGATATCCAACTCCTTCCAAATCCAATACTGATACCCTTCCAATCGCATGAGATGTGATATCCCAATGCTTCTATCAAATCTGAGAACCATACTATGGCATGAGATGTGATATCAAACTCCTTCCCATTCCAATCCGGAGACTCTTCCTATAGCTTGAGATGTGATATCCAACTCCTTCCCATTCAAATTCTGAGACCCTTTCTATACCATGAGACTTGATATCTCAATGCTTCTAATACCAAACCTGAGACCCATCCTATAACATTAGATGTGATATCCAAATCTTTCCCCTTCCAAACCTTAGACCCTTCCTTTATCATGAGATGTGATATCCAACTCCTTCCCATTCCAATCCTGAGACCCTTCCGATATCATGAGATTTGTTATCTCAATGCTTCTAATATCAAAAATGAGACCCTCCCTATAGCATGAGATGGGATATCCAACTCCTTCCCATTCCAATCCTGAGACCCTTCCGATATCATGAGATTTGTTATCTCAATGCTTCTAATATCAAAAATGAGACCCTCCCTATAGCATGAGATGGGATATCCAACTCCTTCCCATTCCAATCCTGAGACCCTTCCTATAGCATGAGATGTGCTATCTCAATGCTTATACCAAACCTGAGACCCTTCCTAAAGCTTGAGATGTGATATCCAACTCCTTCCCATTCCAATCCTGAGACCCTTCCTATAGCATGAGATGTGATATCTCAAGGCCTCTAATACCAAACCTGAGATCCTTCCTCTAACATGAAATGTGATATCCAACTCCTTCCCCTTCCAAACCTGAGAGCCTTCCTATAGCATGAGATATGATATCCAAGTCCTTCCCATTCCAATCCTGAGACCCTTCCTATAACATGAAATGTGATACCCAGCTCCTTCCCATTCCAACCTGAGACCCTTCCTATAGCATGAGATGGGATATCCAACTCCTTCCAAATCCAATACTGATACCCTTCCAATAGCACGTGATGTGATATCCCAATGCTTCTACCAAACCTGAGACCCATACTATGGCATGAGATGTGATATCAAACTCCTTCCCATTCCAATCCTGAGACTCTTCCTATAGCTTGAGATGTGATATCTAACTCCTTCACATTCCAATTCTGAGACCCTTCCTATGCCATGAGACTTGATATCTCAATGCTTCTAATTCCAAACCTGAGACCCGTCCTATAACATGAGATGTGATATCCAAATCTTTCCCCTTCCAAACCTTAGACCCTTCCTTTATCATGAGATGTGATATCCAACTCCTTCCCATTCCAATCCTGAGACCCTTCCGATATCATTAGATTTGTTATCTAAATGCTTCTAATATCAAACTTGAGACCCTCCCTATAGCATGAGATGTGACATCCAAGTACTCCCCATTCCAATCCTGAGACCCTTCCGATAGCAGAGATGTGATATCTCAATGCTTATACCAAACCTGACACCCTTCCTATGGCCTGAGATGTCATATACAACTCCTTCCCATTCCAATCCTGAGACCCTTCCTTTAGCATGAGATGTGATATCTCAATGCTTATACCAAATCTGAGACCCTTCCTATAGCATGAGATGTTATATCCAAATCATTCCCATTCCAATCCTGAGACCCTTCCTATAGCATGAGATGTGATATCTCAATGCTTATACCAAACCTGAGAGCCTACCTATAGCATGAGATGTAATATCCAAGTCCATCCCATTCCAATCCTTAGACCCTTCCTACGGCATGCGATGTGATATCTCAATGATTCTAATACCAAACCAGAGACTCTTCCTATAACATGAGATGGGATATCCAACTCCTTCCCATTCCAATCCTGAGCCGCTTCCGATAGCAGAGATGTGATATCTCAATGCTTATACCAAACCTGAGACCCTTCCTATAACATGAGATGTGATATCCAACTCCTTCCCGTTCCAAACCTGAGACACTAACTATAGCATATGTGATATCCAACTCCTTCCCATTCCAAACATGAGACCCTTCCTATAGCAAGAAAGTAATATCCAACTCCTACCCATTCCAATCCTGAGACCCTTCCTATAGCAAGAGATGTGATATCCAAATCCTTCCCATTCCAATCCTGAGACCCTTCCTATAACATGAGATGTGATATCCAACTCCTTCCCATTCCAACCTGAGACACTTCCTATAGCATGAGAAGGGATATCCAACTCCTTCCCAATCCAATCCTGAGACCCTTCCGATAGCAGAGATGTGATATCTCAATGCTTATACCAAACCTGAGACCCTTCCTATGGCATGAGATGTGATATCCAACTCCTTGCCATTCAAATCCTGAGACCCTTCCTATAGCATGAGAAGGGATATCCAACTCCTCCCCAATCCAATCCTGAGACCCTTCCGATAGCAGAGATGTGATATTTCAATGCTTCTACCAAACCTGAGACCCTTCCTTTAGCATCAGATGTGATATCCAACTCCTTCCCATTCCAACCCTGAGACCCTTTCTATAGCATGAGATGTGATGTCTCAATGCTTCTAATACCAAACCTGAGATCCTTCCTATAACATGAGATGTGATATCCAACTCCTTCCATTCCAATCCTGAGACCCGTCCTATAGCATGAGATGTGATATCTCAATGCTTATACCAAACCTGAGACCCTTCCTATAGCATGAGATGTGATATCCAACTACTTCCCATTCCAATCCTGAGACCCTTCATATAGCATGAGATGTGATATCTCAATGCTTCTAATACCAAACCTGAGATCCTTCCTCTAACATGAAACGTGATATCCAACTCCTTCCCTTTCCAAACCTAAGAGCCTATCTATAGCATGAGATGTGATATCCAAGTCCTTCCCATTCCAACCCTTAGACCCTTCCTACAGCATGCAATATGATATCTCAATGATTCTAATAACAAACCTGAGACCCGTCCTATAACATGAGATGGGATATCCAACTCCTTCCCATTCCAATCCTGAGACACTTCCGATAGCAGAGATGTGATATCTCAATGCTTATACCAAACCTGAGAACCTTCCTATAACATGAGATGTGATATCCAAATCCTTCCCGTTCCAAACCTGAGACCCTTCCTTTAGCATGAGATGTGATATCCAGCTCCTTCCCATTCCAATCCTGAGACCCTTCCTATAGCATGAGATGTGATATCTCAATGCTTCTAATACCAAACCTGAGATCCTTCCTCTAACATGAAATGTGATATCCAACTCCTTCCCTTTCCAAACCTAAGAGCCTATCTATAGCATGAGATGTGTTATCCAAGTCCATCCCATTCCAATCCTTAGACCCTTCCTACAGCATGCGATGTGATATCTCAATGATTCTAATATCAAACCAGAGACTCGTCCTATAACATGAGATGGGATATCCAACTCCTTCCCATTCCAATCCTGAGCCACTTCCGATAGCAGAGATGTGATATCTCAATGCTTATACCAAACCTGAGACCCTTCCTATAACATGAGATGTGATATCCAACTCCTTCCCGTTCCAAACCTGAGACACTAACTATAGCATATGTGATATCCAACTCCTTCCCATTCCAAACATGAGACCCTTCCTATAGCAAGAAAGTAATATCCAACTCCTACCCATTCCAACCCTGAGACCCTTCCTATAGCAAGAGATGTGATATCCAAATCCTTCCCATTCCAATCCTGAGACCCTTCCTATAACATGAGATGTGATATCCAACTCCTTCCCATTCCAACCTGAGACACTTCCTATAGCATGAGAAGGGATATCCAACTCCTTCCCAATCCAATCCTGAGACCCTTCCGATAGCAGAGATGTGATATCTCAATGCTTATACCAAACCTGAGACCCTTCCTATAGCATGAGAAGGGATATCCAACTCCTTCCCAATCCAATCCTGAGACCCTTCCGATAGCAGAGACGTGATATCTCAATGCTTCTACCAAACCTGAGACCCTTCCTTTAGCATGAGATGTGATATCCAACTTCTTCCCATTCCAATCCTGAGAATCTTCCTATAACATGAGATGTGATGTCTCAATGCTTCTAATACCAAACCTGAGATCTTTCCTATAACATGAGATGTGATATCCAACTCCTTCCCATTCCAATCCTGAGACCCTTCCTATAGCATGAGATGTGATATCACAATGCTTATACCAAACCTGAGACCGTTCCTATAGCTTGAGATGTGATATCCAACTCCTTCCCATTCCAATCCTGAGACCCTTCCTATAGCATGAGATGTGATATCTCAAGGCCTCTAATACCAAACCTGAGATCCTTCCTCTAACATGAAATGTGATATCCAACTCCTTCCTCTTCCAAACCTGAGAGCCTTCCTATAGCATGGGATATGATATCCAAGTCCTTCCCATTCCAATCCTGAGACCCTTCCTATAACATGAGATGTGATATCCAACTCCTTCCCATTCCAATCCTGAGACCCTTCCTATAGCATGAGATGTGATATCACAATGCTTATACCAAACCTGAGACCGTTCCTATAGCTTGAGATGTGATATCCAACTCCTTCCCATTCCAATCCTGAGACCCTTCCTATAGCATGAGATGTGATATCTCAAGGCCTCTAATACCAAACCTGAGATCCTTCCTCTAACATGAAATGTGATATCCAACTCCTTCCCCTTCCAAACCTGAGACCCTTCCTTTAGCATGAGATGTGATATCCAGCTCCTTCCCATTCCAATCCTGAGACCCTTCCTATAGCATGAGTTGTGATATCTCAATGCTTCTAATACCAAACCTGAGATCCTTCCTCTAACATGAAATGTGATATCCAACTCCTTCCCTTTCCAAACCTAAGAGCCTATCTATAGCATGAGATGTGTTATCCAAGTCCATCCCATTCCAATCCTTAGACCCTTCCTACAGCATGCGATGTGATATCTCAATGATTCTAATATCAAACCAGAGACTCGTCCTATAACATGAGATGGGATATCCAACTCCTTCCCATTCCAATCCTGAGCCACTTCCGATAGCAGAGATGTGATATCTCAATGCTTATACCAAACCTGAGACCCTTCCTATAACATGAGATGTGATATCCAACTCCTTCCCGTTTCAAACCTGAGACACTAACTATAGCATATGTGATATCCAACTCCTTCCCATTCCAAACATGAGACCCTTCCTATAGCAAGAAAGTAATATCCAACTCCTACCCATTCCAACCCTGAGACCCTTCCTATAGCAAGAGATGTGATATCCAAATCCTTCCCATTCCAATCCTGAGACCCTTCCTATAACATGAGATGTGATATCCAACTCCTTCCCATTCCAACCTGAGACACTTCCTATAGCATGAGAAGGGATATCCAACTCCTTCCCAATCCAATCCTGAGACCCTTCCGATAGCAGAGATGTGATATCTCAATGCTTATACCAAACCTGAGACCCTTCCTATAGCATGAGAAGGGATATCCAACTCCTTCCCAATCCAATCCTGAGACCCTTCCGATAGCAGAGACGTGATATCTCAATGCTTCTACCAAACCTGAGACCCTTCCTTTAGCATGAGATGTGATATCCAACTTCTTCCCATTCCAATCCTGAGAATCTTCCTATAACATGAGATGTGATGTCTCAATGCTTCTAATACCAAACCTGAGATCTTTCCTATAACATGAGATGTGATATCCAACTCCTTCCCATTCCAATCCTGAGACCCTTCCTATAGCATGAGATGTGATATCACAATGCTTATACCAAACCTGAGACCGTTCCTATAGCTTGAGATGTGATATCCAACTCCTTCCCATTCCAATCCAGAGACCCTTCCTATAGCATGAGATGTGATATCTCAAGGCCTCTAATACCAAACCTGAGATCCTTCCTCTAACATGAAATGTGATATCCAACTCCTTCCCCTTCCAAACCTGAGAGCCTTCCTATAGCATGGGATATGATATCCAAGTCCTTCCCATTCCAATCCTGAGACCCTTCCTATAACATGAAATGTGATATCCAACTCCTTCCCATTCCAACCTGAGACCCTTCCTATATCATGAGATGGGATATCTCAATGCTTCTAATACCAAACCTGAGACTCTTCCTATAACATGAGATGGGATATCCAACTCCTTCCCATTCCAATCCTAAGACCCTTTCGATAGCAGAGATGTGATATCTCAATGCTTATACCAAACCTGAGACCCTTCCTACGGCATGAGATGTCATATACAACTCCTTCCCATTCCAATCCTGAGACCCTTCCTATAGCACGAGATGTGATATCTCAATGCTTATACCAAACCTGAGACCCTTCCTCTAGCATGAGATGTGATATCCAACTCCTTCCCATTCCAATCCTGAGACCCTTCCTATAGCATGAGATGTGATATCCAACTCCTTCCCATTCCAATCCTGAGACCCTTCCTATAGCCTGAGATCTGATATCTCAATGCCTCTAATACCAAACCTGAGATCCTTCCTCTAACATGAAATGTGATATTCAACTCCTTCCCTTTCCAAAGCTGAGAGCCTATCTATAGCATGAGATGTGATATCCAAGTCCTTCCCATTCCAATCCTGAGACACTTCCGATAGCAGAGATGTGATATCTCAATGCTTATACCAAACCTGAGACCCTTCCTATAACATGAGATGTGATATCCAACTCCTTCCCTTTCCAAACCTAAGAGCCTATCTATAGCATGAGATGTGTTATCCAAGTCCATCCCATTCCAATCCTTAGACCCTTCCTACAGCATGCGATGTGATATCTCAATGATTCTAATATCAAACCAGAGACTCGTCCTATAACATGAGATGGGATATCCAACTCCTTCCCATTCCAATCCTGAGCCACTTCCGATAGCAGAGATGTGATATCTCAATGCTTATACCAAACCTGAGACCCTTCCTATAACATCAGATGTGATATCCAACTCCTTCCCGTTCCAAACCTGAGACACTAACTATAGCATATGTGATATCCAACTCCTTCCCATTCCAAACATGAGACCCTTCCTATAGCAAGAAAGTAATATCCAACTCCTACCCATTCCAATCCTGAGACCCTTCCTATATCAAGAGATGTGATATCCAAATCCTTCCCATTCCAATCCTGAGACCCTTCCTATAACATGAGATGTGATATCCAACTCCTTCCCATTCCAACCTGAGACACTTCCTATAGCATGAGAAGGGATATCCAACTCCTTCCCAATCCAATCCTGAGACCCTTCCGATAGCAGAGATGTGATATCTCAATGCTTATACCAAACCTGAGACCCTTCCTATAGCATGAGAAGGGATATCCAACTCCTTCCCAATCCAATCCTGAGACCCTTCCGATAGCAGAGACGTGATATCTCAATGCTTCTACCAAACCTGAGACCCTTCCTTTAGCATGAGATGTGATATCCAACTTCTTCCCATTCCAATCCTGAGACCCTTCCTATAACATGAGATGTGATGTCTCAATGCTTCTAATACCAAACCTGAGATCTTTCCTATAACATGAGATGTGATATCCAACTCCTTCCCATTCCAATCCTGAGACCCTTCCTATAGCATGAGATGTGATATCACAATGCTTATACCAAACCTGAGACCGTTCCTATAGCTTGAGATGTGATATCCAACTCCTTCCCATTCCAATCCTGAGACCCTTCCTATAGCATGAGATGTGATATCTCAAGGCCTCTAATACCAAACCTGAGATCCTTCCTCTAACATGAAATGTGATATCCAACTCCTTCCCCTTCCAAACCTGAGAGCCTTCCTATAGCATGGGATATGATATCCAAGTCCTTCCCATTCCAATCCTGAGACCCTTCCTATAACATGAAATGTGATATCCAACTCCTTCCCATTCCAACCTGAGACCCTTCCTATATCATGAGATGGGATATCTCAATGCTTCTAATACCAAACCTGAGACTCTTCCTATAACATGAGATGGGATATCCAACTCCTTCCCATTCCAATCCTAAGACCCTTTCGATAGCAGAGATGTGATATCTCAATGCTTATACCAAACCTGAGACCCTTCCTACGGCATGAGATGTCATATACAACTCCTTCCCATTCCAATCCTGAGACCCTTCCTATAGCACGAGATGTGATATCTCAATGCTTATACCAAACCTGAGACCCTTCCTCTAGCATGAGATGTGATATCCAACTCCTTCCCATTCCAATCCTGAGACCCTTCCTATAGCATGAGATGTGATATCCAACTCCTTCCCATTCCAATCCTGAGACCCTTCCTATAGCCTGAGATCTGATATCTCAATGCCTCTAATACCAAACCTGAGATCCTTCCTCTAACATGAAATGTGATATTCAACTCCTTCCCTTTCCAAAGCTGAGAGCCTATCTATAGCATGAGATGTGATATCCAAGTCCTTCCCATTCCAATCCTGAGACACTTCTGATAGCAGAGATGTGATATCTCAATGCTTATACCAAACCTGAGACCCTTCCTATAACATGAGATGTGATATCCAACTCCTTCCCGTTCCAAACCTGAGACCCTTCCTTTAGCGTGAGATGTGATATCCATCTCCTTCCCATTCCAATCCTGAGACCCTTCTGATAGCATGAGATGTGATATCTCAATGCTTCTAATATCAAAACTGAGACCCTCCCTATAGCATGATATGTGATATCTAAGTCCTTCCCATTCCAATCCTGAGACCCTTCCTATAGCATGAGATGTGATATCTCAATGCTTCTACCAAACCTGAGACCCTTCCTTTAGCATGAGATGTGATAACCAACTCCTTCTCATTCCAATCCTGAGACCCTTCCTATAGCATGAGATGTGATATCTCAATACTTCTAATACCAAACCTGAGATCCTTCCGATAACATGAGATGTGATATCCAAATCCTTCCCTTTCCAAACCTGAGACCCTCCCTTTAGCATGAGATGTGATATCCAACTCCTTCCCATTCCAATCCTGAGAACCTTCTGATAGCATGAGATGTGATATCTCAATGCATCTATACCAAACCTGAGATCCTTCCGATAGCATGAGATGTGATATCTCAATGCTTCTAATACCAAACCTGAGATCCTTCCTATAACATGAGATGTGATATCCAAATCCTTCCCCTTCCAAACCTGAGACTCTTCTTATAGCATGAGATGTGATATCTCAATGCCTCTAATACCAAATCTGAGATCCTACCTCTAACATGAAATGTGATATCCAACTCTTTCCCCTTCCAAACCTGAGAGCCTTCCTATAGCATGAGATGTGATATCCAAGTCCTTCGAATTCCAATCCTGAGACCCTTCCTATAACATGAGATGTGATATCCAACTCCTTCCCATTCCAACCTGAGACCCTTCCTATAGCATGAGATGGGATATCCAACTCCTTCCAAATCCAATCCTGATACCCTTCCGATAGCATGAGATGTGATATCCAACTTCTTCCCATTCCAATCCTGAGACCCTTCCTATAACATGAGATGTGATGTCTCAATGCTTCTAATACCAAACCTGAGATCTTTCCTATAACATGAGATGTGATATCCAACTCCTTCCCATTCCAATCCTGAGACCCTTCCTATAGCATGAGATGTGATATCACAATGCTTATACCAAACCTGAGACCGTTCCTATAGCTTGAGATGTGATATCCAACTCCTTCCCATTCCAATCCTGAGACCCTTCCTATAGCATGAGATGTGATATCTCAAGGCCTCTAATACCAAACCTGAGATCCTTCCTCTAACATGAAATGTGATATCCAACTCCTTCCCCTTCCAAACCTGAGAGCCTTCCTATAGCATGGGATATGATATCCAAGTCCTTCCCATTCCAATCCTGAGACCCTTCCTATAACATGAAATGTGATATCCAACTCCTTCCCATTCCAACCTGAGACCCTTCCTATATCATGAGATGGGATATCTCAATGCTTCTAATACCAAACCTGAGACTCTTCCTATAACATGAGATGGGATATCCAACTCCTTCCCATTCCAATCCTAAGACCCTTTCGATAGCAGAGATGTGATATCTCAATGCTTATACCAAACCTGAGACCCTTCCTACGGCATGAGATGTCATATACAACTCCTTCCCATTCCAATCCTGAGACCCTTCCTATAGCACGAGATGTGATATCTCAATGCTTATACCAAACCTGAGACCCTTCCTCTAGCATGAGATGTGATATCCAACTCCTTCCCATTCCAATCCTGAGACCCTTCCTATAGCATGAGATGTGATATCCAACTCCTTCCCATTCCAATCCTGAGACCCTTCCTATAGCCTGAGATCTGATATCTCAATGCCTCTAATACCAAACCTGAGATCCTTCCTCTAACATGAAATGTGATATTCAACTCCTTCCCTTTCCAAAGCTGAGAGCCTATCTATAGCATGAGATGTGATATCCAAGTCCTTCCCATTCCAATCCTGAGACACTTCTGATAGCAGAGATGTGATATCTCAATGCTTATACCAAACCTGAGACCCTTCCTATAACATGAGATGTGATATCCAACTCCTTCCCGTTCCAAACCTGAGACCCTTCCTTTAGCGTGAGATGTGATATCCATCTCCTTCCCATTCCAATCCTGAGACCCTTCTGATAGCATGAGATGTGATATCTCAATGCTTCTAATATCAAAACTGAGACCCTCCCTATAGCATGATATGTGATATCTAAGTCCTTCCCATTCCAATCCTGAGACCCTTCCTATAGCATGAGATGTGATATCTCAATGCTTCTACCAAACCTGAGACCCTTCCTTTAGCATGAGATGTGATAACCAACTCCTTCTCATTCCAATCCTGAGACCCTTCCTATAGCATGAGATGTGATATCTCAATACTTCTAATACCAAACCTGAGATCCTTCCGATAACATGAGATGTGATATCCAAATCCTTCCCTTTCCAAACCTGAGACCCTCCCTTTAGCATGAGATGTGATATCCAACTCCTTCCCATTCCAATCCTGAGAACCTTCTGATAGCATGAGATGTGATATCTCAATGCATCTATACCAAACCTGAGATCCTTCCGATAGCATGAGATGTGATATCTCAATGCTTCTAATACCAAACCTGAGATCCTTCCTATAACATGAGATGTGATATCCAAATCCTTCCCCTTCCAAACCTGAGACTCTTCTTATAGCATGAGATGTGATATCTCAATGCCTCTAATACCAAATCTGAGATCCTACCTCTAACATGAAATGTGATATCCAACTCTTTCCCCTTCCAAACCTGAGAGCCTTCCTATAGCATGAGATGTGATATCCAAGTCCTTCGAATTCCAATCCTGAGACCCTTCCTATAACATGAGATGTGATATCCAACTCCTTCCCATTCCAACCTGAGACCCTTCCTATAGCATGAGATGGGATATCCAACTCCTTCCAAATCCAATCCTGATACCCTTCCGATAGCATGAGATGTGATATCCCAATGCTTCTACCAAACCTGAGACCCATACTATGGCATGAGATGTGATATCAAACTCCTTCCCCTTCCAAACCTTAGACACTTCCTTTATCATGAGATGTGATATCCAACTCCTTCCCATTCCATCCCTGAGACCCTTCCGATATCATGAGATGTGATATCTCAATGCTTCTAATATCAAACTTGAGACCCTCCTTATAGCATGAGATGTGATATCCAAGTCCTTCCCATTCCAATCCTGAGACCCTTCCTATAGCATGAGATGTGATATCTCAATGCTTCTAATACCAAACCTGAGACCCTTCCTATAACATGAGATGGGAATATCCAACTCCTTCCCATTCCAATCCTGAGACCCTTCCGATAGTAGAGATGTGATATCTCAATGCTTATACCAAACCTGAGATCCTTCCTATAACATGAGATGTGATATCCAACTCCTTCCCATTCCAATCCTGAGACCCTTCCTATAGCATTAGATGTGATATCTCAATGCTTATACCAAACCTGAGACCCTTCCTATAGCACGAGATGTGATATCCAACTCCTTCCCATTCCAATCCTGAGACCCTTCCTATAGCATGAGATGTGATATCTCAATGCCTCTAATACCAAACCTGAGATCCTTCCTCTAACATGAAATGTGATATCCAACTCCTTCCCATTCCAATCCTGAGACACTTCCTATAGCATGAGATGTGATAGCTAAATGCTTCTAATACCAAACTTGAGACTCTTCCTATAACATGAGATGGGATATCCAACTCCTTCCCATTCCAATCCTTAGACCCTTCCTACAGCATGCAATATGATATCTCAATGATTCTAATAACAAACCTGAGACCCGTCCTATAACATGAGATGGGATATCCAACACCTTCCCATTCCAATCCTGAGACACTTCCGATAGCAGAGATGTGATATCTCAATGCTTATACCAAACCTGAGACCCTTCCTATAACATGAGATGTGATATCCAACTCCTTCCCGTTCCAAACCTGAGACCCTTCCTATAGCATATGTGATATCCAACACATTCCCATTCCAAACATGAGACACTTCCTATAGCAGGAATGTAATATCCAACTCCTTCCCATTCCAATCCTGAGACCATTCCTATAGCATGAGATGTGATATCTCAATGCTTCTAATACCAAACCTGAGATCCTTCCTATGACATGAGATGTCATATCCAATTCCTCCCCATTCCAAACCTGAGAACCTTCCTACAGCATGCAATGTGATATCTCAATGCTTCTAATACCAAACCTGAGACCAGTCCTATAACATGAGATTGGATATCCAACTCCTTCCCCTTCCAAACCTGAGACCCTTCCTATAGCATGAGATGTGATATCCAACTCCTTCCCATTCCAATCCTGAGACCCTTCCTATAGGATGAGATGTGATGTCTCAATGCTTCTAATACCAAACCTGAGATCCTTCCTATCACATGAGATGTGATATCCAACTCCTTCCCATTCCAATCCTGAGACCCTTCCTATAGCATGAGATGTGCTATCTCAATGCTTATACCAAACCTGAGACCCTTCCTAAAGCTTGAGATGTGATATCCAACTCCTTCCCATTCCAATCCTGAGACCCTTCCTATAGCATGAGATGTGATATCTCAAGGCCTCTAATACCAAACCTGAGATCCTTCCTCTAACATGAAATGTGATATCCAACTCCTTCCCCTTCCAAACCTGAGAGCCTTCCTATAGCATGAGATATGATATCCAAGTCCTTCCCATTCCAATCCTGAGACCCTTCCTATAACATGAAATGTGATATCCAACTCCTTCCCATTCCAACCTGAGACCCTTCCTATAGCATGAGATGGGATATCCAACTCCTTCCAAATCCAATACTGATACCCTTCCAATAGCACGAGATGTGATATCCCAATGCTTCTACCAAACCTGAGACCCATACTATGGCATGAGATGTGATATCCAACTCCTTCCCGTTCCAAACCTGAGACACTAACTATAGCATATGTGATATCCAACTCCTTCCCATTCCAAACATGAGACCCTTCCTATAGCAAGAAAGTAATATCCAACTCCTACCCATTCCAATCCTGAGACCCTTCCTATAGCAAGAGATGTGATATCCAAATCCTTCCCATTCCAATCCTGAGACCCTTCCTATAACATGAGATGTGATATCCAACTCCTTCCCATTCCAACCTGAGACACTTCCTATAGCATGAGAAGGGATATCCAACTCCTTCCCAATCCAATCCTGAGACCCTTCCGATAGCAGAGATGTGATATCTCAATGCTTATACCAAACCTGAGACCCTTCCTATAGCATGAGAAGGGATATCCAACTCCTTCCCAATCCAATCCTGAGACCCTTCCGATAGCAGAGACGTGATATCTCAATGCTTCTACCAAACCTGAGACCCTTCCTTTAGCATGAGATGTGATATCCAACTTCTTCCCATTCCAATCCTGAGACCCTTCCTATAGCATGAGATGTGATATCACAATGCTTATACCAAACCTGAGACCGTTCCTATAGCTTGAGATGTGATATCCAACTCCTTCCCATTCCAATCCTGAGACCCTTCCTATAGCATGAGATGTGATATCTCAAGGCCTCTAATACCAAACCTGAGATCCTTCCTCTAACATGAAATGTGATATCCAACTCCTTCCCCTTCCAAACCTGAGAGCCTTCCTATAGCATGGGATATGATATCCAAGTCCTTCCCATTCCAATCCTGAGACCCTTCCTATAACATGAAATGTGATATCCAACTCCTTCCCATTCCAACCTGAGACCCTTCCTATATCATGAGATGGGATATCTCAATGCTTCTAATACCAAACCTGAGACTCTTCCTATAACATGAGATGGGATATCCAACTCCTTCCCATTCCAATCCTAAGACCCTTTCGATAGCAGAGATGTGATATCTCAATGCTTATACCAAACCTGAGACCCTTCCTACGGCATGAGATGTCATATACAACTCCTTCCCATTCCAATCCTGAGACCCTTCCTATAGCACGAGATGTGATATCTCAATGCTTATACCAAACCTGAGACCCTTCCTCTAGCATGAGATGTGATATCCAACTCCTTCCCATTCCAATCCTGAGACCCTTCCTATAGCATGAGATGTGATATCCAACTCCTTCCCATTCCAATCCTGAGACCCTTCCTATAGCCTGAGATCTGATATCTCAATGCCTCTAATACCAAACCTGAGATCCTTCCTCTAACATGAAATGTGATATTCAACTCCTTCCCTTTCCAAAGCTGAGAGCCTATCTATAGCATGAGATGTGATATCCAAGTCCTTCCCATTCCAATCCTGAGACACTTCCGATAGCAGAGATGTGATATCTCAATGCTTATACCAAACCTGAGACCCTTCCTATAACATGAGATGTGATATCCAACTCCTTCCCGTTCCAAACCTGAGACCCTTCCTTTAGCATGAGATGTGATATCCATCTCCTTCCCATTCCAATCCTGAGACCCTTCTGATAGCATGAGATGTGATATCTCAATGCTTCTAATATCAAAACTGAGACCCTCCCTATAGCATGATATGTGATATCTAAGTCCTTCCCATTCCAATCCTGAGACCCTTCCTATAGCATGAGATGTGATATCTCAATGCTTCTACCAAACCTGAGACCCTTCCTTTAGCATGAGATGTGATAACCAACTCCTTCTCATTCCAATCCTGAGACCCTTCCTATAGCATGAGATGTGATATCTCAATACTTCTAATACCAAACCTGAGATCCTTCCGATAACATGAGACGTGATATCCAAATCCTTCCCCTTCCAAACCTGAGACCCTCCCTTTAGCATGAGATGTGATATCCAACTCCTTCCCATTCCAATCCTGAGAACCTTCTGATAGCATGAGATGTGATATCTCAATGCATCTATACCAAACCTGAGATCCTTCCGATAGCATGAGATGTGATATCTCAATGCTTCTAATACCAAACCTGAGATCCTTCCTATAACATGAGATGTGATATCCAAATCCTTCCCCTTCCAAACCTGAGACTCTTCTTATAGCATGAGATGTGATATCTCAATGCCTCTAATACCAAATCTGAGATCCTACCTCTAACATGAAATGTGATATCCAACTCTTTCCCCTTCCAAACCTGAGAGCCTTCCTATAGCATGAGATGTGATATCCAAGTCCTTCGAATTCCAATCCTGAGACCCTTCCTATAACATGAGATGTGATATCCAACTCCTTCCCATTCCAACCTGAGACCCTTCCTATAGCATGAGATGGGATATCCAACTCCTTCCAAATCCAATCCTGATACCCTTCCGATAGCATGAGATGTGATATCCCAATGCTTCTACCAAACCTGAGACCCATACTATGGCATGAGATGTGATATCAAACTCCTTCCCCTTCCAAACCTTAGACACTTCCTTTATCATGAGATGTGATATCCAACTCCTTCCCATTCCATCCCTGAGACCCTTCCGATATCATGAGATGTGATATCTCAATGCTTCTAATATCAAACTTGAGACCCTCCTTATAGCATGAGATGTGATATCCAAGTCCTTCCCATTCCAATCCTGAGACCATTCCTATAGCATGAGATGTGATATCTCAATGCTTCTAATACCAAACCTGAGACCCTTCCTATAACATGAGATGGGAATATCCAACTCCTTCCCATTCCAATCCTGAGACCCTTCCGATAGTAGAGATGTGATATCTCAATGCTTATACCAAACCTGAGATCCTTCCTATAACATGATATGTGATATCCAACTCCTTCCCATTCCAATCCTGAGACCCTTCCTATAGCATTAGATGTGATATCTCAATGCTTATACCAAACCTGAGACCCTTCCTATAGCACGAGATGTGATATCCAACTCCTTCCCATTCCAATCCTGAGACCCTTCCTATAGCATGAGATGTGATATCTCAATGCCTCTAATACCAAACCTGAGATCCTTCCTCTAACATGAAATGTGATATCCAACTCCTTCCCATTCCAATCCTGAGACACTTCCTATAGCATGAGATGTGATAGCTAAATGCTTCTAATACCAAACTTGAGACTCTTCCTATAACATGAGATGGGTTATCCAGCTCCTTCCCATTCCAATCCTTAGACCCTTCCTACAGCATGCAATATGATATCTCAATGATTCTAATAACAAACCTGAGACCCGTCCTATAACATGAGATGGGATATCCAACACCTTCCCATTCCAATCCTGAGACACTTCCGATAGCAGAGATGTGATATCTCAATGCTTATACCAAACCTGAGACCCTTCCTATAACATGAGATGTGATATCCAACTCCTTCCCGTTCCAAACCTGAGACCCTTCCTATAGCATATGTGATATCCAACACATTCCCATTCCAAACATGAGACACTTCCTATAGCAGGAATGTAATATCCAACTCCTTCCCATTCCAATCCTGAGACCATTCCTATAGCATGAGATGTGATATCTCAATGCTTCTAATACCAAACCTGAGATCCTTCCTATGACATGAGATGTGATATCCAATTCCTCCCCATTCCAAACCTGAGAACCTTCCTATAGCATGCAATGTGATATCTCAATGCTTCTAATACCAAACCTGAGACCAGTCCTATAACATGAGATTGGATATCCAACTCCTTCCCCTTCCAAACCTGAGACCCTTCCTATAGCATGAGATGTGATATCCAACTCCTTCCCATTCCAATCCTGAGACCCTTCCTATAGGATGAGATGTGATGTCTCAATGCTTCTAATACCAAACCTGAGATCCTTCCTATCACATGAGATGTGATATCCAACTCCTTCCCATTCCAATCCTGTGACCCTTCCTATAGCATGAGATGTGCTATCTCAATGCTTATACCAAACCTGAGACCCTTCCTAAAGCTTGAGATGTGATATCCAACTCCTTCCCATTCCAATCCTGAGACCCTTCCTATAGCATGAGATGTGATATCTCAAGGCCTCTAATACCAAACCTGAGATCCTTCCTCTAACATGAAATGTGATATCCAACTCCTTCCCCTTCCAAACCTGAGAGCCTTCCTATAGCATGAGATATGATATCCAAGTCCTTCCCATTCCAATCCTGAGACCCTTCCTATAACATGAAATGTGATATCCAACTCCTTCCCATTCCAACCTGAGACCCTTCCTATAGCATGAGATGGGATATCCAACTCCTTCCAAATCCAATACTGATACCCTTCCAATAGCACGAGATGTGATATCCCAATGCTTCTACCAAACCTGAGACCCATACTATGGCATGAGATGTGATATCAAACTCCTTCCCATTCCAATCCTGAGACTCTTCCTATAGCTTGAGATGTGATATCTAACTCCTTCACATTCCAATTCTGAGACCCTTCCTATGCCATGAGACTTGATATCTCAATGCTTCTAATTCCAAACCTGAGACCCGTCCTATAACATGAGCTGTGATATCCAAATCTTTCCCCTTCCAAACCTTAGACCCTTCCTTTATCATGAGATGTGATATCCAACTCCTTCCCATTCCAATCCTGAGACCCTTCCGATATCATTAGATTTGTTATCTCAATGCTTCTAATATCAAACTTGAGACCCTCCCTATAGCATGAGATGTGACATCCAAGTCCTCCCCATTCCAATCCTGAGACCCTTCCGATAGCAGAGATGTGATATCTCAATGCTTATACCAATCCTGAGACCCTTCCTAAGGCCTGAGATGTCATATACAACTCCTTCCCAATCCAATCCTGAGACCCTTCCTATAGCATGAGATGTGATATCTCAATGCTTATACCAAATGTGAGACCCTTCCTATAGCATGAGATGTGATATCCAACTCCTTCCCATTCCAATACTGAGACCCTTCCTATAGCATGAGATGTGATGTCTCAATGCTTCTAATACCAAACCTGAGATCCTTCCTATAACATGAGATGTCATATCCAACTCCTTCCCATTCCAATCCTGAGACCGTTCCTATAGCATGAGATGTGATGTCAAAATGCTTCTAATACCAAACCTGAGAACCTTCCTACAGCATGCGATGTGATATCTCAATGCTTCTAATACCAAACCTGAGACCAGTCCTATAACATGAGATTGGATATCCAACTCCTTCCCCTTCCAAACCTGAGACCCTTCCTATAGCATGAGATGTGATATCCAAATTCTTCCCATTCCAATCCTGAGACCCTTCCTATAACATGAGATGTGATGTCTCAATGCTTCTAATACCAAACCTGAGATCTTTCCTATAACATGAGATTCCAATCCTGAGACCCTTCCTATAGCATGAGATGTGATATCTCTATGCTTCTAATACCAAACCTGAGACCCTTCCTATAAGATGAGATGGGATATCCAACTCCTTCCCATTCCAATCCTGAGACCCTTCCGATAGCAGGGATGTGATATCTCAATGCTTATACCAAACCTGAGACCCTTCCTATGGCCTGAGATGTCATATACAACTCCTTCCCATTCCAATCCTGAGACCCTTCCTTTAGCATGAGATGTGATATCCCAATGCTTATACCAAATCTGAGACCCTTCCTATAGCATGAGATGTGATATCCAAATCATTCCCATTCCAATCCTGAGACCCTTCCTATAGCATGAGATGTGATATCTCAATGCTTATACCAAACCTGAGAGCCTACCTATAGCATGAGATGTGATATCCAAGTCCATCCCATTCCAATCCTTAGACCCTTCCTACGGCATGCGATGTGATATCTCAATGATTCTAATACCAAACCAGAGACTCTTCCTATAACATGAGATGGGATATCCAACTCCTTCCCATTCCAATCCTGAGCCGCTTCCGATAGCAGAGATGTGATATCTCAATGCTTATACCAAACCTGAGACCCTTCCTATAACATGAGATGTGATATCCAACTCCTTCCCGTTCCAAACCTGAGACACTAACTATAGCATATGTGATATCCAACTCCTTCCCATTCCAAACATGAGACCCTTCCTATAGCAAGAAAGTAATATCCAACTCCTACCCATTCCAATCCTGAGACCCTTCCTATAGCAAGAGATGTGATATCCAAATCCTTCCCATTCCAATCCTGAGACCCTTCCTATAACATGAGATGTGATATCCAACTCCTTCCCATTCCAACCTGAGACACTTCCTATAGCATGAGAAGGGATATCCAACTCCTTCCCAATCCAATCCTGAGACCCTTCCGATAGCAGAGATGTGATATCTCAATGCTTATACCAAACCTGAGACCCTTCCTATGGCATGAGATGTGATATCCAACTCCTTGCCATTCAAATCCTGAGACCCTTCCTATAGCATGAGAAGGGATATCCAACTCCTTCCCAATCCAATCCTGAGACCCTTCCGATAGCAGAGACGTGATATCTCAATGCTTCTACCAAACCTGAGACCCTTCCTTTAGCATGAGATGTGATATCCAAATCATTCACATTCCAATCCTGAGACCCTTCGTATAGCATGAGATGTGATATCTCAATGCTTCTAATACCAAACCTGAGATCCTTCCTATAACATGAGATGTGATATCCAATTCCTTCCCATTCCAAACCTGAGACCCTTCCTATTGGATGAGATGTGATATCCAACTCCTTCCCATTCCAACCCTGAGACCCTTCCTATAGCATGAGATGTGATGTCTCAATGCTTCTAATACCAAACCTGAGATCCTTCCTATAACATGAGATGTGATATCCAACTCCTTCCATTCCAATCCTGAGACCCGTCCTATAGCATGAGATGTGATATCTCAATGCTTATACCAAACCTGAGACCCTTCCTATAGCATGAGATGTGATATCCAACTACTTCCCATTCCAATCCTGAGACCCTTCCTATAGCATGAGATGTGATATCTCAATGCTTCTAATACCAAACCTGAGATCCTTCCTCTAACATGAAACGTGATATCCAACTCCTTCCCTTTCCAAACCTAAGAGCCTATCTATAGCATGAGATGTGATATCCAAGTCCTTCCCATTCCAACCCTTAGACCCTTCCTACAGCATGCAATATGATATCTCAATGATTCTAATAACAAACCTGAGACCCGTCCTATAACATGAGATGGGATATCCAACTCCTTCCCATTCCAATCCTGAGACACTTCCGATAGCAGAGATGTGATATCTCAATGCTTATACCAAACCTGAGAACCTTCCTATAACATGAGATGTGATATCCAAATCCTTCCCGTTCCAAACCTGAGACCCTTCCTTTAGCATGAGATGTGATATCCAGCTCCTTCCCATTCCAATCCTGAGACCCTTCCTATAGCATGAGACGTGATATCTCAATGCTTCTAATACCAAACCTGAGATCCTTCCTCTAACATGAAATGTGATATCCAACTCCTTCCCTTTCCAAACCTAAGAGCCTATCTATAGCATGAGATGTGTTATCCAAGTCCATCCCATTCCAATCCTTAGACCCTTCCTACAGCATGCGATGTGATATCTCAATGATTCTAATACCAAACCAGAGACTCGTCCTATAACATGAGATGGGATATCCAACTCCTTCCCATTCCAATCCTGAGCCACTTCCGATAGCAGAGATGTGATATCTCAATGCTTATACCAAACCTGAGACCCTTCCTATAACATGAGATGTGATATCCAACTCCTTCCCGTTCCAAACCTGAGACGCTAACTATAGCATATGTGATATCCAACTCCTTCCCATTCCAAACATGAGACCCTTCCTATAGCAAGAAAGTAATATCCAACTCCTACCCATTCCAATCCTGAGACCCTTCCTATAGCAAGAGATGTGATATCCAAATCCTTCCCATTCCAATCCTGAGACCCTTCCTATAACATGAGATGTGATATCCAACTCCTTCCCATTCCAACCTGAGACACTTCCTATAGCATGAGAAGGGATATCCAACTCCTTCCCAATCCAATCCTGAGACCCTTCCGATAGCAGAGATGTGATATCTCAATGCTTATACCAAACCTGAGACCCTTCCTATAGCATGAGAAGGGATATCCAAATCCTTCCCAATCCAATCCTGAGACCCTTCCGATAGCAGAGACGTGATATCTCAATGCTTCTACCAAACCTGAGACCCTTCCTTTAGCATGAGATGTGATATCCAAATCCTTCACATTCCAATCCTGAGACCCTTCCTATAGCATGAGAAGGGATATCTCAATGCTTCTAATACCAAACCTGAGATCCTTCCTTTAACATGAGATGTGATATCCAATTCCTTCCCATTCAAATCCTGAGACCCTTCCGATAGCAGAGATGTGATATCTCAATGCTTATACCAAACCTGAGACCCTTCCTATGGCCTGAGATGTCATATACAACTCCTTCCCATTCCAATCCTGAGACCCTTCCTATAGCATGAGATGTGATATCTCAATGCTTATACCAAACCTGAGACCCTTCCTATGGCCTGAGATGTCATATACAACTCCTTCCCATTCCAATCCTGAGACCCTTCCTTTAGCATGAGATGTGATATCCCAATGCTTATACCAAATCTGAGACCCTTCCTATAGCATGAGATGTGATATCCAAATCATTCCCATTCCAATCCTGAGACCCTTCCTATAGCATGAGATGTGATATCTCAATGCTTATACCAAACCTGAGAGCCTACCTATAGCATGAGATGTGATATCCAAGTCCATCCCATTCCAATCCTTAGACCCTTCCTGCGGCATGCGATGTGATATCTCAATGATTCTAATACCAAACCAGAGACTCTTCCTATAACATGAGATGGGATATCCAACTCCTTCCCATTCCAATCCTGAGCCGCTTCCGATAGCAGAGATGTGATATCTCAATGCTTATACCAAACCTGAGACCCTTCCTATAACATGAGATGTGATATCCAACTCCTTCCCGTTCCAAACCTGAGACACTAACTATAGCATGTGTGATATCCAACTCCTTCCCATTCCAAACATGAGACCCTTCCTATAGCAAGAAAGTAATATCCAACTCCTACCCATTCCAATAGCAAGAGATGTGATATCCAAATCCTTCCCATTCCAATCCTGAGACCCTTCCTATAACATGAGATGTGATATCCAACTCCTTCCCATTCCAACCTGAGACACTTCCTATAGCATGAGAAGGGATATCCAACTCCTTCCCAATCCAATCCTGAGACCCTTCCGATAGCAGAGATGTGATATCTCAATGCTTATACCAAACCTGAGACCCTTCCTATGGCATGAGATGTGATATCCAACTCCTTGCCATTCAAATCCTGAGACCCTTCCTATAGCATGAGAAGGGATATCCAACTCCTTCCCAATCCAATCCTGAGACCCTTCCGATAGCAGAGACGTGATATCTCAATGCTTCTACCAAACCTGAGACCCTTCCTTTAGCATGAGATGTGATATCCAAATCATTCACATTCCAATCCTGAGACCCTTCGTATAGCATGAGATGTGATATCTCAATGCTTCTAATACCAAACCTGAGATCCTTCCTATAACATGAGATGTGATATCCAATTCCTTCCCATTCCAAACCTGAGACCCTTCCTATTGGATGAGATGTGATATCCAACTCCTTCCCATTCCAACCCTGAGACCCTTCCTATAGCATGAGATGTGATGTCTCAATGCTTCTAATACCAAACCTGAGATCCTTCCTATAACATGAGATGTGATATCCAACTCCTTCCATTCCAATCCTGAGACCCGTCCTATAGCATGAGATGTGATATCTCAATGCTTCTCCAAACCTGAGACCCTTCCTATAGCATGAGATGTGATATCCAACTACTTCCCATTCCAATCCTGAGACCCTTCCTATAGCATGAGATGTGATATCTCAATGCTTCTAATACCAAACCTGAGATCCTTCCTCTAACATGAAACGTGATATCCAACTCCTTCCCTTTCCAAACCTAAGAGCCTATCTATAGCATGAGATGTGATATCCAAGTCCTTCCCATTCCAACCCTTAGACCCTTCCTACAGCATGCAATATGATATCTCAATGATTCTAATAACAAACCTGAGACCCGTCCTATAACATGAGATGGGATATCCAACTCCTTCCCATTCCAATCCTGAGACAATTCCGATAGCAGAGATGTGATATCTCAATGCTTATACCAAACCGGAGAACCTTCCTATAACATGAGATGTGATATCCAAATCCTTCCCGTTCCAAACCTGAGACCCTTCCTTTAGCATGAGATGTGATATCCAGCTCCTTCCCATTCCAATCCTGAGACCCTTCCTATAGCATGAGACGTGATATCTCAATGCTTCTAATACCAAACCTGAGATCCTTCCTCTAACATGAAATGTGATATCCAACTCCTTCCCTTTCCAAACCTAAGAGCCTATCTATAGCATGAGATGTGTTATCCAAGTCCATCCCATTCCAATCCTTAGACCCTTCCTACAGCATGCGATGTGATATCTCAATGATTCTAATACCAAACCAGAGACTCGTCCTATAACATGAGATGGGATATCCAACTCCTTCCCATTCCAATCCTGAGCCACTTCCGATAGCAGAGATGTGATATCTCAATGCTTATACCAAACCTGAGACCCTTCCTATAACATGAGATGTGATATCCAACTCCTTCCCGTTCCAAACCTGAGACACTAACTATAGCATATGTGATATCCAACTCCTTCCCATTCCAAACATGAGACCCTTCCTATAGCAAGAAAGTAATATCCAACTCCTACCCATTCCAATCCTGAGACCCTTCCTATAGCAAGAGATGTGATATCCAAATCCTTCCCATTCCAATCCTGAGACCCTTCCTATAACATGAGATGTGATATCCAATTCCTTCCCATTCCAAACCTGAGACCCTTCCTATTGGATGAGATGTGATATCCAACTCCTTCCCATTCCAATCCTGAGACCCTTCCGATAGCAGAGATGTGATATCTCAATGCTTATACCAAACCTGAGACCCTTCCTATAGCATGAGAAGGGATATCCAAATCCTTCCCAATCCAATCCTGAGACCCTTCCGATAGCAGAGACGTGATATCTCAATGCTTCTACCAAACCTGAGACCCTTCCTTTAGCATGAGATGTGATACCCAAATCCTTCACATTCCAATCCTGAGACCCTTCCTATAGCATGAGAAGGGATATCTCAATGCTTCTAATACCAAACCTGAGATCCTTCCTATAACATGAGATGTGATATCCAATTCCTTCCCATTCCAATCCTGAGACCCTTCCGATAGCAGAGATGTGATATCTCAATGCTTATACCAAACCTGAGACCCTTCCTATGGCCTGAGATGTCATATACAACTCCTTCCCATTCCAATCCTGAGACCCTTCCTATAGCATGAGATGTGATATCTCAATGCTTATACCAAATCTGAGACCCTTCCTATAGCATGAGATGTGATATCCAACTCCTTCCCATTCCAATCCTGAGACCCTTCCTATAGCATGAGATGTGATGTCTCAATGCTTCTAATACCAAACCTTAGATCCTTCCTATAACATGAGATGTGATATCCAACTCCTTCCCATTCCAATCCTGAGACCCTTATGAAAGCATGAGATGTGATATCTCAATGCTTCTAATACCAAACCTGAGATCCTTCCTATAACATCAGATGTGATTTCCAAATCCTTCCCCTTCCAAACCTGAGACCCTCCCTTTAGCATGAGATGTGATATCCAACTCCTTCCCATTCCAATCCTGAGACCCTTCTGATAGCATGAGATGTGATATCTCAATGCCTCTAATACCAAACCTGAGATCCTACCTCTAACATGAAATGTGATATCCATCTCATTCCCTTTCCAAACCTGAGACCCTGCCTATAGCATGAGATGTGATATCCAAGTCCTTCCCATTCCAATCCTGAGACCCTTCCTATAGCATGTGATGTGATATCTCAATGCTTATACCAAACCTGAGACCCTTCCTATGGCATGAGATGTCATATACAACTCCTTCCCATTCCAATCCTGAGACCCTTCCTATAGCATGAGATGTGATATCTCAATGCTTATACCAAACCTGAGACCCTTCCTATAGCATGAGATGTGATATCCAACTTCTTCCCATTCCAATCCTGAGACCCTTGATATAACATGAGATGTGATGTCTCAATGCTTCTAATACCAAACCTGAGATCTTTCCTATAACATGAGATGTGATATCCAACTCCTTCCCATTCCAATCCTGAGACCCTTCCTGTAGCATGAGATGTGATATCACAATGCTTATACCAAACCTGAGACCGTTCCTATAGCTTGAGATGTGATATCCAACTCCTTCCCATTCCAATCCTGAGACCCTTCCTATAGCATGAGATGTGATATCTCAAGGCCTCTAATACCAAACCTGAGATCCTTCCTCTAACATGAAATGTGATATCCAACTCCTTCCCCTTCCAAACCTGAGAGCCTTCCTATAGCATGGGATATGATATCCAAGTCTTTCCCATTCCAATCCTGAGACCCTTCCTATAACATGAAATGTGATATCCAACTCCTTCCCATTCCAACCTGAGACCCTTCCTATATCATGAGATGGGATATCTCAATGCTTCTAATACCAAACCTGAGACTCTTCCTATAACATGAGATGGGATATCCAACTCCTTCCCATTCCAATCCTAAGACCCTTTTGATAGCAGAGATGTGATATCTCAATGCTTATACCAAACCTGAGACCCTTCCTACGGCATGAGATGTCATATACAACTCCTTCCCATTCCAATCCTGAGACCCTTCCTATAGCACGAGATGTGATATCTCAATGCTTATACCAAACCTGAGACCCTTCCTCTAGAATGAGATGTGATATCCAACTCCTTCCCATTCCAATCCTGAGACCCTTCCTATAGCATTGAGATATCACATCTCTGCTATCGGAAGTGTCTCAGGATTGGAATGGGAAGGACTTGGATATCACATCTCATGCTATAGATAGGCTCTCAGGTTTGGAAAGGGAAGGAGTTGGATATCAAATTTCATGTTAGAGGAAGGATCTCAGGTTTGGTATTAGAGGCATTGAGATATCAGATCTCAGGCTATAGGAAGGGTCTCAGGATTCGAATGGGAAGGAGTTGGATATCACATCTCAGGATTGGAATGGGAAGGAATTGGATATCACATCTCATGCTATAGGGAGGGTCTCAGATTTGGTATAAGCATTGAGATATCACATCTCATGCTAAAGGAAGGGTCTCAGGATTGGAATGGGAAGGAGTTGTATATGACATCTCAGGCCATAGGAAGGTTCTCAGGTTTGGTATAAGCATTGAGATATCACATCTCTGCTATCGGAAAGGTCTCAGGATTGGAATGGGAAGGAGTTGGATATCCCATCTCATGTTATAGGAAGGGTCTCAGGTTTGGTATTAGAAGCATAGAGATATCACATCTCATGCTATAGGAAGGGTCTCAGGATTGGAATGGGAAGGACTTGGATGTCACATCTCATGCTATATGGAGGGTCTCAAGTTTGATATTAGAAGCATTGAGATAACAAATCTCATGATATCGGAAGGGTCTCAGGATTGGAATGGGAAGGAGTTGGATATCACATCTCATGATAAAGGAAGGGTCTAAGGTTTGGAAGGGGAAGGATTTGGATATCACATCTCATGTTATAGGACGGGTCTCAGGTTTAATATTAGAAGCATTGAGATATCAAGTCTCATGGTATAAGAAGGGTCTCAGAATTGGAATGGGAAGGAGTTGGATATCACACCTCAAGCTATAGGAAGGGTCTCAGGATTGGAATGGGAAGGAGTTTGATATCACATCTCATGCCATAGTATGGGTCTCAGGTTTGGTAGAAGCATTGGGATATCACATCTCATGCTATCGGAAGGGTATCAGTATTGGATTTGGAAGAAGTTGGATATCCCATCTCATGCTATAGGAAGTGTCTCAGGTTGGAATGGGAAGGAGTTGGATATCACATTTCATGTTATAGGAAGGGTCTCAGGATTGGAATGGGAAGGACTTGGATATCATATCTCATGCTATAGGACGGGTCTCAGGTTTGTTATTAGAATCATTGAGATATCATATTGCATGCTGTAGGAAGGGTCTAAGGATTGGAATGGGAAGGACCTGGATATCACATCTCATGCTATAGAACGGCTCTCAGGTTTGGAAAGGGAAGGAGTTGGATATCACATCTCATGTTATAGGATGGATCTCAGGTTTGGTATTAGAAGTATTGAGATATCACATCTCATGTTATCGGAAGGATCTCAGGTTTGGTATTAGAAGTATTGAGATATCACATCTCATGCTATAGGAAGGGTTTCAGGATTGGAATGGGAAGGAGTTGGATATCACATCTCATGTTATAGGAAGGGTCTCAGGTTTGGTATTAGAAGTATTGAGATATCACATCTCATGTTATCGGAAGGATCTCAGGTTTGGTATTAGAAGTATTGAGATATCACATCTCATGCTATAGGAAGGGTTTCAGGATTGGAATGGGAAGGAGTTGGATATCACATCTCATGTTATAGGAAGGGTCTCAGGATTGGAATGGGAAGGATTTGGATATCACATCTCTTGCTATAGGAAGGGTCTCAGGATTGGAAAGGGTAGGAGTTGGATATTACTTTCTTGCTATAGGAAGGGTCTCATGTTTGGAATGGGAAGGAGTTGGATATCACATATGCTATAGTTAGTGTCTCAGGTTTGGAACGGGAAGGAGTTGGATATCACATCTCATGTTATAGGAAGGGTCTCAGGTTTGGTATAAGCATTGAGATATCACATCTCTGCTATCGGAAGCGGCTCAGGATTGGAATGGGAAGGAGTTGGATATCCCATCTCATGTTATAGGAAGAGTCTCTGGTTTGGTATTAGAATCATTGAGATATCACATTGCATGCTGTAGGAAGGGTCTAAGGATTGGAATGGGATGGACTTGGATATCACATCTCATGTTATAGGTAGGCTCTCAGGTTTGGTATAAGCATTGAGATATCACATCTCATGCTATAGGAAGGGTCTCAGGATTGGAATGGGAAGGAATTGGATATCACATCTCATGCTATAGGAAGGGTCTCAGATTTGGTATAAGCATTGAGATATCACATCTCATGCTAAAGGAAGGGTCTCAGGATTGGAATGGGAAGGAGTTGTATATGACATCTCAGGCCATAGGAAGGTTCTCAGGTTTGGTATAAGCATTGAGATATCACATCTCTGCTATCGGAAAGGTCTCAGGATTGAATGGGAAGGAGTTGGATATCCCATCTCATGTTATAGGAAGGGTCTCAGGTTTGGTATTAGAAGCATAGAAATATCACATCTCATGCTATAGGAAGGGTCTCAGGATTGGAATGGGAAGGACTTGGATGTCACATCTCATGCTATAGGGAGGGTCTCAAGTTTGATATTAGAAGCATTGAGATAACAAATCTCATGATATCGGAAGGGTCTCTGGATTGGAATGGGAAGGAGTTGGATATCACATCTAATGATAAAGGAAGGGTCTAAGGTTTGGAAGGGGAAGGATTTGGATATCACATCTCTTGCTATTGGAATGGGTAGGAGTTGGATATTACTTTCTTGCTATAGGAAGGGTCTCATGTTTGGAATGGGAAGGAGTTGGATATCACATATGCTATAGTTAGTGTCTCAGGTTTGGAACGGGAAGGAGTTGGATATCACATCTCATGTTATAGGAAGGGTCTCAGGTTTGGTATAAGCATTGAGATATCACATCTCTGCTATCGGAAGCGGCTCAGGATTGGAATGGGAAGGAGTTGGATATCCCATCTCATGTTATAGGAAGAGTCTCTGGTTTGGTATTAGAATCATTGAGATATCACATTGCATGCTGTAGGAAGGGTCTAAGGATTGGAATGGGATGGACTTGGATATCACATCTCATGTTATAGGTAGGCTCTCCGGTTTGGTATAAGCATTGAGATATCACATCTCATGCTATAGGAAGGGTCTCAGGATTGGAATGGGAAGGAATTGGATATCACATCTCATGCTATAGGAAGGGTCTCAGATTTGGTATAAGCATTGAGATATCACATCTCATGCTAAAGGAAGGGTCTCAGGATTGGAATGGGAAGGAGTTGTATATGACATCTCAGGCCATAGGAAGGTTCTCAGGTTTGGTATAAGCATTGAGATATCACATCTCTGCTATCGGAAAGGTCTCAGGATTGAATGGGAAGGAGTTGGATATCCCATCTCATGTTATAGGAAGGGTCTCAGGTTTGGTATTAGAAGCATAGAAATATCACATCTCATGCTATAGGAAGGGTCTCAGGATTGGAATGGGAAGGACTTGGATGTCACATCTCATGCTATAGGGAGGGTCTCAAGTTTGATATTAGAAGCATTGAGATAACAAATCTCATGATATCGGAAGGGTCTCTGGATTGGAATGGGAAGGAGTTGGATATCACATCTAATGATAAAGGAAGGGTCTAAGGTTTGGAAGGGGAAGGATTTGGATATCACATCTCATGTTATAGGACGGGTCTCAGGTTTAATATTAGAAGCATTGAGATATCAAGTCTCATGGTATAAGAAGGGTCTCAGAATTGGAATGGGAAGGAGTTGGATATCACACCTCAAGCTATAGGAAGGGTCTCAGGATTGGAATGGGAAGGAGTTTGATATCACATCTCATGCCATAGTATGGGTCTCAGGTTTGGTAGAAGCATTGGGATATCACATCTCATGCTATCGGAAGGGTATCAGTATTGGATTTGGAAGAAGTTGGATATCCCATCTCATGCTATAGGAAGGGTCTCAGGTTGGAATGGGAAGGAGTTGGATATCACATTTCATGTTATAGGAAGGGTCTCAGGATTGGAATGGGAAGGACTTGGATATCATATCTCATGCTATAGGACGGGTCTCAGGTTTGTTATTAGAATCATTGAGATATCATATTGCATGCTGTAGGAAGGGTCTAAGGATTGGAATGGGAAGGACCTGGATATCACATCTCATGCTATAGAACGGCTCTCAGGTTTGGAAAGGGAAGGAGTTGGATATCACATCTCATGTTATAGGATGGATCTCAGGTTTGGTATTAGAAGTATTGAGATATCACATCTCATGCTAAAGGAAGGGTCTCAGGATTGGAATGGGAAGGAGTTGGACATTACATCTCATGCTAAAGGAAGGGTCTCAGGTTTGGTAGAAGCATTGAGATATCACATCTCATGCTGTAGGAAGGGTCTCAGGATTGGAATGGGAAGGACTTAGATATCACATATCATGCTATAGGGAGGGTCTCAGTTTTGATATTAGAAGCATTGAGATATCACATCTCATGCTATCGGAAGTGTCTCAGGATTGGAATGGGAAGGAGCTGGATATCACATCTCATGCTAAAGGAAGGGTCTCAGGTTTGGAAAGGGAAGGAGTTGGATATCACATCTCATGTTATAGGAAGGGTCTCAAGTTTGGTATAAACATTGAGATATCACATCTCTGCTATCGGAAGTGCCTCAGGATTGGAATGGGAAGGAGTTGGATATCCCATCTCATGTTATAGGACGGGTCTCAGGTTTGTTATTAGAATCATTGAGATATCATATTGCACGCTGTAGGAAGGGTCTAAGGGTTGGAATGTGAAGGACTTGGATATCACATCTCATGCTATAGATAGGCTCTTAGGTTTGGAAAGGGAAGGAGTTGGATCTCACATTTCATGTTAGAGGAAGGATCTCAGGTTTGGTATTAGAAGCATTGAGATATCACATCTCATGCTATAGGAAGGGTCTCATGATTGGAATGGGAAGGAGTTGGATATCACATCTCATGCTATAGGAAGGATTTCAGGTTTGGTATAAGCATTGAGATATCACATCTCATGCTATAGGAAGGGTCTCAGGATTGGAATGGAAGGAGTTGGATATCACATCTCATGTTATAGGAAGGATCTCAGGTTTGGTATTAGAAGCATTGAGACATTACATCTCATGCTATAGGAAGGGTCTCAGGATTGGAATGGGAAGGAGTTGGATATCAAATCTCATGCTATAGGAAGGGTCTCAGGATTGGAATGGGAAGGAGTTGAATATGACATCTCATGCCGTAGGAAGGGTCTCAGGTTTGGTATAAACATTGAGATATCACATCTCTGTTATCAAAAGGGTCTCAGGATTGGAATGGGAAGGAGTTGGATATCCCATCTCATGTTATAGGAAGAGTCTCAGGTTTGGTATTAGAAGCATTGAGATATCACATCTCATGCTATAGGAAGTGTCTCAGGATTGGAATGGGAAGGACTTGGATATCACATCTCATGCTATAGGTAGGGTCTCAAGTTTGACATTAGAAGCATTGAGATATCACATCTCATGCTATAGGAAGGGTCTGAGGATTGGAATGGGAAGGAGTTGGATATCACATCTCCTGCTATGGGAAGGGTCTCAGGTTTGGTATAAGCAGTGAGATATCACATCTCATGCTATAGGAAGTGTCTCAGGATTGGAATGGGAAGGAGTTGGATATCACATCTCATGTTATAGGAAGGATCTCAGGTTTGGTATAAGCATTGAGATATCACATCTCTGCTATCGGAAGGGTCTCAAGATTGGAATGGGAAGGAGTTGGATATTCCCATCTCATGTTATAGGAAGGGTCTCATGTTTGGTATTAGAAGCATTGAGATATCACATCTCATGCTATAGGAAGGGTCTCAGGATTGGAATGGGAAGGACTTGGATATCACATCTCATGCTATAGGGAGGGTCTCAAGTTTGATATTAGAAGCTTTGAGATATCACATCTCATGATATCGGAAGGGTCTCAGGATTGGAATGGGAAGGAGTTGGATATCACATCTCATGATAAAGGAAGGGTCTAAGGTTTGGAAGGGGAAGGATTTGGATATCACATCTCATGTTATATTACGGGTCTCAGGTTTGGTATTAGAAGCATTGAGATATCAAGTCTCATAGTATAGGAAGGGTCTCAGAATTGGAATGGGAAGGAGTTGGATATCCCATCTCATGTTATAGGAAGAGTCTCTGGTTTGGTATTAGAATCATTGAGATATCACATCGCATGCTGTAGGAAGGGTCTAAGGATTGGAATGGGATGGACTTGGATATCACATCTCATGTTATAGGTAGGCTCTCAGGTTTGGTATAAGCATTGAGATATCACATCTCATGCTATAGGAAGGGTCTCAGAATTGGAATGGGAAGGAGTTGGATATCACATCTCAAGCTATAGGAAGGGTCTCAGTATTGAAATGGGAAGGACTTGGATATCACATCTCATGCTATAGGAAGGCTCTCAGGTTTGGAAGGGGAAAGAGTTGGATATCTCATTTCATGTTAGAGGTAGGATCTCAGGTTTGGTATTAGAGGCATTGAGATATCACATCTCATGCTATCAGAAGGGTCTCAGGAATGGAATGGGAAGGAGTTAGATATCACATCTCATGCTAAAGGAAGGGTCTCAGGTTTGGAAGGGGAAGGATTTGGATATCACATCTCATGTTATAGGAAGGATCTCAGGTTTGGTATTAGAAGCATTGAGATATCACATCTCATGCTATCGGAAGGATCTCAGGTTTGGTATTAGAAGCATTGAGATATCACATCTCATGCTATCAGAAGAGTCTCAGGATTGGAATAGGAAGGAGTTGGATATCACATTTCATGCTAAAGGGAGGGTCTCAGGTTTGGAAGGGGAAGGATTTGGATATCACATCTCATGTTATAGGAAGGATCTCACGTTTGGTATTAGAAGCATTGAGATATCAAATCTCATGCTATAGGAAGGGTCTCAGGATTGGAATGTGAAGGATTTGGATATCACATCTCATGCTAAAGGAAGGGTCTCAGGTTTGGTAGAAGCATTGAGATTTCACGTCTCTGCTATCGGAAGGGTCTCAGGATTGGATTGGGAAGGAGTTGGATATCCCTTTTCATGCTATAGGAAGGGTCTCAGGATTTGAATGGCAAGGAGTTGGATATCACATCTCATGCCATAGGAAGGGTCTCAGGTTTGGTATAAGCATTGAGATATCACATCTCTGCTATCGGAAGGGTCTCAGGGTTGGATTGGGAAGGAGTTGGATATCCCTTCTCATGCTATAGAGAGTGTCTCAGGTTGGAATGGGAAGGAGTTGGATATCACATATGCTATAGTTAGTGTCTCAGGTTTGGAACGGGAAGGAGTTGGATATCACATCTCATGTTATAGGAAGGGTCTCAGGTTTGGTATAAGCATTGAGATATCACATCTCTGCTATCGGAAGCGGCTCAGGATTGGAATGGGAAGGAGTTGGATATCCCATCTCATGTTATAGGAAGAGTCTCTGGTTTGGTATTAGAATCATTGAGATATCACATCGCATGCTGTAGGAAGGGTCAAAGGATTGGAATGGGATGGACTTGGATATCACATCTCATGCTATAGGTAGGCTCTCAGGTTTGGTATAAGCATTGAGATATCACATCTCATGCTATAGGAAGGGTCTCAGGATTGGAATGGGAAGGAATTGGATATCACATCTCATGCTATAGGAAGGGTCTCAGATTTGGTATAAGCATTGAGATATCACATCTCATGCTAAAGAAAGGGTCTCAGGATTGGAATGTGAAGGATTTGGATATCACATCTCATGCTAAAGGAAGGGTCTCAGGTTTGGTAGAAGCATTGAGATATCACGTCGCTGCTATCGGAAGGGTCTCAGGATTGGATTGGGAAGGAGTTGGATATCCCTTCTCATGCTATAGGAAGGGTCTCAGGATTTGAATGGCAAGGAGTTGGATATCACATCTCATGCTAAAGGAAGGGTCTCAGGTTTGGTAGAAGCATTGAGATATCACATCTCTGCTATCGGAAGGGTCTCAGGATTGGATTGGGAAGGAGTGGATATCCCTTCTCATGCTATAGGAAGTGTCTCAGGTTGGAATGGGAAGGAGTTGGATATCACATCTCATGTTATAGGAAGGGTCTCAGGATTGGAATGGGAAGGATTTGGATATCACATCTCTTGCTATAGGAAGGGTCTCAGGATTGGAATGTGAAGGATTTGGATATCACATCTCATGCTATAGGTAGGCTCTCAGGTTTGGTATAAGCATTGAGATATCACATCTCATGCTATAGGAAGGGTCTCAGGATTGGAATGGGAAGGAATTGGATATCACATCTCATGCTATAGGTAGGGTCTCAGATTTGGTATAAGCATTGAGATATCACATCTCATGCTAAAGGAAGGGTCTCAGGATTGGAATGGGAAGGAGTTGTATATGACATCTCAGGCCATAGGAAGGTTCTCAGGTTTGGTATAAGCATTGAGATATCACATCTCTGCTATCGGAAAGGTCTCAGGATTGGAATGGGAAGGAGTTGGATATCCCATCTCATGTTATAGGAAGGGTCTCAGGTTTGGTATTAGAAGCATAGAGATATCACATCTCATGCTATAGGAAGGGTCTCAGGATTGCAATGGGAAGGACTTGGATGTCACATCTCATGCTATAGGGAGGGTCTCAAGTTTGATATTAGAAGCATTGAGATAACAAATCTCATGATATAAGAAGTGTCTCAGGATTGGAATGGGAAGGAGTTGGATATCACATCTCATGATAAAGGAAGGGTCTAAGGTTTGGAAGGGGAAGGATTTGGATATCACATCTCATGTTATAGGACGGGTCTCAGGTTTGGTATTAGAAGCATTGAGATATCAATTCTCATGGTATAAGAAGGGTCTCAGAATTGGAATGGGAAGGAGTTGGATATCACACCTCAAGCAATAGGAAGGGTCTCAGGATTGGAATGGGAAGGAGTTTGATATCACATCTCATGCCATAGTATGGGTCTCAGGTTTGGTAGAAGCATTGGGATATCACATCTCATGCTATCGGAAGGGTATCAGTATTGGATTTGGAAGAAGTTGGATATCCCATCTCATGCTATAGGAAGTGTCTCAGGTTGGAATGGGAAGGAGTTGGATATCACATTTCATGTTATAGGAAGGGTCTCAGGATTGGAATGGGAAGGACTTGGATATCATATCTCATGCTATAGGACGGGTCTCAGGTTTGTTATTAGAATCATTGAGATATCATATTGCATGCTGTAGGAAGGGTCTAAGGATTGGAATGGGAAGGACCTGGATATCACATCTCATGCTATAGAACGGCTCTCAGGTTTGGAAAGGGAAGGAGTTGGATATCACATCTCATGTTATAGGATGGATCTCAGGTTTGGTATTAGAAGTATTGAGATATCACATCTCATGTTATCGGAAGGATCTCAGGTTTGGTATTAGAAGTATTGAGATATCACATCTCATGCTATAGGAAGGGTTTCAGGATTGGAATGGGAGGAGTTGGTTATCACATCTCATGCTAAAGGAAGGGTCTCAGGTTTGGTAGAAGCATTGAGATATCACATCTCATGCTATAGGAAGGGTCTCAGGATTGGAATGGGAAGGACTTAGATATCACATATCATGCTATAGGGAGGGTCTCAGTTTTGATATTAGAAGCATTGAGATATCACATCTCATGCTATCGGAAGTGTCTCAGGATTGGAATGGGAAGGAGCTGGATATCACATCTCATGCTAAAGGAAGGGTGTCAGGTTTGGAACGGGAAGGAGTTGGATATCACATCTCATGTTATAGGAAGGGTCTCAGGTTTGGTATAAGCATTGAGATATCACATCTCTGCTATCGGAAGTGTCTCAGGATTGGAATGGGAAGGAGTTGGATATCCCATCTCATGTTATAGGACGGGTCTCAGGTTTGTTATTAGAATCATTGAGATATCATATTGCATGCTGTAGGAAGGGTCTAAGGGTTGGAATGTGAAGGACTTGGATATCACATCTCATGCTATAGATAGGCTCTTAGGTTTGGAAAGGGAAGGAGTTGGATCTCACATTTCATGTTAGAGGAAGATTCTCAGGTTTGGTATTAGAAGCATTGAGATATCACATCTCATGCTATAGGAAGGGTCTCGGGATTGGAATGGGAAGGAGTTGGATATCACATCTCATGCTATAGGAAGGGTCTCAGGTTTGGTATAAGCATTGAGATATCACATCTCATGCTATAGGAAGGGTCTCAGGATTGAAATGGAAGGAGTTGGATATCACATCTCATGTTATAGGAAGGATCTCAGGTTTGGTATTAGAAGCATTGAGATATCACATCTCATGCTATAGGAAGTGTCTCAGGATTGGAATGGGAAGGAGTTGGATATCACATCTCATGTTATAGGAAGGGTCTCAGGATTGGAATGGGAAGGATTTGGATATCACATCTCTTGCTATAGGAAGGGTCTCAGGATTGGAATGGGTAGGAGTTGGATATTACTTTCTTGCTATAGGAAGGGTCTCATGTTTGGAATGGGAAGGAGTTGGATATCACATATGCTATAGTTAGTGTCTCAGGTTTGGAACGGGAAGGAGTTGGATATCACATCTCATGTTATAGGAAGGGTCTCAGGTTTGGTATAAGCATTGAGATATCACATCTCTGCTATCGGAAGCGGCTCAGGATTGGAATGGGAAGGAGTTGGATATCCCATCTCATGTTATAGGAAGAGTCTCTGGTTTGGTATTAGAATCATTGAGATATCACATTGCATGCTGTAGGAAGGGTCTAAGGATTGGAATGGGATGGACTTGGATATCACATCTCATGTTATAGGTAGGCTCTCAGGTTTGGTATAAGCATTGAGATATCACATCTCATGCTATAGGAAGGGTCTCAGGATTGGAATGGGAAGGAATTGGATATCACATCTCATGCTATAGGAAGGGTCTCAGATTTGGTATAAGCATTGAGATATCACATCTCATGCTAAAGGAAGGGTCTCAGGATTGGAATGGGAAGGAGTTGTATATGACATCTCAGGCCATAGGAAGGTTCTCAGGTTTGGTATAAGCATTGAGATATCACATCTCTGCTATCGGAAAGGTCTCAGGATTGAATGGGAAGGAGTTGGATATCCCATCTCATGTTATAGGAAGGGTCTCAGGTTTGGTATTAGAAGCATAGAAATATCACATCTCATGCTATAGGAAGGGTCTCAGGATTGGAATGGGAAGGACTTGGATGTCACATCTCATGCTATAGGGAGGGTCTCAAGTTTGATATTAGAAGCATTGAGATAACAAATCTCATGATATCGGAAGGGTCTCTGGATTGGAATGGGAAGGAGTTGGATATCACATCTAATGATAAAGGAAGGGTCTAAGGTTTGGAAGGGGAAGGATTTGGATATCACATCTCATGTTATAGGACGGGTCTCAGGTTTAATATTAGAAGCATTGAGATATCAAGTCTCATGGTATAAGAAGGGTCTCAGAATTGGAATGGGAAGGAGTTGGATATCACACCTCAAGCTATAGGAAGGGTCTCAGGATTGGAATGGGAAGGAGTTTGATATCACATCTCATGCCATAGTATGGGTCTCAGGTTTGGTAGAAGCATTGGGATATCACATCTCATGCTATCGGAAGGGTATCAGTATTGGATTTGGAAGAAGTTGGATATCCCATCTCATGCTATAGGAAGGGTCTCAGGTTGGAATGGGAAGGAGTTGGATATCACATTTCATGTTATAGGAAGGGTCTCAGGATTGGAATGGGAAGGACTTGGATATCATATCTCATGCTATAGGACGGGTCTCAGGTTTGTTATTAGAATCATTGAGATATCATATTGCATGCTGTAGGAAGGGTCTAAGGATTGGAATGGGAAGGACCTGGATATCACATCTCATGCTATAGAACGGCTCTCAGGTTTGGAAAGGGAAGGAGTTGGATATCACATCTCATGTTATAGGATGGATCTCAGGTTTGGTATTAGAAGTATTGAGATATCACATCTCATGCTAAAGGAAGGGTCTCAGGATTGGAATGGGAAGGAGTTGGACATTACATCTCATGCTAAAGGAAGGGTCTCAGGTTTGGTAGAAGCATTGAGATATCACATCTCATGCTATAGGAAGGGTCTCAGGATTGGAATGGGAAGGACTTAGATATCACATATCATGCTATAGGGAGGGTCTCAGTTTTGATATTAGAAGCATTGAGATATCACATCTCATGCTATCGGAAGTGTCTCAGGATTGGAATGGGAAGGAGCTGGATATCACATCTCATGCTAAAGGAAGGGTCTCAGGTTTGGAAAGGGAAGGAGTTGGATATCACATCTCATGTTATAGGAAGGGTCTCAAGTTTGGTATAAACATTGAGATATCACATCTCTGCTATCGGAAGTGTCTCAGGATTGGAATGGGAAGGAGTTGGATATCCCATCTCATGTTATAGGACGGGTCTCAGGTTTGTTATTAGAATCATTGAGATATCATATTGCACGCTGTAGGAAGGGTCTAAGGGTTGGAATGTGAAGGACTTGGATATCACATCTCATGCTATAGATAGGCTCTTAGGTTTGGAAAAGGAAGGAGTTGGATCTCACATTTCATGTTAGAGGAAGGATCTCAGGTTTGGTATTAGAAGCATTGAGATATCACATCTCATGCTATAGGAAGGGTCTCATGATTGGAATGGGAAGGAGTTGGATATCACATCTCATGCTATAGGAAGGATTTCAGGTTTGGTATAAGCATTGAGATATCACATCTCATGCTATAGGAAGGGTCTCAGGATTGGAATGGAAGAAGTTGGATATCACATCTCATGTTATAGGAAGGATCTCAGGTTTGGTATTAGAAGCATTGAGACATTACATCTCATGCTATAGGAAGGGTCTCAGGATTGGAATGGGAAGGAGTTGGATATCAAATCTCATGCTATAGGAAGGGTCTCAGGATTGGAATGGGAAGGAGTTGAATATGACATCTCATGCCGTAGGAAGGGTCTCAGGTTTGGTATAAACATTGAGATATCACATCTCTGTTATCAAAAGGGTCTCAGGATTGGAATGGGAAGGAGTTGGATATCCCATCTCATGTTATAGGAAGAGTCTCAGGTTTGGTATTAGAAGCATTGAGATATCACATCTCATGCTATAGGAAGTGTCTCAGGATTGGAATGGGAAGGACTTGGATATCACATCTCATGCTATAGGTAGGGTCTCAAGTTTGACATTAGAAGCATTGAGATATCACATCTCATGCTATAGGAAGGGTCTGAGGATTGGAATGGGAAGGAGTTGGATATCACATCTCCTGCTATGGGAAGGGTCTCAGGTTTGGTATAAGCAGTGAGATATCACATCTCATGCTATAGGAAGTGTCTCAGGATTGGAATGGGAAGGAGTTGGATATCACATCTCATGTTATAGGAAGGATCTCAGGTTTGGTATAAGCATTGAGATATCACATCTCTGCTATCGGAAGGGTCTCAAGATTGGAATGGGAAGGAGTTGGATATTCCCATCTCATGTTATAGGAAGGGTCTCAGGTTTGGTATTAGAAGCATTGAGATATCACATCTCATGCTATAGGAAGGGTCTCAGGATTGGAATGGGAAGGACTTGGATATCACATCTCATGCTATATGGAGGGTCTCAAGTTTGATATTAGAAGCTTTGAGATATCACATCTCATGATATCGGAAGGGTCTCAGGATTGGAATGGGAAGGAGTTGGATATCACATCTCATGATAAAGGAAGGGTCTAAGGTTTGGAAGGGGAAGGATTTGGATATCACATCTCATGTTATAGGACGGGTCTCAGGTTTGGTATTAGAAGCATTGAGATATCAATTCTCATGGTATAAGAAGGGTCTCAGAATTGGAATGGGAAGGAGTTGGATATCACACCTCAAGCAATAGGAAGGGTCTCAGGATTGGAATGGGAAGGAGTTTGATATCACATCTCATGCCATAGTATGGGTCTCAGGTTTGGTAGAAGCATTGGGATATCACATCTCATGCTATCGGAAGGGTATCAGTATTGGATTTGGAAGAAGTTGGATATCCCATCTCATGCTATAGGAAGTGTCTCAGGTTGGAATGGGAAGGAGTTGGATATCACATTTCATGTTATAGGAAGGGTCTCAGGATTGGAATGGGAAGGACTTGGATATCATATCTCATGCTATAGGACGGGTCTCAGGTTTGTTATTAGAATCATTGAGATATCATATTGCATGCTGTAGGAAGGGTCTAAGGATTGGAATGGGAAGGACCTGGATATCACATCTCATGCTATAGAACGGCTCTCAGGTTTGGAAAGGGAAGGAGTTGGATATCACATCTCATGTTATAGGATGGATCTCAGGTTTGGTATTAGAAGTATTGAGATATCACATCTCATGTTATCGGAAGGATCTCAGGTTTGGTATTAGAAGTATTGAGATATCACATCTCATGCTATAGGAAGGGTTTCAGGATTGGAATGGGAAGGAGTTGGTTATCACATCTCATGCTAAAGGAAGGGTCTCAGGTTTGGTAGAAGCATTGAGATATCACATCTCATGCTATAGGAAGGGTCTCAGGATTGGAATGGGAAGGACTTAGATATCACATATCATGCTATAGGGAGGGTCTCAGTTTTGATATTAGAAGCATTGAGATATCACATCTCATGCTATCGGAAGTGTCTCAGGATTGGAATGGGAAGGAGCTGGATATCACATCTCATGCTAAAGGAAGGGTGTCAGGTTTGGAACGGGAAGGAGTTGGATATCACATCTCATGTTATAGGAAGGGTCTCAGGTTTGGTATAAGCATTGAGATATCACATCTCTGCTATCGGAAGTGTCTCAGGATTGGAATGGGAAGGAGTTGGATATCCCATCTCATGTTATAGGACGGGTCTCAGGTTTGTTATTAGAATCATTGAGATATCATATTGCATGCTGTAGGAAGGGTCTAAGGGTTGGAATGTGAAGGACTTGGATATCACATCTCATGCTATAGATAGGCTCTTAGGTTTGGAAAGGGAAGGAGTTGGATCTCACATTTCATGTTAGAGGAAGATTCTCAGGTTTGGTATTAGAAGCATTGAGATATCACATCTCATGCTATAGGAAGGGTCTCGGGATTGGAATGGGAAGGAGTTGGATATCACATCTCATGCTATAGGAAGGGTCTCAGGTTTGGTATAAGCATTGAGATATCACATCTCATGCTATAGGAAGGGTCTCAGGATTGAAATGGAAGGAGTTGGATATCACATCTCATGTTATAGGAAGGATCTCAGGTTTGGTATTAGAAGCATTGAGATATCACATCTCATGCTATAGGAAGTGTCTCAGGATTGGAATGGGAAGGAGTTGGATATCACATCTCATGTTATAGGAAGGGTCTCAGGTTTGGAATGGGAAGGATTTGGATATCACATCTCTTGCTATAGGAAGGGTCTCAGGATTGGAATGGGTAGGAGTTGGATATTACTTTCTTGCTATAGGAAGGGTCTCATGTTTGGAATGGGAAGGAGTTGGATATCACATATGCTATAGTTAGTGTCTCAGGTTTGGAACGGGAAGGAGTTGGATATCACATCTCATGTTATAGGAAGGGTCTCAGGTTTGGTATAAGCATTGAGATATCACATCTCTGCTATCGGAAGCGGCTCAGGATTGGAATGGGAAGGAGTTGGATATCCCATCTCATGTTATAGGAAGAGTCTCTGGTTTGGTATTAGAATCATTGAGATATCACATTGCATGCTGTAGGAAGGGTCTAAGGATTGGAATGGGATGGACTTGGATATCACATCTCATGTTATAGGTAGGCTCTCAGGTTTGGTATAAGCATTGAGATATCACATCTCATGCTATAGGAAGGGTCTCAGGATTGGAATGGGAAGGAATTGGATATCACATCTCATGCTATAGGAAGGGTCTCAGATTTGGTATAAGCATTGAGATATCACATCTCATGCTAAAGGAAGGGTCTCAGGATTGGAATGGGAAGGAGTTGTATATGACATCTCAGGCCATAGGAAGGTTCTCAGGTTTGGTATAAGCATTGAGATATCACATCTCTGCTATCGGAAAGGTCTCAGGATTGAATGGGAAGGAGTTGGATATCCCATCTCATGTTATAGGAAGGGTCTCAGGTTTGGTATTAGAAGCATAGAAATATCACATCTCATGCTATAGGAAGGGTCTCAGGATTGGAATGGGAAGGACTTGGATGTCACATCTCATGCTATAGGGAGGGTCTCAAGTTTGATATTAGAAGCATTGAGATAACAAATCTCATGATATCGGAAGGGTCTCTGGATTGGAATGGGAAGGAGTTGGATATCACATCTAATGATAAAGGAAGGGTCTAAGGTTTGGAAGGGGAAGGATTTGGATATCACATCTCATGTTATAGGACGGGTCTCAGGTTTAATATTAGAAGCATTGAGATATCAAGTCTCATGGTATAAGAAGGGTCTCAGAATTGGAATGGGAAGGAGTTGGATATCACACCTCAAGCTATAGGAAGGGTCTCAGGATTGGAATGGGAAGGAGTTTGATATCACATCTCATGCCATAGTATGGGTCTCAGGTTTGGTAGAAGCATTGGGATATCACATCTCATGCTATCGGAAGGGTATCAGTATTGGATTTGGAAGAAGTTGGATATCCCATCTCATGCTATAGGAAGGGTCTCAGGTTGGAATGGGAAGGAGTTGGATATCACATTTCATGTTATAGGAAGGGTCTCAGGATTGGAATGGGAAGGACTTGGATATCATATCTCATGCTATAGGACGGGTCTCAGGTTTGTTATTAGAATCATTGAGATATCATATTGCATGCTGTAGGAAGGGTCTAAGGATTGGAATGGGAAGGACCTGGATATCACATCTCATGCTATAGAACGGCTCTCAGGTTTGGAAAGGGAAGGAGTTGGATATCACATCTCATGTTATAGGATGGATCTCAGGTTTGGTATTAGAAGTATTGAGATATCACATCTCATGCTAAAGGAAGGGTCTCAGGATTGGAATGGGAAGGAGTTGGACATTACATCTCATGCTAAAGGAAGGGTCTCAGGTTTGGTAGAAGCATTGAGATATCACATCTCATGCTATAGGAAGGGTCTCAGGATTGGAATGGGAAGGACTTAGATATCACATATCATGCTATAGGGAGGGTCTCAGTTTTGATATTAGAAGCATTGAGATATCACATCTCATGCTATCGGAAGTGTCTCAGGATTGGAATGGGAAGGAGCTGGATATCACATCTCATGCTAAAGGAAGGGTCTCAGGTTTGGAAAGGGAAGGAGTTGGATATCACATCTCATGTTATAGGAAGGGTCTCAAGTTTGGTATAAACATTGAGATATCACATCTCTGCTATCGGAAGTGTCTCAGGATTGGAATGGGAAGGAGTTGGATATCCCATCTCATGTTATAGGACGGGTCTCAGGTTTGTTATTAGAATCATTGAGATATCATATTGCACGCTGTAGGAAGGGTCTAAGGGTTGGAATGTGAAGGACTTGGATATCACATCTCATGCTATAGATAGGCTCTTAGGTTTGGAAAGGGAAGGAGTTGGATCTCACATTTCATGTTAGAGGAAGGATCTCAGGTTTGGTATTAGAAGCATTGAGATATCACATCTCATGCTATAGGAAGGGTCTCATGATTGGAATGGGAAGGAGTTGGATATCACATCTCATGCTATAGGAAGGATTTCAGGTTTGGTATAAGCATTGAGATATCACATCTCATGCTATAGGAAGGGTCTCAGGATTGGAATGGAAGAAGTTGGATATCACATCTCATGTTATAGGAAGGATCTCAGGTTTGGTATTAGAAGCATTGAGACATTACATCTCATGCTATAGGAAGGGTCTCAGGATTGGAATGGGAAGGAGTTGGATATCAAATCTCATGCTATAGGAAGGGTCTCAGGATTGGAATGGGAAGGAGTTGAATATGACATCTCATGCCGTAGGAAGGGTCTCAGGTTTGGTATAAACATTGAGATATCACATCTCTGTTATCAAAAGGGTCTCAGGATTGGAATGGGAAGGAGTTGGATATCCCATCTCATGTTATAGGAAGAGTCTCAGGTTTGGTATTAGAAGCATTGAGATATCACATCTCATGCTATAGGAAGTGTCTCAGGATTGGAATGGGAAGGACTTGGATATCACATCTCATGCTATAGGTAGGGTCTCAAGTTTGACATTAGAAGCATTGAGATATCACATCTCATGCTATAGGAAGGGTCTGAGGATTGGAATGGGAAGGAGTTGGATATCACATCTCCTGCTATGGGAAGGGTCTCAGGTTTGGTATAAGCAGTGAGATATCACATCTCATGCTATAGGAAGTGTCTCAGGATTGGAATGGGAAGGAGTTGGATATCACATCTCATGTTATAGGAAGGATCTCAGGTTTGGTATAAGCATTGAGATATCACATCTCTGCTATCGGAAGAGTCTCAAGATTGGAATGGGAAGGAGTTGGATATTCCCATCTCATGTTATAGGAAGGGTCTCAGGTTTGGTATTAGAAGCATTGAGATATCACATCTCATGCTATAGGAAGGGTCTCAGGATTGGAATGGGAAGGACTTGGATATCACATCTCATGCTATAGGGAGGGTCTCAAGTTTGATATTAGAAGCTTTGAGATATCACATCTCATGATATCGGAAGGGTCTCAGGATTGGAATGGGAAGGAGTTGGATATCACATCTCATGATAAAGGAAGGGTCTAAGGTTTGGAAGGGGAAGGATTTGGATATCACATCTCATGTTATATTACGGGTCTCAGGTTTGGTATTAGAAGCATTGAGATATCAAGTCTCATAGTATAGGAAGGGTCTCAGAATTGGAATGGGAAGGAGTTGGATATCCCATCTCATGTTATAGGAAGAGTCTCTGGTTTGGTATTAGAATCATTGAGATATCACATCGCATGCTGTAGGAAGGGTCTAAGGATTGGAATGGGATGGACTTGGATATCACATCTCATGTTATAGGTAGGCTCTCAGGTTTGGTATAAGCATTGAGATATCACATCTCATGCTATAGGAAGGGTCTCAGAATTGGAATGGGAAGGAGTTGGATATCACATCTCAAGCTATAGGAAGGGTCTCAGTATTGAAATGGGAAGGACTTGGATATCACATCTCATGCTATAGGAAGGCTCTCAGGTTTGGAAGGGGAAAGAGTTGGATATCTCATTTCATGTTAGAGGTAGGATCTCAGGTTTGGTATTAGAGGCATTGAGATATCACATCTCATGCTATCAGAAGGGTCTCAGGAATGGAATGGGAAGGAGTTAGATATCACATCTCATGCTAAAGGAAGGGTCTCAGGTTTGGAAGGGGAAGGATTTGGATATCACATCTCATGTTATAGGAAGGATCTCAGGTTTGGTATTAGAAGCATTGAGATATCACATCTCATGCTATCGGAAGGATCTCAGGTTTGGTATTAGAAGCATTGAGATATCACATCTCATGCTATCAGAAGAGTCTCAGGATTGGAATAGGAAGGAGTTGGATATCACATTTCATGCTAAAGGGAGGGTCTCAGGTTTGGAAGGGGAAGGATTTGGATATCACATCTCATGTTATAGGAAGGATCTCACGTTTGGTATTAGAAGCATTGAGATATCAAATCTCATGCTATAGGAAGGGTCTCAGGATTGGAATGTGAAGGATTTGGATATCACATCTCATGCTAAAGGAAGGGTCTCAGGTTTGGTAGAAGCATTGAGATTTCACGTCTCTGCTATCGGAAGGGTCTCAGGATTGGATTGGGAAGGAGTTGGATATCCCTTTTCATGCTATAGGAAGGGTCTCAGGATTTGAATGGCAAGGAGTTGGATATCACATCTCATGCCATAGGAAGGGACTCAGGTTTGGTATAAGCATTGAGATATCACATCTCTGCTATCGGAAGGGTCTCAGGGTTGGATTGGGAAGGAGTTGGATATCCCTTCTCATGCTATAGAGAGTGTCTCAGGTTGGAATGGGAAGGAGTTGGATATCACATATGCTATAGTTAGTGTCTCAGGTTTGGAACGGGAAGGAGTTGGATATCACATCTCATGTTATAGGAAGGGTCTCAGGTTTGGTATAAGCATTGAGATATCACATCTCTGCTATCGGAAGCGGCTCAGGATTGGAATGGGAAGGAGTTGGATATCCCATCTCATGTTATAGGAAGAGTCTCTGGTTTGGTATTAGAATCATTGAGATATCACATCGCATGCTGTAGGAAGGGTCAAAGGATTGGAATGGGATGGACTTGGATATCACATCTCATGCTATAGGTAGGCTCTCAGGTTTGGTATAAGCATTGAGATATCACATCTCATGCTATAGGAAGGGTCTCAGGATTGGAATGGGAAGGAATTGGATATCACATCTCATGCTATAGGAAGGGTCTCAGATTTGGTATAAGCATTGAGATATCACATCTCATGCTAAAGAAAGGGTCTCAGGATTGGAATGTGAAGGATTTGGATATCACATCTCATGCTAAAGGAAGGGTCTCAGGTTTGGTAGAAGCATTGAGATATCACGTCGCTGCTATCGGAAGGGTCTCAGGATTGGATTGGGAAGGAGTTGGATATCCCTTCTCATGCTATAGGAAGGGTCTCAGGATTTGAATGGCAAGGAGTTGGATATCACATCTAATGCCATAGGAAGGGTCTCAGGTTTGGTATAAGCATTGAGATATCACATCTCTGCTATCGGAAGGGTCTCAGGATTGGATTGGGAAGGAGTGGATATCCCTTCTCATGCTATAGGAAGTGTCTCAGGTTGGAATGGGAAGGAGTTGGATATCACATCTCATGTTATAGGAAGGGTCTCAGGATTGGAATGGGAAGGATTTGGATATCACATCTCTTGCTATAGGAAGGGTCTCAGGATTGGAATGTGAAGGATTTGGATATCACATCTCATGCTATAGGTAGGCTCTCAGGTTTGGTATAAGCATTGAGATATCACATCTCATGCTATAGGAAGGGTCTCAGGATTGGAATGGGAAGGAATTGGATATCACATCTCATGCTATAGGTAGGGTCTCAGATTTGGTATAAGCATTGAGATATCACATCTCATGCTAAAGGAAGGGTCTCAGGATTGGAATGGGAAGGAGTTGTATATGACATCTCAGGCCATAGGAAGGTTCTCAGGTTTGGTATAAGCATTGAGATATCACATCTCTGCTATCGGAAAGGTCTCAGGATTGGAATGGGAAGGAGTTGGATATCCCATCTCATGCTATAGGAAGGGTCTCAGGTTTGGTATAAGCATTGAGATATCACATCTCATGCTATAGGACGGGTCTCAGGATTGGAAAGGAAGGAGTTGGATATCACATCTTATGTTATAGGAAGGATCTCAGGTTTGGTATTAGAATCATTGAGACATCACATCTCATGCTATAGGAAGGGTCTCAGGGTTGGAATGGGAAGGAGTTGGATATCACAACTCATCCAATAGGAAGGGTCTCAGGTTTGGAATGGGAAGGAATTGGATATCACATCTCATGTTATAGGAAGGATCTCAGGTTTGGTATTAGAAGCATTGAGATATCACATCTCATGCTATAGGAAGGGTCTCAGGATTGGAATGTGAAGGATTTGGATATCACATCTCATGCTAAAGGAAGGGTCTCAGGTTTGGTAGAAGCATTGAGATATCACGTCTCTGCTATCGGAAGGGTCTCAGGATTGGATTGGGAAGGAGTTGGATATCCCTTCTCATGCTATAGGAAGGGTCTCAGGATTTGAATGGCAAGGAGTTGGATATCACATCTCATGCCATACGAAGGGTCTCAGGTTTGGTATAAGCATTGAGATATCACATCTCTGCTATCGGAAGGGTCTCAGGATTGGAATGGGAAGGAGTTGGATATTCCCATCTCATGTAATAGGAAGGGTCTCAGGTTTGGTATTAGAAGCATTGAGATATCACATCTCATGCTATAGGAAGGGTCTCAGGATTGGAATGGGAAGGACTTGGATATCACATCTCATGCTATAGGGAGGGTCTCAAGTTTGATATTAGAAGCTTTCAGATATCACATCTCATGATATCGGAAGGGTCTCAGGATTGGAATGGGAAGGAGTTGGATATCACATCTCATGATAAAGGAAGGGTCTAAGGTTTGGAAGGGGAAGGATTTGGATATCACATCTCATGTTATATTACGGGTCTCAGGTTTGGTATTAGAAGCATTGAGATATCAAGTCTCATAGTATAGGAAGGGTCTCAGAATTGGAATGGGAAGGAGTTGGATATCCCATCTCATGTTATAGGAAGAGTCTCTGGTTTGGTATTAGAATCATTGAGATATCACATCGCATGCTGTAGGAAGGGTCTAAGGATTGGAATGGGATGGACTTGGATATCACATCTCATGCTATAGGTAGGCTCTCAGGTTTGGTATAAGCATTGAGATATCACATCTCATGCTATAGGAAGGGTCTCAGAATTGGAATGGGAAGGAGTTGGATATCACATCTCAAGCTATAGGAAGGGTCTCAGTATTGGAATGGGAAGGACTTGGATATCACATCTCATGCTATAGGAAGGCTCTCAGGTTTGGAAGGGGAAAGAGTTGGATATCTCATTTCATGTTAGAGGTAGGATCTCAGGTTTGGTATTAGAGGCATTGAGATATCACATCTCATGCTATCAGAAGGGTCTCAGGAATGGAATGGGAAGGAGTTAGATATCACATCTCATGCTAAAGGGAGGGTCTCAGGTTTGGAAGGGGAAGGATTTGGATATCACATCTCATGTTATAGGAAGGATCTCAGGTTTGGAAGGGGAAAGAGTTGGATATTACATTTCATGTTAGAGGTAGGATCTCAGGTTTGGTATTAGAGGCATTGAGATATCACATCTCATGCTATCAGAAGGGTCTCGGGAATGGAATGGGAAGGAGTTGGATATCACATCTCATGCTAAAGGGAGGGTCTCAGGTTTGGAAGGGGAAGGATTTGGATATCACATCTCATGTTATAGGAAGGATCTCAGGTTTGGTATTAGAAGCATTGAGATATCACATCTCATGCTATCGGAAGGATCTCAGGTTTGGTATTAGAAGCATTGAGATATCACATCTCATGCTATCAGAAGGGTCTCAGGATTGGAATGGGAAGGAGTTGGATATCACATCTCATGCTAAAGGGAGCGTCTCAGGTTTGGAAGGGGAAGGATTTGGATATCACATCTCATGTTATCGGAAGGATCTCACGTTTGGTATTAGAAGTATTGAGATATAATATCTCATGCTATAGGAAGGGTCTCAGGATTGGAATGGGAAGGAGTTGGATATCACATCTCATGCTATATGAAGTGTCTCAGGATTGTAATTGGAAGGACTTGGATATCACATCTCATGCTATAGGTAGGGTCTCAAGTTTGATATTAGAAGCATTGAGATATCACATCTCATGCTATAGGAAGGGTCTGAGGATTGGAATGGGAAGGAGTTGGATATCACATCTCATGCTATGGGAAGGGTCTCAGGTTTGGTATAAGCAGTGAGATATCACATCTCATGCTATAGGAAGTGTCTCAGGATTGGAATGGGAAGGAGTTGGATATCACATCTCATGTTATAGGAAGGATCTCAGGTTTGGTATAAGCATTGAGATATCACATCTCTGCTATCGGAAGGGTCTCAGGATTGGAATGGGAAGGAGTTGGATATTCCCATCTCATGTTATAGGAAGGTTCTCAGGTTTGGTATTAGAAGCATTGAGATATCACATCTCATGCTATAGGAAGGGTCTCAGGATTGGAATGGGAAGGACTTGGATATCACATCTCATGCTATAGGGAGGGTCTCAAGTTTGATATTAGAAGCTTTGAGATATCACATCTCATGATATCGGAAGGGTCTCAGGATTGGAATGGGAAGGAGTTGGATATCACATCTCATGATAAAGGAAGGGTCTAAGGTTTGGAAGGGGAAGGATTTGGATATCACATCTCATGTTATATTACGGGTCTCACGTTTGTATTAGAAGCATTGAGATATCAAGTCTCATAGTATAGGAAGGGTCTCAGAATTGGAATGGGAAGGAGTTGGATATCACATCTCAAGCTATAGGAAGGGTCTCAGGATTGGAATGGGAAGGACTTGGATATCACATCTCATGCTATAGGAAGGCTCTCAGGTTTGGAAGGGGAAAGAGTTGGATATCACATTTCATGTTAGAGGTAGGATCTCAGGTTTGGTATTAGAGGCATTGAGATATCACATCTCATGCTATCAGAAGGGTCTCAGGAATGGAATGGGAAGGAGTTGGATATCACATCTCATGCTAAAGGGAGGGTCTCAGGTTTGGAAGGGGAAGGATTTGGATATCACATCTCATGTTATAGGAAGGATCTCAGGTTTGGTATTAGAAGCATTGAGATATCACATCTCATGCTATCAGAAGAGTCTCAGGATTGGAATAGGAAGGAGTTGGATATCACGTCTCATGCTAATGGGAGGGTCTCAGGATTGGAAGGGGAAGGATTTGGATATCACATCTCATGTTATCGGAAGGATCTCACGTTTGGTATTAGAAGTATTGAGATATCATATCTCATGCTATAGGAAGGGTCTCAGGATTGGAATGGGAAGGAGTTGGATATCACATCTCATGCTATAGGGAGGGTCTCAGGATTGGAATGGGAAGGACTTAGATATCACATATCATGCTATAGGGAGGGTCTCAGTTTTGATATTAGAAGCATTGAGATATCACATCTCATGCTATAGGAAGTGTCTCAGGATTGGAATGGGAAGGTTCTGGATATCACATCTCATGCTAAAGGAAGGGTCTCAGGTTTGGAAAGGGAAGGATTTGGATATCACATCTCATGTTATAGGAAGGGTCTCAGGTTTGGTATAAACATTGAGATATCACATCTCTGCTATCGGAAGTGTCTCAGGATTGGAATGGGAAGGAGTTGGATATCCCATCTCATGTTATAGGACGGGTCTCAGGTTTGTTATTAGAATCATTGAGATATCATATTGCATGCTGTAGGAAGGGTCTAAGGGTTGGGATGGGAAGGACTTGGATATCACATCTCATGCTATAGATAGGCTCTTAGGTTTGGAAAGGGAAGGAGTTGGATATCACATTTCATGTTAGAGGAAGGATCTCAGGTTTGGTATTAGAAGCATTGAGATATCACATCTCATGCTATAGGAAGGGTCTCAGGATTGGAATGGGAAGCAGTTGGATATCACATCTCATGCTATAGGAAGGGTCTCAGGTTTGGTATAAGCATTGAGATATCACATCTCATGCTATAGGACGGGTCTCAGGATTGGAATGGAAGGAGTTGGATATCACATCTCATGTTATAGGAAGGATCTCAGGTTTGGTATTAGAAGCATTGAGACATCACATCTCATGCTATAGGAAGGGTCTCAGGGTTGGAATGGGAAGGAGTTGGATATCACATCTCATCCAATAGGAAGGGTCTCAGGTTTGGAATGGGAAGGAATTGGGTATCACATCTCATGTTATAGGAAGGATCTCAGGTTTGGTATTAGAAGCATTGAGATATCACATCTCATGCTATAGGAAGGGTCTCAGGATTGGAATGTGAAGGATTTGGATATCACATCTCATGCTAAAGGAAGGGTCTCAGGTTTGGTAGAAGCATTGAGATATCACGTCTCTGCTATCAGAAGGGTCTCAGGATTGGATTGGGAAGGAGTTGGATATCACATCTCATGCCATAGGAAGGGTCTCAGGTTTGGTATAAGCATTGAGATATCACATCTCTGCTATCGGAAGGGTCTCAGGATTGGATTGGGAAGGAGTTGGATATCCCTTCTCATGCTATAGGAAGTGTCTCAGGTTGGAATGGGAAGGAGTTGGATATCACATCTCATGTTATAGGAGGAGTCTCAGGATTGGAATGGGAAGGATTTGGATACCACATCTCTTGCTATAGGAAGGGTCTCAGGATTGGAATGGGTAGGAGTTGGATATTACTTTCTTGCTATAGGAAGGGTCTCATGTTTGGAATGGGAAGGAGTTGGATATCACATATGCTATAGTTAGTGTCTCAGGTTTGGAACGGGAAGGAGTTGGATATCACATCTCATGTTATAGGAAGGGTCTCAAGTTTGGTATAAGCATTGAGATATCACATCTCTGCTATCGGAAGCGCTCAGGATTGGAATGGGAAGGAGTTGGATATCCCATCTCATGTTATAGAAAGAGTCTCTGGTTTGGTATTAGAATCATTGAGATATCACATCGCATGCTGTAGGAAGGGTCTAAGGATTGGAATGGGATGGACTTGGATATCACATCTCATGCTATAGGTAGGCTCTCAGGTTTGGTATAAGCATTGAGATATCACATCTCATGCTATAGGAAGGGTCTCAGGATTGGAATGGGAAGGAATTGGATATCACATCTCATGCTATAGGAAGGGTCTCAGATTTGGCATAAGCATTGAGATATCACATCTCATGCTAAAGGAAGGGTCTCAGGATTGGAATGGGAAGGAGTTGTATATGACATCTCAGGCCATAGGAAGGTTCTCAGGTTTGGTATAAACATTGAGATATCACATCTCTGCTATCGGAAGGGTCTCAGGATTGGAATGGGAAGGAGTTGGATATCCCATCTCATGTTATAGGAAGGTTCTCAGGTTTGGTATTAGAAGCATTGAGATATCACATCTCATGCTATAGGAAGGGTCTCAGGATTGGAATGGGAAGGACTTGGATATCACATCTCATGCTATAGGGAGGGTCTCAAGTTTGATATTAGAAGCTTTGAGATATCACATCTCATGATATCGGAAGGGTCTCAGGATTGGAATGGGAAGGAGTTGGATATCACATCTCATGATAAAGGAAGGGTCTAAGGTTTGGAAGGGGAAGGATTTGGATATCACATCTCATGTTATATTACGGGTCTCACGTTTGTATTAGAAGCATTGAGATATCAAGTCTCATAGTATAGGAAGGGTCTCATAATTGGAATGGGAAGGAGTTGGATATCACATCTCAAGCTATAGGAAGGGTCTCAGGATTGGAATGGGAAGGACTTGGATATCACATCTCATGCTATAGGAAGGCTCTCAGGTTTGGAAGGGGAAAGAGTTGGATATCACATTTCATGTTAGAGGTAGGATCTCAGGTTTGGTATTAGAGGCATTGAGATATCACATCTCATGCTATCAGAAGGGTCTCAGGAATGGAATGGGAAGGAGTTGGATATCACATCTCATGCTAAAGGGAGGGTCTCAGGTTTGGAAGGGGAAGGATTTGGATATCACATCTCATGTTATAGGAAGGATCTCAGGTTTGGTATTAGAAGCATTGAGATATCACATCTCATGCTATCGGAAGGATCTCAGGTTTGGTATTAGAAGCATTGAGATATCACATCTCATGCTATCAGAAGAGTCTCAGGATTGGAATAGGAAGGAGTTGGATATCACGTCTCATGCTAATGGGAGGGTCTCAGGATTGGAAGGGGAAGGATTTGGATATCACATCTCATGTTATCGGAAGGATCTCACGTTTGGTATTAGAAGTATTGAGATATCATATCTCATGCTATAGGAAGGGTCTCAGGATTGGAATGGGAAGGAGTTGGATATCACATCTCATGCTATAGGGAGGGTCTCAGGATTGGAATGGGAAGGACTTAGATATCACATATCATGCTATAGGGAGGGTCTCAGTTTTGATATTAGAAGCATTGAGATATAACATCTCATGCTATAGGAAGTGTCTCAGGATTGGAATGGGAAGGTTCTGGATATCACATCTCATGCTAAAGGAAGGGTCTCAGGTTTGGAACGGGAAGGATTTGGATATCACATCTCATGTTATAGGAAGGGTCTCAGGTTTGGTATAAGCATTGAGATATCACATCTCTGCTATCGGAAGTGTCTCAGGATTGGAATGGGAAGGAGTTGGATATCTCATCTCATGTTATAGGACGGGTCTCAGGTTTGTTATTAGAATCATTGAGATATCATATTGCATGCTGTAGGAAGGGTCTAAGGGTTGGGATGGGAAGGACTTGGATATCACATCTCATGCTATAGATAGGCTCTTAGGTTTGGAAAGGGAAGGAGTTGGATATCACATTTCATGTTAGAGGAAGGATCTCAGGTTTGGTATTAGAAGTATTGAGATATCACATCTCATGCTATAGGAAGGGTCTCAGGATTGGAATGGGAAGCAGTTGGATATCACATCTCATGCTATAGGAAGGGTCTCAGGTTTGGTATAAGCATTGAGATATCACATCTCATGCTATAGGACGGGTCTCAGGATTGGAATGGAAGGAGTTGGATATCACATCTCATGTTATAGGAAGGATCTCAGGTTTGGTATTAGAAGCATTGAGACATCACATCTCATGCTATAGGAAGGGTCTCAGGGTTGGAATGGGAAGGAGTTGGATATCACATCTCATCCAATAGGAAGGGTCTCAGGTTTGGAATGGGAAGGAATTGGATATCACATCTCATGTTATAGGAAGGATCTCAGGTTTGGTATTAGAAGCATTGAGATATCACATCTCATGCTATAGGAAGGGTCTCAGGATTGGAATGTGAAGGATTTGGATATCACATCTCATGCTAAAGGAAGGGTCTCAGGTTTGGTAGAAGCATTGAGATATCACGTCTCTGCTATCAGAAGGGTCTCAGGATTGGATTGGGAAGGAGTTGGATATCACATCTCATGCCATAGGAAGGGTCTCAGGTTTGGTATAAGCATTGAGATATCACATCTCTGCTATCGGAAGGGTCTCAGGATTGGATTGGGAAGGAGTTGGATATCCCTTCTCATGCTATAGGAAGTGTCTCAGGTTGGAATGGGAAGGAGTTGGATATCACATCTCATGTTATAGGAAGAGTCTCAGGATTGGAATGGGAAGGATTTGGATACCACATCTCTTGCTATAGGAAGGGTCTCAGGATTGGAATGGGTAGGAGTTGGATATTACTTTCTTGCTATAGGAAGGGTCTCATGTTTGGAATGGGAAGGAGTTGGATATCACATATGCTATAGTTAGTGTCTCAGGTTTGGAACGGGAAGGAGTTGGATATCACATCTCATGTTATAGGAAGGGTCTCAAGTTTGGTATAAGCATTGAGATATCACATCTCTGCTATCGGAAGCGCTCAGGATTGGAATGGGAAGGAGTTGGATATCCCATCTCATGTTATAGGAAGAGTCTCTGGTTTGGTATTAGAATCATTGAGATATCACATCGCATGCTGTAGGAAGGGTCTAAGGATTGGAATGGGATGGACTTGGATATCACATCTCATGCTATAGGTAGGCTCTCAGGTTTGGTATAAGCATTGAGATATCACATCTCATGCTATAGGAAGGGTCTCAGGATTTGAATGGGAAGGAATTGGATATCACATCTCATGCTATAGGAAGGGTCTCAGATTTGACATAAGCATTGAGATATCACATCTCATGCTAAAGGAAGGGTCTCAGGATTGGAATGGGAAGGAGTTGTATATGACATCTCAGGCCATAGGAAGGTTCTCAGGTTTGGTATAAACATTGAGATATCACATCTCTGCTATCGGAAGGGTCTCAGGATTGGAATGGGAAGGAGTTGGATATCCCATCTCATGTTATAGGAAGGGTCTCAGGTTTGGTATTAGAAGCATAGAGATATCACATCTCATGCTATAGGAAGGGTCTCAGGATTTGAATGGCAAGGAGTTGGATATCACATCTCATGCCATAGGAAGGGTCTCAGGTTTGGTATAAGCATTGAGATATCACATCTCTGCTATCGGAAGGGTCTCAGGATTGGATTGGGAAGGAGTTAGATATCCCTTCTCATGCTATAGGAAGTGTCTCAGGTTGGAATGGGAAGGAGTTGGATATCACATCTCATGTTATAGGAAGGGTCTCAGGATTGGAATGGGAAGGACTTGGATGTCACATCTCATGCTATAGGGAGGGTCTCAAGTTTGATATTAGAAGCATTGAGATAACAAATCTCATGATATCGGAAGGGTCTCAGGATTGGAATGGGAAGGAGTTGGATATCACATCTCATGATAAAGGAAGGGTCTAAGGTTTGGAAGGGGAAGGATTTGGATATCACATCTCATGTTATAGGACGGGTCTCAGGTTTGGTATTAGAAGCATTGAGATATCAAGTCTCATGGTATAAGAAGGGTCTCAGAATTGGAATGGGAAGGAGTTGGATATCACACCTCAAGCTATAGGAAGGGTCTCAGGATTGGAATGGGAAGTAGTTTGATATCACATCTCATGCCATAGTATGGGTCTCAGGTTTGGTAGAAGCATTGGGATATCACATCTCATGCTATCGGAAGGGTATCCGTATTGGATTTGGAAGAAGTTGGATATCCCATCTCATGCTATAGGAAGGGTCTCAGGTTGGAATGGGAAGGAGTTGGATATCATATTTCATGTTATAGGAAGGGTCTCAGGATTGGAATGGGAAGGACTTGGATATCATATCTCATGCTATAGGACGGGTCTCAGGTTTGTTATTAGAATCATTGAGATATCATTTTGCATGCTGTAGGAAGGGTCTAAGGATTGGAATGGGAAGGACTTGGATATCACATCTCATGCTATAGATAGGCTCTTAGGTTTGGAAAGGGAAGGAGTTGGATATCACATTTCATGTTAGAGGAAGGATCTCAGGTTTGGTATTAGAAGCATTGAGATATCACATCTCATGCTATATTAAGGGTCTCAGGATTGGAATGGGAAGTAGTTGGATATCACATCTCATGCTATAGGAAGGGTCTCAGGTTTGGTATAAGCATTGAGATATCACATATCATGCTATAGGACAGGTCTCAGGATTGGAATGGAAGGAGTTGGATATCACATCTCATGTTATAGGAAGGATCTCAGGTTTGGTATTAGAAGCATTGAGACATCACATCTCATGCTATAGGAAGGGTCTCAGGGTTGGAATGGGAAGGAGTTGGATATCACATCTCATCCAATAGGAAGGGTCTCAGGTTTGGAATGGGAAGGAATTGGATATCACATCTCATGTTATAGGAAGGATCTCAGGTTTGGTATTAGAAGCATTGAGATATCACATCTCATGCTATAGGAAGGGTCTAAGGATTGGAATGTGAAGGATTTGGATATCACATCTCATGCTAAAGGAAGGGTCTCAGGTTTGGTAGAAGCATTGAGATATCACGTCTCTGCTATCGGAAGCTCATGCCATAGGAAGGGTCTCAGGTTTGGTATAAGCATTGAGATATCACATCTCTGCTATCGGAAGGGTCTCAGGATTGGAATGGGAAGGAGTTGGATATTCCCATCTCATGTTATAGGAAGGGTCTCAGGTTTGGTATTAGAAGCATTGAGATATCACATCTCATGCTATAGGAAGGGTCTCAGGATTGGAATGGGAAGGACTTGGATATCACATCTCATGCTATAGGGAGGGTCTCAAGTTTGATATTAGAAGCTTTGAGATATCACATCTCATGATATCGGAAGGGTCTCAGGATTGGAATGGGAAGGAGTTGGATATCACATCTCATGATAAAGGAAGGGTCTAAGGTTTGGAAGGGGAAGGATTTGGATATCACATCTCATGTTATATTACGGGTCTCAGGTTTGGTATTAGAAGCATTGAGATATCAAGTCTCAGAGTATAGGAAGGGTCTCAGAATTGGAATGGGAAGGAGTTGGATATCACATCTCAAGCTATAGGAAGGGTCTCAGGATTGGAATGGGAAGGACTTGGATATCACATCTCATGCTATAGGAAGGCTCTCAGGTTTGGAAGGGGAAAGAGTTGGATATCACATTTCATGTTAGAGGTAGGATCTCAGGTTTGGTATTAGAGGCACTGAGATATCACATCTCATGCTATCAGAAGGGTCTCAGGAATGGAATGGGAAGGAGTTGGATATCACATCTCATGCTAAAGGGAGGGTCTCAGGTTTGGAAGGGGAAGGATTTGGATATCACATCTCATGTTATAGGAAGGATCTCAGGTTTGGTATTAGAAGCATTGAGATATCACATCTCATGCTATCGGAAGGATCTCATGTTTGGTATTAGAAGCATTGAGATATCACATCTCATGCTATCAGAAGGGTCTCAGGATTGGAATGGGAAGGAGTTGGATATCACATCTCATGCTAAAGGGAGGGTCTCAGGTTTGGAAGGGGAAGGATTTGGATATCACATCTCATGTTATCGGAAGGATCTCACGTTTGGTATTAGAAGTATTGAGATATCATATCTCATGCTATAGGAAGGGTCTCAGGATTGGAATGGGAAAGAGTTGGATATCACATCTCATGCTATAGGGAGTGTCTCAGGATTGGAATGGGAAGGACTTAGATATCACATATCATGCTATAGGGAGGGTCTCAGTTTTGATATTAGAAGCATTGAGATATCACATCTCATGCTATCGGAAGTGTCTCAGGATTGGAATGGGAAGGAGCTGGATATCACATCTCATGCTAAAGGAAGGGTCTCAGGTTTGGAACGGGAAGGATTTGGATATCACATCTCATGTTATAGGAAGGGTCTCAGGTTTGGTATAAGCATTGAGATATCACATCTCTGCTATCGGAAGTGTCTCAGGATTGGAATGGGAAGGAGTTGGATATCACATCTCATGTTATAGGACGGGTCTCAGGTTTGTTATTAGAATCATTGAGATATCATATTGCATGCTGTAGGAAGGGTCTAAGGGTTGGAATGGGAAGGACTTGGATATCACATCTCATGCTATAGATAGGCTCTTAGGTTTGGAAAGGGAAGGAGTTGGATATCACTTTTCATGTTAGAGGAAGGATCTCAGGTTTGGTATTAGAAGCATTGAGATATCACATCTCATGCTATAGGAAGGGTCTCAGGGTTGGAATGGGAAGGAGTTGGATATCACATCTCATCCAATAGGAAGGGTCTCAGGTTTGGAATGGGAAGGAATTGGATATCACATCTCATGTTATAGGAAGGATCTCAGGTTTGGTATTAGAAGCATTGAGATATCACATCTCATGCTATAGGAAGGGTCTCAGGATTGGAATGTGAAGGATTTGGATATCACATCTCATGCTAAAGGAAGGGTCTCAGGTTTGGTAGAAGCATTGAGATATCACGTCTCTGCTATCGGAAGGGTCGCAGGATTGGATTGGGAAGGAGTTGGATATCCCTTCTCATGCTATAGGAAGGGTCTCAGGATTTGAATGGCAAGGAGTTGGATATCACATCTCATGCCATAGGAAGGGTCTCAGGTTTGGTATAAGCATTGAGATATCACATCTCTGCTATCGGAAGGGTCTCAGGATTGGATTGGGAAGGAGTTGGATATCCCTTCTCATGCTATTGGAAGTGTCTCAGGTTGGAATGGGAAGGAGTTGGATATCACATCTCATGTTATAGAAAGGGTCTCAGGATTGGAATGGGAAGGATTTGGATATCACATCTCTTGCTATAGGAAGGGTCTCAGGATTGGAATGGGTAGGAGTTGGATATTACTTTCTTGCTATAGGAAGGGTCTCATGTTTGGAATGGGAAGGAGTTGGATATCACATATGCTATAGTTAGTGTCTCAGGTTTGGAACGGGAAGGAGTTGGATATCACATCTCATGTTATAGGAAGGGTCTCAGGTTTGGTATAAGCATTGAGATATCACATCTCTGCTATCGGAAGCGGCTCAGGATTGGAATGGGAAGGAGTTGGATATCCCATCTCATGTTATAGTAAGAGTCTCTGGTTTGGTATTAGAATCATTGAGATATCACATCGCATGCTGTAGGAAGGGTCTAAGAATTGGAATGGGATGGACTTGGATATCACATCTCATGCTATAGGTAGGCTCTCAGGTTTGGTATAAGCATTGAGATATCACATCTCATGCTATAGGAAGGGTCTCAGGATTGGAATGGGAAGGATTTGGATATCACATCTCATGCTATAGGAAGGGTCTCAGATTTGGTATAAGCATTGAGATATCACATCTCATGCTAAAGGAAGGGTCTCAGGATTGGAATGGGAAGGAGTTGTATATGACATCTCAGGCCATAGGAAGGGTCTCAGGTTTGGTATAAGCATTGAGATATCACATCTCTGCTATCGGAAGGGTCTCAGGATTGGAATGGGAAGGAGTTGGATATCCCATCTCATGTTATAGGAAGGGTCTCAGGTTTGGTATTAGAAGCATAGAGATATCACATCTCATGCTATAGGAAGGGTCTCAGGATTGGAATGGGAAGGACTTGGATGTCACATCTCATGCTTCCTATGACATGAGATGTGATATCCAATTCCTTCCCATTCCAAACCTGAGACCCTTCCTACAACATGCAATGTGATATCTCAATGCCTCTAATACCAAACCTGAGACCAGTCCTATAACATGAGATGGGATATCCAACTCCTTCCCGTTCCAAACCTGAGACCCTTCCTATAGCATGAGATGTGATATCTCAATGCTTCTAATGCCAAACCTGAGATCATTCCGATAGCATGAGATGTGATATCTCAATGCTTCTAATACCAAACTTGAGATCCTTCCGATAGCATGAGATGTGATATCTCAATGCTTCTAATACCAATCCTGAGATCCTTCCTATAACATGAGATGTGATATCCAAATCCTTCCCCTTCCAAACCTGAGACCCTCCCTTTAGCATGAGGCCTCAGGTTTGGTATTAGAAGCATTGAGATATCACATCTCATGCTATAGGAAGGGTCTCAGGATTGGAATGGGAAGGACTTGGATGTCACATCTCATGCTATAGGGAGGGTCTCAAGTTTGATATTAGAAGCATTGAGATAACAAATCTCATGATATCGGAAGGGTCTCAGGATTGGAATGGGAAGGAGTTGGATATCACATCTCATGATAAAGGAAGGGTCTAAGGTTTGGAAGGGGAAGGATTTGGATATCACATCTCATGTTATAGGACGGGTCTCAGGTTTGGTATTAGAAGCATTGAGATATCAAGTCTCATGGTATAAGAAGGGTCTCAGAATTGGAATGGGAAGGAGTTGGATATCACATCTCAAGCTATAGGAAGCGTCTCAGGATTGGAATGGGAAGGAGTTTGATATCACATCTCATGCCATAGTATGGTTCTCAGGTTTGGTAGAAGCATTGGGATATCACATCTCATGCTATCGGAAGGGTATCAGTATTGGATTTGGAAGGAGTTGGATATCCCATCTCATGCTATAGGAAGGGTCTCAGGTTGGAATGGGAAGGAGTTGGATATCATATCTCATGCTATAGGAAGGTTCTCAGGTTTGGAAGGGGAAGGAGTTGGATATCACATTTCATGTTAGAGGAAGGATCTCAGGTTTGGTATTAGAGGCCTTGAGATATCACATCTCATGCTATCGGAAGGGTCTCAGGATTGGAATGGGAAGGAGTTGGATATCACATCTCAAGCTATAGGAAGGGTCTCAGGTTTGGTATAAGCATTGAGATATCACATCTCATGCTATAGGAAGGGTCTCTGGATTGGAATGGGAAGAAGTTGGATATCACATCTCATGCTATAGGAAGGGTCTCAGGTTTGGTATAAGCATTGAGATATCACATCTCATGCTATAGGAAGGGTCTCAGGATTGGAATGGGAAGGAGTTGTATATGACATCTCATGCCATAGGAAGGGTCTCATGTTTGGTATAAGCATTGAGATATCACATCACATGCTATAGGAAGGGTCTCAGGATTGGAATGGGAAGGACTTGGATATCACATCTCATGCTATAGGCAGGGTCTCAGGTTTGGAAAGGGAAGGAGATGGATATCACATTTCATGTTAGAGGTAGGATCTCAGGTTTGGTATTAGAGGCATTGAGATATCACATCTCATGCTATCAGAAGGGTCTCAGGATTGGAATGGGAAGGAGTTGGATATCACATCTCATGCTAAAGGGAGGGTCTCAGGTTTGGAAGGGGAAGGATTTGGAAATCACATCTCATATTATAGGAAGGATCTCAGGTTTGGTATTAGAAGCATTGAGATATCACATCTCATGCTATCGGAAGGATCTCAGGTTTGGTATAAGAGGCATTGAGATATCACATCTCATGCTATCATAAGGGTCTCAGGATTGGAATGGGAAGGAGTTGGATAACACATCTCATGTTATAGGAAGGATCTCAGGTTTGGAATTAGAAGCATTGAGACATCACATCTCATGCTATAGGAAGGGTCTCAGGATTGGAATGGGAAGGAGTTGGATATCACATCTCATGCTATAGGAAGGGTCTCAGATTTGGTATAAGCATTGAGATATCACATCTCATGCTATAGGAAGGGTCTCAGGATTGGAATGGGAAGGAGTTGTATATGACATCTCATGCTAAAGGGAGGGTCTCAGGTTTGGAAGGGGAAGTATTTGGAAATCACATCTCATGTTATAGGAAGGATCTCAGGTTTGGTATTAGAAGCATTGAGATATCACATCTCATGCTATCGGAAGTATCTCAGGTTTGGTATTAGAGGCATTGAGATATCACATCTCATGCTATCATAAGGGTCTCAGGATTGGAATGGGAAGGAGTTGGATATCACATCTCTTGTTATAGGAAGGATCTCAGGTTTGGTATTAGAAGCATTGAGATATCACATCTCATGCTATAGGAAGGGTCTCAGGATTGGAATGGGAAGGAGTTGGATATCACATCTCATGCTATAGGAAGGGTCTCAGATTTGGTATAAGCATTGAGATATCACATCTCATGCTATAGGAAGAGTCTCAGGATTGGAATGGGAAGGAGTTGGATATCACATCTCATGCTATAGGAAGGGTCTCAGGTTTGGAACGGGAAGGAGTTAGATATCACATCTCATGTTATAGGAAGAGTCTCAGGTTTGTTATAAGCATTGAGATATCACATCTCTGCTATCGGAGGTGTCTCAGGATTGGGATGGGAAGGAATTGGATATCACATCTCATGCTATAGGAAGGGTATCAGGTTTGGAACGGGAAGGAGTTGGATATCCCATCTCATGTTATAGGACAGGTCTCAGGTTTGATATTAGAAGCATTAGATATCACATCTCTGCTATTGGAAGGGTCTCAGGATTGGAATGGGAAGGACTTGGATATCAGAATTCATGTTATAGGAAGGGTCTCAGGTTTGGTATTAGAAGCATTGAGATATCACATCTCATGCTATAGGAAGGGTCTCAGGATTGAAATGGGAAGGACTTGGATATCACATCTCATGCTATAGGAAGGGTCTCAGGTTTAGTATAAGCATTGAGATATCACATCTCATGCTATAGGAAGGGTCTCAGGATTGGAATGGGAAGGATATGTATATGACATCTCATGCCATAGGAAGGGTCTCAGGTTTGGTATAAGCATTGAGATATCACATCTCTGCTTTTGGAAGGGTCTCAGGATTGGAATCGGAAGGAGTTGGATATCCCATCTCATGTTATAGGAAGTGTCTCAGGATTGGAATGGGAAGGAATTGGATATCACATCTCATGCTATAGGGAGGGTCTCAAGTTTGATATTAGAAGCATTGAGATATCACATCTCATGCTATAGGAAGGGTCTCAGGATTGGAATGGAAGGAGTTGGATATCACATCTCATGTTATAGGAAGGATCTCAGGTTTGGTATTAGAAGCATTGAGACATCACATCTCATGCTATAGGAAGGGTCTCAGGATTGTAATGAAAGGAGTTGGATATCACATCTCATGCTATATGAAGGGTCTCAGGTTTGGTATAAGCATTCAGATATCACATGTCATGCTATAGGAAGGGTCTCAGGATTGGAATGGGAAGGAGTTGTATATGACATCTCATGCCGTAGGAAGGGTCTCAGATTTGGTATAAGCATTGAGATATCACATCTCTGCTATCGGAAGGGTCTCGGGATTGGAATGGGAAGGAGTTGGATATCCCATCTCATGTTATAGGACGGGTCTCAGGTCTGTTATTAGAATCATTGAGATATCATATTGCATGCTATAGGAAGGGTCTAAGGATTGGAATTGGAAGGACTTGGATATCACATCTCATGCTATAGGTAGGCTCTCAGGTTTGGAAAGGGAAGGAGTTGGATATCACATTTCTTGTTAGAGGAAGGATCTCAGGTTTGGTATTAGAGGCATTGAGATATCACATCTCATGCTATAGGAAGGGTCTCAGGATTGGAATGGGAAGGAGTTAGATATCACATCTCATGCTAAAGGAAGGGTCTCAGGTTTGGTATAAGCATTGAGATATCACATCTCATGCTATAGGAAGGGTCTCAGGATTGGAATGGGAAGGATATGTATATGACATTTCATGCCATAGGAAGGGTCTCAGGTTTGGTATAAGCATTGAGATATCACATCTATGCTTTTGGAAGGGTCTCAGGATTGGAATGGGAAGGAGTTGGATATCCCATCTAATGTTATAGGAAGAGTCTCAGGTTTGGTATTAGAAGCATTGAGATATCACATCTCATGCTATAGGAAGTGTCTCAGGATTGGAATGGGAAGGACTTGGATATCACATCTCATGCTATAGGGAGGGTCTCAAGTTTGATATTAGAAGCATTGAGATATCATATCTCATGCTATAGGAAGGGTCTCAGGATTGGAATGGAAGGAGTTGGATATCACATCTCATGTTTTAGGAAGGATCTCAGGTTTGGTATTAGAAGCATTGAGACATCACATCTCATGCTATAGGAAGGGTCTCAGGATTGGAATGGGAAGGAGTTGGATATCACATCTCATGCTATATGAAGGGTCTCAGGTTTGGTATAAGCATTGAGATATCACATCTCATGCTATAGGAAGGGTCTCAGGATTGGAATGGGAAGGAGTTGTATATGACATCTCATGCCGTAGGAAGGGTCTCAGGTTTGGTATAAGCATTGAGATATCACATCTCTGCTATCGGAAGGGTCTCAGGATTGGAATGGGAAGGAGTTGGATATCCCATCTCATGTTATAGGAAGAGTCTCAGGTTTGGTATTAGAAGCATTGAGATATCACATCTCATGCTATAGGAAGGGTCTCAGGATTGGAATGGGAAGCTGTTGGATATCACATCTCATGCTATAGGAAGGGTCTCAGGTGTGGTATAAGAATTGAGATATCACATCTCAAGCTATAGGAAGGGTCTCAGGATTGGAATGGGAAGGAGTTGGCTATCACATCTCATGTTATAGGAAGGATCTCAGGTTTGGTATTAGAAGCATTGAGACATCACATCTCATGCTATAGGAAGGGTCTCAGGATTGGAATGGGAAGGAGTTGTATATGACATCTCATGCCGTAGGAAGGGTCTCAGGTTTGGTATAAGCATTGAGATATCACATCTCTGCTATCGGAAGGGTCTCAGGATTGGAATGGGAAGGAGTTGGATATCCCATCTCATGTTATAGGAAGGGTCTCATGATTGGAATGGGAAGGACTTGGATATCACATCTCATGCTATAGGAAGGCTCTTAGGTTTGGAAGGGGAAAGAGTTGGATATCACATTTCATGTTAGAGGTAGGATCTCAGGTTTGGTATTAGAGGCATTGAGATATCACATCTCATGCTATCAGAAGGGTCTCAGGATTGGAATGGGAAGGAGTTGGATATCACATCTCATGCTAAAGGGAGGGTCTCAGGTTTGGAAGGGGAAGGATTTGGATATCACATCTCATGTTATAGGAAGGATCTCAAGTTTGGTATTAGAAGCATTGAGATATCACATCTCATGCTATCAGAAGGGTCTCAGGATAGGAATGGGAAGGAGTTGGATATCACATCTCATGCTAAAGGGAGGGTCTCAGGTTTGGAAGGGGAAGGATTTGGATATCACATCTCATGTTATCGGAAGGATCTCAGGTTTGGTATTAGAAGTATTGAGATATCACATCTCATGCTATAGGAAGGGTCTCAGGATTGGAATGGGAACGAGTTGGATATCACATCTCATGCTAAAGGAAGGGTCTCAGGTTTGGTAGAAGCATTGAGATATCACATCTCATGCTATAGGAAGGGTCTCAGGATTGGAATGGGAAGGAGTTGTATATGACATCTCATGCCGTAGGAAGGGTCTCGGGTTTGGTATAAGCATTGAGATATCACATCTCTGCTATCGGAAGGGTCTCAGGATTGGAATGGGAAGGAGTTGGATATCCCATCTCATGTTATAGGAAGGGTCTCATGATTGGAATGGGAAGGACTTGGATATCACATCTCATGCTATAGGAAGGCTCTTAGGTTTGGAAGGGGAAAGAGTTGGATATCACATTTCATGTTAGAGGTAGGATCTCAGGTTTGGTATTAGAGGCATTGAGATATCACATCTCATGCTATCAGAAGGGTCTCAGGATTGGAATGGGAAGGAGTTGGATATCACATCGCATGCTAAAGGGAGGGTCTCAGGTTTGGAAGGGGAAGGATTTGGATATCACATCTCATGTTATAGGAAGGATCTCAAGTTTGGTATTAGAAGCATTGAGATATCACATCTCATGCTATCAGAAAGGTCTCAGGATAGGAATGGGAAGGAGTTGGATATCACATCTCATGCTAAAGGGAGGGTCTCAGGTTTGGAAGGGGAAGGATTTGGATATCACATCTCATGTTATCGGAAGGATCTCAGGTTTGGTATTAGAAGTATTGAGATATCACATCTCATGCTATAGGAAGGGTCTCAGGATTGGAATGGGAACGAGTTGGATATCACATCTCATGCTAAAGGAAGGGTCTCAGGTTTGGTAGAAGCATTGAGATATCACATCTCATGCTATAGGAAGGGTCTCAGGATTGGAATGGGAAGGACTTAGATATCACATATCATGCTATAGGGAGGGTCTCAGTTTTGATATTAGAAGCATTGAGATATCACATCTCATGCTATCGGAAGTGTCTCAGGATTGGAATGGGAAGGAGCTGGATATCACATCTCATGCTAAAGGAAGGGTCTCAGGTTTGGAACGGGAAGGAGTTGGATATCACATCTCATGTTATAGGAAGGGTCTCAGGTTGGTATAAGCATTGATATATCACACCTCTGCTATCGGAAGTGTCTCAGGATTGGAATGGGAAGGAGTTGGATATCCCATCTCATGTTATAGGACGGGTCTCAGGTTTGTTATTAGAATCATTGAGATATCATATTGCATGCTGTAGGAAGGGTCTAAGGATTGGAATGGGAAGGACTTGGATATCACATCTCATGCTATAGATAGGCTCTCAGGTTTGGAAAGGGAAGGAGTTGGATAACACATTTCATGTTAGAGGAAGGATCTCAGGTTTGGTATTAGAGGCATTGAGATATCACATCTCATGCTATAGGAAGGGTCTCAGGTTGGAATGGGAAGGAGTTGGATATCCCATCTCATGTTATAGGAAGGGTCTCATGATTGGAATGGGAAGGACTTGGATATCACATCTCATGCTATAGGAAGGCTCTTAGGTTTGGAAGGGGAAAGAGTTGGATATCACATTTCATGTTAGAGGTAGGATCTCAGGTTTGGTATTAGAGGCATTGAGATATCACTTCTCATGCTATCAGAAGGGTCTCAGGATTGGAATGGGAAGGAGTTGGATATCACATCTCATGCTAAAGGGAGGGTCTCAGGTTTGGAAGGGGAAGGATTTGGATATCACATCTCATGTTATAGGAAGGATCTCAGGTTTGGTATTAGAAGTATTGAGATATCACATCTCATGCTATAGGAAGGGTCTCAGGATTGGAATGGGAACGAGTTGGATATCACATCTCATGCTAAAGGAAGGGTCTCAGGTTTGGTAGAAGCATTGAGATATCACATCTCATGCTATAGGAAGTGTCTCAGGATTGGAATGGGAAGGAGCTGGATATCACATCTCATGCTAAAGGAAGGGTCTCAGGTTTGGAACGGGAAGGAGTTGGATATCACATCTCATGTTATAGGAAGGGTCTCAGGTTGGTATAAGCATTGATATATCACATCTCTGCTATCGGAAGTGTCTCAGGATTGGAATGGGAAGGAGTTGGATATCCCATCTCATGTTATAGGACGGGTCTCAGGTTTGTTATTAGAATCATTGAGATATCATATTGCATGCTGTAGGAAGGGTCTAAGGATTGGAATGGGAAGGACTTGGATATCACATCTCATGCTATAGATAGGCTCTCAGGTTTGGAAAGGGAATGAGTTGGATATCACATTTCATGTTAGAGGAAGGATCTCAGGTTTGGTATTAGAGGCATTGAGATATCACATCTCATGCTATAGGAAGGGTCTCAGGTTGGAATTGGAACGAGTTGGATATCACATCTCATGCTATAGGAAGGCTCTCAGGTTTGGAAGGGGAAAGAGTTGGATATCCCATTTCATGTTAGAGGTAGGATCTCAGGTTTGGTATTAGAGGCAATGAGATATCACATCTCATGCTATCAGAAGGGTCTCAGATTTAGAATGGGAAGGAGTTGGATATCACATCTCATGCTAAAGGGAGGGTCTCAGGTTTGGAAGGGGAAGGATTTGGATATCACATCTCATGTTATAGGAAGGATCTCAGGTTTGGTATTAGAAGCATTGAGATATCACATCTCATGCTATCGGAAGGATCTCAGGTTTGGTATCAGAAGCATTGAGATATCACATCTCATGCTATCAGAAGGTTCTCAGGATTGGAATGGGAAGGAGTTGGATATCCCATCTCATGCTAAAGGGAGGGTCTCAGGTTTGGAAGGGGAAGGATTTGGATATCACATCTCATGTTATCGGAAGGATCTCAGGTTTGGTATTAGAAGCATTGAGATATCACATCTCATGCTATCGGAAGGATCTCAGGTTTGGTATAAGAGGCATTGAGATATCACATCTCATGCTATCATAAGGGTCTCAGGATTGGAATGGGAAGGAGTTGGATATCACATCTCATGTTATAGGAAGGATCTCAGGTTTGGTATTAGAAGCATTGAGACATCACATCTCATGCTATAGGAAGGGTCTCAGGATTGGAATGGGAAGGAGTTGGATATCACATCTCATGCTATAGGAAGGGTCTCAGATTTGGTATAAGCATTGAGATATCACATCTCATGCTATAGGAAGGGTCTCAGGATTGGAATGGGAAGGAGTTGTATATGACATCTCATGCTAAAGGGAGGGTCTCAGGTTTGGAAGGGGAAGGATTTGGAAATCACATCTCATGTTATAGGAAGGATCTCAGGTTTGGTATTAGAAGCATTGAGATATCACATCTCATGCTATCGGAAGTATCTCAGGTTTGGTATTAGAGGCATTGAGATATCACATCTCCTGCTATCATAAGGGTCTCAGGATTGGAATGGGAAGGAGTTGGATATCACATCTCTTGTTATAGGAAGGATCTCAGGTTTGGTATTAGAAGCATTGAGATATCACATCTCATGCTATAGGAAGGGTCTCAGGATTGGAATGGGAAGGAGTTGGATATCACATCTCATGCTATAGGAAGGGTCTCAGATTTGGTATAAGCATTGAGATATCACATCTCATGCTATAGGAAGGGTCTCAGGATTGGAATGGGAAGGAGTTGGATATCACATCTCATGCTATAGGAAGGGTCTCAGGTTTGGAACGGGAAGGAGTTAGATATCACATCTCATGTTATAGGAAGAGTCTCGGGTTTGTTATAAGCATTGAGATATCACATCTCTGCTATCGGAGGTGTCTCAGGATTGGGATGGGAAGGAATTGGATATCACATCTCATGCTATAGGAAGGGTATCAGGTTTGGAACGGGAAGGAGTTGGATATCCCATCTCATGTTATAGGACAGGTCTCAGGTTTGATATTAGAAGCATTAGATATCACATCTCTGCTATTGGAAGGGTCTCAGGATTGGAATGGGAAGGACTTGGATATCAGAATTCATGTTATAGGAAGGGTCTCAGGTTTGGTATTAGAAGCATTGGGATATCACATCTCATGCTATAGGAAGGGTCTCAGGATTGAAATGGGAAGGACTTGGATATCACATCTCATGCTATAGGAAGGGTCTCAGGTTTGGTATAAGCATTGAGATATCACATCTCATGCTATAGGAAGGGTCTCAGGATTGGAATGGGAAGGATATGTATATGACATCTCATGCCATAGGAAGGGTCTCAGGTTTGGTATAAGCATTGAGATATCACATCTCTGCTTTTGGAAGGGTCTCAGGATTGGAATCGGAAGGAGTTGGATATCCCATCTCATGTTATAGGAAGAGTCTCAGGTTTGGTATTAGAAGCATTGAGATATCACATCTCATGCTATAGGAAGTGTCTCAGGATTGGAATGGGAAGGAATTGGATATCACATCTCATGCTATAGGGAGGGTCTCAAGTTTGATATTAGAAGCATTGAGATATCACATCTCATGCTATAGGAAGGGTCTCAGGATTGGAATGGAAGGAGTTGGATATCACATCTCATGTTATAGGAAGGATCTCAGGTTTGGTATTAGAAGCATTGAGACATCACATCTCATGCTATAGGAAGGGTCTCAGGATTGTAATGGGAAGGAGTTGGATATCACATCTCATGCTATATGAAGGGTCTCAGGTTTGGTATAAGCATTCAGATATCACATCTCATGCTAAAGGAAGGGTCTCAGGATTGGAATGGGAAGGAGTTGTATATGACATCTCATGCCGTAGGAAGGGTCTCAGGTTTGGTATAAGCATTGAGATATCACATCTCTGCTATCGGAAGGGTCTCAGGATTGGAATGGGAAGGAGTTGGATATCCCATCTCATGTTATAGGACGGGTCTCAGGTTTGGTATTAGAAGCATTGAGATATCACATCTCATGCTATAGGAAGGGTCTCAGGATTGGAATGGGAAGCTGTTGGATATCACATCTCATGCTATAGGAAGGGTCTCAGGTTTGGGATAAGCATTGAGATATCACATCTCAAGCTATAGGAAGGGTCTCAGGATTGGAATGGGAAGGAGTTGGATATCACATCTCATGTTATAGGAAGGATCTCAGGTTTGGTATTAGAAGCATTGAGACATCACATCTCATGCTATAGGAAGGGTCTCAGGATTGGAATGGGAAGGAGTTGTATATGACATCTCATGCCGTAGGAAGGGTCTCAGGTTTGGTATAAGCATTGAGATATCACATCTCTGCTATCGGAAGGGTCTCAGGATTGGAATGGGAAGGAGTTGGATATCCCATCTCATGTTATAGGAAGGGTCTCATGATTGGAATGGGAAGGACTTGGATATCACATCTCATGCTATAGGAAGGCTCTTAGGTTTGGAAGGGGAAAGAGTTGGATATCACATTTCATGTTAGAGGTAGGATCTCAGGTTTGGTATTAGAGGCATTGAGATATCACATCTCATGCTATCAGAAGGGTCTCAGGATAGGAATGGGAAAGAGTTGGATATCACATCTCATGCTAAAGGGAGGGTCTCAGGTTTGGAAGGGGAAGGATTTGGATATCACATCTCATGTTATCGGAAGGATCTCAGGTTTGGTATTAGAAGTATTGAGATATCACATCTCATGCTATAAGAAGGGTCTCAGGATTGGAATGGGAACAAGTTGGATATCACATCCCATGCTAAAGGAAGGGTCTCAGGTTTGGTAGAAGCATTGAGATATCACATCTCATGCTATAGGAAGGGTCTCAGGATTGGAATGGGAAGGAGTTGTATATGACATCTCATGCCGTAGGAAGGGTCTCAGGTTTGGTATAAGCATTGAGATATCACATCTCTGCTATCGGAAGGGTCTCAGGATTGGAATGGGAAGGAGTTGGATATCCCATCTCATGTTATAGGAAGGGTCTCATGATTGGAATGGGAAGGACTTGGATATCACATCTCATGCTATAGGAAGGCTCTTAGGTTTGGAAGGGGAAAGAGTTGGATATCACATTTCATGTTAGAGGTAGGATCATAGGTTTGGTATTAGAGGCATTGAGATATCACATCTCATGCTATCAGAAGGGTCTCAGGATAGGAATGGGAAGGAGTTGGATATCACATCTCATGCTAAAGGGAGGGTCTCAGGTTTGGAAGGGGAAGGATTTGGATATCACATCTCATGTTATCAGAAGGATCTCAGGTTTGGTATTAGAAGTATTGAGATATTACATCTCATGCTATAGGAAGGGTCTCAGGATTGGAATGGGAACGAGTTGGATATCACATCTCATGCTATCAGAAGGGTCTCAGGATTGGAATGGGAAGGAGTTGGATATCACATCTCATGCTAAAGGGAGGGTCTCAGGTTTGGAAGGGGAAGGATTTGGATATCACATCTCATGTTATAGGAAGGATCTCAAGTTTGGTATTAGAAGCATTGAGATATCAAATCTCATGCTATCAGAAGGGTCTCAGGATAGGAATGGGAAGGAGTTGGATATCACATCTCATGCTAAAGGGAGGGTCTCAGGTTTGGAAGGGGAAGGATTTGGATATCACATCTCATGTTATCGGAAGGATCTCAGGTTTGGTATTAGAAGTATTGAGATATCACATCTCATGCTAAAGGAAGGGTCTCAGGTTTGGTAGAAGCATTGAGATATCACATCTCATGCTATAGGAAGGGTCTCAGGATTGGAATGGGAAGGACTTAGATATCACATATCATGCTATAGGGAGGGTCTCAGTTTTGATATTAGAAGCATTGAGATATCACATCTCATGCTATCGGAAGTGTCTCAGGATTGGAATGGGAAGGAGCTGGATATCACATCTCATGCTAAAGGAAGGGTCTCAGGTTTGGAACGGGAAGGAGTTGGATATCACATCTCATGTTATAGGAAGGGTCTCAGGTTGGTATAAGCATTGATATATCACATCTCTGCTATCGGAAGTGTCTCAGGATTGGAATGGGAAGGAGTTGGATATCCCATCTCATGTTATAGGACGGGTCTCAGGTTTGTTATTAGAATCATTGAGATATCATATTGCATGCTGTAGGAAGGGTCTAAGGATTGGAATGGGAAGGACTTGGATATCACATCTCATGCTATAGATAGGCTCTCAGGTTTGGAAAGGGAAGGAGTTGGATATCACATTTCATGTTAGAGGAAGGATCTCAGGTTTGGTATTAGAGGCATTGAGATATCACATCTCATGCTATAGGAAGGGTCTCAGGTTGGAATTGGAAGGAGTTGGATATCACATCTCATGTTATAGGAAGGGTCTCAGGATTGGAATGAGAAGGACTTGGATATCACATCTCATGCTATAGGAAGGCTCTCAGGTTTGGAAGGGGAAAGAGTTGGATATCACATTTCATGTTAGAGGTAGTATCTCAGGTTTGGTATTAGAGGTAATGAGATATCACATCTCATGCTATGAGAAGGGTCTCAGATTTAGAATGGGAAGGAGTTGGATATCACATCTCATGCTAAAGGGAGGGTCTCAGGTTTGGAAGGGGAAGGAGTTGGATATCACATCTCATGTTATAGGAAGGATCTCAGGTTTGGTATTAGAAGCATTGAGATATCACATCTCATGCTATCGGAAGGATCTCAGGTTTGGTATTAGAAGCATTGAGATATCACATCTCATGCTATCAGAAGGTTCTCAGGATTGGAATGGGAAGGAGTTGGATATCCCATCTCATGCTAAAGGGAGGGTCTCAGGTTTGGAAGGGGAAGGATTTGGATATCACATCTCATGTTATCGGAAGGATCTCAGGTTTGGTATTAGAAGTATTGAGATATCACATCTCATGCTATAGGAAGGGTCTCAGGATTGGAATATGGGAAGTAGTTGGATATCACATCTCATGCTAAAGGAAGGGTCTCAGGTTTGGTAGAAGCATTGAGATATCACATCTCATGCTATAGGAAGGGTCTCAGGTTTGGAACGGGAAGGAGTTGGATATCCGATCTCATGTTATAGGAAGGGTCTCAGGTTTGGTATAAGCATTGAGATATCACAAATCTGCTATCGGAAGTGTCTCAGGATTGGAATGGGAAGGAGTTGGATATCCCATCTCATGTTATAGGACGGGTCTCAGGATTGTTATTAGAATCATTGAGATATCATATTGCATGCTGTAGGAAGGGTCTAAGGATTGGAATGGGAAGGACTTGGATATCACATTTCATGCTATGGATAGGCTCTCAGGTTTGGAAAGGGAAGGAGTTGGATATCACATTTCATGTTAGAGGAAGGATCTCAGGTTTGGTATTAGAGGCATTGAGATATCACATCTCATGCTATAGGAAGGGTCTCAGGATTGGAATGGGAAGGAGTTGGATATCACATCTCATGTTATAGGAAGGGTCTCAGGTTTGGTATAAGCATTGAGATATCACATCTCATGCTATAGGAAGGGTCTCAGGATTGGAATGGAAGGAGTTGGATATCACATCTCATGTTATAGGAAGGATCTCAGGTTTGGTATTAGAAGCATTGAGACATCACATTTCATGCTATAGGAAGTGTCTCAGGATTGGAATGGGAAGGACTTGGATATCACATCTCATGCTATAGGGAGTGTCTCAAGTTTGATATTAGAAGCATTGAGATATCACATCTCATGCTATAGGAAGGGTCTCAGGATTGGAATGGGAAGGAGTTGGATATCACATCTCATGTTATAGGAAGGATCTCAGGTTTGGTATAAGCATTGAGATATCACATCTCTGCTATCGGAAGGGTCTCAGGATTGGAATGGGAAGGAGTTGGATATTCCCATCTCATGTTATAGGAAGGGTCTCAGGTTTGGTATTTGAAGCATTGAGATATCATATTGCATGCTGTAGGAAGGGTCTAAGGGTTGGAATGGGAAGGACTTGGATATCACATCTCATGCTATAGATAGGCTCTTAGGTTTGGAAAGGGAAGCAGTTGGATATCACATTTCATGTTAGAGGAAGGATCTCAGGTTTGGTATTAGAAGCATTGAGATATCACATCTCATGCTATAAGAAGGGTCTCAGGATTGGAATGGGAAGTAGTTGGATATCACATCTCATGCTATAGGAAGGGTCTCAGGTTTGGTATAAGCATTGAGATATCACATCTCATGCTATAGGACGGGTCTCAGGATTGGAATGGAAGGAGTTGGATATCACATCTCATGTTATAGGAAGGATCTCAGGTTTGGTATTAGAAGCATTGAGACATCACATCTCATGCTATAGGAAGGGTCTCAGGGTTGGAATGGGAAGGAGTTGGATATCACATCTCATCCAATAGGAAGGGTCTCAGGTTTGGAATGGGAAGGAATTGGATATCACATCTCATGTTATAGGAAGGATCTCAGGTTTGGTATTAGAAGCATTGAGATATCACATCTCTGCTATCGGAAGTGTCTCAGGATTGGAATGGGAAGGAGTTGGATATCCCATCTCATGTTATAGGACGGGTCTCAGGTTTGTTATTAGAATCATTGAGATATCATATTGCATGCTGTAGGAAGGGTCTAAGGATTGGAATGGGAAGGACTTGGATATCACATCTCATGCTATAGATAGGCTCTCAGGTTTGGAAAGGGAAGGAGTTGGATATCACATTTCATGTTAGAGGAAGGATCTCAGGTTTGGTATTAGAAGCATTGAGATATCACATCTCATGCTATAGGAAGGGTCTCAGGTTGGAATTGGAAGGAGTTGGATATCACATCTCATGTTATAGGAAGGGTCTCAGGATTGGAATGGGAAGGACTTGGATATCACATCTCATGCTATAGGAAGGCTCTCAGGTTTGGAAGGGGAAAGAGTTGGATATCACATTTCATGTTAGAGGTAGGATCTCAGGTTTGGTATTAGAGGTAATGAGATATCACATCTCATGCTATCAGAAGGGTCTCAGATTTAGAATGGGAAGGAGTTGGATATCACATCTCATGCTAAAGGGAGGGTCTCAGGTTTGTAAGGGGAACGAGTTGGATATCACATCTCATGTTATAGGAAGGATCTCAGGTTTGGTATTAGAAGCATTGAGATATCACATCTCATGCTATCGGAAGGATCTCAGGTTTGGCATTAGAAGCATTGAGATATCACATCTCATGCTATCAGAAGGTTCTCAGGATTGGAATGGGAAGGAGTTGGATATCCCATCTCATGCTAAAGGGAGGGTCTCAGGTTTGGAAGGGGAAGGATTTGGATATCACATCTCATGTTATCGGAAGGATCTCAGGTTTGGTATTAGAAGTATTGAGATATCACATCTCATGCTATAGGAAGGGTCTCAGGATTGGAATATGGGAAGTAGTTGGATATCACATCTCATGCTAAAGGAAGGGTCTCAGGTTTGGTAGAAGCATTGAGATATCACATCTCATGCTATAGGAAGGGTCTCAGGATTGGAATGGGAAGGACTTAGATATCACATATCATGCTATAGGGAGGGTCTCAGTTTTGATATTAGAAGCATTGAGATATCACATCTCATGCTATCGGAAGTGTCTCAGGATTGGAATGGGAAGGAGCTGGATATCACATCTCATGCTAAAGGAAGGGTCTCAGGTTTGGAACGGGAAGGAGTTGGATATCCGATCTCATGTTATAGGAAGGGTCTCAGGTTTGGTATAAGCATTGAGATATCACAAATCTGCTATCGGAAGTGTCTCAGGATTGGAATGGGAAGGAGTTGGATATCCCATCTCATGTTATAGGACGGGTCTCAGGATTGTTATTAGAATCATTGAGATATCATATTGCATGCTGTAGGAAGGGTCTAAGGATTGGAATAGGAAGGACTTGGATATCACATTTCATGCTAGGGATAGGCTCTCAGGTTTGGAAAGGGAAGGAGTTGGATATCACATTTCATGTTAGAGGAAGGATCTCAGGTTTGGTATTAGAGGCATTGAGATATCACATCTCATGCTATAGGAAGGGTCTCAGGATTGGAATGGGAAGGAGTTGGATATCACATCTCATGTTATAGGAAGGGTCTCAGGTTTGGTATAAGCATTGAGATATCACATCTCATGCTATAGGAAGGGTCTCAGGATTGGAATGGAAGGAGTTGGATATCACATCTCATGTTATAGGAAGGATCTCAGGTTTGGTATTAGAAGCATTGAGACATCACATCTCATGCTATAGGAAGTGTCTCAGGATTGGAATGGGAAGGACTTGGATATCACATCTCATGCTATAGGGAGTGTCTCAAGTTTGATATTAGAAGCATTGAGATATCACATCTCATGCTATAGGAAGGGTCTCAGGATTGGAATGGGAAGGAGTTGGATATCACATCTCATGCTATAGGAAGGGTCTCAGGTTTGGTATAAGCAGTGAGATATCACATCTCATGCTATAGGAAGTGTCTCAGGATTGGAATGGGAAGGAGTTGGATATCACATCTCATGTTATAGGAAGGATCTCAGGTTTGGTATAAGCATTGAGATATCACATCTCTGCTATCGGAAGGGTCTCAGGATTGGAATGGGAAGGAGTTGGATATTCCCATCTCATGTTATAGGAAGGGTCTCAGGTTTGGTATTTGAAGCATTGAGATATCATATTGCATGCTGTAGGAAGGGTCTAAGGGTTGGAATGGGAAGGACTTGGATATCACATCTCATGCTATAGATAGGCTCTTAGGTTTGGAAAGGGAAGGAGTTGGATATCACATTTAATGTTAGAGGAAGGATCTCAGGTTTGGTATTAGAAGCATTGAGATATCACATCTCATGCCATAAGAAGGGTCTCAGGATTGGAATGGGAAGTAGTTGGATATCACATCTCATGCTATAGGAAGGGTCTCAGGTTTGGTATAAGCATTGAGATATCACATCTCATGCTATAGGACGGGTCTCAGGATTGGAATGGAAGGAGTTGGATATCACATCTCATGTTATAGGAAGGATCTCAGGTTTGGTATTAGAAGCATTGAGACATCACATCTCATGCTATAGGAAGGGTCTCAGGGTTGGAATGGGAAGGAGTTGGATATCACATCTCATCCAATAGGAAGGGTCTCAGGTTTGGAATGGGAAGGAATTGGATATCACATCTCATGTTATAGGAAGGATCTCAGGTTTGGTATTAGAAGCATTGAGATATCACATCTCATGCTATAGGAAGGGTCTCAGGATTGGAATGTGAAGGATTTGGATATCACATCTCATGCTAAAGGAAGGGTCTCAGGTTTGGTAGAAGCATTGAGATATCACGTCTCTGCTATCGGAAGGGTCTCAGGATTGGATTGGGAAGGAGTTGGATATCCCTTCTCATGCTATAGGAAGGGTCTCAGGATTTGAATGACAAGGAGTTGGATATCACATCTCATGTTATAGGAAGGGTCTCAGGATTGGAATGGGAAGGATTTGGATATCACATCTCTTGCTATAGGAAGGGTCTCAGGTTTGGTATAAGCATTGAGATATCACATCTCTGCTATCGGAAGGGTCTCAGGATTGGATTGGGAAGGAGTTGGATATCCCTTCTCATGCTATAGGAAGTGTCTCAGGTTGGAATGGGAAGGAGTTGGATATCACATCTCATGTTATAGGAAGGGTCTCAGGATTGGAATGGGAAGGATTTGGATATCACATCTCTTGCTATAGGAAGGGTCTCAGGATTGGAATGGGTAGGAGTTGGATATTACGTTCTTGCTGTAGGAAGGGTCTTATGTTTGGAATGGGAAGGAGTTGGATATCACATATGCTATAGTTAGTGTCTCAGGTTTGGAACGGGAAGGAGTTGGATATCACATCTCATGTTATAGGAAGGGTCTCAGGTTTGGTATAAGCATTGAGATATCACATCCCTGCTATCGGAAGCGGCTCGGGATTGGAATGGGAAGGAGTTGGATATCCCATCTCATGTTATAGTAAGAGTCTCTGGTTTGGTATTAGAATCATTGAGATATCACATCGCATGCTGTAGGAAGGGTCTAAGGATTGGAATGGGATGGACTTGGATATCACATCTCATGCTATAGGTAGGCTCTCAGGTTTGGTATAAGCATTGAGATATCACATCTCATGCTATAGGAAGGGTCTCAGAATTGGAATGGGAAGGATTTGGATATCACATCTCATGCTATAGGAAGGGTCTCAGATTTGGTATTAGCATTGAGATATCACATCTCATGCTAAAGGAAGGGTCTCAGGATTGGAATGGGAAGGAGTTGTATATGACATCTCAGGCCATAGGAAGGGTCTCAGGTTTGGTATAAGCATTGAGATATCACATCTCTGCTATCGGAAGGGTCTCAGGATTGGAATGGGAAGGAGTTGGATATCCCATCTCATGTTATAGGAAGGGTCTCAGGTTTGGTATTAGAAGCATAGAGATATCACATCTCATGCTATAGGAAGGGTCTCAGGATTGGAATGGGAAGGACTTGGATGTCACATCTCATGCTATAGGGAGGGTCTCAAGTTTGATATTAGAAGCATTGAGATAACAAATCTCATGATATCGGAAGGGTCTCAGGATTGGAATGGGAAGGAGTTGGATACCACAACTCATGATAAAGGAAGGGTCTAAGGTTTGGAAGGGGAAGGATTTGGATATCACATCTCATGTTATAGGACGGGTCTCAGGTTTGGTATTAGAAGCATTGAGATATCAAGTCTCATGGTATAAGAAGAGTCTCAGAATTGGAATGGGAAGGAGTTGGATATCACACCTCAAGCTATAGGAAGGGTCTCAGGATTGGAATGGGAAGGAGTTTGATATCACATCTCATGCCATAGTATGGGTCTCAGGTTTGGTAGAAGCATTGGGATATCACATCTCATGCTATCGGAAGGGTATCAGTATTGGATTTGGAAGAAGTTGGATATCCCATCTCATGCTATAGGAAGGGTCTCAGGTTGGAATGGGAAGGAGTTGGATATCACATTTCATGTTATAGGAAGGGTCTCAGGATTGGAATGGGAAGGACTTGGATATCATATCTCATGCTATAGGACGGGTCTCAGGTTTGTTATTAGAATCATTGAGATATCATATTGCATGCTGTAGGAAGGGTCTAAGGATTGGAATGGGAAGGACTTGGATATCACATCTCATGCTATAGATAGGCTCTTAGGTTTGGAAAGGGAAGGAGTTGGATATCACATTTCATTTTAGAGGAAGGATCTCAGGTTTGGTATTAGAAGCATTGAGATATCACATCTCATGCTATAGGAAGGGTCTCAGGATTGGAATGGGAAGTAGTTGGATATCACATCTTATGCTAAGGGAAGGGTCTCAGGTTTGGTATAAGCATTGAGATATCACATCTCATGCTATAGGACAGGTCTCAGGATTGGAATGGAAGGAGTTGGATATCACATCTCATGTTATAGGAAGGATCTCAGGTTTGGTATTAGAAGCATTGAGACATCACATCTCATGCTATAGGAAGGGTCTCAGGGTTGGAATGGGAAGGAGTTGGATATCGCATCTCATCCAATAGGAAGGGTCTCAGGTTTGGAATGGGAAGGAATTGGATATCACATCTCATGTTATAGGAAGGATCTCAGGTTTGGTATTAGAAGCATTGAGATATCACATCTCATGCTATAGGAAGGGTCTCAGGATTGGAATGTGAAGGATTTGGATATCACATCTCATGCTAAACGAAGGGTCTCAGGTTTGGTAGAAGCATTGAGATATCACGTCTCTGCTATCGGAAGGGCCTCAGGATTGGATTGGGAAGGAGTTGGATATCCCTTCTCATGCTATAGGAAGGGTCTCAGGATTTGAATGGGAAGGAGTTGGTAATCACATCTCATGTTATAGGAAGGGTCTCAGGATTGGAATGGGAAGGATTTGGATATCACATCTCTTGCTATAGGAAGGGTCTCAGGATTGGAATGGGTAGGAGTTGGATATTACTTTCTTGCTATAGGAAGGGTCTCATGTTTGGAATGGGAAGCAGTTGGATATCACATATGCTATAGTTAGTGTCTCAGGTTTGGAACGGGAAGGAGTTGGATATCACATCTCATGTTATAGGAAGGGTCTCAAGTTTGGTATAAGCATTGAGATATCAAATCTCTGCTATCAGAAGCGGCTCAGGATTGGAATGGGAAGGAGTTGGATATCCCATCTCATGTTATAGGAAGAGTCTCTGGTTTGGTATTAGAATCATTGAGATATCACATCGCATGCTGTAGGAAGGGTCTCAGGATTGGAATGGGATGGACTTGGATATCACATCTCATGCTATAGGTAGGCTCTCAGGTTTGGTATAAGCATTGAGATATCACATCTCATGCTAAAGGAAGGGTCTCAGGATTGGAATGGGAAGGAGTTGTATATGACATCTCAGGCCATAGGAAGGGTCTCAGGTTTGGTATAAGCATTGAGATATCACACCTCTGCTATCGGAAGGGTCTCAGGATTGGAATGGGAAGGAGTTGGATATCCCATCTCATGTTATAGGAATGGTCTCAGGTTTGGTATTAGAAGCATAGAGATATCACATCTCATGCTATAGGAACGGTCTCAGGATTGGAATGGGAAGGACTTGGATGTCACATCTCATGCTATAGGGAGGGTCTCAAGTTTGATATTAGAAGCATTGAGATAACAAATCTCATGATATCGGAAGGGTCTCAGGATTGGAATGGGAAGGAGTTGGATATCACATCTCATGATAAAGGAAGGGTCTAAGGTTTGGAAGGGGAAGGATTTGGATATCACATCTCATGTTATAGGACGGGTCTCAGATTTGGTATTAGAAGCATTGAGATATCAAGTCTCATGGTATAAGAAGGGTCTCAGAATTGGAATGGGAAGGAGTTGGATATCGCACCTCAAGCTATAGGAAGGGTCTCAGGATTGGAATGGGAAGGAGTTTGATATGACATCTCATGCCATAGTATGGGTCTCAGGTTTGGTAGAAGCATTGGGATATCACATCTCATGCTATCGGAAGGGTATCAGTATTGGATTTGGAAGAAGTTGGATATCCCATCTCATGCTATAGGAAGGCTCTCAGGTTTGGAAGGGGAAGGAGTTGGATATCACATTTCATGTTAGAGGAAGGATCTCAGGTTTGGTATTAGAGGCCTTGAGATATCACATCTCATGCTATAGGAAGGGTCTCAGGATTGGAATGGGAAGGGGTTGGATATCACATCTCAAGCTATAGGAAGGGTCTCAGGTTTGGTATAAGCATTGAGATATCACATCTCATGCTATAGGAAGGGTCTCAGGATTGGAATGGGAAGGAGTTGGATATCACATCTCATGTTATAGGAAATATCTCAGGTTTGGTATTAGAAGCATTGAGACATCACATCTCATGTTATAGGAAGGGTCTCAGGATTGGAATGGGAAGGACTTGGATATCACATCTCATGCTATAGCAGGGCCTCAGGTTTGGAAAGGGAAGGAGATGGATATCACATTTCATGTTAGAGATAGGATCTCAGGTTTGGTATTAGAGGCATTGAGATATCACATCTCATGCTATCAGAAGGGTCTCAGGATTGGAATGGGAAGGAGTTGTATATCACATCTCATGCTAAATGGAGGGTCTCAGGTTTGGAAGGGGGAGGATTTGGAAATCACATCTCATGTTATAGGAAGGCTCTCAGGTTTGGTATTAGAAGCATTGAGATATCACATCTCATGCTATCGGAAGTATCTCAAGGTTGGTATTAGAAGCATTGAGATATCACATCTCATGCTATCATAAGGGTCTCAGGATTGGAATGGGAAGGAGTTGGATATCACATCTCATGTTATTGGAAGGATCTCAGGTTTGGTATTAGAAGCATTGAGACATCACATCTCATGCTATAGGAAGGGTCTCAGGATTGGAATGGGAAGGAGTTGGATATCACATCTCATGCTATAGGAAGGGTCTCAGATTTGGTATAAGCATTGAGATATCACATCTCATGCTATAGGAAGGGTCTCAGGATTGGATTGGGAAGGAGTTGTATATGACATCTCATGTTATAGGAAGGGTCTCAGGTTTGGTATTAGAAGCATTGAGATATCACATCTCATGCTATAGGAAGGGTCTCAGGATTGGAATGGGGAGGACTTGTATGTCACATCTCATGCTATAGGGAGGGTCTCAAGTTTGATATTAGAATCATTGAGATAACAAATCTCATGATATCGGAAGGGTCTCAGGATTGGAATGGGAAGGAGTTGGATATCACATTTCATGATAAAGGAAGGGTCTAAGGTTTGGAAGGGGAAAGATTTGGATATCACATCTCATGTTATTGGACGGGTCTCAGGTTTGGTATTAGAAGCATTGAGATATCAAGTCTCATGGCATAGGAAGGATCTCAGAATTGGAATGGGAAGGAGTTGGATATCACATCTCAAGCTATAGGAAGAGTCTCAGGATTGGAATGGGAATGAGTTTGATATCACATCTCATGCCATAGTATGGGTCTCAGGTTTGGTAGAAGCATTGGGATATCACAATTCATGCTATTGGAAGGGTATCAGTATTGGATTTGGAAGGAGTTGGATATCCCATCTCATGCTATAGGAAGGGTCTCAGGTTGGAATGGGAAGGAGTTGGATATCACATTTCATGTTATAGGAAGGGTCTCACGATTGGAATGGGAAGGACTTGGATATCATATCTCATGCTATAGGAAGGCTCTCAGGTTTGGAATGGGAAGGAGTTGGATATCACATCTCAAGCTTTAGGAAGGGTCTCAGGTTTGGTATAAGCATTGAGATAGCACATCTCATGCTATAGGAAGGGTCTCAGGATTGGAATGGGAAGGAGTTGGATATCACATCTCATGTTATAGGAAAGATCTCAGGTTTGGTATTAGAAGCATTGAGACATCACATCTCATGTTATAGGAAGGGTCTCAGGATTGGAATGGGAAAAAGTTGGATATCACATCTCATGCTATAGGAAGGGTCTCAGGTTTGGAAGGGGAAGGAGTTGGATATCCAATCTCATGTTATAGGACTGGTCTCAGGTTTGGTATTATAAGCATTGAGATATCACATCGCATGCTGTAGGAAGGTTCTCAGGTTTGGTATTAGAAGCATTGAGACATCACATCTCATGCTATAGGAAGGGTCTCAGGATTGGAATGGGAAGGAGTTGGATATCACATCTCATGTTATAGGAAGGATCTCAGGTTTGGTATTAGAAGCATTGAGACATCACATCTCATGTTATAGGAAGGGTCTCAGGATTGGAATGGGAAAAAGTTGGATATCACATCTCATGCTATAGGAAGGGTCTCAGGTTTGGAAGGGGAAGGAGTTGGATATCCAATCTCATGTTATAGGACTGGTCTCAGGTTTGGTATTATAAGCATTGAGATATCACATCGCATGCTGTAGGAAGGTTCTCAGGTTTGGTATTAGAAGCATTGAGACATCACATCTCATGCTATAGGAAGGGTCTCAGGATTGGAATGGGAAGGAGTTGGATATCACATCTCATGTTATAGGAAGGATCTCAGGTTTGGTATTAGAAGCATTGAGACATCACATCACATGCTATAGGAAGGGTCTCACATTTGGTATAAGCATTGAGATATCACATCTCATGCTATAGGAAGGGTCTCAGGATTGGATTGGGAAGGAGTTGTATATGACATCTCAGGCCATAGGAAGGGTCTCAGGATTGGTATAAGCATTGAGATATCACATCTCTGCTATCGGAAGGGTCTCAGGATTGGAATGGGAAGGAGTTGGATATCCCATCTCATGTTATAGGAAGGGTCTCAGGTTTGGTATTAGAAGCATTGAGATATCACATCTCATGCTATAGGAAGGGTCTCAGGATTGGAATGGGGAGGACTTGGATGTCACATCTCATGCTATAGGGAGGGCCTCAAGTTTGATATTAGAAGCATTGAGATAACAAATCTCATGATATCGGAAGGGTCTCAGGATTGGAATGGGAAGGAGTTGGATATCACATCTCAAGCTTTAGGAAGGGTCTCAGATTTGGTATAAGCATTGAGATATCACATCTCTGCTATCGGAAGGGTCTCAGGATTGGAATGGGAAGGAGTTGGATATCCCATCTCATGCTATAGGGAGGGTCTCAATTTTGATATTAGAAGCATTGAGATAACAAATCTCATGATATCGGAAGGGTCTCAGGATTGGAATGGGAAGGAGTTGGATATCACATCTCATGATAAAGGAAGGGTCTAAGGTTTGGAAGGGGAAAGATTTGGATATCACATCTCATGTTATAGGACGGGTCTCAGGTTTGGTATAAGAAGCATTGAGATATCAAGTCTCATGGTATAGGAAGGGTCTCAGAATTGGAATGGGAAGGAGTTGGATATCACATCTCAAGCTATAGGAAGAGTCTCAGGATTGGAATGGGAAGGAGTCTGATATCACATCTCATGCCATAGTATGGTTCTCAGGTTTGATAGAAGCATTGGGATATCACATCTCATGCTATTGGAAGGGTATCAGTATTGGATTTGGAAGGAGTTGGATATCCCATCTCATGCTATAGGAAGGGTCTCAGGTTGGAATGGGAAGGAGTTGGATATCACATTTCATGTTATAGGAAGGGTCTCAGGATTGGAATGGGAAGGACTTGGATATCATATCTCATGCTATAGGAAGGCTCTCAGGTTTGGAAGGAGAAGGAGTTGGATATCACATTTCATGTTAGAGGAAGGATCTCAGGTTTGGTATTAGAGGCCTTGAGATATCACATCTCATGCTATAGGAAGGGTCTCAGGTTGGAATGGGAAGGAGTTGGATATCACATTTCATGTTATAGGAAGGGTCTCAGGATTGGAATGGGAAGGAGTTGGATATCACATCTCAAGCTTTAGGAAGGGTCTCAGGTTTGGTATAAGCATTGAGATAGCACATCTCATGCTATAGGAAGGGTCTCAGGATTGGAATGGGAAGAAGTTGGATATCACATCTCATGCTATAGGAAGGGTCTCAGGTTTGGAAGGGGAAAGAGTTGGATATCCAATCTCATGTTACAGGACTGGTCTCGGGTTTGGTATTAGAAACATTGAGATATCACATCGCATGCTGTAGGAAGGTTCTCAGGTTTGGAATGGGGAGGAATTGGATATCACATCTCATGTCATAGGAAGGATCTCAGGTTTGGTATTAGAAGCATTGAGATATCACATCTCATGCTATAGGAATGGTCTCAGGATTGGAATGGGAAGGAGTTGGATATTACATTCCTGCTATAGGAAGGGTCTCATGTTTGGAATGGGAATGTGTTGGATATCACATATGCTATAGGAAGGGTCTCAGGTTTGGAACGGGAAGGAGTTGGATATCACATCTCATGTTATAGGAAGGGTCTCAGGTTTGGTATAAGCATTGAGATATCACATCTCTGCTATCGGAAGTGTCTCAGGATTGGAATGCGAAGGTGTTGGATATCCCATCTCATGTTATAGGACGGGTCTCAGGTTTGTTATTAGAATCATTGAGATATCATATTGCATGCTGTAGGAAGGGTCTAAGGATTGGAATGGGAAGGAGTTGGATATCCCATCTCATGTTATAGGAAGAGTCTCAAGTTTGGTATTAGAAGCATTTAGCTATCACATCTCATGCTATAGGAAGTGTCTCAGGATTGGAATGGGAAGGAGTTGGATATCACATTTCATGTTAGAGGAAGGATCTCAGGTTTGGTATTAGAGGCATTGAGATATCACATCTCATGCTATAGGAAGGGTCTCAGGATTGGAATGGGAAGGAGTTGGATATCACATCTCATGCTATAGGAAGGGTCTCAGGTTTGGTATAAGCATTGAGATATCACATCTCATGCTATAGGAAGGGTCTCAGGATTGGAATGGGAAGGAGTTGGATATCACATCTCATGTTATAGGAAGGATCTCAGGTTTGGTATTAGAAGCATTGAGACATCACATCTCATGCTATCGGAAGGGTCTCAGGATTGGAATGGGAAGGACTTGGATATCACATCTCATGCTATAGGGAGGGTCTCAAGTTTGATATTAGAAGCATTGAGATATCATATCTCATGCTATAGGAAGGGTCTCAGGATTGGAATGGGAAGGAGTTGGATATCACATCTCATGTTATAGGAAGGATCTCAGGTTTGGTATAAGCATTGAGCTATCACATCTCTACTATCGGAAGGGTCTCAGGATTGGAATGGGAAGGAGTTGGATATTCCCATCTCATGTTATAGGAATGGTCTCAGGTTTGGTATTAGAAGCATTGAGATATCACATCTCATGCTATAGGAAGAGTCTCAGGATTGGAATGGGAAGGACTTGGATATCACATCTCATGCTATAAGGAGGGTCTCAAGTTTGATATTAGAAGCATTGAGATATCACATCTCATGATATCGGAAGGGTCTCAGGGATGGAATGGGAAGCTGTTGGATATCACATCTCATGCCATAGTATGGGTCTCAGGTTTGGTAGAAGCATTGGGATATCACATCTCATGCTATCGGAAGGGTATCAGGATTGGATTTGGAAGGAGTTGGATATCCCATCTCATGCTATAGGAAGGGTCTCAGGTTGGAATGGGAAGGAGTTGGATATCACATCTCATGTTATAGGAAGGGTCTCAGGATTGGAATTAGAAGGACTTGGATATCACATCTCATGCTATAGGAAGGCTCTCAGGTTTGGAAGGGGAAAGAGTTGGATATCACATTTCATGTTAGAGGTAGGATCTCAGGTTTGGTATTAGAGGCATTGAGATATCACATCTCATGCTATCAGAAGAGTCTCAGGATTGGAATGGGAAGGAGTTGGATATCACATCTCATGCTAAAGGGAGGGTCTCAGGTTTGGAAGGGGAAGGATTTGGATATCACATCTCATGTTATAGGAAGGATCTCAGGTTTGGTATTAGAAGCATTGAGATATCACATCTCATGCTATCGGAAGGATCTCAGGTTTGGTATAGAAGCATTGAGATATCACATCTCATGCTATCAGAAGGTTCTCAGGATTGGAATGGGAAGGAGTTGGATATCACATCTCATGCTAAAGGGAGGGTCTCAGGTTTGGAAGGGGAAGGATTTGGATATCACATCTCATGTTATTGGAAGGATCTCAGGTTTGGTATTAGATGTATTGAGATATCACATCTCATGCTATAGGAAGGGTCTCAGGATTGGAATGGGAAGGAGTTGGTTATCCCATCTCATGCTAAAGGAAGGGTCTCAGGTTTGGTAGAAGCATTGAGATATCACATCTCATGCTATAGGAAGGGTCTCAGGATTGGAATGGGAAGGTCTTAGATATCACATATCATGCTATAGGGAGGGTCTCAGTTTTGATATTAGAAGCATTGAGATATCACATCTCATGCTATCAGAAGGGTCTCAGGATTGGAATGGGAAGGAGCTGGATATCACATCTCATGCTAAAGGAAGGGTCTCAGGTTTGGAACGGGAAGGAGTTGGATATCACATCTCTTGTTATAGGAAGGGTCTCAGGTTTGGTATAAGCATTGAGATATCACATCTCTGCTATCGGAAGTGTCTCAGGATTGGAATGGGAAGGACTTGGATATCACATCTCATGCTATAGATAGGCTCTCAGGTTTGGAAAGGGAAGGAGTTGGATATCACATTTCATGTTAGAGGAAGGATCTCAGGTTTGGTATTGGAGGCATTGAGATATCAGATCTCAGGCTATAGGAAGGGTCTCAGGATTGGAATGGGAAGGAGTTGGATATCACATCTCATGCTATAGGAAGGGTCTCAGGATTGGAATGGGAAGGAGTTGGATATCACATCTCATGCTAGAGGAAGGGTCTCAGGTTTGGTATAAGTATTGAGATATCACATCTCGTGCTATAGGAAGGGTCTCAGGATTGGAATGGGAAGGAGTTGTATATGACATCTCATGCCGTAGGAAGGGTCTCAGGTTTGGGATAAGCATTGAGATATCACATCTCTGCTATCGAAAGGGTCTTAGGATTGGAATGGGAAGGAGTTGGATATCCCATCTCATGTTATAGGAAGAGTCTCAGGTTTGGTATTAGAAGCATTGAGATATCCCATCTCATGATATAGGAAGGGTCTCAGGTTGGAATGGGAAGGAGTTGGATATCACATTTCATGTTATAGGAAGGGTCTCAGGATTGGAATGGGAAGGACTTGGATATCATATCCCATGCTATAGGAAGGCTCTCAGGTTTGGAAGGGGAAGGAGTTGGATATCACATTTCATGTTAGAGGAAGGATCTCAGGTTTGGTATTAGAGGCCTTGAGATATCACATCTCATGCTATAGGAAGGGTCTCAGGATTGGAATGGGAAGGAGTTGGATATCACATCTCAAGCTATAGGAACGGTCTCAGGTTTGGTATAAGCATTGTGATATCACATCTCATGCTATAGGAAGGGTCTCAGGATTGGAATGGGAAGGAGTTGGATATCACATCACATGTTATAGGAAAGATCTCAGGTTTGGTATTAGAAGCATTGAGACATCACATCTCATGTTATAGGAAGGGTCTCAGGATTGGAATGGGAAGAAGTTGGATATCACATCTCATGCTATAGGAAGGGTCTCAGGTTTGGTATAAGCATTGAGATATCAAATCTCATGCTATAGGAAGTGTCTCAGGATTGGAATGGGAAGGACTTGGATATCACATCTCATGCTATAGGCAGGGTCTCAGGTTTGGAAAGGGAATGAGATGGATATCACATTTCATGTTAGAGGTAGGATCTTGGGTTTGGTATTAGAGGCATTGAGATATCACATCTCATGCTATCAGAAGGGTCTCAGGATTGGAATGGGAAGGAGTTGGATATCACATCTCATGCTAAAGGGAGGGTCTCAGGTTTGGAAGGGGAAGGATTTGGAAATCACATCTCATGTTATAGGAAGGATCTCAGGTTTGGTATTAGAAGCATTGAGATATCACATCTCATGCTTTCATAAGGGTCTCAGGATTGGAATGGGAAGGAGTTGGATATCACATCTCATGTTATAGGAAGGATCTCAGGTTTGGTATTAGAAGCATTGAGACATCACATCTCATGCTATAGGAAGGGTCTCAGGATTGGAATGGGAAGGAGTTGGATATCACATCTCATGCTATAGGAAGGGTCTCAGATTTGGTATAAGCATTGAAATATCACATCTCATGCTATAGGAAGGGTCTCAGGATTGGAATGGGAAGGAGTTGTATATGACATCTCAGGCCATAGGAAGGGTCTCAGGTTTGGTATAAGCATTGAAATATCACATCTCTGCTATCGGAAGGGTCTCAGGATTGGAATGGGAAGGAATTGGATATCACATCTCATGTTATAGGAAGGATCTCAGGTTTGGTATTAGAAGCATTGAGATATCACATCCCATGCTATAGGAAGGGTCTCAGGATTGGAATGTGAAGGATTTGGATATCACATCTCATGCTAAAGGAAGGGTCTCAGGTTTGGTAGAAGCATTGAGATATCACGTCTCTGCTATCGGAAGGGTCTCAGGATTGGATTGGGAAGGAGTTGGATATCCCTTCTCATGCTATAGGAAGGGTCTCAGGATTTGAATGGCAAAGAGTTGGATATCACATCTCATGCCATAGGAAGGGTCTCAGGTTTGGTATAAGCATTGAGATATCACATCTCTGCTATCGGAAGGGTCTCAGGATTGGATTGGGAAGGAGTTGGATATCCCTTCTCATGCTATAGGAAGTGTCTCAGGTTGGAATGGGAAGGAGTTGGATATCACATCTCATGTTATAGGAAGGATCTCAGGTTTGGTATTAGAAGCATTGAGATATCACATCTCATGCTTTCATAAGGGTCTCAGGATTGGAATGGGAAGGAGTTGGATATCACATCTCATGTTATAGGAAGGATCTCAGGTTTGGTATTAGAAGCATTGAGACATCACATCTCATGCTATAGGAAGGGTCTCAGGATTGGAATGGGAAGGAGTTGGATATCACATCTCATGCTATAGGAAGGGTCTCAGATTTGGTATAAGCATTGAGATATCACATCTCATGCTATAGGAAGGGTCTCAGGATTGGAATGGGAAGGAGTTGTATATGACATCTCAGGCCATAGGAAGGGTCTCAGGTTTGGTATAAGCATTGAGATATCACATCTCTGCTATCGGAAGGGTCTCAGGATTGGAATGGGAAGGAATTGGATATCACATCTCATGTTATAGGAAGGATCTCAGGTTTGGTATTAGAAGCATTGAGATATCACATCCCATGCTATAGGAAGGGTCTCAGGATTGGAATGTGAAGGATTTGGATATCACATCTCATGCTATAGGAAGGGTCTCAGGATTGGAATGGGAAGGAGTTGGTTATCCCATCTCATGCTAAAGGAAGGGTCTCAGGTTTGGTAGAAGCATTGAGATATCACATCTCATGCTATAGGAAGGGTCTCAGGATTGGAATGGGAAGGACTTAGATATCACATATCATGCTATAGGGAGGGTCTCAGTTTTGATATTAGAAGCATTGAGATATCACATCTCATGCTATCAGAAGGGTCTCAGGATTGGAATGGGAAGGAGCTGGATATCACATCTCATGCTAAAGGAAGGGTCTCAGGTTTGGAACGGGAAGGATTTGGATATCACATCTCTTGTTATAGGAAGGGTCTCAGGTTTGGTATAAGCATTGAGATATCACATCTCTGCTATCGGAAGTGTCTCAGGATTGGAATGGGAAGGACTTGGATATCACATCTCATGCTATAGATAGGCTCTCAGGTTTGGAAAGGGAAGGAGTTGGATATCACATTTCATGTTAGAGGAAGGATCTCAGGTTTGGTATTGGAGGCATTGAGATATCAGATCTCAGGCTATAGGAAGGGTCTCAGGATTGGAATTGGAAGGAGTTGGATATCACATCTCATGCTATAGGAAGGGTCTCAGGATTGGAATGGGAAGGAGTTGGATATCACATCTCATGCTAGAGGAAGGGTCTCAGGTTTGGTATAAGCATTGAGATATCACATCTCGTGCTATAGGAAGGGTCTCAGGATTGGAATGGGAAGGAGTTGTATATGACATCTCATGCCGTAGGAAGGGTCTCAGGTTTGGTATAAGCATTGAGATATCACATCTCTGCTATCGAAAGGGTCTTAGGATTGGAATGGGAAGGAGTTGGATATCCCATCTCATGTTATAGGAAGAGTCTCAGGTTTGGTATTAGAAGCATTGAGATATCCCATCTCATGATATAGGAAGGGTCTCAGGTTGGAATGGGAAGGAGTTGGATATCACATTTCATGTTATAGGAAGGGTCTCAGGATTGGAATGGGAAGGACTTGGATATCATATCCCATGCTATAGGAAGGCTCTCAGGTTTGGAAGGGGAAGGAGTTGGATATCACATTTCATGTTAGAGGAAGGATCTCAGGTTTGGTATTAGAGGCCTTGAGATATCACATCTCATGCTATAGGAAGGGTCTCAGGATTGGAATGGGAAGGAGTTGGATATCACATCTCAAGCTATAGGAACGGTCTCAGGTTTGGTATAAGCATTGTGATATCACATCTCATGCTATAGGAAGGGTCTCAGGATTGGAATGGGAAGGAGTTGGATATCACATCTCATGTTATAGGAAAGATCTCAGGTTTGGTATTAGAAGCATTGAGACATCACATCTCATGTTATAGGAAGGGTCTCAGGATTGGAATGGGAAGAAGTTGGATATCACATCTCATGCTATAGGAAGGGTCTCAGGTTTGGTATAAGCATTGAGATATCACATCTCATGCTATAGGAAGTGTCTCAGGATTGGAATGGGAAGGAGTTGTATATGACATCTCATGCCATAGGAAGGGTCTCAGGTTTGGTATAAACATTGAGATATCACATCACATGCTATAGGAAGGGTCTCAGGATTGGAATGGGAAGGACTTGGATATCACATCTCATGCTATAGGCAGGGTCTCAGGTTTGGAAAGGGAATGAGATGGATATCACATTTCATGTTAGAGGTAGGATCTCAGGTTTGGTATTAGAGGCATTCAGATATCACATCTCATGCTATCAGAAGGGTCTCAGGATAGGAATGGGAAGGAGTTGGATATCACATCTCATGCTAAAGAGAGGGTCTCAGGTTTGGAAGGGGAAGGATTTGGAAATCACATCTCATTTTATAGGAAGGATCTCAGGTTTGGTATTAGAAGCATTGAGATATTACATCTCATGCTTTCATAAGGGTCTCAGGATTGGAATGGGAAGGAGTTGGATATCACATCTCATGTTATAGGAAGGATCTCAGGTTTGGTATTAGAAGCATTGAGACATCACATCTCATGCTATAGGAAGGGTCTCAGGATTGGAATGGGAAGGAGTTGGATATCACATCTCATGCTATAGGAAGGGTCTCAGATTTGGTATAAGCATTGAGATATCACATCTCATGCTATAGGAAGGGTCTCAGGATTGGAATGGGAAGGAGTTGTATATGACATCTCAGGCCATAGGAAGGGTCTCAGGTTTGGTATAAGCATTGAAATATCACATCTCTGCTATCGGAAGGGTCTCAGGATTGGAATGGGAAGGAATTGGATATCACATCTCATGTTATAGGAAGGATCTCAGGTTTGGTATTAGAAGCATTGAGATATCACATCCCATGCTATAGGAAGGGTCTCAGGATTGGAATGTGAAGGATTTGGATATCACATCTCATGCTAAAGGAAGGGTCTCAGGTTTGGTAGAAGCATTGAGATATCACGTCTCTGCTATCGGAAGGGTCTCAGGATTGGATTGGGAAGGAGTTGGATATCCCTTCTCATGCTATAGGAAGGGTCTCAGGATTTGAATGGCAAAGAGTTGGATATCACATCTCATGCCATAGGAAGGGTCTCAGGTTTGGTATAAGCATTGAGATATCACATCTCTGCTATCGGAAGGGTCTCAGGATTGGATTGGGAAGGAGTTGGATATCCCTTCTCATGCTATAGGAAGTGTCTCAGGTTGGAATGGGAAGGAGTTGGATATCACATCTCATGTTATAGGAAGGATCTCAGGTTTGGTATTAGAAGCATTGAGATATCACATCTCATGCTTTCATAAGGGTCTCAGGATTGGAATGGGAAGGAGTTGGATATCACATCTCATGTTATAGGAAGGATCTCAGGTTTGGTATTAGAAGCATTGAGACATCACATCTCATGCTATAGGAAGGGTCTCAGGATTGGAATGGGAAGGAGTTGGATATCACATCTCATGCTATAGGAAGGGTCTCAGATTTGGTATAAGCATTGAGATATCACATCTCATGCTATAGGAAGGGTCTCAGGATTGGAATGGGAAGGAGTTGTATATGACATCTCAGGCCATAGGAAGGGTCTCAGGTTTGGTATAAGCATTGAGATATCACATCTCTGCTATCAGAAGGGTCTCAGGATTGGAATGGGAAGGAATTGGATATCACATCTCATGTTATAGGAAGGATCTCAGGTTTGTTATTAGAAGCATTGAGATATCACATCCCATGCTATAGGAAGGGTCTCAGGATTGGAATGTGAAGGATTTGGATATCACATCTCATGCTATAGGAAGGGTCTCAGGATTGGAATGGGAAGGAGTTGGTTATCCCATCTCATGCTAAAGGAAGGGTCTCAGGTTTGGTAGAAGCATTGAGATATCACATCTCATGCTATAGGAAGGGTCTCAGGATTGGAATGGGAAGGACTTAGATATCACATATCATGCTATAGGGAGGGTCTCAGTTTTGATATTAGAAGCATTGAGATATCACATCTCATGCTATCAGAAGGGTCTCAGGATTGGAATGGGAAGGAGCTGGATATCACATCTCATGCTAAACGAAGGGTCTCAGGTTTGGAACGGGAAGGAGTTGGATATCACATCTCTTGTTATAGGAAGGGTCTCAGGTTTGGTATAAGCATTGAGATATCACATCTCTGCTATCAGAAGTGTCTCAGGATTGGAATGGGAAGGACTTGGATATCACATCTCATGCTATAGATAGGCTCTCAGGTTTGGAAAGGGAAGGAGTTGGATATCACATTTCATGTTAGAGGAAGGATCTCAGGTTTGGTATTGGAGGCATTGAGATATCAGATCTCAGGCTATAGGAAGGGTCTCAGGATTGGAATGGGAAGGAGTTGGATATCACATCTCATGCTATAGGAAGGGTCTCAGGATTGGAATGGGAAGGAGTTGGATATCACATCTCATGCTAGAGGAAGGGTCTCAGGTTTGGTATAAGCATTGAGATATCACATCTCGTGCTATAGGAAGGGTCTCAGGATTGGAATGGGAAGGAGTTGTATATGACATCTCATGCCGTAGGAAGGGTCTCAGGTTTGGTATAAGCATTGAGATATCACATCTCTGCTATCGAAAGGGTCTTAGGATTGGAATGGGAAGGAGTTGGATATCCCATCTCATGTTATAGGAAGAGTCTCAGGTTTGGTATTAGAAGCATTGAGATATCCCATCTCATGATATAGGAAGGGTCTCAGGTTGGAATGGGAAGGAGTTGGATATCACATTTCATGTTATAGGAAGGGTCTCAGGATTGGAATGGGAAGGACTTGGATATCATATCCCATGCTATAGGAAGGCTCTCAGGTTTGGAAGGGGAAGGAGTTGGATATCACATTTCATGTTAGAGGAAGGATCTCAGGTTTGGTATTAGAGGCCTTGAGATATCACATCTCATGCTATAGGAAGGGTCTCAGGATTGGAATGGGAAGGAGTTGGATATCACATCTCAAGCTATAGGAACGGTCTCAGGTTTGGTATAAGCATTGTGATATCACATCTCATGCTATAGGAAGGGTCTCAGGATTGGAATGGGAAGGAGTTGGATATCACATCTCATGTTATAGGAAAGATCTCAGGTTTGGTATTAGAAGCATTGAGACATCACATCTCATGTTATAGGAAGGGTCTCAGGATTGGAATGGGAAGAAGTTGGATATCACATCTCATGCCATAGGAAGGGTCTCAGGTTTGGTATAAGCATTGAGATATCACATCTCATGCTATAGGAAGTGTCTCAGGATTGGAATGGGAAGGAGTTGTATATGACATCTCATGCCATAGGAAGGGTCTCAGGTTTGGTATAAACATTGAGATATCACATCACATGCTATAGGAAGGGTCTCAGGATTGGAATGGGAAGGACTTGGATATCACATCTCATGCTATAGGCAGGGTCTCAGGTTTGGAAAGGGAATGAGATGGATATCACATTTCATGTTAGAGGTAGGATCTCAGGTTTGGTATTAGAGGCATTGAGATATCACATCTCATGCTATCAGAAGGGTCTCAGGATTGGAATGGGAAGGAGTTGGATATCACATCTCATGCTAAAGGGAGGGTCTCAGGTTTGGAAGGGGAAGGATTTGGAAATCACATCTCATGTTATAGGAAGGATCTCAGGTTTGGTATTAGAAGCATTGAGATATCACATCTCATGCTTTCATAGGGGTCTCAGGATTGGAATGGGGAGGAGTTGGATATCACATCTCATGTTATAGGAAGGATCTCAGGTTTGGTATTAGAAGCATTGAGACATCACATCTCATGCTATAGGAAGGGTCTCAGGATTGGAATGGGAAGGAGTTGGATATCACATCTCATGCTATAGGAAGGGTCTCAGATTTGGTATAAGCATTGAGATATCACATCTCATGCTATAGGAAGGGTCTCAGGATTGGAATGTGAAGGATTTGGATATCACATCTCATGCTAAAGGAAGGGTCTCAGGTTTGGTAGAAGCATTGAGATATCACGTCTCTGCTATCGGAAGGGTCTCAGGATTGGATTGGGAAGGAGTTGGATATCCCTTCTCATGCTATAGGAAGGGTCTCAGGATTTGAATGGCAAAGAGTTGGATATCACATCTCATGCCATAGGAAGGGTCTCAGGTTTGGTATAAGCATTGAGATATCACATCTCTGCTATCGGAAGGGTCTCAGGATTGGATTGGGAAGGAGTTGGATATCCCTTCTCATGCTATAGGAAGTGTCTCAGGTTGGAATGGGAAGGAGTTGGATATCACATCTCATGTTATAGGAAGGATCTCAGGTTTGGTATTAGAAGCATTGAGATATCACATCTCATGCTTTCATAAGGGTCTCAGGATTGGAATGGGAAGGAGTTGGATATCACATCTCATGTTATAGGAAGGATCTCAGGTTTGGTATTAGAAGCATTGAGACATCACATCTCATGCTATAGGAAGGGTCTCAGGATTGGAATGGGAAGGAGTTGGATATCACATCTCATGCTATAGGAAGGGTCTCAGATTTGGTATAAGCATTGAGATATCACATCTCATGCTATAGGAAGAGTCTCAGGATTGGAATGGGAAGGAGTTGTATATGACATCTCAGGCCATAGGAAGGGTCTCAGGTTTGGTATAAGCATTGGGATATCACATCTCTGCTATCGGAAGGATCTCAGGATTGGAATGGGAAGGAATTGGATATCACATCTCATGTTATAGGAAGGATCTCAGGTTTGGTATTAGAAGCATTGAGATATCACATCCCATGCTATAGGAAGGGTCTCAGGATTGGAATGTGAAGGATTTGGATATCACATCTCATGCTAAAGGAAGGGTCTCAGGTTTGGTAGAAGCATTGAGATATCACGTCTCTGCTATCGGAAGGGTCTCAGGATTGGATTGGGAAGGAGTTGGATATCCCTTCTCATGCTATAGGAAGGGTCTCAGGATTTGAATGGCAAAGAGTTGGATATCACATCTCATGCCATAGGAAGGGTCTCAGGTTTGGTATAAGCATTGAGATATCACATCTCTGCTATCGGAAGGGTCTCAGGATTGGATTGGGAAGGAGTTGGATATCCCTTCTCATGCTATAGGAAGTGTCTCAGGTTGGAATGGGAAGGAGTTGGATATCACATCTCATGTTATAGGAAGGGTCTCAGGATTGGAATGGGAAGGATTTGGATATCACATCTCTTGCTATAGGAAGGGTCTCAGGATTGGAATGGGTAGGAGTTGGATATTACTTTCTTGCTATAGGAAGGGTCTCATGTTTGGAATGGGAAGGAGTTGGATATCACATATGCTATAGTTAGTGTCTCAGGTTTGGAACGGGAAGGAGTTGGATATCACATCTCATGTTATAGGAAGGGTCTCAGGTTTGGTATAAGCATTGAGATATCACATCTCTGCTATCGGAAGCGGCTCAGGATTGGAATGGGAAGGAGTTGGATATCCCATCTCATGTTATAGGAAGAGTCTCTGGTTTGGTATTAGAATCATTGAAATATCACATTGCATGCTGTAGGAAGGGTCTAAGGATTGGAATGGGATGGACTTGGATATCAAATCTCATGCTATAGGTAGGCTCTCAGGTTTGGTATAAGCATTGAGATATCACATCTCATGCTATAGGAAGGGTCTCAGGATTGGAATGGGAAGGATTTGGATATCACATCTCATGCTATAGGAAGGGTCTCAGATTTGGTATAAGCATTGAGATATCACATCTCATGCTAAAGGAAGGGTCTCAGGATTGGAATGGGAAGGAGTTGTATATGACATCTCAGGCCATAGGAAGGGTCTCAGGTTTGGTATAAGCATTGAGATATCACATCTCTGCTATCGGAAGGGTCCCAGGATTGGAATGGGAAGGAGTTGGATATCCCATCTCATCTTATAGGAAGGGTCTCAGGTTTGGTATTAGAAGCATAGAGATATCACATCTCATGCTATAGGAAGGGTCTAAGGATTGGAATGGGAAGGACTTGGATGTCACATCTCATGCTATAGGGAGGGTCTCAAGTTTGATATTAGAAGCATTGAGATACCAAATCTCATGATATCGGAAGGGTCTCAGGATTGGAATGGGAAGGAGTTGGATACCACATCTCATGATAAAGGAAGGGTCTAAGGTTTGGAAGGGGAAGGATTTGGATATCACATCTCATGTTATAGGACGGGTCTCAGGTTTGGTATTAGAAGCATTGAGATATCAAGTCTCATGGTATAAGAAGGGTCTCAGAATTGGAATGGGAAGGAGTTGTATATCACACCTCAAGCTATAGGAAGGGTCTCAGGATTGGAATGGGAAGGAGTTTGATATCACATCTCATGCCATAGTATGGGTCTCAGGTTTGGTAGAAGCATTGGGATATCACATCTCATGCTATCGGAAGGGTATCAGTATTGGATTTGGAAGAAGTTGGATATCCCATCTCATGCTGTAGGAAGGGTCTCAGGTTGGAATGGGAAGGAGTTGGATATCACATTTCATGTTATAGGAAGGGTCTCAGGATTGAAATGGGAAGGACTTGGATATCATATCTCATGCTATAGGACGGGTCTCAGGTTTGTTATTAGAATCATTGAGATATCATATTGCATGCTGTAGGAAGGGTCTAAGGACTGGAATGGGAAGGACTTGGATATCACATCTCATGCGATAGATAGGCTCTTAGGTTTGGAAAGGAAGGAGTTGGATATCACATTTCATGTTAGAGGAAGGATCTCAGGTTTGGTATTAGAAGCATTGAGATATCACATCTCATGCTATAGGAAGGGTCTCAGGATTGGAATGGGAAGTAGTTGGATATCACATCTCATGCTATAGGAAGGGTCTCAGGTTTGGTATAAGCATTGAGATATCACATCTCATGCTATAGGACGGGTCTCAGGATTGGAATGGAAGGAGTTGGATATCACATCTCATGTTATAGGAAGGATCTCAGGTTTGGTATTAGAAGCATTGAGACATCACATCTCATGCTATAGGAAGGGTCTCAGGGTTGGAATGGGAAGGAGTTGGATATCACATCTCATCCAATAGGAAGGGTCTCAGGTTTGGAATGGGAAGGAATTGGATATCACATCTCATGTTATAGGAAGGGTCTCAGGATTTGAATGGGAAGGAGTTGGATATCACATCTCATGTTATAGGAAGGGTCTCAGGATTGGAATGGGAAGGATTTGGATATCACATCTCATGTTATAGGAAGGGTCTCAGGATTGGAATGGGAAGGATTTGGATATCACATCTCTTGCTATAGGAAGGGTCTCAGGATTGGAATGGGTAGGAGTTGGATATTCCTTTCTTGCTATAGGAAGGGTCTCATGTTTGGAATGGGAAGTAGTTGGATATCACATATGCTATAGTTAGTGTCTCAGGTTTGGAACGGGAAGGAGTTGGATATCACATCTCATGTTATAGGAAGGGTCTCAGGTTTGGTATAAGCATTGAGATATCACATCTCTGCTATCGGAAGCGGCTCAGGATTGGAATGGGAAGGAGTTGGATATCCCATCTCATGTTATAGGAAGAGTCTCTGGTTTGGTATTAGAATCATTGAGATATCACATCACATGCTGTAGGAAGGGTCTAAGGATTGGAATGGGATGGACTTGGATATCACATCTCATGCTATAGGTAGGCTCTCAGGTTTGGTATAAGCATTGAGATATCACATCTCATGCTATAGGAAGGGTCTCAGGATTGGAATGGGAAGGAATTGGATATCACATCTCATGCTATAGGAAGGGTCTCAGATTTGGTATAAGCATTGAGATATCACATCTCATGCTAAAGAAAGGGTCTCAGGATTGGAATGGGAAGGAGTTGTATATGACATCTCAGGCCATAGGAAGGGTCTCAGGTTTGGTATAAGCATTGAGATATCACATCTCTGCTATCGGAAGGGTCTCAGGATTGGAATGGGAAGGAGTTGGATATCCCATCTCATGTTATAGGAATGGTCTCAGGTTTGGTATTAGAAACATAGAGATATCACATCTCATGCTATAGGAAGGGTCTCAGGATTGGAATGGGAAGGACTTGGATGTCACATCTCATGCTATAGGGAGGGTCTCAAGTTTGATATTAGAAGCATTGAGATAACAAATCTCATGATATCGGAAGGGTCTCAGGATTGTAATGGGAAGGAGTTGGATATCACATTTCATGATAAAGGAAGGGTCTAAGGTTTGGAAGGGGAAGGATTTGGATATCACATCTCATGTTATAGGACGGGTCTCAGGTTTGGTATTAGAAGCATTGAGATATCAAGTCTCATGGTATAAGAAGGGTCTCAGAATTGGAATGGGAAGGAGTTGGGTATCACACCTCAAGCTATAGGAAGAGTCTCAGGATTGGAATGGGAAGGAGTTTGATATCACATCTCATGCCATAGTATGGGTCTCAGGTTTGGTAGAAGCATTGGGATATCACATCTCATGCTATCGGAAGGGTATCAGTATTGGATTTGGAAGAAGTTGGATATCCCATCTCATGCTATAGGAAGGGTCTCAGGTTGGAATGGGAAGGAGTTGGATATCACATTTCATGTTATAGGAAGGGTCTCAGGATTGGAATGGGAAGGACTTGGATATCATATCTCATGCTATAGGAAGGCTCTCAGGTTTGGAAGGGGAAGGAGTTGGATATCACATTTCATGTTAGAGGAAGGATCTCAGGTTTGGTATTAGAGGCCTTGAGATATCACATCTCATGCTATAGGAAGGGTCTCAGGATTGGAATGGGAAGGAGTTGGATATCACATCTCATGTTATAGGAAGGGTCTCAGGTTTGGTATAAGCATTGAGATATCACATCTCTGCTATCGGAAGCGGCTCAGGATTGGAATGGGAAGGAGTTGGATATCCCATCTCATGTTATAGGAAGAGTCTCTGGTTTGGTATTAGAATCATTGAAATATCACATTGCATGCTGTAGGAAGGGTCTAAGGATTGGAATGGGATGGACTTGGATATCAAATCTCATGCTATAGGTAGGCTCTCAGGTTTGGTATAAGCATTGAGATATCACATCTCATGCTATAGGAAGGGTCTCAGGATTGGAATGGGAAGGATTTGGATATCACATCTCATGCTATAGGAAGGGTCTCAGATTTGGTATAAGCATTGAGATATCACATCTCATACTAAAGGAAGGGTCTCAGGATTGGAATGGGAAGGAGTTGTATATGACATCTCAGGCCATAGGAAGGGTCTCAGGTTTGGTATAAGCATTGAGATATCACATCTCTGCTATCGGAAGGGTCCCAGGATTGGAATGGGAAGGAGTTGTATATCCCATCTCATCTTATAGGAAGGGTCTCAGGTTTGGTATTAGAAGCATAGAGATATCACATCTCATGCTATAGGAAGGGTCTAAGGATTGGAATGGGAAGGACTTGGATGTCACATCTCATGCTATAGGGAGGGTCTCAAGTTTGATATTAGAAGCATTGAGATACCAAATCTCATGATATCGGAAGGGTCTCAGGATTGGAATGGGAAGGAGTTGGATACCACATCTCATGATAAAGGAAGGGTCTAAGGTTTGGAAGGGGAAGGATTTGGATATCACATCTCATGTTATAGGACGGGTCTCAGGTTTGGTATTAGAAGCATTGAGATATCAAGTCTCATGGTATAAGAAGGGTCTCAGAATTGGAATGGGAAGGAGTTGTATATCACACCTCAAGCTATAGGAAGGGTCTCAGGATTGGAATGGGAAGGAGTTTGATATCACATCTCATGCCATAGTATGGGTCTCAGGTTTGGTAGAAGCATTGGGATATCACATCTCATGCTATCGGAAGGGTATCAGTATTGGATTTGGAAGAAGTTGGATATCCCATCTCATGCTGTAGGAAGGGTCTCAGGTTGGAATGGGAAGGAGTTGGATATCACATTTCATGTTATAGGAAGGGTCTCAGGATTGAAATGGGAAGGACTTGGATATCATATCTCATGCTATAGGACGGGTCTCAGGTTTGTTATTAGAATCATTGAGATATCATATTGCATGCTGTAGGAAGGGTCTAAGGACTGGAATGGGAAGGACTTGGATATCACATCTCATGCGATAGATAGGCTCTTAGGTTTGGAAAGGAAGGAGTTGGATATCACATTTCATGTTAGAGGAAGGATCTCAGGTTTGGTATTAGAAGCATTGAGATATCACATCTCATGCTATAGGAAGGGTCTCAGGATTGGAATGGGAAGTAGTTGGATATCACATCTCATGCTATAGGAAGGGTCTCAGGTTTGGTATAAGCATTGAGATATCACATCTCATGCTATAGGACGGGTCTCAGGATTGGAATGGAAGGAGTTGGATATCACATCTCATGTTATAGGAAGGATCTCAGGTTTGGTATTAGAAGCATTGAGACATCACATCTCATGCTATAGGAAGGGTCTCAGGGTTGGAATGGGAAGGAGTTGGATATCACATCTCATCCAATAGGAAGGGTCTCAGGTTTGGAATGGGAAGGAATTGGATATCACATCTCATGTTATAGGAAGGGTCTCAGGATTTGAATGGGAAGGAGTTGGATATCACATCTCATGTTATAGGAAGGGTCTCAGGATTGGAATGGGAAGGATTTGGATATCACATCTCATGTTATAGGAAGGGTCTCAGGATTGGAATGGGAAGGATTTGGATATCACATCTCTTGCTATAGGAAGGGTCTCAGGATTGGAATGGGTAGGAGTTGGATATTCCTTTCTTGCTATAGGAAGGGTCTCATGTTTGGAATGGGAAGCAGTTGGATATCACATATGCTATAGTTAGTGTCTCAGGTTTGGAACGGGAAGGAGTTGGATATCACATCTCATGTTATAGGAAGGGTCTCAGGTTTGGTATAAGCATTGAGATATCACATCTCTGCTATCGGAAGCGGCTCAGGATTGGAATGGGAAGGAGTTGGATATCCCATCTCATGTTATAGGAAGAGTCTCTGGTTTGGTATTAGAATCATTGAGATATCACATCACATGCTGTAGGAAGGGTCTAAGGATTGGAATGGGATGGACTTGGATATCACATCTCATGCTATAGGTAGGCTCTCAGGTTTGGTATAAGCATTGAGATATCACATCTCATGCTATAGGAAGGGTCTCAGGATTGGAATGGGAAGGAATTGGATATCACATCTCATGCTATAGGAAGGGTCTCAGATTTGGTATAAGCATTGAGATATCACATCTCATGCTAAAGAAAGGGTCTCAGGATTGGAATGGGAAGGAGTTGTATATGACATCTCAGGCCATAGGAAGGGTCTCAGGTTTGGTATAAGCATTGAGATATCACATCTCTGCTATCGGAAGGGTCTCAGGATTGGAATGGGAAGGAGTTGGATATCCCATCTCATGTTATAGGAATGGTCTCAGGTTTGGTATTAGAAACATAGAGATATCACATCTCATGCTATAGGAAGGGTCTCAGGATTGGAATGGGAAGGACTTGGATGTCACATCTCATGCTATAGGGAGGGTCTCAAGTTTGATATTAGAAGCATTGAGATAACAAATCTCATGATATCGGAAGGGTCTCAGGATTGGAATGGGAACGAGTTGGATATCACATTTCATGATAAAGGAAGGGTCTAAGGTTTGGAAGGGGAAGGATTTGGATATCACATCTCATGTTATAGGACGGGTCTCAGGTTTGGTATTAGAAGCATTGAGATATCAAGTCTCATGGTATAAGAAGGGTCTCAGAATTGGAATGGGAAGGAGTTGGGTATCACACCTCAAGCTATAGGAAGAGTCTCAGGATTGGAATGGGAAGGAGTTTGATATCACATCTCATGCCATAGTATGGGTCTCAGGTTTGGTAGAAGCATTGGGATATCACATCTCATGCTATCGGAAGGGTATCAGTATTGGATTTGGAAGAAGTTGGATATCCCATCTCATGCTATAGGAAGGGTCTCAGGTTGGAATGGGAAGGAGTTGGATATCACATTTCATGTTATAGGAAGGGTCTCAGGATTGGAATGGGAAGGACTTGGATATCATATCTCATGCTATAGGAAGGCTCTCAGGTTTGGAAGGGGAAGGAGTTGGATATCACATTTCATGTTAGAGGAAGGATCTCAGGTTTGGTATTAGAGGCCTTGAGATATCACATCTCATGCTATAGGAAGGGTCTCAGGATTGGAATGGGAAGGAGTTGGATATCATATCTCACGCTTTAGGAAGGGTCTCAGGTTTGGTATAAGCATTGAGATAGCACATCTCATGCTATAGGAAGGGTCTCAGGATTGGAATGGGAAAGAGTTGGATATCACATCTCATGTTATAGGAAGGATCTCAGGTTTGGTATTAGAAGCATTGAGACATCACATCTCATGCTATAGGAAGGGTCTCAGGATTGGAATGGGAAGGAGTTGGATATCACATCTCATGCTATAGGAAGGGTCTCAGATTTGGTATAAGCATTGAGATATCACATCTCTGCTATCGGAACGGTCTCAGGATTGGAATGGCAAGGAGTTGGATATCCCATCTCATGCTATAGGGAGGGTCTCAATTTTGATATTAGAAGCATTGAGATAACAAATCTCATGATATCGGAAGGGATCTCAGGATTGGAATGGGAAGGAGTTGGATATCACATCTCATGATAAAGGAAGGGTCTAAGGTTTGGAAGGGGAAAGATTTGGATATCACATCTCATGTTATAGGACGGGTCTCAGGTTTGGTATTAGAAGCATTGAGATATCAAGTCTCATGGTATAGGAAGGGTCTCAGAATTGGAATGGGAAGGAGTTGGATATCATATCTCAAGCTATAGGAAGAGTCTCAGGATTGCAATGGGAAGGAGTTTGATATCACATCTCATGCCATAGTATGGTTCTCAGGTTTGATAGAAGCATTGGGATATCACATCTCATGCTATTGGAAGGGTATCAGTATTGGATTTGGAAGGAGTTGGATATCCCATCTCATGCTATAGGAAGGGTCTCAGGTTGGAATGGGAAGGAGTTGGATATCACATGTCATGTTATAGGAAGGGTCTCGGGATTGGAATGGGAAGGACTTGGATATCATATCTCATGCTATAGGAAGGCTCTCAGGTTTGGAAGGAGAAGGAGTTGGATATCACATTTCATGTTAGAGGAAGGATCTCAGGTTTGGTATTAGAGGCCTTGAGATATCACATCTCATGCTATAGGAAGGGTCTCAGGTTGGAATGGGAAGGAGTTGGATATCACATTTCATGTTATAGGAAGGGTCTCAGGATTGGAATGGGAAGGAGTTGGATATCACATCTCAAGCTTTAGGAAGGGTCTCAGGTTTGGTATAAGCATTGAGATAGCACATCTCATGCTATAGGAAGGGTCTCAGGATTGGAATGGGAAGGAGTTGGATATCACATCTCATGTTATAGGAAAGATCTCAGGTTTGGTATTAGAAGCATTGAGACATCACATCTCATGTTATAGGAAGGGTCTCAGGATTGGAATGGGAAGAAGTTGGATATCACATCTCATGCTATAGGAAGGGTCTCAGGTTTGGAAGGGGAAGGAGTTGGATATCCAATCTCATGTTATAGGACTGGTCTCAGGTTTGGTATTAGAAGCATTGAGATATCACATCCCATGCTGTAGGAAGGTTCTCAGGTTTGGAATGGGGAGGAATTGGATATCACATCTCATGTCATAGGAAGGATCTCAGGTTTGGTATTAGAAGCATTGAGATATCACATCTCATGCTATAGGAATGGTCTCAGGATTGGAATGGGAAGGAGTTGGATATTACATTCCTGCTATAGGAAGGGTCTCATGTTTGGAATGGGAATGTGTTTGATATCACATATGCTATAGGAAGGGTCTCAGGTTTGGAACGGGAAGGAGTTGGATATCACATCTCATGTTATAGGAAGGGTCTCAGGATTGGTATAAGCATTGAGATATCACATCTCTGCTATCTGAAGTGTCTCAGGATTGGAATGGGAAGGTGTTGGATATCCCATCTCGTGTTATAGGACGGGTCTCAGGTTTGTTATTAGAATCATTGAGATATCATACTGCATGATGTAGGAAGGGTCTAAGGATTGGAATGGGAAGGAGTTGGATATCCCATCTCATGTTATAGGAAGAGTCTCAAGTTTGGTATTAGAAGCATTTAGATATCACATCTCATGCTATAGGAAGTGTCTCAGGATTGGAATGGGAAGGAGTTGGATATCACATTTCATGTTAGAGGAAGGATCTCAGGTTTGGTATTAGAGGCATTGAGATATCACATCTCATGCTATAGGAAGGGTCTCAGGATTGGAATGGGAAGGAGTTGGATATCACATCTCATGCTATAGGAAGGGTCTCAGGTTTGGTATAAGCATTGAGATATCACATCTCATGCTATAGGAAGGGTCTCAGGATTGGAACGGGAAGGAGTTGGATATCACATCTCTTGTTATAGGAAGGGTCTCAGGTTTGGTATAAGCTTTGAGATATCACATCTCTGCTATCGGAAGTGTCTCAGGATTGGAATGGGAAGGACTTGGATATCACATCTCATGCTATAGATAGGCTCTCAGGTTTGGAAAGGGAAGGAGTTGGATATCACATTTCATGTTAGAGGAAGGATCTCAGGTTTGGTATTGGAGGCATTGAGATATCAGATCTCAGGCTATAGGAAGGGTCTCAGGATTGGAATGGGAAGGAGTTGGATATCACATCTCATGCTATAGGAAGGGTCTCAGGATTGGAATGGGAAGGAGTTGGATATCACATCTCATGCTAGAGGAAGGGTCTCAGGTTTGGTATAAGCAATGAGATATCACATCTCGTGCTATAGGAAGGGTCTCAGGATTGGAATGGGAAGGAGTTGTATATGACATCTCATGCCGTAGGAAGGGTCTCAGGTTTGGTATAAGCATTGAGATATCACATCTCTGCTATCGAAAGGGTCTTAGGATTGGAATGGGAAGGAGTTGGGTATCCCATCTCATGTTATAGGAAGAGTCTCAGGTTTGGTATTAGAAGCATTGAGATATCCCATCTCATGATATAGGAAGGGTCTCAGGTTGGAATGGGAAGGAGTTGGATATCACATTTCATGTTATAGGAAGGGTCTCAGGATTGGAATGGGAAGGACTTGGATATCATATCCCATGCTATAGGAAGGCTCTCAGGTTTGGAAGGGGAAGGAGTAGGATATCACATTTCATGTTAGAGGAAGGATCTCAGGTTTGGTATTAGAGGCCTTGAGATATCACATCTCATGCTATAGGAAGGGTCTCAGGATTGGAATGGGAAGGAGTTGGATATCACATCTCAAGCTATAGGAACAGTCTCAGGTTTGGTATAAGCATTGTGATATCACATCTCATGCTATAGGAAGGGTCTCAGGATTGGAATGGGAAGGAGTTGGATATCACATCTCATGTTATAGGAAAGATCTCAGGTTTGGTATTAGAAGCATTGAGACATCACATCTCATGTTATAGGAAGGGTCTCAGGATTGGAATGGGAAGAAGTTGGATATCACATCTCATGCTATAGGAAGGGTCTCAGGTTTGGTATAAGCATTGAGATATCACATCTCATGCTATAGGAAGTGTCTCAGGATTGGAATGGGAAGGAGTTGTATATGACATCTCATGCCATAGGAAGGGTCTCAGGTTTGGTATAAACATTGAGATATCACATCACATGCTATAGGAAGGGTCTCAGGATTGGAATGGGAAGGACTTGGATATCACATCTCATGCTATAGGCAGGGTCTCAGGTTTGGAAAGGGAATGAGATGGATATCACATTTCATGTTAGAGGTAGGATCTCAGGTTTGGTATTAGAGGCATTGAGATATCACATCTCATGCTATCAGAAGGGTCTCAGGATTGGAATGGGAAGGAGTTGGATATCACATCTCATGCTAAAGGGAGGGTCTCAGGTTTGGAAGGGGAAGGATTTGGAAATCACATCTCATGTTATAGGAAGGATCTCAGGTTTGGTATTAGAAGCATTGAGATATCACATCTCATGCTTTCATAAGGGTCTCAGGATTGGAATGGGAAGGAGTTGGATATCACATCTCATGTTATAGGAAGGATCTCAGGTTTGGTATTAGAAGCATTGAGACATCACATCTCATGCTATAGGAAGGGTCTCAGGATTGGAATGGGAAGGAGTTGGATATCACATCTCATGCTATAGGAAGGGACTCAGATTTGGTATAAGCATTGAGATATCACATCTCATGCTATAGGAAGGGTCTCAGGATTGGAATGGGAAGGAGTTGTATATGACATCTCAGGCCATAGGAAGGGTCTCAGGTTTGGTATAAGCATTGAGATATCACATCTCTGCTATCGGAAGGGTCTCAGGATTCGAATGGGAAGGAATTGGATATCACATCTCATGTTATAGGAAGGATCTCAGGTTTGGTATTAGAAGCATTGAGATATCACATCCCATGCTATAGGAAGGGTCTCAGGATTGGAATGTGAAGGATTTGGATATCACATCTCATGCTAAAGGAAGGGTCTCAGGTTTGGTAGAAGCATTGAGATATCACGTCTCTGCTATCGGAAGGGTCTCAGGATTGGATTGGGAAGGAGTTGGATATCCCTTCTCATGCTATAGGAAGGGTCTCAGGATTTGAATGGCAAAGAGTTGGATATCACATCTCATGCCATAGGAAGGGTCTCAGGTTTGGTATAAGCATTGAGATATCACATCTCTGCTATCGGAAGGGTCTCAGGATTGGATTGGGAAGGAGTTGGATATCCCTTCTCATGCTATAGGAAGTGTCTCAGGTTGGAATGGGAAGGAGTTGGATATCACATCTCATGTTATAGGAAGGATCTCAGGTTTGGTATTAGAAGCATTGAGATATCACATCTCATGCTTTCATAAGGGTCTCAGGATTGGAATGGGAAGGAGTTGGATATCACATCTCATGTTATAGGAAGGATCTCAGGTTTGGTATTAGAAGCATTGAGACATCACATCTCATGCTATAGGAAGGGTCTCAGGATTGGAATGGGAAGGAGTTGGATATCACATCTCATGCTATAGGAAGGGTCTCAGATTTGGTATAAGCATTGAGATATCACATCTCATGCTATAGGAAGGGTCTCAGGATTGGAATGGGAAGGAGTTGTATATGACATCTCAGGCCATAGGAAGGGTCTCAGGTTTGGTATAAGCATTGGGATATCACATCTCTGCTATCGGAAGGATCTCAGGATTGGAATGGGAAGGAATTGGATATCACATCTCATGTTATAGGAAGGATCTCAGGTTTGGTATTAGAAGCATTGAGATATCACATCCCATGCTATAGGAAGGGTCTCAGGATTGGAATGTGAAGGATTTGGATATCACATCTCATGCTAAAGGAAGGGTCTCAGGTTTGGTAGAAGCATTGAGATATCACGTCTCTGCTATCGGAAGGGTCTCAGGATTGGATTGGGAAGGAGTTGGATATCCCTTCTCAGGCTATAGGAAGGGTCTCAGGATTTGAATGGCAAAGAGTTGGATATCACATCTCATGCCATAGGAAGGGTCTCAGGTTTGGTATAAGCATTGAGATATCACATCTCTGCTATCGGAAGGGTCTCAGGATTGGATTGGGAAGGAGTTGGATATCCCTTCTCATGCTATAGGAAGTGTCTCAGGTTGGAATGGGAAGGAGTTGGATATCACATCTCATGTTATAGGAAGGGTCTCAGGATTGGAATGGGAAGGATTTGGATATCACATCTCTTGCTATAGGAAGGGTCTCAGGATTGGAATGGGTAGGAGTTGGATATGACTTTCTTGCTATAGGAAGGGTCTCATGTTTGGAATGGGAAGGAGTTGGATATCACATATGCTATAGTTAGTGTCTCAGGTTTGGAACGGGAAGGAGTTGGATATCACATCTCATGTTATAGGAAGGGTCTCAGGTTTGGTATAAGCATTGAGATATCACATCTCTGCTATCGGAAGCGGCTCAGGATTGGAATGGGAAGGAGTTGGATATCCCATCTCATGTTATAGGAAGAGTCTCTGGTTTGGTATTAGAATCATTGAGATATCACATTGCATGCTGTAGGAAGGGTCTAAGGATTGGAATGGGATGGACTTGGATATCAAATCTCATGCTATAGGTAGGCTCTCAGGTTTGGTATAAGCATTGAGATATCACATCTCATGCTATAGGAAGGGTCTCAGGATTGGAATGGGAAGGATTTGGATATCACATCTCATGCTATAGGAAGGGTCTCAGATTTGGTATAAGCATTGAGATATCACATCTCATGCTAAAGGAAGGGTCTCAGGATTGGAATGGGAAGGAGTTGTATATGACATCTCAGGCCATAGGAAGGGTCTCAGGTTTGGTATAAGCATTGAGATATCACATCTCTGCTATCGGAAGGGTCTCAGGATTGGAATGGGAAGGAGTTGGATATCCCATCTCATCTTATAGGAAGGGTCTCAGGTTTGGTATTAGAAGCATAGAGATATCACATCTCATGCTATAGGAAGGGTCTAAGGATTGGAATGGGAAGGACTTGGATGTCACATCTCATGCTATAGGGAGGGTCTCAAGTTTGATATTAGAAGCATTGAGATACCAAATCTCATGATATCGGAAGGGTCTCAGGATTGGAATGGGAAGGAGTTGGATACCACATCTCATGATAAAGGAAGGGTCTAAGGTTTGGAAGGGGAAGGATTTGGATATCACATCTCATGTTATAGGACGGGTCTCAGGTTTGGTATTAGAAGCATTGAGATATCAAGTCTCATGGTATAAGAAGGGTCTCAGAATTGGAATGGGAAGGAGTTGTATATCACACCTCAAGCTATAGGAAGGGTCTCAGGATTGGAATGGGAAGGAGTTTGATATCACATCTCATGCCATAGTATGGGTCTCAGGTTTGGTAGAAGCATTGGGATATCACATCTCATGCTATCGGAAGGGTATCAGTATTGGATTTGGAAGAAGTTGGATATCCCATCTCATGCTATAGGAAGGGTCTCAGGTTGGAATGGGAAGGAGTTGGATATCACATTTCATGTTATAGGAAGGGTCTCAGGATTGAAATGGGAAGGACTTGGATATCATATCTCATGCTATAGGACGGGTCTCAGGTTTGTTATTAGAATCATTGAGATATCATATTGCATGCTGTAGGAAGGGTCTAAGGATTGGAATGGGAAGGACTTGGATATCACATCTCATGCGATAGATAGGCTCTTAGGTTTGGAAAGGAAGGAGTTGGATATCACATTTCATGTTAGAGGAAGGATCTCAGGTTTGGTATTAGACGCATTGAGATATCACATCTCATGCTATAGTGTGGGATGTATTTACCCATGCGTCCTAGCCCTACCTCAAAACTGTGCAGTACTGACATGAAAACATCATGATGGCCAGAGCTTCCCAGAAAATGCACAGGGAAATGCAGGAAGAATAGGCTGCCACCCATTTTTGCCGATGTTATGGGCACAGAAGGACGCTGCCTAAAACCACCATTGGACTACCCGCACAGTAGTCTGAAACCATTGGGAATGGCAATGCTGATTGCCAAATGCAACCTAGAATTGTTTGGTATTAGAAGCATTGAGATATCACATCCCATGCTATAGGAAGGGTCTCAGGATTGGAATGTGAAGGATTTGGATATCACATCTCATGCTAAAGGAAGGGTCTCAGGTTTGGTAGAAGCATTGAGATATCACGTCTCTGCTATCGGAAGGGTCTCAGGATTGGATTGGGAAGGAGTTGGATATCCCTTCTCATGCTATAGGAAGGGTCTCAGGATTTGAATGGCAAAGAGTTGGATATCACATCTCATGCCATAGGAAGGGTCTCAGGTTTGGTATAAGCATTGAGATATCACATCTCTGCTATCGGAAGGGTCTCAGGATTGGATTGGGAAGGAGTTGTATATCCCTTCTCATGCTATAGGAAGTGTCTCAGGTTGGAATGGGAAGGAGTTGGATATCACATCTCATGTTATAGGAAGGATCTCAGGTTTGGTATTAGAAGCATTGAGATATCACATCTCATGCTTTCATAAGGGTCTCAGGATTGGAATGGGAAGGAGTTGGATATCACATCTCATGTTATAGGAAGGATCTCAGGTTTGGTATTAGAAGCATTGAGACATCACATCTCATGCTATAGGAAGGGTCTCAGGATTGGAATGGGAAGGAGTTGGATATCACATCTCATGCTATAGGAAGGGTCTCAGATTTGGTATAAGCATTGAGATATCACATCTCATGCTATAGGAAGGGTCTCAGGATTGGAATGGGAAGGAGTTGTATATGACATCTCAGGCCATAGGAAGGGTCTCAGGTTTGGTATAAGCATTGGGATATCACATCTCTGCTATCGGAAGGATCTCAGGATTGGAATGGGAAGGAATTGGATATCACATCTCATGTTATAGGAAGGATCTCAGGTTTGGTATTAGAAGCATTGAGATATCACATCCCATGCTATAGGAAGGGTCTCAGGATTGGAATGTGAAGGATTTGGATATCACATCTCATGCTAAAGGAAGGGTCTCAGGTTTGGTAGAAGCATTGAGATATCACGTCTCTGCTATCGGAAGGGTCTCAGGATTGGATTGGGAAGGAGTTGGATATCACATCTCATGCTATAGGAAGGGTCTCAGATTTGGTATAAGCATTGAGATATCACATCTCATGCTAAAGGAAGGGTCTCAGGATTGGAATGGGAAGGAGTTGTATATGACATCTCAGGCCATAGGAAGGGTCTCAGGTTTGGTATAAGCATTGAGATATCACATCTCTGCTATCGGAAGGGTCTCAGGATTGGAATGGGAAGGAGTTGGATATCCCATCTCATCTTATAGGAAGGGTCTCAGGTTTGGTATTAGAAGCATAGAGATATCACATCTCATGCTATAGGAAGGGTCTAAGGATTGGAATGGGAAGGACTTGGATGTCACATCTCATGCTATAGGGAGGGTCTCAAGTTTGATATTAGAAGCATTGAGATACCAAATCTCATGATATCGGAAGGGTCTCAGGATTGGAATGGGAAGGAGTTGGATACCACATCTCATGATAAAGGAAGGGTCTAAGGTTTGGAAGGGGAAGGATTTGGATATCACATCTCATGTTATAGGACGGGTCTCAGGTTTGGTATTAGAAGCATTGAGATATCAAGTCTCATGGTATAAGAAGGGTCTCAGAATTGGAATGGGAAGGAGTTGTATATCACACCTCAAGCTATAGGAAGGGTCTCAGGATTGGAATGGGAAGGAGTTTGATATCACATCTCATGCCATAGTATGGGTCTCAGGTTTGGTAGAAGCATTGGGATATCACATCTCATGCTATCGGAAGGGTATCAGTATTGGATTTGGAAGAAGTTGGATATCCCATCTCATGCTATAGGAAGGGTCTCAGGTTGGAATGGGAAGGAGTTGGATATCACATTTCATGTTATAGGAAGGGTCTCAGGATTGAAATGGGAAGGACTTGGATATCATATCTCATGCTATAGGACGGGTCTCAGGTTTGTTATTAGAATCATTGAGATATCATATTGCATGCTGTAGGAAGGGTCTAAGGATTGGAATGGGAAGGACTTGGATATCACATCTCATGCGATAGATAGGCTCTTAGGTTTGGAAAGGAAGGAGTTGGATATCACATTTCATGTTAGAGGAAGGATCTCAGGTTTGGTATTAGACGCATTGAGATATCACATCTCATGCTATAGTGTGGGATGTATTTACCCATGCGTCCTAGCCCTACCTCAAAACTGTGCAGTACTGACATGAAAACATCATGATGGCCAGAGCTTCCCAGAAAATGCACAGGGAAATGCAGGAAGAATAGGCTGCCACCCATTTTTGCCGATGTTATGGGCACAGAAGGACGCTGCCTAAAACCACCATTGGACTACCCGCACAGTAGTCTGAAACCATTGGGAATGGCAATGCTGATTGCCAAATGCAACCTAGAATTGTTTGGTATTAGAAGCATTGAGATATCACATCCCATGCTATAGGAAGGGTCTCAGGATTGGAATGTGAAGGATTTGGATATCACATCTCATGCTAAAGGAAGGGTCTCAGGTTTGGTAGAAGCATTGAGATATCACGTCTCTGCTATCGGAAGGGTCTCAGGATTGGATTGGGAAGGAGTTGGATATCCCTTCTCATGCTATAGGAAGGGTCTCAGGATTTGAATGGCAAAGAGTTGGATATCACATCTCATGCCATAGGAAGGGTCTCAGGTTTGGTATAAGCATTGAGATATCACATCTCTGCTATCGGAAGGGTCTCAGGATTGGATTGGGAAGGAGTTGTATATCCCTTCTCATGCTATAGGAAGTGTCTCAGGTTGGAATGGGAAGGAGTTGGATATCACATCTCATGTTATAGGAAGGATCTCAGGTTTGGTATTAGAAGCATTGAGATATCACATCTCATGCTTTCATAAGGGTCTCAGGATTGGAATGGGAAGGAGTTGGATATCACATCTCATGTTATAGGAAGGATCTCAGGTTTGGTATTAGAAGCATTGAGACATCACATCTCATGCTATAGGAAGGGTCTCAGGATTGGAATGGGAAGGAGTTGGATATCACATCTCATGCTATAGGAAGGGTCTCAGATTTGGTATAAGCATTGAGATATCACATCTCATGCTATAGGAAGGGTCTCAGGATTGGAATGGGAAGGAGTTGTATATGACATCTCAGGCCATAGGAAGGGTCTCAGGTTTGGTATAAGCATTGGGATATCACATCTCTGCTATCGGAAGGATCTCAGGATTGGAATGGGAAGGAATTGGATATCACATCTCATGTTATAGGAAGGATCTCAGGTTTGGTATTAGAAGCATTGAGATATCACATCCCATGCTATAGGAAGGGTCTCAGGATTGGAATGTGAAGGATTTGGATATCACATCTCATGCTAAAGGAAGGGTCTCAGGTTTGGTAGAAGCATTGAGATATCACGTCTCTGCTATCGGAAGGGTCTCAGGATTGGATTGGGAAGGAGTTGGATATCCCTTCTCAGGCTATAGGAAGGGTCTCAGGATTTGAATGGCAAAGAGTTGGATATCACATCTCATGCCATAGGAAGGGTCTCAGGTTTGGTATAAGCATTGAGATATCACATCTCTGCTATCGGAAGGGTCTCAGGATTGGATTGGGAAGGAGTTGGATATCCCTTCTCATGCTATAGGAAGTGTCTCAGGTTGGAATGGGAAGGAGTTGGATATCACATCTCATGTTATAGGAAGGGTCTCAGGATTGGAATGGGAAGGATTTGGATATCACATCTCTTGCTATAGGAAGGGTCTCAGGATTGGAATGGGTAGGAGTTGGATATTACTTTCTTGCTATAGGAAGGGTCTCATGTTTGGAATGGGAAGGAGTTGGATATCACATATGCTATAGTTAGTGTCTCAGGTTTGGAACGGGAAGGAGTTGGATATCACATCTCATGTTATAGGAAGGGTCTCAGGTTTGGTATAAGCATTGAGATATCACATCTCTGCTATCGGAAGCGGCTCAGGATTGGAATGGGAAGGAGTTGGATATCCCATCTCATGTTATAGGAAGAGTCTCTGGTTTGGTATTAGAATCATTGAGATATCACATTGCATGCTGTAGGAAGGGTCTAAGGATTGGAATGGGATGGACTTGGATATCAAATCTCATGCTATAGGTAGGCTCTCAGGTTTGGTATAAGCATTGAGATATCACATCTCATGCTATAGGAAGGGTCTCAGGATTGGAATGGGAAGGATTTGGATATCACATCTCATGCTATAGGAAGGGTCTCAGATTTGGTATAAGCATTGAGATATCACATCTCATGCTAAAGGAAGGGTCTCAGGATTGGAATGGGAAGGAGTTGTATATGACATCTCAGGCCATAGGAAGGGTCTCAGGTTTGGTATAAGCATTGAGATATCACATCTCTGCTATCGGAAGGGTCTCAGGATTGGAATGGGAAGGAGTTGGATATCCCATCTCATCTTATAGGAAGGGTCTCAGGTTTGGTATTAGAAGCATAGAGATATCACATCTCATGCTATAGGAAGGGTCTAAGGATTGGAATGGGAAGGACTTGGATGTCACATCTCATGCTATAGGGAGGGTCTCAAGTTTGATATTAGAAGCATTGAGATACCAAATCTCATGATATCGGAAGGGTCTCAGGATTGGAATGGGAAGGAGTTGGATACCACATCTCATGATAAAGGAAGGGTCTAAGGTTTGGAAGGGGAAGGATTTGGATATCACATCTCATGTTATAGGACGGGTCTCAGGTTTGGTATTAGAAGCATTGAGATATCAAGTCTCATGGTATAAGAAGGGTCTCAGAATTGGAATGGGAAGGAGTTGTATATCACACCTCAAGCTATAGGAAGGGTCTCAGGATTGGAATGGGAAGGAGTTTGATATCACATCTCATGCCATAGTATGGGTCTCAGGTTTGGTATAAGCATTGAGATATCACATCTCTGCTATCGGAAGGGTCTCAGGATTGGATTGGGAAGGAGTTGGATATCCCTTCTCATGCTATAGGAAGTGTCTCAGGTTGGAATGGGAAGGAGTTGGATATCACATCTCATGTTATAGGAAGGGTCTCAGGATTGGAATGGGAAGGATTTGGATATCACATCTCTTGCTATAGGAAGGGTCTCAGGATTGGAATGGGTAGGAGTTGGATATTACTTTCTTGCTATAGGAAGGGTCTCATGTTTGGAATGGGAAGGAGTTGGATATCACATATGCTATAGTTAGTGTCTCAGGTTTGGAACGGGAAGGAGTTGGATATCACATCTCATGTTATAGGAAGGGTCTCAGGTTTGGTATAAGCATTGAGATATCACATCTCTGCTATCGGAAGCGGCTCAGGATTGGAATGGGAAGGAGTTGGATATCCCATCTCATGTTATAGGAAGAGTCTCTGGTTTGGTATTAGAATCATTGAGATATCACATTGCATGCTGTAGGAAGGGTCTAAGGATTGGAATGGGATGGACTTGGATATCAAATCTCATGCTATAGGTAGGCTCTCAGGTTTGGTATAAGCATTGAGATATCACATCTCATGCTATAGGAAGGGTCTCAGGATTGGAATGGGAAGGATTTGGATATCACATCTCATGCTATAGGAAGGGTCTCAGATTTGGTATAAGCATTGAGATATCACATCTCATGCTAAAGGAAGGGTCTCAGGATTGGAATGGGAAGGAGTTGTATATGACATCTCAGGCCATAGGAAGGGTCTCAGGTTTGGTATAAGCATTGAGATATCACATCTCTGCTATCGGAAGGGTCTCAGGATTGGAATGGGAAGGAGTTGGATATCCCATCTCATCTTATAGGAAGGGTCTCAGGTTTGGTATTAGAAGCATAGAGATATCACATCTCATGCTATAGGAAGGGTCTAAGGATTGGAATGGGAAGGACTTGGATGTCACATCTCATGCTATAGGGAGGGTCTCAAGTTTGATATTAGAAGCATTGAGATACCAAATCTCATGATATCGGAAGGGTCTCAGGATTGGAATGGGAAGGAGTTGGATACCACATCTCATGATAAAGGAAGGGTCTAAGGTTTGGAAGGGGAAGGATTTGGATATCACATCTCATGTTATAGGACGGGTCTCAGGTTTGGTATTAGAAGCATTGAGATATCAAGTCTCATGGTATAAGAAGGGTCTCAGAATTGGAATGGGAAGGAGTTGTATATCACACCTCAAGCTATAGGAAGGGTCTCAGGATTGGAATGGGAAGGAGTTTGATATCACATCTCATGCCATAGTATGGGTCTCAGGTTTGGTAGAAGCATTGGGATATCACATCTCATGCTATCGGAAGGGTATCAGTATTGGATTTGGAAGAAGTTGGATATCCCATCTCATGCTATAGGAAGGGTCTCAGGTTGGAATGGGAAGGAGTTGGATATCACATTTCATGTTATAGGAAGGGTCTCAGGATTGAAATGGGAAGGACTTGGATATCATATCTCATGCTATAGGACGGGTCTCAGGTTTGTTATTAGAATCATTGAGATATCATATTGCATGCTGTAGGAAGGGTCTAAGGATTGGAATGGGAAGGACTTGGATATCACATCTCATGCGATAGATAGGCTCTTAGGTTTGGAAAGGAAGGAGTTGGATATCACATTTCATGTTAGAGGAAGGATCTCAGGTTTGGTATTAGAAGCATTGAGATATCACATCTCATGCTATAGTGTGGGATGTATTTACCCATGCGTCCTAGCCCTACCTCAAAACTGTGCAGTACTGACATGAAAACATCATGATGGCCAGAGCTTCCCAGAAAATGCACAGGGAAATGCAGGAAGAATAGGCTGCCACCCATTTTTGCCGATGTTATGGGCACAGAAGGACGCTGCCTAAAACCACCATTGGACTACCCGCACAGTAGTCTGAAACCATTGGGAATGGCAATGCTGATTGCCAAATGCAACCTAGAATTGTGGGGAATTCATTTCTTAAATCCCAAAAATGGGTGCAGTACCAGTACTCACCACTATCCAAAAGCCGGCGTTTTAAAACCACTCTGTTTCCCTGAAGGCAAGTCAAAATGCCTATTTTCAAACATTGCAATATGTGCAAAATATTTACTGAACACCAGCAGACATTTGGCAGAATGGAGTTTTGTGTGCCTACAAAATCTGGGAAATGAAGATCATAAGACAAGGTTTATAACAAGACTGGCTGCGCTGTGGATTTCAGCAGTTTAAGTTGCACTGGATTGAAAGACACTAAAAAAAAAAAATCTAAATGTTTAAATTGACTGAGTGACCTACTTTTGAGTGTCACATAGGTTGCAATTGTTTAAATGTCATAGTTTTAAACTTAGAATCAGCATTCTAGCTGCATGTGTAAAATTGCAAGTTAATTTAAAAAGCAACAAATAACATGACAGTAGCTGAAAGTCTGGCTTAAGGAACTTGATTCTGCCTGGCAACTACCCCCATCAGGGGTGAAACTTGAGTCACCACTGTGTTCCCAGGCCAACCTTCCTTTTGCTGCCCACACTAAGGATATGCCATCTATCTGATAATTGAATTACCTGTGCTCTGCAAGAGAGTGAACAAAGCCCTCTTCACTCAGGCAAAGGTTTTTATTACCGCAGTCGTAAAATGTAGCTTCCTCTTGGCAGGAGCTGGGAGGAGCACTGCCTGTGAGAGCAAGCTGGCTTGGCAGAAACTGGAAAGACTGGTTTCTATACCATGTGACCTGGGAAACCACACCCCTTTGGAGCCAGAACATAACTTTAAAAAGATGAATAACTCATAGAGCGGACATGTGAAAATTTTATAAATGATACCATAATTCTTGTGATTTTTCTGCCCACATTTTAAGAGGTTTTTCGACCCGGTGGCATGTTCAGGGGGGTTTTAGCGGAAAAGTGGATATTACTCTAAATGTATGCATGTTAAAAATCTGAAACTTCATCAGTTAATGTCCGTATTCCCTGCACACATGTATGTAAAGTTGGGTCAATGTCAGAAATTGCAAAATCAGTTAAAAAGTGAAATATGTGCCATTTCTGAATGCAAACTCCCAGGAAGAGCAGAGTTTGAACAGGGGATACCTCCTGTAATGCATGATGGGTGCATATGATTTTAAAACAATATGTACCTCTGCAAATATGTATTTGTTTCAAATCTAGATTTGTGTGTAAGTTGACAGGAGGAGTGGACTTTCTGCAGGCTGTAAAATGAAATCACTCTGACTCACAGTTCATTCCCCAATCAAATGATAAATGGAAGTTTGACCAATTAGAAGCTGAGAGAGAGGTAGGGTCAGTGATGCTAGAACACACCCACATTCTAAACACATAAAAGCAGACAGACAGGACAGATAGGGACCTTTCCAAATCCATCTGCAGCGGGACGCTCTGCCGGAAAAATCCATACTTTACCTCCATCAAACCTCCAGAGAGCCAAACTAGAGACTTCAATCTATCCAGAACTAAGAGACCAGACCAGAGAGAAAGCAGTGCTGTACCCAGAGAGACCCAGACCAGCAGAGAGAGTGACCAGAGCCCAGTCTAAAACCCTGACCAGATCCGTGATGAGGCCCATTTAATTCAAGAATATAGTGTGAGTACCCAGCAGAACTGTGTAGAACCAATCTCTTAGTTTAAATTCATCTAATTCAATCTATTTAACCTAAGTAGAACTGCCTCCTAACTGTCACCTGTCATTGTAAAGCTGTCACTTGTCATTTTCTAGTCGCAAGCTGCACTTGTCTTTTTGAACTTTAAAATTTCAAATCTGAAAAACGACCTTTATTTAATCGCTCATATCTCCGCGACCGTTTGTGCTAGAGACTTGCAGTAACTTTCATTTTGAAGCTGAGATCCTAGGCTTTCCTAGGACCCCAAAACGATAGAGATAGTCCTTGTGGTTCCTCTGTAATAGCGCTCGGCGCATTCGCGAATTTTGCCGCGATTTGCAAATTTCTTCATATGTAAAAACTGCTGCTGCTTGCCTTCCATTTGCCAGAAATTCGTTTAACCTGCTAACTATCCCTGCCTCATTGCTAGTGTGAGTCTGGACTAATATTAACTAGATACCACTCACCCTGAACCTCTGAAAGGGAATTAAAAAGCATTTCCAGCATATTTCTCATCCATTGCTAGCACATATCAAGCATTTGGGCCTGTGTTTTCAAAACTCCTATCTGTGTTTTCAACTTCTGTTGTCTAAGCTTGGGGGGGATTGAACTGATTACATTGATCGCATTTCTGAGAACTGTGTGCTTTCCTCCCATTCCCTTGCATTGCATAAAGAGGGGGGGAGTGAATAGCCAGAGAAAAGTGATTACATTGTTTGGTTGAAATCATATTGAGTATTTTCTGTACTGCATTCATTGAATATTGCATCCACCTGAGCTTACATAAAGCATCCTCTACCACATTATACTTTTGTTCCTATTTACCAGTGTGCTACCTTATCCATTTCAGGTCAACTCATTAGTCATTATAAAGAAGTGTGCTAGTGCCAGATTCTCCGTTGTTAATATTTACCATATCAGATTAAGTGTGATATTCAATTATTAATTTATTATAAAGTGTGATATATATATTTTAATTTATCAAATAAACCTTTTAACTTGCAAAACAGAACTACTTCTTGGCTCAGTGGGGTCAGGGGGATTCCAAGAGAGGGGTGTTATATAGGGGTAGTCATCCAGAACGCATGAACTGGACCTAAAGATATATCAATAAGGGTTTTCATTCAGTATTCTAGACTAGGCGTTGACTTAGCTGTAGTGTTGAATTGAATCCTCTTACAAATTGGGGGCTCGAGCCGAGACGTTGGGTTAGATTTACCACTTGTGCAGCTTAATACAGTGTGCTAACTGACGGGATACATACATCCGGTCGGATCACCACGCTGCATTACGCTGTGAAGCATTCCTCAAAAGGGACACTCCAAGAAAAGTTCTGTTCTGCAAAAATAAAATACAAACTTCTGTAAGTCAGGACAGAGACCAATCTCTAGAATGACGACCTTAGTAGACATGAAAATAGCCAGAGAGCACCTCTTGCATAAGCTATTTGTGAGAGGTGAATGGACCGAACAGGGCCAGGATGTGTGGTTGCAGGCCATCACACAACAGGTCACTGAAACAGGGTCAGATATATATAGAGATCAGGGTCCCTTACATGTGGCCCTGAGTGAACTATATATGGCTCCTAAAGCCAAAGAGGAACACAATAAGATTGCCAGGATAGCAGCATACCTGTACCTATATATGGGAGACATGCAGGATAGATGTGCTGAAAGCCAAAATCTGGCAAATAGGCAACAGATGGCGTTAGAGAAGGTCCAATCTGACCTGGTCTCTTCTGAGCAGAGGCTGCAGAGGAGCCAGGAGTCAGAAGATGATAGTAGGCAGCACATCATTAAAATAAAGAAGGATATGGATGTGCTGCAACAGGAAAAGGTAGAACAGGATACCAGATTTCTGGCCTTGCAGAAGGAATACCAAGAAGGTTTGGACTCCCTACTGCAAAACCAGAAAAAGCTGGAGCAACAACTGGACTTCAACAGGGTATGTGCTGAGCAGGTAGTCACCCTGCAAGGCCACCTAGATAGAGTGAAGGCAGAGAGCAACAAACTAATTCTGAAAGACCTGGATACCCAGGCAGAGTTTGATCAGGAGCGCCAGAATGCTGGTGCCTTCCAAAGGCAAAGGGACGACCTGGCAGCACAGATGCAGGCTCTCAGTCAGGAAAGGGATACCTTAGGCCAGGAAGTCTGCCATTTAAAAAGAAAAATGGAAGAAAATCACCTGACCCACCAGGGACTGGGTGACCTCCAAAAAGAACACCAGAACTTGCTAGAGCACACCAGGAGGGTGGAGGATGCTCTAGCAAGAAAGGAGCAGGCCAATAGGGACACAGCTCAGGAGGTAACCCTCCTGCAGCAAAGACTGGCCCAGTTCTCCAGGACCAACCAGGAAGCACAGAGGGAAAACGAGGCCCTCTGTGAACACAATGATAGGCTCCAACAACAGGTAGCGATGCAGGAGAGACTGATAGAGTCCAGTAAGGCCTTAACTGAAGAACTGAAGGCACAAATGCAGGCTCTTGCATTGCAACAGGGAGCAGGGGCGGATAGAGATGAGGTTCGCTGGGAAATGGAAACTCCGGAGCATAACCTCAGGAGCCCTAGTACCAGAGGCCCTCATACCTCTCAGTCCCTGGACTCTGCCACCCCCATGTCCCCTGGTGCACATGACCACAGGGCCACAGGGATGGCAGATTACTATCCAGCTAAAAGTATGGGGCTCATAGGCCAGTACCACTCAGGAATGAAGGGGTGGGCATCCGGGTATGGGCACCCAAGTACAGTACAGTTCAATGGGGAACCCCAGGAGAGTAGGCCCATTAAGGGCATCCTGAAAACCTCTGCCCAGTTAGGTCAGTGGAGGAGGTACCCATCAAATCCTGGCAGCAAGGAGGAATCTGAAGACCCCCCTGAACTGCGCAGGACACAGGAGACCAGGTCCCCACATTCTGCCAGCCATTCCCAGGCTCGCAGAATCCGGGAAAACCTGGAAGAACAGATGGGAACCTCTGGGAGCAGTGCCTCTGAGTCCGAGGAAGAATGGACAAGGGTTACCCGAACCAAAAAGGCCAATAAGGCAAAAAGGGCCTTGCTTAAGGACCCTTTAAAGCAGATTAAGGCGATCAGGAGCGTCATCACGCCTTACCATAAGAACGCTAAGTATTCTGTTTGGGAGCACTTAGAGTTGTTTGAGCAAATGATGGAGACTTTCCATATGAAGGACAGCCAAAGCTGTATTCAATATGTAAAGTGGACCTTCTCCCCGGAATACTCCAGTTTCTTTGCGGGGCTGGAGGACCAAAATCATTTAAGATGGTCCACATATAAGGCGGCCATCCTGAAACATTTTTCTGTTCACAGAAATCCTCAAGAGGCTCGCAAGGCAGCCTACAATTTGCAATGTGGGGAGGATCAGGCCCCACAAGAATTTGTGCAGGAGTTAAAGCGTGCTTTTGCACAGACCACAAGAAGGGTGCGCACGGACAGCAGGGAATTTATAAATACGTTTTTCCATGCCTTGCCCAAATATATCATGACCCAGCTCGTGAGGGATTTTCACGAGAAAAGATCTTTAGACTGGGTCATTGAACAGGCTACCCGGATCTATGAGGTGCAGAAACCGGTAGATAGCAAAAGTAATGCCCAGAAAAACCCCAAAGCCAACAGCACCCCTGCTGCTGCCAAGGTGGCAGAGGTAAAGGTTACCCCCGTTTTGGATTTGGAGATGGGGGGGCCTAAAAACCTGCCTGCACCTAATAATGCTAGGCCCAGGAGGTCCTCGGGTCAGTCACAGACAGGGAGCCAAGGAGGCAGCCCCACAAATGGGGTCCTTCGCTCTCCTGATTATGTAAGTCCCCGTTACAAGGGAAATCGACCCATCCTGGGTTATGTGTGGACTCCTCCAGCCCAAGGGGGGGGGATCCAGACAAGCACCTAACCCAGGGAACTTCCCTCCAAACTTCCCACAGGAGGGCAGAAATTTACCAAACCCTGGGCAGGACTTTTTCCCCAGATATCCACCCGACTTCCAGCCCCAAAACCATCCATCCTTCTTTCCCCAATTCCCTGAGCCCAGACCACTGAATCCGGGAGAGGTTAGGCCAAGGGTGGAGGGGTACCCAAATCTTCCCAACCCGGGGTATTACCAGAGGAGGGACAGCTACCCTTCCCGGGATCAGCCCAGGGGAGAAAACAGGGCCCCGTATCAGCCTGAGCGGGTTTCCCAGTTAGAGCGCCAGGTTCAAAACATGGCGCGGGACCTGGGTCACATACTGAGGGCTCAGCAGAACCCTCAGATGGGCGTGCCGGCGCAGAACGCACCCAACTCTGGACCTGGTGCTCCAGAACAATGACGGGGGCAGCACCCCGATAACTCACCGGTTCCCAGGGAGGAGGCACAAAGGGAAGGGGGGTGTAAAGCCTTGGAGGAAGCTTCCTTCCTCACTTGTAAACAGCCCCTGGAAACCCAGGAACCGGAAACGAAATCTCTTGCCCCTGAAAGTCTGCCTCCTAAGGAGCAGAGGGGGGGTAGGAGAAACAAAAGACCCAAACAGACTCAGTTTGAGGAGGAGGTACAGATCTTCCAATTTGAGGGAGAGGGATCCTCAGAGGATCCTGGGAAAAGGATCTTCTCCTTCAGAGAGGGGGGAACTCCCCCCAAAGAAAAATGGGTCCCTAGGGATGCAAATCCAGACTGGGGCGATGTGGAGACTGAGCTACCGCCGCCCACCATCTCATCCCAGAACCAACAGCAAGAAAATCCCCTGGTTCAAACCCATCCTGGGGACTGCCTCCAAAAAGGGGGGGGCGGCCCAGAACCGGAACCAGGGGAACCCACAATGGCTCTGATCTCCAGTTGCCAACTTTTTCTTTCAGATTCCCAAGACTCTCCACAGAATTCTGCCCAAATCTCTTCGCTATCGATGTCCAAAACCAGAAAGTTAGCCCACCAGTTGTCCAAAAATGTACATTACCTGTGCCCCCTTGAGGAGAAGGAGGGAAGATATTATGCCCCGGTACAAGTACAGGGGCAGGGTACAATCTCGGCACTGGTGGACACTGGATCTCAAGCTACCCTTCTGTCAAGAAGGGCCTTTGACGAACTGAATGCAGGAAGGGGAGGGAATTACCAAATTCCTCTCACCTCTCTTCCTGGGCAACTCCAGAACTTTGACGGGAAGGAAATTCCTGTCGAGGGGACTGCAGACTTGGACATTAAAATTGGGCGACATAAGTTGAAACACCCGGTCATAGTTGTGACCCCAGAGGGCACCCCTTGTTTACTAGGGAATGACCTCCTGAGAAGGTTGTCACCCCTAATAGATTGTGTAAACAAGGTCCTCTGGACCCAGACTAGCCGACCAATAAAATTAAAACAGAGTGTCAACCATGTTAGTTTAAACGGCACATGCCACATGGTTGAACAAAAATCTGACCAAGTAGAATTTCACTTCCAGAATAGCCAAATTCCAGACGTGACAGTAATAGCAGTAGGACAACAGACTGGTGATGGGGGGTCCTCTCTATTTCTGAAAATCAACCTTCCTTCCAGTTTAAGGTGGTATTCCACGCTGGAAGGAAACACTCTGAAATTCTATACCAATCCACAATCTGAAACTCCCACTCCTATAGTCCAGAAAGATGTGAAATCAGCTCAAAGCCTGGCTGATATTCAGCAAATTTTAGAGCAGTTGTTCATCCCTGTTCAGTTAAATGATGGGAAGGACTCTGTTCTCGCTCGAGTGTGTGTGAACAATGGTAAGAGCTTCATCAGCGAAGCCATGTTTCGCCAACTCCCAAAAGATCCAGCCATTCCCACCTTCAAACTGATAGACAAATGGGAAATGGACCTGGAAGCACCTAATTCCAAACATCTCCTGCCAAGCAGGTGTATGCTCAAAATCTCCATTGGCAACAAGAGCATAGTCCACAATTGTTGGGTCGTGCGAGACGTCCCTGCTGCCTTTTACTTAGGCAGTGACATTCTCAATCGCTTTGCCATTAGTTTGGACCTAATAAACTTCAAAGCTTGGTCCCGATTAGCGGATAATCCCATGGGCTTTGATGATCCAGAAAAAGCATTTAGGTCAGCTCAATTGCTACCTTATGCAGTTGAAATTCAGGTAAAAGAGGAAGTCACCATCCCAGAAAGGACCCGACAATTCTCCCTGGAAGTGAAAGTTAAAAGAGGACAATATTTGCAAAACCCTGATGCTTACATACATCTAAATGCTTCTCTCCAACAGCAAGGGTTGGGGGTAAACCCAACACCATTAGTCAACATAGAACATGACACCATTCCAATAGAGGTGGATAACAGCGACTTAAAGAGTATTACTCTAGCCGCAGGCACCATTATTGGAATGGCGGTTGATGACCGACATTTTTCCATCGACTTAGTAAATGAACTGTTAGGACCAATCCCCAAGGACTGTTTTGACAGTGACAGTGATGACAATACAACACCAGACAGGATTTTTACCCGGCATGGGGGGAACTTCCTGGTGTACACTTCCTGCCCCTATGGTAAGGAAGATGTGACTTGTGACTTCAGGAGGGAGGAGGTGATTTTCCAGGTTCATGAAGGCTGCCTTGCCCACCTGAAGCCTCCAGTCCAAATCAGCACTCTGACCAGGGACTTCTCCACCCAGCTGGAGGAGGCCGCGGAGATAGCCAAACCAGAAGTCTTTCCAGGCTTCAGGCAGATGGTGGAAGAGAGAGTCAACCTAGCTGATGCCTGTGTGACTCTGGAACAAAAGCAAAAGTTGAAACAAGTTTTCTTGGATTTTCAAGATCTCTTTGCGGTAGACTCATATGACTGTGGTCGCACTGACATCCACACAACCACAATCCCCACGGACCCTGGCATGACTCCTGTGTTTGTGAAGCAATATCGCTTGCCTCTCGCATCAATGGAGTCCCTTACTGAAATAATTAAGAACCTTGAGTCCTGGGGAATAATCCGTCCAGTCCACAGCACCTTCAATAATCCGGTGCTGGGAATATTGAAGCCAAACGGCCAGTGGAGACTCTGCGCCGACCTCAGGGAGCTCAACAAACGTGTCCATACTTCCCGATGGCCTCTGCCCTACATTGACCAAGGGCTGGCCCAGATCCAGGGGTCACAGGTATTCACTGCAATAGACCTGACCAATGGATACTGGACTGTGCCTGTCAGTAGGGAGGACCAATACAAACTGGCTTTTACCTTTGGGGGCCAGCAGTACACCTGGACCCGGACTCCCTTCGGATACCTCAACTCCGGCAATGAATTCAACATTTTTCTACACAAGGCCATGCCCGACTTGGGTGCAAGGGGTAACCTGGCTTATGTAGATGATGTCCTCATCAAAAGTTCATCTGTGGAGGAACATATAGCGGAGATCCGTTATGTTCTGACACAGTTGAGGGCCGCCGGAGCAAAACATTCCTTTCAGAAAGCACAGTGGTGTAGAACCCGTGTTAATTTCTTGGGGCATGAGATTACTCCTCAGGGCCTCTGTCCCCAGGAAAAGAAAGTGGAAGCACTTCAGAAACTGAAAGACCCCACAACTCTGCGGGAACTAAGGAGCCTCCTTGGACTGACTAATTACAGCAGAAAGTTCATTGAGGGCTACGCAGAGATCACCAGACCCCTGATTCATCTCCTGAAGGGGGGGGTCAAGTGGGAATGGGGTCCAGAACAAGCTGAGGCGGTAAAACAACTCAAAAGAAGCCTCTCACAAGCGCCTTGCCTAGCTTACCCTGTCAGAAACAAGGAGTTCTTCCTGGAGACGGGGTTCTCTGATACGTGCTTGACGGCAGTATTATACCAAAAGCATGACAAGGTCAATAAAGTAATCTCCTATGCGAGCAAAACTTTATCCTCTGTGGAGGAAAAATTCAACGATTGTGAGAAGGCACTCCTGGCAACGGTGTGGGCATTGAAGAATTACCGCCCGTTTATCCAGGGGGAACACATCATAGTGGAGACTCCACACCAGCCTCTGCAATATCTCCAAAGTGACAGAATCCGGGCCGGAAATGTGAGGAATTCCCGAATTACTTCCTGGATTCTGTCAATGCAAGGCTTTCCTGTGGAGGTCCGATATGGCCAAAACAAGAAGAGTCCCCTCGCGCAAGGTCTGGCTGACTTGCATGATTGTGCCAGAGAAAACTGTCTCGAGGACGAAAGTCTAAAAATAAAGGACAACATGGAGGCATACCTTAATTCCCCACACAAAGTCTTTGAAGAAGACAAGTGTGAGGGAATGCCCACTGTCTATGTGGATGGATGCTCTTACCATGTTGACAACAACGGGGAGAAAGAACTGGTGGCTGGCGTAGGGAATGCATGGGTGAATGAGTCCCCAGAACCCTCCGCTGGATACAAAATTGGTCCCCGAAGTAGTCAGGTGGCAGAATTGATGGCTGTGCATCAGGCCATCCTCACTGCTGTCCAGCATCAACTCCACGAACTGGTCATAATCACAGATTCGGATTATGTACGGAACGGGTTCGTGGAGCACCTGGTTAATTGGAAAACCAGAGGCATGTTATGTGCTAACAACAAACCCTTGAAACATGGGAAGTTGATCCAAAACATTGATGATCTGGTCACATCGAATGGGATGACCATCTACTGGAAAAAGATCAAGGGTCATTCCAAAGTAGAGGGACCAGACAAAACTGGAAATGACTTAGCTGATCAGCTGGCCAAAACCGGGGCCATCCAAGGGGATCTAATTGAGATTGAGTCCCTGTTGGGGGAAATCCAGGTCACTGCCATCACTAGGTCCCAGACAAATGCTCACAACGACCTTTCAATTGCACAATGGAGTAAGGAGACCCCTGATGCTGATTTGATTACTGCTCAGAAGGGGGATCCAATTATTGGTAAATTTTACCAGCACCTTGAGGACCCTGAGAACTTTCCCCTGACGGATACCGATTACATTGGGAAAGAGGACCTAAGAGTGTTGATGAAATGTCCAAAAATGTTCCGAATCCAAGACGGTTTGTTGGTAAGGAAATCCAAAGCTGGCCACGATCAGTGGGTGGTTCCTACCTCATTCCGAAGCCTGATGTTAAGTCACGCCCATGATGCGGCCACCGCCGGTCATAGGGGGTTTCACACAACACTGGAAATCTTAAGAGAGGTTGCATACTGGCCACACATGGGCCAGGACCTCAACCAATATTTGAAGGGTTGTCTTGTGTGTGCACAATTTCAGCCGACATCCCTCACACACCGGGCGCCTTTACAAAAGCGGGGGATGACACTGCCATGGTCAGATTTACAAATCGACTTTGTAGGCCCTGTGATTCGCTCGGCTAGGGGGAATAAGTACATGTTGACTGTGACATGCTTGTTTACCAAGTGGGTGGAATGTCTCCCAGCCCCAAATTGCAAGGCAGAAACTGCAGCTGCCTTGATGATTAACCACATCTTTTCCCGTTTTGGTCTACCTCAAAGGATTGAGTCAGACAGAGGTAGCCACTTCACCAGTGAAGTAATGACAAAGATGTGGGAGATACTGGGGGTCAAGAGAAAGCTGCATATTGCTTATAGACCAGCTTCTTCTGGGGCAGTAGAGAGATATAACCGGACAATTGTGAGCATATTAAAGAAGTTTGTGGCAGATTCTGGGCCAAGTTGGGATATCCGATTACCTCTGGTCCTAATGGCCATCAGATCTACCCCTTCATCTGCAACCAAAATGTCACCATTTGAGTTGATGACTGGGCGCAAGATGGTGCTTCCTCAGCATTTGCTCTACAGGACCCAGGAGCAGACACTGATAAATGCCTCCACTACTCATGAGTATGTAGAGAATTTAAGGAAACACCTCCAACATGCTTTTGCTTATGCTCAGCGGAATCTAGAAAGATCGGCTGATAGCATGAAGACCCATTATGACCTGAAAACTTCCAGGAAGGAATATCAGGTGGGAGACCGGGTCTATCTATACAACTTCCAAAGGAACCAGGCCAAGCAGCGCAAATTTTTGCCTACATGGAAGGGACCCTTTGAGATCATCGATAAGATCTCCCCTGTGGCCTACAAGATCCGCATCCCCAAAGGCGGTTCGGCAGAGGGGGAAGACAAGTGGGTACACATAAACCAGTTGAAGTGTTGCCATCCCAGGCACACTCTGCAACAACTGGAGGAATCCTCTGGAATCCTAGCGGGTACTGTATCAGACTAATTCAGTTCCAACCATAAAACATACCACATCGAGTCTCTAAAATATTGTGATTTGCATGAAACTGTCTCTTAGTTATACTGTTTTTTTTTTTTCAAAATAAGAATGTAATGTTTCGTGATGATGAAATGCATATGCTGCCCCACTATCTCAACGGTGGTGGAAAAACGTCTATGAATAGGTATTGCCGCTCTTCCTTTGTCGTCCTAGGAGAAAGAAAACCTTGAGACGGGCCAAGGAGGACGATCCGGAGACCGGGAGCTGAGACGCAACGGGCTCGGGGTACCGCCCAATATTCCCATCAGGACCGGCGAGGAGAACCGATCGATCCGACCGGATGGAGGAAAAGATGCTGAACTGTGCCATCTATTGGAAGAAGATGAGGAAACATCCCAGATCTTGCGAGTCCCATCAGTGAAACCGAATGGCCATCGCAAGAGGGGGGCTTGTGGGATGTATTTACCCATGCGTCCTAGCCCTACCTCAAAACTGTGCAGTACTGACATGAAAACATCATGATGGCCAGAGCTTCCCAGAAAATGCACAGGGAAATGCAGGAAGAATAGGCTGCCACCCATTTTTGCCGATGTTATGGGCACAGAAGGACGCTGCCTAAAACCACCATTGGACTACCCGCACAGTAGTCTGAAACCATTGGGAATGGCAATGCTGATTGCCAAATGCAACCTAGAATTGTGGGGAATTCATTTCTTAAATCCCAAAAATGGGTGCAGTACCAGTACTCACCACTATCCAAAAGCCGGCGTTTTAAAACCACTCTGTTTCCCTGAAGGCAAGTCAAAATGCCTATTTTCAAACATTGCAATATGTGCAAAATATTTACTGAACACCAGCAGACATTTGGCAGAATGGAGTTTTGTGTGCCTACAAAATCTGGGCAATGAAGATCATAAGACAAGGTTTATAACAAGACTGGCTGCGCTGTGGATTTCAGCAGTTTAAGTTGCACTGGATTGAAAGACACTAAAAAAAAAAATCTAAATGTTTAAATTGACTGAGTGACCTACTTTTGAGTGTCACATAGGTTGCAATTGTTTAAATGTCATAGTTTTAAACTTAGAATCAGCATTCTAGCTGCATGTGTAAAATTGCAAGTTAATTTAAAAAGCAACAAATAACATGACAGTAGCTGAAAGTCTGGCTTAAGGAACTTGATTCTGCCTGGCAACTACCCCCATCAGGGGTGAAACTTGAGTCACCACTGTGTTCCCAGGCCAACCTTCCTTTTGCTGCCCACACTAAGGATATGCCATCTATCTGATAATTGAATTACCTGTGCTCTGCAAGAGAGTGAACAAAGCCCTCTTCACTCAGGCAAAGGTTTTTATTACCGCAGTCGTAAAATGTAGCTTCCTCTTGGCAGGAGCTGGGAGGAGCACTGCCTGTGAGAGCAAGCTGGCTTGGCAGAAACTGGAAAGACTGGTTTCTATACCATGTGACCTGGGAAACCACACCCCTTTGGAGCCAGAACATAACTTTAAAAAGATGAATAACTCATAGAGCGGACATGTGAAAATTTTATAAATGATACCATAATTCTTGTGATTTTTCTGCCCACATTTTAAGAGGTTTTTCGACCCGGTGGCATGTTCAGGGGGGTTTTAGCGGAAAAGTGGATATTACTCTAAATGTATGCATGTTAAAAATCTGAAACTTCATCAGTTAATGTCCGTATTCCCTGCACACATGTATGTAAAGTTGGGTCAATGTCAGAAATTGCAAAATCAGTTAAAAAGTGAAATATGTGCCATTTCTGAATGCAAACTCCCAGGAAGAGCAGAGTTTGAACAGGGGATACCTCCTGTAATGCATGATGGGTGCATATGATTTTAAAACAATATGTACCTCTGCAAATATGTATTTGTTTCAAATCTAGATTTGTGTGTAAGTTGACAGGAGGAGTGGACTTTCTGCAGGCTGTAAAATGACATCACTCTGACTCACAGTTCATTCCCCAATCAAATGATAAATGGAAGTTTGACCAATTAGAAGCTGATAGAGAGGTAGGGTCAGTGATGCTAGAACACACCCACATTCTAAACACATAAAAGCAGACAGACAGGACAGATAGGGACCTTTCCAAATCCATCTGCAGCGGGACGCTCTGCCGGAAAAATCCATACTTTACCTCCATCAAACCTCCAGAGAGCCAAACTAGAGACTTCAATCTATCCAGAACTAAGAGACCAGACCAGAGAGAAAGCAGTGCTGTACCCAGAGAGACCCAGACCAGCAGAGAGAGTGACCAGAGCCCAGTCTAAAACCCTGACCAGATCCGTGATGAGGCCCATTTAATTCAAGAATATAGTGTGAGTACCCAGCAGAACTGTGTAGAACCAATCTCTTAGTTTAAATTCATCTAATTCAATCTATTTAACCTAAGTAGAACTGCCTCCTAACTGTCACCTGTCATTGTAAAGCTGTCACTTGTCATTTTCTAGTCGCAAGCTGCACTTGTCTTTTTGAACTTTAAAATTTCAAATCTGAAAAACGACCTTTATTTAATCGCTCATATCTCCGCGACCGTTTGTGCTAGAGACTTGCAGTAACTTTCATTTTGAAGCTGAGATCCTAGGCTTTCCTAGGACCCCAAAACGATAGAGATAGTCCTTGTGGTTCCTCTGTAATAGCGCTCGGCGCATTCGCGAATTTTGCCGCGATTTGCAAATTTCTTCACATGTAAAAACTGCTGCTGCTTGCCTTCCATTTGCCAGAAATTCGTTTAACCTGCTAACTATCCCTGCCTCATTGCTAGTGTGAGTCTGGACTAATATTAACTAGATACCACTCACCCTGAACCTCTGAAAGGGAATTAAAAAGCATTTCCAGCATATTTCTCATCCATTGCTAGCACATATCAAGCATTTGGGCCTGTGTTTTCAAAACTCCTATCTGTGTTTTCAACTTCTGTTGTCTAAGCTTGGGGGGGATTGAACTGATTACATTGATCGCATTTCTGAGAACTGTGTGCTTTCCTCCCATTCCCTTGCATTGCATAAAGAGGGGGGGAGTGAATAGCCAGAGAAAAGTGATTACATTGTTTGGTTGAAATCATATTGAGTATTTTCTGTACTGCATTCATTGAATATTGCATCCACCTGAGCTTACATAAAGCATCCTCTACCACATTATACTTTTGTTCCTATTTACCAGTGTGCTACCTTATCCATTTCAGGTCAACTCATTAGTCATTATAAAGAAGTGTGCTAGTGCCAGATTCTCCGTTGTTAATATTTACCATATCAGATTAAGTGTGATATTCAATTATTAATTTATTATAAAGTGTGATATATATATTTTAATTTATCAAATAAACCTTTTAACTTGCAAAACAGAACTACTTCTTGGCTCAGTGGGGTCAGGGGGATTCCAAGAGAGGGGTGTTATATAGGGGTAGTCATCCAGAACGCATGAACTGGACCTAAAGATATATCAATAAGGGTTTTCATTCAGTATTCTAGACTAGGCGTTGACTTAGCTGTAGTGTTGAATTGAATCCTCTTACAATAGGAAGGGTCTCAGGATTGGAATGGGAAGTAGTTGGATATCACATCTCATGCTATAGGAAGGGTCTCAGGTTTGGTATAAGCATTGAGATATCACATCTCATGCTATAGGACGGGTCTCAGGATTGGAATGGAAGGAGTTGGATATCACATCTCATGTTATAGGAAGGATCTCAGGTTTGGTATTAGAAGCATTGAGACATCACATCTCATGCTATAGGAAGGGTCTCAGGGTTGGAATGGGAAGGAGTTGGATATCACATCTCATCCAATAGGAAGGGTCTCAGGTTTGGAATGGGAAGGAATTGGATATCACATCTCATGTTATAGGAAGGGTCTCAGGATTTGAATGGGAAGGAGTTGGATATCACATCTCATGTTATAGGAAGGGTCTCAGGATTGGAATGGGAAGGATTTGGATATCACATCTCATGTTATAGGAAGGGTCTCAGTATTGGAATGGGAAGGATTTGGATATCACATCTCTTGCTATAGGAAGGGTCTCAGGATTGGAATGGGTAGGAGTTGGATATTCCTTTCTTGCTATAGGAAGGGTCTCATGTTTGGAATGGGAAGCAGTTGGATATCACATATGCTATAGTTAGTGTCTCAGGTTTGGAACGGGAAGGAGTTGGATATCACATCTCATGTTATAGGAAGGGTCTCAGGTTTGGTATAAGCATTGAGATATCACATCTCTGCTATCGGAAGCGGCTCAGGATTGGAATGGGAAGGAGTTGGATATCCCATCTCATGTTATAGGAAGAGTCTCTGGTTTGGTATTAGAATCATTGAGATATCACATCACATGCTGTAGGAAGGGTCTAAGGATTGGAATGGGATGGACTTGGATATCACATCTCATGCTATAGGTAGGCTCTCAGGTTTGGTATAAGCATTGAGATATCACATCTCATGCTATAGGAAGGGTCTCAGGATTGGAATGGGAAGGAATTGGATATCACATCTCATGCTATAGGAAGGGTCTCAGATTTGGTATAAGCATTGAGATATCACATCTCATGCTAAAGAAAGGGTCTCAGGATTGGAATGGGAAGGAGTTGTATATGACATCTCAGGCCATAGGAAGGGTCTCAGGTTTGGTATAAGCATTGAGATATCACATCTCTGCTATCGGAAGGGTCTCAGGATTGGAACGGGAAGGAGTTGGATATCCCATCTCATGTTATAGGAATGGTCTCAGGTTTGGTATTAGAAACATAGAGATATCACATCTCATGCTATAGGAAGGGTCTCAGGATTGGAATGGGAAGGACTTGGATGTCACATCTCATGCTATAGGGAGGGTCTTAAGTTTGATATTAGAAGCATTGAGATAACAAATCTCATGATATCGGAAGGGTCTCAGGATTGGAATGGGAAGGAGTTGGATATCACATTTCATGATAAAGGAAGGGTCTAAGGTTTGGAAGGGGAAGGATTTGGATATCACATCTCATGTTATAGGACGGGTCTCAGGTTTGGTATTAGAAGCATTGAGATATCAAGTCTCATGGTATAAGAAGGGTCTCAGAATTGGAATGGGAAGGAGTTGGGTATCACACCTCAAGCTATAGGAAGAGTCTCAGGATTGGAATGGGAAGGAGTTTGATATCACATCTCATGCCATAGTATGGGTCTCAGGTTTGGTAGAAGCATTGGGATATCACATCTCATGCTATCGGAAGGGTATCAGTATTGGATTTGGAAGAAGTTGGATATCCCATCTCATGCTATAGGAAGGGTCTCAGGTTGGAATGGGAAGGAGTTGGATATCACATTTCATGTTATAGGAAGGGTCTCAGGATTGGAATGGGAAGGACTTGGATATCATATCTCATGCTATAGGAAGGCTCTCAGGTTTGGAAGGGGAAGGAGTTGGATATCACATTTCATGTTAGAGGAAGGATCTCAGGTTTGGTATTAGAGGCCTTGAGATATCACATCTCATGCTATAGGAAGGGTCTCAGGATTGGAATGGGAAGGAGTTGGATATCATATCTCACGCTTTAGGAAGGGTCTCAGGTTTGGTATAAGCATTGAGATAGCACATCTCATGCTATAGGAAGGGTCTCAGGATTGGAATGGGAAAGAGTTGGATATCACATCTCATGTTATAGGAAGGATCTCAGGTTTGGTATTAGAAGCATTGAGACATCACATCTCATGCTATAGGAAGGGTCTCAGGATTGGAATGGGAAGGAGTTGGATATCACATCTCATGCTATAGGAAGGGTCTCAGATTTGGTATAAGCATTGAGATATCACATCTCTGCTATCGGAACGGTCTCAGGATTGGAATGGCAAGGAGCTGGATATCCCATCTCATGCTATAGGGAGGGTCTCAATTTTGATATTAGAAGCATTGAGATAACAAATCTCATGATATCGGAAGGGTCTCAGGATTGGAATGGGAAGGAGTTGGATATCACATCTCATGATAAAGGAAGGGTCTAAGGTTTGGAAGGGGAAAGATTTGGATATCACATCTCATGTTATAGGACGGGTCTCAGGTTTGGTATTAGAAGCATTGAGATATCAAGTCTCATGGTATAGGAAGGGTCTCAGAATTGGAATGGGAAGGAGTTGGATATCATATCTCAAGCTATAGGAAGAGTCTCAGGATTGCAATGGGAAGGAGTTTGATATCACATCTCATGCCATAGTATGGTTCTCAGGTTTGATAGAAGCATTGGGATATCACATCTCATGCTATTGGAAGGGTATCAGTATTGGATTTGGAAGGAGTTGGATATCCCATCTCATGCTATAGGAAGGGTCTCAGGTTGGAATGGGAAGGAGTTGGATATCACATGTCATGTTATAGGAAGGGTCTCAGGATTGGAATGGGAAGGACTTGGATATCATATCTCATGCTATAGGAAGGCTCTCAGGTTTGGAAGGAGAAGGAGTTGGATATCAAATTTCATGTTAGAGGAAGGATCTCAGGTTTGGTATTAGAGGCCTTGAGATATCACATCTCATGCTATAGGAAGGGTCTCAGGTTGGAATGGGAAGGAGTTGGATATCACATTTCATGTTATAGGAAGGGTCTCAGGATTGGATTGGGAAGGAGTTGGATATCACATCTCAAGCTTTAGGAAGGGTCTCAGGTTTGGTATAAGCATTGAGATAGCACATCTCATGCTATAGGAAGGGTCTCAGGATTGGAATGGGAAGGAGTTGGATATCCAATCTCATGTTATAGGACTGGTCTCAGGTTTGGTATTAGAAGCATTGAGATATCACATCCCATGCTGTAGGAAGGTTCTCAGGTTTGGAATGGGGAGGAATTGGATATCACATCTCATGTCATAGGAAGGATCTCAGGTTTGGTATTAGAAGCATTGAGATATCACATCTCATGCTATAGGAATGGTCTCAGGATTGGAATGGGAAGGAGTTGGATATTACATTCCTGCTATAGGAAGGGTCTCATGTTTGGAATGGGAATGTGTTGGATATCACATATGCTATAGGAAGGGTCTCAGGTTTGGAACGGGAAGGAGTTGGATATCACATCTCATGTTATAGGAAGGGTCTCAGGATTGGTATAAGCATTGAGATATCACATCTCTGCTATCGGAAGTGTCTCAGGATTGGAATGGGAAGGTGTTGGATATCCCATCTCGTGTTATAGGACGGGTCTCAGGTTTGTTATTAGAATCATTGAGATATCATACTGCATGATGTAGGAAGGGTCTAAGGATTGGAATGGGAAGGAGTTGGATATCCCATCTCATGTTATAGGAAGAGTCTCAAGTTTGGTATTAGAAGCATTTAGATATCACATCTCATGCTATAGGAAGTGTCTCAGGATTGGAATGGGAAGGAGTTGGATATCACATTTCATGTTAGAGGAAGGATCTCAGGTTTGGTATTAGAGGCATTGAGATATCACATCTCATGCTATAGGAAGGGTCTCAGGATTGGAATGGGAAGGAGTTGGATATCACATCTCATGCTATAGGAAGGGTCTCAGGTTTGGTATAAGCATTGAGATATCACATCTCATGCTATAGGAAGGGTCTCAGGATTGGAATGGGAAGGAGTTGGATATCACATCTCATGTTATAGGAAGGATCTCAGGTTTGGTATTAGAAGCATTGAGACATCACATCTCATGCTATCGGAAGGGTCTCAGGATTGGAATGGGAAGGACTTGGATATCACATCTCATGCTATAGGGAGGGTCTCAAGTTTGATATTAGAAGCATTGAGATATCATATCTCATGCTATAGGAAGTGTCTCAGGATTGGAATGGGAAGGAGTTGGATATCACATCTCATGTTATAGGAAGGATCTCAGGTTTGGTATAAGCATTGAGATATCACATCTCTACTATCGGAAGGGTCTCAGGATTGGAATGGGAAGGAGTTGGATATTCCCATCTCATGCTATAGGAAGTGTCTCAGGATTGGAATGGGAAGGAGTTGGATATCACATTTCATGTTAGAGGAAGGATCTCAGGTTTGGTATTAGAGGCATTGAGATATCACATCTCATGCTATAGGAAGGGTCTCAGGATTGGAATGGGAAGGAGTTGGATATCACATCTCATGCTATAGGAAGGGTCTCAGGTTTGGTATAAGCATTGAGATATCACATCTCATGCTATAGGAAGGGTCTCAGGATTGGAATGGGAAGGAGTTGGATATCACATCTCATGTTATAGGAAGGATCTCAGGTTTGGTATTAGAAGCATTGAGACATCACATCTCATGCTATCGGAAGGGTCTCAGGATTGGAATGGGAAGGAGTTGGATATCACATCTCATGCTATAGGAAGGGTCTCAGGTTTGGTATAAGCAGTGAGATATCACATCTCATGCTATAGGAAGTGTCTCAGGATTGGAATGGGAAGGAGTTGGATATCACATCTCATGTTATAGGAAGGATCTCAGGTTTGGTATAAGCATTGAGATATCACATCTCTACTATCGGAAGGGTCTCAGGATTGGAATGGGAAGGAGTTGGATATTCCCATCTCATGTTATAGGAAGGGTCTCAGGTTTGGTATTAGAAGCATTGAGATATCACATCTCATGCTATAGGAAGGGTCTCAGGATTGGAATGGGAAGGACTTGGATATCACATCTCATGCTATAAGGAGGGTCTCAAGTTTGATATTAGAAGCATTGAGATATCACATCTCATGATATCGGAAGGGTCTCAGGGATGGAATGGGAAGGAGTTGGATATCACATCTCATGATAAAGGAAGTGTCTAAGGTTTAGAAGGGGAAGGAGTTTGATATCACATCTCATGCCATAGTATGGGTCTCAGGTTTGGTAGAAGCATTGGGATATCACATCTCATGCTATCGGAAGGGTATCAGGATTGGATATGGAAGGAGATGGATATCCCATCTCATGCTATAGGAAGGTTCTCAGGTTGGAATGGGAAGGAGTTGGATATCACATCTCATGTTATAGGAAGGGTCTCAGGATTGGAATTAGAAGGACTTGGATATCACATCTCATGCTATAGGAAGGCTCTCAGGTTTGGAAGGGGAAAGAGTTGGATATCACATTTCATGTTAGAGGTAGGATCTCAGGTTTGGTATTAGAAGCATTGAGACATCACATCTCATGTTATAGGAAGGGTCTCAGGACTGGAATGGGAAGAAGTTGGATATCACATCTCTTGCTATAGGAAGGGTCTCAGATTTGGTATAAGCATTGAGATATCACATCTCATGCTATAGGAAGGGTCTCAGGATTGGAATGGGAAGGAGTTGTATATGACATCTCATGCCATAGGAAGGGTCTCAGGTTTGGTATAAGCATTGAGATATCACATCACATGCTATAGGAAGGGTCTCAGGATTGGAATGGGAAGGACTTGGATATCACATCTCATGCTATAGGCAGGGTCTCAGGTTTGGAAAGGGAATGAGATGGATATCACATTTCATGTTAGAGGTAGGATCTCAGGTTTGGTATTAGAGGCATTGAGATATCACATCTCATGCTATCAGAAGGGTCTCAGGATTGGAATGGGAAGGAGTTGGATATCACATCTCATGCTAAAGGGAGGGTCTCAGGTTTGGAAGGGGAAGGATTTGGAAATCACATCTCATGTTATAGGAAGGATCTCAGGTTTGGTATTAGAAGCATTGAGATATCACATCTCATGCTATCATAAGGGTCTCAGGATTGGAATGGGAAGGAGTTGGATATCACATCTCATGTTATAGGAAGGATCTCAGGTTTGGTATTAGAAGCATTGAGACATCACATCTCATGCTATAGGAAGGGTCTCAGGATTGGAATGGGAAGGAGTTGGATATCACATCTCATGCTATAGGAAGGGTTTGGTATTAGAAGCATTGAGATATCACATCTCATGCTATCAGAAGGGTCTCAGGATTGGAATGGGAAGGAGTTGGATATCACATCTCATGCTAAAGGGAGGGTCTCAGGTTTGGAAGGGGAAGGATTTGGATATCACATCTCATGTTATCGGAAGGATCTCACGTTTGGTATTAGAAGTATTGAGATATCATATCTCATGCTATAGGAAGGGTCTCAGGATTGGAATGGGAAGGAGTTGGATATCACATCTCATGCTATAGGAAGTGTCTCAGGATTGTAATGGGAAGGACTTGGATATCACATCTCATGCTATAGGTAGGGTCTCAAGTTTGATATTAGAAGCATTGAGATATCACATCTCATACTATAGGAAGGGTCTGAGGATTGGAATGGGAAGGAGTTGGATATCACATCTCAAGCTATGGGAAGGGTCTCAGGTTTGGTATAAGCAGTGAGATATCACATCTCATGCTATAGGAAGTGTCTCAGGATTGGAATGGGAAGGAGTTGGATATCACATCTCATGTTATAGGAAGGATCTCAGGTTTGGTATAAGCATTGAGATATCACATCTCTGCTATCGGAAGGGTCTCAGGATTGGAATGGGAAGGAGTTGGACATTCCCATCTCATGTTATAGGAAGGGTCTCAGGTTTGGTATTAGAAGCATTGAGATATCACATCTCATGCTATAGGAAGGGTCTCAGGATTGGAATGGGAAGGACTTGGATATCACATCTCATGCTATAGGGAGGGTCTCAAGTTTGATATTAGAAGCTTTGAGATATCACATCTCATGATATCGGAAGGGTCTCAGGATTGGAATGGGAAGGAGTTGGATATCACATCTCATGATAAAGGAAGGGTCTAAGGTTTGGAAGGGGAAGGATTTGGATATCACATCTCATGTTATATTACGGGTCTCACGTTTGTATTAGAAGCATTGAGATATCAAGTCTCATAGTATAGGAAGGGTCTCAGAATTGGAATGGGAAGGAGTTGGATATCACATCTCAAGTTATAGGAAGGGTCTCAGGATTGGAATGGGAAGGACTTGGATATCACATCTCATGCTATAGGAAGGCTCTCAGGTTTGGAAGGGGAAAGAGTTGGATATCACATTTCATGTTAGAGGTAGGATCTCAGGTTTGGTATTAGAGGCATTGAGATATCACATCTCATGCTATCAGAAGGGTCTCAGGAATGGAATGGGAAGGAGTTGGATATCACATCTCATGTTATAGGAAGGATCTCAGGTTTGGTATTAGAAGCATTGAGATATCACATCTCATGCTATCGGAAGGATCTCAGGTTTGGTATTAGAAGCATTGAGGTATCACATCTCATGCTATCAGAAGAGTCTCAGGATTGGAATAGGAAGGAGTTGGATATCACATCTCATGCTAAAGGGAGGGTCTCAGGATTGGAAGGGGAAGGATTTGGATATCACATCTCATGTTATCGGAAGGATTGCACGTTTGGTATTAGAAGTATTGAGATATCATATCTCATGCTATAGGAAGGGTCTCAGGATTGGAATGGGAAGGAGTTGGATATCACATCTCATGCTATAGGGAGGGTCTCAGGATTGGAATGGGAAGGACTTAGATATCACATATCATGCTATAGGGAGGGTCTCAGTTTTGATATTAGAAGCATTGAGATATCACATCTCATGCTATAGGAAGTGTCTCAGGATTGGAATGGGAAGGTGCTGGATATCACATCTCATGCTAAAGGAAGGGTCTCAGGTTTGGAACGGGAAGGATTTGGATATCATATCTCATGTTATAGGAAGGGTCTCAGGTTTGGTATAAGCATTGAGATATCACATCTCTGCTATCGGAAGTGTCTCAGGATTGGGATGGGAAGGAGTTGGATATCCCATCTCATGTTATAGGACGGGTCTCAGGTTTGTTATTAGAATCATTGAGATATCATATTGCATGCTGTAGGAAGGGTCTAAGGGTTGGAATGGGAAGGAGTTGGATATCCCATCTCATGTTATAGGACGGGTCTCAGGTTTGTTATTAGAATCATTGAGATATCACATCTCATGCTATAGGAAGGGTCTCAGGATTGGAATGGGAAGCAGTTGGATATCACATCTCATGCTATAGGAAGGGTCTTAGGTTTGGTATAAGCATTGAGATATCACATCTCATGCTATAGGACGGGTCTCAGGATTGGAATGGAAGGAGTTGGATATCACATCTCATGTTATAGGAAGGATCTCAGGTTTGGTATTAGAAGCATTGAGACATCACATCTCATGCTATAGGAAGGGTCTCAGGGTTGGAATGGGAAGGAGTTGGATATCACATCGCATCCAATAGGAAGGGTCTCAGGTTTGGAATGGGAAGGAATTGGATATCACATCTCATGTTATAGGAAGGATCTCAGGTTTGGTATTAGAAGCATTGAGATATCACATCTCATGCTATAGGAAGGGTCTCAGGATTGGAATGTGAAGGATTTGAATATCACATCTCATGCTAAAGGAAGGGTCCCAGGTTTGGTAGAAGCATTGAGATATCACGTCTCTGCTATCGGAAGGGTCTCAGGATTGGATTGGGAAGGAGTTGGATATCACATCTCATGCCATAGGAAGGGTCTCAGGTTTGGTATAAGCATTGAGATATCACATCTCTGCTATCGGAAGGGTCTCAGGATTGGATTGGGAAGGAGTTGGATATCCCTTCTCATGCTATAGGAAGTGTCTCAGGTTGGAATGGGAAGGAGTTGGATATCACATCTCATGTTATAGGAAGGGTCTCAGGATTGGAATGGGAAGGATTTGGATATCACATCTCTTGCTATAGGAAGGGTCTCAGGATTGGAATGGGTAGGAGTTGGATATTACTTTCTTGCTATAGGAAGTGTCTCATGTTTGGAATGGGAAGGAGTTGGATATCACATATGCTATAGTTAGTGTCTCAGGTTTGGAACGGGAAGGAGTTGGATATCACATCTCATGTTATAGGAAGGGTCTCAGGTTTGGTATAAGCATTGAGATATCACATCTCTGCTATCGGAAGCGGCTCAGGATTGGAATGGGAAGGAGTTGGATTTCCCATCTCATGTTATAGGAAGGGTCTCAGGTTTGGTATTAGAAGCATAGAGATATCACATCTCATGCTATAGGAAGGGTCTCAGGATTTGAATGGCAAGGAGTTGGATATCACATCTCATGCCATAGGAAGGGTCTCAGGTTTGGTATAAGCATTCAGATATCACATCTCTGCTATCGGAAGGGTCTCAGGATTGGATTGGGAAGGAGTTAGATATCCCTTCTCATGCTATAGGAAGTGTCTCAGGTTGGAATGGGAAGGAGTTGGATATCACATCTCATGTTATAGGAAGGGTCTCAGGATTGGAATGGGAAGGATTTGGATATCACATCTCATGTTATAGGACGGGTCTCAGGTTTGGTATTAGAAGCATTGAGATATCAAGTCTCATGGTATGAGAAGGGTCTCAGAATTGGAATGGGAAGGAGTTGGATATCACATCTCATGCTATAGGGAGGGTCTCAGGATTGGAATGGGAAGGACTTAGATATCACATATCATGCTATAGGGAGGGTCTCAGTTTTGATATTAGAAGCATTGAGATATCACATCTCATGCTATAGGAAGTGTCTCAGGATTGGAATGGGAAGGTGCTGGATATCACATCTCATGCTAAAGGAAGGGTCTCAGGTTTGGAACGGGAAGGATTTGGATATCATATCTCATGTTATAGGAAGGGTCTCAGGTTTGGTATAAGCATTGAGATATCACATCTCTGCTATCGGAAGTGTCTCAGGATTGGAATGGGAAGGAGTTGGATATCCCATCTCATGTTATAGGACGGGTCTCAGGTTTGTTATTAGAATCATTGAGATATCATATTGCATGCTGTAGGAAGGGTCTAAGGGTTGGAATGGGAAGGAGTTGGATATCCCATCTCATGTTATAGGACGGGTCTCAGGTTTGTTATTAGAATCATTGAGATATCACATCTCATGCTATAGGAAGGGTCTCAGGATTGGAATGGGAAGCAGTTGGATATCACATCTCATGCTATAGGAAGGGTCTTAGGTTTGGTATAAGCATTGAGATATCACATCTCATGCTATAGGACGGGTCTCAGGATTGGAATGGAAGGAGTTGGATATCACATCTCATGTTATAGGAAGGATCTCAGGTTTGGTATTAGAAGCATTGAGACATCACATCTCATGCTATAGGAAGGGTCTCAGGGTTGGAATGGGAAGGAGTTGGATATCACATCGCATCCAATAGGAAGGGTCTCAGGTTTGGAATGGGAAGGAATTGGATATCACATCTCATGTTATAGGAAGGATCTCAGGTTTGGTATTAGAAGCATTGAGATATCACATCTCATGCTATAGGAAGGGTCTCAGGATTGGAATGTGAAGGATTTGAATATCACATCTCATGCTAAAGGAAGGGTCTCAGGTTTGGTAGAAGCATTGAGATATCACGTCTCTGCTATCGGAAGGGTCTCAGGATTGGATTGGGAAGGAGTTGGATATCACATCTCATGCCATAGGAAGGGTCTCAGGTTTGGTATAAGCATTGAGATATCACATCTCTGCTATCGGAAGGGTCTCAGGATTGGATTGGGAAGGAGTTGGATATCCCTTCTCATGCTATAGGAAGTGTCTCAGGTTGGAATGGGAAGAAGTTGGATATCACATCTCTTGTTATAGGAAGGGTCTCAGGATTGGAATGGGAAGGATTTGGATATCACATCTCTTGCTATAGGAAGGGTCTCAGGATTGGAATGGGTAGGAGTTGGATATTACTTTCTTGCTATAGGAAGTGTCTCATGTTTGGAATGGGAAGGAGTTGGATATCACATATGCTATAGTTAGTGTCTCAGGTTTGGAACGGGAAGGAGTTGGATATCACATCTCATGTTATAGGAAGGGTCTCAGGTTTGGTATAAGCATTGAGATATCACATCTCTGCTATCGGAAGCGGCTCAGGATTGGAATGGGAAGGAGTTGGATTTCCCATCTCATGTTATAGGAAGGGTCTCAGGTTTGGTATTAGAAGCATAGAGATATCACATCTCATGCTATAGGAAGGGTCTCAGGATTTGAATGGCAAGGAGTTGGATATCACATCTCATGCCATAGGAAGGGTCTCAGGTTTGGTATAAGCATTCAGATATCACATCTCTGCTATCGGAAGGGTCTCAGGATTGGATTGGGAAGGAGTTAGATATCCCTTCTCATGCTATAGGAAGTGTCTCAGGTTGGAATGGGAAGGAGTTGGATATCACATCTCATGTTATAGGAAGGGTCTCAGGATTGGAATGGGAAGGATTTGGATATCACATCTCATGTTATAGGACGGGTCTCAGGTTTGGTATTAGAAGCATTGAGATATCAAGTCTCATGGTATGAGAAGGGTCTCAGAATTGGAATGGGAAGGAGTTGGATATCACACCTCAAGCTATAGGAAGGGTCTCAGGATTGGAATGGGAAGGACTTGGATATCACATCTCATGCTATAGGGAGGGTCTCAAGTTTGATATTAGAAGCTTTGAGATATCACATCTCATGATATCGGAAGGGTCTCAGGATTGGAAGGGGAAATAGTTGGATATCACATTTCATGTTAGAGGTAGGATCTCAGGTTTGGTATTAGAGGCATTGAGATATCACATCTCATGCTATCAGAAGGGTCTCAGGAATGGAATGGGAAGGAGTTGGATATCACATCTCATGCTAAAGGGAGGGTCTCAGGTTTGGAAGGGGAAGGATTTGGATATCACATCTCATGTTATAGGAAGGATCTCAGGTTTGGTATTAGAAGCATTGAGATATCACATCTCATGCTATCGGAAGGATCTCAGGTTTGGTATTAGAAGCATTGAGATATCACATCTCATGCTATCAGAAGAGTCTCAGGATTGGAATAGGAAGGAGTTGGATATCACATCTCATGCTAAAGGGAGGGTCTCAGGATTGGAAGGGGAAGGATTTGGATATCACATCTCATGTTATCGGAAGGATCTCACGTTTGGTATTAGAAGTATTGAGATATCATATCTCATGCTATAGGAAGGGTCTCAGGATTGGAATGGGAAGGAGTTGGATATCACATCTCATGCTATAGGGAGGGTCTCAGGATTGGAATGGGAAGGACTTAGATATCACATATCATGCTATAGGGAGGGTCTCAGTTTTGATATTAGAAGCATTGAGATATCACATCTCATGCTATAGGAAGTGTCTCAGGATTGGAATGGGAAGGTGCTGGATATCACATCTCATGCTAAAGGAAGGGTCTCAGGTTTGGAACGGGAAGGTTTTGGATATCACATCTCATGTTATAGGAAGGGTCTCAGGTTTGGTATAAGCATTGAGATATCACATCTCTGCTATCGGAAGTGTCTCAGGATTGGAATGGGAAGGAGTTGGATATCCCATCTCATGTTATAGGACGGGTCTCAGGTTTGTTATTAGAATCATTGAGATATCATATTGCATGCTGTAGGAAGGGTCTAAGGGTTGGAATGGGAAGGACTTGGATATCACATCTCATGCTATAGATAGGCTCTTAGGTTTGGAAAGGGAAGGAGTTGGATATCACATTTCATGTTAGAGGAAGGATCTCAGGTTTGGTATTAGAAGCATTGAGATATCACATCTCATGCTATAGGAAGGGTCTCAGGATTGGAATGGGAAGCAGTTGGATATCACATCTCATGCTATAGGAAGGGTCTCAGGTTTGGTATAAGCATTGAGATATCACATCTCATGCTATAGGACGGGTCTCAGGATTGGAATGGAAGGAGTTGGATATCACATCTCATGTTATAGGAAGGATCTCAGGTTTGGTATTAGAAGCATTGAGACATCACATCTCATGCTATAGGAAGGGTCTCAGGGTTGGAATGGGAAGGAGTTGGATATCACATCTCATCCAATAGGAAGGGTCTCAGGTTTGGAATGGGAAGGAATTGGATATCACATCTCATGTTATAGGAAGGATCTCAGGTTTGGTATTAGAAGCATTGAGATATCACATCTCATGCTATAGGAAGGGTCTCAGGATTGGAATGTGAAGGATTTGGATATCACATCTCATGCTAAAGGAAGGGTCTCAGGTTTGGTAGAAGCATTGAGATATCACGTCTCTGCTATCGGAAGGGTCTCAGGATTGGATTGGGAAGGAGTTGGATATCACATCTCATGCCATAGGAAGGGTCTCAGGTTTGGTATAAGCATTGAGATATCACATCTCTGCTATCGGAAAGGTCTCAGGATTGGATTGGGAAGGAGTTGGATATCCCTTCTTATGCTATAGGAAGTGTCTCAGGTTGGAATGGGAAGGAGTTGGATATCACATCTCATGTTATAGGAAGGGTCTCAGGATTGGAATGGGAAGGATTTGGATATCACATCTCTTGCTATAGGAAGGGTCTCAGGATTGGAATGGGTAGGAGTTGGATATTACTTTCTTGCTATAGGAAGGGTCTCATGTTTGGAATGGGAAGGAGTTGGATATCACATATGCTATAGTTAGTGTCTCAGGTTTGGAACGGGAAGGAGTTGGATATCACATCTCATGTTATAGGAAGGGTCTCAGGTTTGGTATAAGCATTGAGATATCACATCTCTGCTATCGGAAGCGGCTCAGGATTGGAATGGGAAGGAGTTGGATATCCCATCTCATGTTATAGGAAGAGTCTCTGGTTTGGTAGAATCATTGAGATATCACATCGCATGCTGTAGGAAGGGTCAAAGGATTGGAATGGGATGGACTTGGATATCACATCTCATGCTATAGGTAGGCTCTCAGGTTTGGTATAAGCATTGAGATATCACATCTCATGCTATAGGAAGGGTCTCAGGATTGGAATGGGAAGGAATTGGATATCACATCTCATGCTATAGGAAGGGTCTCAGATTTGGTATAAGCATTGAGATATCACATCTCATGCTAAAGGAAGGGTCTCAGGATTGGAATGTGAAGGATTTGGATATCACATCTCATGCTAAAGGAAGGGTCTCAGGTTTGGTAGAAGCATTGAGATATCACGTCGCTCCTATCCGAAGGGTCTCAGGATTGGATTGGGAAGGAGTTGGATATCCCTTCTCATGCTATAGGAAGGGTCTCAGGATTTGAATGGCAAGGAGTTGGATATCACATCTCATGCCATAGGAAGGGTCTCAGGTTTGGTATAAGCATTGAGATATCACATCTCTGCTATCGGAAGCGGCTCAGGATTGGAATGGGAAGGAGTTGGATATCCCATCTCATGTTATAGGAAGAGTCTCTGGTTTGGTATTAGAATCATTGAGATATCACATCGCATGCTGTAGGAAGGGTCTAAGGATTGGAATGGGATGGACTTGGATATCACATCTCATGTTATAGGTAGGCTCTCAGGTTTGGTATAAGCATTGAGATATCACATCTCATGCTATAGGAAGGGTCTCAGGATTGGAATGGGAAGGAATTGGATATCACATCTCATGCTATAGGAAGGGTCTCAGATTTGGTATAAGCATTGAGATATCACATCTCATGCTAAAGGAAGGGTCTCAGGATTGGAATGGGAAGGAGTTGTATATGACATCTCAGGCCATAGGAAGGTTCTCAGGTTTGGTATGAGCATTGAGATATCACATCTCTGCTATCGGAAAGGTCTCAGGATTGGAATGGGAAGGAGTTGGATATCCCATCTCATGTTATAGGAAGGGTCTCAGGTTTGGTATTAGAAGCATAGAGATATCACATCTCATGCTATAGGAAGGGTCTCAGGATTGGAATGGGAAGGACTTGGATGTCACATCTCATGCTATAGGGAGGGTCTCAAGTTTGATATTAGAAGCATTGAGATAACAAATCTCATGATATCGGAAGGGTCTCAGGATTGGAATGGGAAGGAGTTGGATATCACATCTCATGATAAAGGAAGGGTCTAAGGTTTGGAAGGGGAAGGATTTGGATATCACATCTCATGTTATAGGACGGGTCTCAGGTTTGGTATTAGAAGCATTGAGATATCAAGTCTCATGGTATAAGAAGGGTCTCAGAATTGGAATGGGAAGGAGTTGGATATCACACCTCAAGCTATAGGAAGGGTCTCAGGATTGGAATGGGAAGGAGTTTGATATCACATCTCATGCCATAGTATGGGTCTCAGGTTTGGTAGAAGCATTGGGATATCACATCTCATGCTATCGGAAGGGTATCAGTATTGGATTTGGAAGAAGTTGGATATCCCATCTCATGCTATAGGAAGGGTCTCAGGTTGGAATGGGAAGGAGTTGGATATCACATTTCATGTTATAGGAAGGGTCTCAGGATTGGAATGGGAAGGACTTGGATATCATATCTCATGCTATAGGACGGGTCTCAGGTTTGTTATTAGAATCATTGAGATATCATATTGCATGCTGTAGGAAGGGTCTAAGGATTGGAATGGGAAGGACCTGGATATCACATCTCATGCTATAGATAGGCTCTCAGGTTTGGAAAGGGAAGGAGTTGGATATCACATCTCATGTTATAGGATGCATCTCAGGTTTGGTATTAGAAGTATTGAGATATCACATCTCATGTTATCGGAAGGATCTCAGGTTTGGTATTAGAAGTATTGAGATATCACATCTCATGCTATAGGAAGGGTCTCAGGATTGGAATGGGAAGGAGTTGGATATCACATCTCATGCTAAAGGAAGGGTCTCAGGTTTGGTAGAAGCATTGAGATATCACATCTCATGCTATAGGAAGGGTCTCAGGATTGGAATGGGAAGGACTTAGATATCACATATCATGCTATAGGGAGGGTCTCAGTTTTGATATTAGAAGCATTGAGATATCACATCTCATGCTATCGGAAGTGTCTCAGGATTGGAATGGGAAGGAGCTGGATATCACATCTCATGCTAAAGGAAGGGTCTCAGGTTTGGAACGGGAAGGAGTTGGATATCACATCTCATGTTATAGGAAGGGTCTCAGGTTTGGTATAAACATTGAGATATCACATCTCTGCTATCGGAAGTGTCTCAGGATTGGAATGGGAAGGAGTTGGATATCCCATCTCATGTTATAGGACGGGTCTCAGGTTTGTTATTAGAATCATTGAGATATCATATTGCATGCTGTAGGAAGGGTCTAAGGGTTGGAATGTGAAGGACTTGGATATCACATCTCATGCTATAGATAGGCTCTTAGGTTTGGAAAGGGAAGGAGTTGGATATCACATTTCATGTTAGAGGAAGAATCTCAGGTTTGGTATTAGAAGCATTGAGATATCACATCTCATGCTAGTGGAAGGGTTTCAGGATTGGAATGGGGAGGAGTTGGATATCACATCTCATGCTATAGGAAGGGTCTCAGGTTTGGTATAAGCATTGAGATATCACATCTCATGCTATAGGACGGGTCTCAGGATTGGAATGGAAGGAGTTGGATATCACATCTCATGTTATAGGAAGGATCTCAGGTTTGGTATTAGAAGCATTGAGACATCACATCTCATGCTATAGGAAGGGTCTCAGGGTTGGAATGGGAAGGAGTTGGATATCACATCTCATCCAATAGGAAGGGTCTCAGGTTTGGAATGGGAAGGAATTGGATATCACATCTCATGTTATAGGAAGAGTCTCTGGTTTGGTATTAGAATCATTGAGATATCACATCGCATGCTGTAGGAAGGGTCTAAGGATTGGAATGGGATGGACTTGGATATCACATCTCATGTTATAGGTAGGCTCTCAGGTTTGGTATAAGCATTGAGATATCACATCTCATGCTATAGGAAGGGTCTCAGGATTGGAATGGGAAGGAATTGGATATCACATCTCATGCTATAGGAAGGGTCTCAGATTTGGTATAAGCATTGAGATATCACATCTCATGCTAAAGGAAGGGTCTCAGGATTGGAATGGGAAGGAGTTGTATATGACATCTCAGGCCATAGGAAGGTTCTCAGGTTTGGTATAAGCATTGAGATATCACATCTCTGCTATCGGAAAGGTCTCAGGATTGGAATGGGAAGGAGTTGGATATCCCATCTCATGTTATAGGAAGGGTCTCAGGTTTGGTATTAGAAGCATAGAGATATCACATCTCATGCTATAGGAAGGGTCTCAGGATTGGAATGGGAAGGACTTGGATGTCACATCTCATGCTATAGGGAGGGTCTCAAGTTTGATATTAGAAGCATTGAGATAACAAATCTCATGATATCGGAAGGGTCTCAGGATTGGAATGGGAAGGAGTTGGATATCACATCTCATGATAAAGGAAGGGTCTAAGGTTTGGAAGGGGAAGGATTTGGATATCACATCTCATGTTATAGGACGGGTCTCAGGTTTGGTATTAGAAGCATTGAGATATCAAGTCTCATGGTATAAGAAGGGTCTCAGAATTGGAATGGGAAGGAGTTGGATATCACACCTCAAGCTATAGGAAGGGTCTCAGGATTGGAATGGGAAGGAGTTTGATATCACATCTCATGCCATAGTATGGGTCTCAGGTTTGGTAGAAGCATTGGGATATCACATCTCATGCTATCGGAAGGGTATCAGTATTGGATTTGGAAGAAGTTGGATATCCCATCTCATGCTATAGGAAGGGTCTCAGGTTGGAATGGGAAGGAGTTGGATATCACATTTCATGTTATAGGAAGGGTCTCAGGATTGGAATGGGAAGGACTTGGATATCATATCTCATGCTATAGGACGGGTCTCAGGTTTGTTATTAGAATCATTGAGATATCATATTGCATGCTGTAGGAAGGGTCTAAGGATTGGAATGGGAAGGACCTGGATATCACATCTCATGCTATAGATAGGCTCTCAGGTTGGGAAAGGGAAGGAGTTGGATATCACATCTCATGTTATAGGATGCATCTCAGGTTTGGTATTAGAAGTATTGAGATATCACATCTCATGTTATCGGAAGGATCTCAGGTTTGGTATTAGAAGTATTGAGATATCACATCTCATGCTATAGGAAGGGTCTCAGGATTGGAATGGGAAGGAGTTGGATATCACATCTCATGCTAAAGGAAGGGTCTCAGGTTTGGTAGAAGCATTGAGATATCACATCTCATGCTATAGGAAGGGTCTCAGGATTGGAATGGGAAGGACTTAGATATCACATATCATGCTATAGGGAGGGTCTCAGTTTTGATATTAGAAGCATTGAGATATCACATCTCATGCTATCGGAAGTGTCTCAGGATTGGAATGGGAAGGAGCTGGATATCACATCTCATGCTAAAGGAAGGGTCTCAGGTTTGGAACAGGAAGGAGTTGGATATCACATCTCATGTTATAGGAAGGGTCTCAGGTTTGGTATAAACATTGAGATATCACATCTCTGCTATCGGAAGTGTCTCAGGATTGGAATGGGAAGGAGTTGGATATCCCATCTCATGTTATAGGACGGGTCTCAGGTTTGTTATTAGAATCATTGAGATATCATATTGCATGCTGTAGGAAGGGTCTAAGGGTTGGAATGTGAAGGACTTGGATATCACATCTCATGCTATAGATAGGCTCTTAGGTTTGGAAAGGGAAGGAGTTGGATATCACATTTCATGTTAGAGGAAGAATCTCAGGTTTGGTATTAGAAGCATTGAGATATCACATCTCATGCTAGTGGAAGGGTTTCAGGATTGGAATGGGGAGGAGTTGGATATCACATCTCATGCTATAGGAAGGGTCTCAGGTTTGGTATAAGCATTGAGATATCACATCTCATGCTATAGGACGGGTCTCAGGATTGGAATGGAAGGAGTTGGATATCACATCTCATGTTATAGGAAGGATCTCAGGTTTGGTATTAGAAGCATTGAGACATCACATCTCATGCTATAGGAAGGGTCTCAGGGTTGGAATGGGAAGGAGTTGGATATCACATCTCATCCAATAGGAAGGGTCTCAGGTTTGGAATGGGAAGGAATTGGATATCACATCTCATGTTATAGGAAGGATCTCAGGTTTGGTATTAGAAGCATTGAGATATCACATCTCATGCTATAGGAAGGGTCTCAGGATTGGAATGTGAAGGAAATGGATATCACATCTCATGCTAAAGGAAGGGTCTCAGGTTTGGTAGAAGCATTGAGATATCACGTCTCTGCTATCGGAAGGGTCTCAGGATTGGATTGGGAAGGAGTTGGATATCCCTTTTCATGCTATAGGAAGGGTCTCAGGATTTGAATGGCAAGGAGTTGGATATCACATCTCATGCCATAGGAAGGGTCTCAGGTTTGGTATAAGCATTGAGATATCACATCTCTGCTATCGGAAGGGTCTCAGGATTGGATTGGGAAGGAGTTGGATATCCCTTCTCATGCTATAGGAAGTGTCTCAGGTTGGAATGGGAAGGAGTTGGATATCACATCTCATGTTATAGGAAGGGTCTCAGGATTCGAATGGGAAGGAGTTGGATACCACATCTCATGATAAAGGAAGGGTCTAAGGTTTGGAAGGGGAAGGATTTGGATATCACATCTCATGTTATAGGACGGTCTCAGGTTTGGTATTAGAAGCATTGAGATATCAAGTCTCATGGTATAAGAAGGGTCTCAGAATTGGAATGGGAAGGAGTTGGATATCACACCTCAAGCTATAGGAAGGGTCTCAGGATTGGAATGGGAAGGAGTTTGATATCATATCTCATGCCATAGTATGGGTCTCAGGTTTGGTAGAAGCATTGGGATATCACATCTCATGCTATCGGAAGGGTATCAGTATTGGATTTGGACGAAGTTGGATATCCCATCTCATGCTATAGGAAGGGTCTCAGGTTGGAATGGGAAGGAGTTGGATATCACATTTCATGTTATAGGAAGGGTCTCAGGATTGGAATGGGAAGGACTTGGATATCATATATCATGCTATAGGACGGGTCTCAGGTTTGTTATTAGAATCATTGAGATATCATATTGCATGCTGTAGGAAGGGTCTAAGGATTGGAATGGGAAGGACTTGGATATCACATCTCATGCTATAGGTAGGCTCTCAGGTTTGGAAAGGGAAGGAGTTCGATATCACATTTCATGTTAGAGGAAGGATCTCAGGTTTGGTATTAGAAGCATTGAGATATCACATCTCATGCTATAGGAAGGGTCTCAGGATTGGAATGGGAAGTAGTTGGATATCACATCTCATGCTATAGGAAGGGTCTCAGGTTTGGTATAAGCATTGAGATATCACATCTCATGCTATAGGACGGGTCTCAGGATTGGAATGGAAGGAGTTGGATATCACATCTCATGTTATAGGAAGGATCTCAGGTTTGGTATTAGAAGCATTGAGACATCACATCTCATGCTATAGGAAGGGTCTCAGGGTTGGAATGGGAAGGAGTTGGATATCACATCTCATCCAATAGGAAGGGTCTCAGGTTTGGAATGGGAAGGAATTGGATATCACATCTCATGTTATAGGAAGGATCTCAGGTTTGGTATTAGAAGCATTGAGATATCACATCTCATGCTATATGAAGGGTCTCAGGATTGGAATGTGAAGGATTTGGATATCACATCTCATGCTAAAGGAAGGGTCTCAGGTTTGGTAGAAGCATTGAGATATCACGTCTCTGCTATCGGAAGGGTCTCAATACTTCTAATACCAAACCTGAGATCCTTCCGATAACATGAGATGTGATATCTCAATACTTCTAATACCAAACCTGAGATCCATCCTATAACATGAGATGTGATATCCAACTCCTTCCCTTTCCAAACCTAAGAGCCTATCTATAGCATGAGATGTGATATCCAGGTCCTTCCCATTCCAATCCTTAGACCCTTCCTACAGCATGCAATATGATATCTCAATGATTCTAATAACAAACCTGAGACCCGTCCTATTGCATGAGATATGATATCCAAGTACTTCCCAATCCAATCCTGAGACCCTTCCTATAACATGAAATGTGATATCCAACTCCTTCCCATTCCAACCTGAGACCCTTCCTATAGCATGAGATGGGATATCCAACTTCTTCCAAATCCAATACTGATACCCTTCCGATAGCATGAGATGTGATATCCCAATGCTTCTACCAAACCTGAGACCCATACTCTGGCATGAGATGTGATATCAAACTCCTTCCCATTCCAATCCTGAGACCCTTCGTATAGCTTGAGGTGTGATATCCAACTCCTTCCCATTCCAATTCTGAGACCCTTCTTATACCATGAGACTTGATATCTCAATGCTTCTAATACCAAACCTGAGACCCGTCCTATAACATGAGATGTGATATCCAAATCCTTCCCCTTCCAAACCTTAGACCCTTCCTTTATCATGAGATGTGATATCCAACTCCTTCCCATTCCAATCCTGAGACCCTTCCGATATCATGAGATTTGTTATCTCAATGCTTCTAATATCAAACTTGAGACCCTCCCTATAGCATGAGATGTGACATCCAAGTCCTTCCCATTCCAATCCTGAGACCCTTCCTATAGCATGAGATGTGATATCTCTATGCTTCTAATACCAAACCTGAGACCCTTCCTATAACATGAGATGGGATATCCAACTCCTTCCCATTCCAATCCTGAGACCTTTCCGATAGCAGAGATGTGATATCTCAATGCTTTTACCAAACCTGAGAACCTTCCTATGGCCTGAGATGTCATATACAACTCCTTCCCATTCCAATCCTGAGACCCTTCCTTTAGCATGAGATGTGATATCTCAATGCTTATACCAAATCTGAGACCCTTCCTATAGCATGAGATGTGATATCTCAATGCTTATACCAGACCTGAGAGCCTACCTATAACATGAGATGTGATATCCAAGTCCATCCCATTCCAATCCTTAGACCCTTCCTACAGCATGCGATGTGATATCTCAATGATTCTAATACCAAACCAGAGACTCTTCCTATAACATGAGATGGGATATCCAACTCCTTCCCATTCCAATCCTGAGCCGCTTCCGATAGCAGAGATGTGATATCTCAATGCTTATACCAAACCTGAGACCCTTCCTATAACATGAGATGTGATATCCAACTCCTTCCCGTTCCAAACCTGAGACACTAACTATAGCATATGTGATACCCACCTCCTTCCCATTCCAAACATGAGACCCTTCCTATAGCAAGAAAGTAATATCCAACTCCTACCCATTCCAATCCTGAGACCCTTCCTATAGCAAGAGATGTGATATCCAAATCCTTCCCATTCCAATCCTGAGACCCTTCCTATAACATGAGATGTGATATCCAACTCCTTCCCATTCCAACCTGAGACACTTCCTATAGCATGAGAAGGGATATCCAACTCCTTCCCAATCCAATCCTGAGACCGTTCTGATAGCAGAGATGTGATATCTCAATGATTATACCAAACCTGAGACCCTTCCTATGGCATGAGATGTGAAATCCAACTCCTTGCCATTCAAATCCTGAGACCCTTCCTATAGCATGAGAAGGGATATCCAACTCCTTCCCAATCCAATCCTAAGACCCTTCCGAAAGCAGAGACGTGATATCTCAATGCTTCTACCAAACCTGAGACCCTTCCTTTAGCATGAGATGTGATATCCAAATCCTTCACATTCCAATCCTGAGACCCTTCCTATAGCATGAGATGTGATATCTCAATGCTTCTAATACGAAACCTGAGATCCTTCCTATAACATGAGATGTGATATCCAATTCCTTCCCATTCCAAACCTGAGACCCTTCCTATTGGATGAGATGTGATATCCAACTCCTTCCCATTCTAACCCTGAGACCCTTCCTATAGCATGAGATGTGATGTCTCAATGCTTCTAATACCAAACCTGAGATCCTTCCTATAACATGAGATGTGATATCCAACTCCTTCCATTCCAATCCTGAGACCCGTCCTATAGCATGAGATGTGATATCTCAATGCTTATACCAAACCTGAGACCCTTCCTATAGCATGAGATGTGATATCCAACTGCTTCCCATTCCAATCCTGAGACCCTTCCTATAGCATGAGATGTGATATCTCAATGCTTCTAATACCAAACCTGAGATCCTTCCTCTAACATGAAATGTGATATCCAACTCCTTCCCTTTCCAAACCTAAGAGCCTATCTATAGCATAAGATGTGATATCCAAGTCCTTCACATTCCAACCCTTAGACCCTTCCTACAGCATGCAATATGATATCTCAATGATTCTAATATCAAACCTGAGACCCGTCCTATAACATGAGATGGGATATCCAACTCCTTCCCATTCCAATCCTGAGACACTTCCGATAGCAGAGATGTGATATCTCAATGCTTATACCAAACCTGAGACCCTTCCTATAACATGAGATGTGATATCCAAATCCTTCCCGTTCCAAACCTGAGACCCTTCCTTTAGCATGAGATGTGATATCCAGCTCCTTCCCATTCCAATCCTGAGACACTTCCGATAGCATGAGATGTGATATCTCAATGCTTCTAATATCAAAACTGAGACCCTCCCTATAGCATGATATGTGATATCTAAGTCCTTCCCATTCCAATACTGAGACCCTCCCTATAGCATGAGATGTGATATCCAACTCCTTCCCATTCCAATCCTGAGACCCTTCCTATAGCATGAGATATGATATCTCAATACTTCTAATACCAAACGTGAGATCCTTCCGATAACATGAGATGTGATATCCAAATCCTTCCCCTTCCAAACCTGAGACCCTCCCTTTAGCATGAGATGTGATATCCAACTCCTGCCCATTCCATTCCTGAGACCCTTCTGATAGCATGAGATGTGATATCTCAATGCCTCTAATACCAAACCTGAGATCCTACCTCTAACATGAAATGTGATATCCAACTCTTTCCCCTTCCAAACCTGAGAGCCTTCCTATAGCATGAGATGTGATATCCAAGTCCTTCCCATTCCAATCCTGAGACCCTTCCTATAGCTTGAGATGTGATATCCAACTCCTTCCCATTCCAATTCTGAGACCCTTCCTATACTATGAGACTTGATATCTCAATGCTTCTAATACCAAAGGTGAGACCCGTAATATAACATGAGATGTGATATCCAAATCCTTCCCCTTCCAAACCTTAGACCCTTCCTTTATCATGAGATGTGATATCCAACTCCTTCCCTTTCCAATCCTGAGACACTTCCGATATCATGAGATGTGATATCTCAAAGCTTCTAATATCAAACTTGAGACCCTCCCTATAGCATGAGATGTGATATCCAAGTCCTTCCCATTCCAATCCTGAGACCCTTCCTATAGCATGAGATGTGATATCTCAATGCTTCTAATACCAAACCTGAGACCCTTCCTATAACATGAGATGGGAATATCCAACTCCTTCCCATTCCAATCCTGAGACCCTTCCGATAGCAGAGATGTGATATCTCAATGCTTATACCAAACCTGAGATCCTTCCTATAACATGAGATGTGATATCCAACTCCTTCCCATTCCAATCCTGAGACACTTCCTATAGCATGAGATGTGATATCTCACTGCTTATACCAAACCTGAGACCCTTCCCATAGCATGATATGTGATATCCAACTCCTTCCCATTCCAATCCTCAGACCCTTCCTATAGCATGAGATGTGATATCTCAATGCTTCTAATATCAAACTTGAGACCCTACCTATAGCATGAGATGTGATATCCAAGTCCTTCCCATTACAATCCTGAGACACTTCCTATAGCATGAGATGTGATATCCAACTCCTTCCCATTCCAATCCTGAGACCCTTCCTATAGCATGAGATATGATATCTCTATGCTTCTAATACCAAACCTGAGACCCTTCCTATAACATGAGATGGGATATCCAACTACTTCCCATTCCAATCCTGAGACCTTTCCGATAGCAGAGATGTGATATCTCAATGCTTTTACCAAACCTGAGAACCTTCCTATGGCCTGAGATGTCATATACAACTCCTTCCCATTCCAATCCTGAGACCCTTCCTTTAGCATGAGATGTGATATCTCAATGCTTATACCAAATCTGAGACCCTTCCTATAGCATGAGATGTGATATCTCAATGCTTATACCAGACCTGAGAGCCTACCTATAACATGAGATGTGATATCCAAGTCCATCCCATTCCAATCCTTAGACCCTTCCTACAGCATGCGATGTGATATCTCAATGATTCTAATACCAAACCAGAGACTCTTCCTATAACATGAGATGGGATATCCAACTCCTTCCCATTCCAATCCTGAGCCGCTTCCGATAGCAGAGATGTGATATCTCAATGCTTATACCAAACCTGAGACCCTTCCTATAACATGAGATGTGATATCCAACTCCTTCCCGTTCCAAACCTGAGACACTAACTATAGCATATGTGATACCCACCTCCTTCCCATTCCAAACATGAGACCCTTCCTATAGCAAGAAAGTAATATCCAACTCCTACCCATTCCAATCCTGAGACCCTTCCTATAGCAAGAGATGTGATATCCAAATCCTTCCCATTCCAATCCTGAGACCCTTCCTATAACATGAGATGTGATATCCAACTCCTTCCCATTCCAACCTGAGACACTTCCTACAGCATGAGAAGGGATATCCAACTCCTTCCCAATCCAATCCTGAGACCGTTCTGATAGCAGAGATGTGATATCTCAATGCTTATACCAAACCTGAGACCCTTCCTATGGCATGAGATGTGAAATCCAACTCCTTGCCATTCAAATCCTGAGACCCTTCCTATAGCATGAGAAGGGATATCCAACTCCTTCCCAATCCAATCCTGAGACCCTTCCGAAAGCAGAGACGTGATATCTCAATGCTTCTACCAAACCTGAGACCCTTCCTTTAGCATGAGATGTGATATCCAAATCCTTCACATTCCAATCCTGAGACCCTTCCTATAGCATGAGATGTGATATCTCAATGCTTCTAATACGAAACCTGAGATCCTTCCTATAACATGAGATGTGATATCCAATTCCTTCCCATTCCAAACCTGAGACCCTTCCTATTGGATGAGATGTGATATCCAACTCCTTCCCATTCCAACCCTGAGACCCTTCCTATAGCATGAGATGTGATGTCTCAATGCTTCTAATACCAAACCTGAGATCCTTCCTATAACATGAGATGTGATATCCAACTCCTTCCATTCCAATCCTGAGACCCGTCCTATAGCATGAGATGTGATATCTCAATGCTTATACCAAACCTGAGACCCTTCCTATAGCATGAGATGTGATATCCAACTGCTTCCCATTCCAATCCTGAGACCCTTCCTATAGCATGAGATGTGATATCTCAATGCTTCTAATACCAAACCTGAGATCCTTCCTCTAACATGAAATGTGATATCCAACTCCTTCCCTTTCCAAACCTAAGAGCCTATCTATAGCATAAGATGTGATATCCAAGTCCTTCACATTCCAACCCTTAGACCCTTCCTACAGCATGCAATATGATATCTCAATGATTCTAATATCAAACCTGAGACCCGTCCTATAACATGAGATGTGATATCCAAATCCTTCCCGTTCCAAACCTGAGACCCTTCCTTTAGCATGAGATGTGATATCCAGCTCCTTCCCATTCCAATCCTGAGACACTTCCGATAGCATGAGATGTGATATCTCAATGCTTCTAATATCAAAACTGAGACCCTCCCTATAGCATGATATGTGATATCTAAGTCCTTCCCATTCCAATACTGAGACCCTCCCTATAGCATGAGATGTGATATCCAACTCCTTCCCATTCCAATCCTGAGACCCTTCCTATAGCATGAGATATGATATCTCAATACTTCTAATACCAAACGTGAGATCCTTCCGATAACATGAGATGTGATATCCAAATCCTTCCCCTTCCAAACCTGAGACCCTCCCTTTAGCATGAGATGTGATATCCAACTCCTGCCCATTCCATTCCTGAGACCCTTCTGATAGCATGAGATGTGATATCTCAATGCCTCTAATACCAAACCTGAGATCCTACCTCTAACATGAAATGTGATATCCAACTCTTTCCCCTTCCAAACCTGAGAGCCTTCCTATAGCATGAGATGTGATATCCAAGTCCTTCCCATTCCAATCCTGAGACCCTTCCTATAGCTTGAGATGTGATATCCAACTCCTTCCCATTCCAATTCTGAGACCCTTCCTATACTATGAGACTTGATATCTCAATGCTTCTAATACCAAAGGTGAGACCCGTGATATAACATGAGATGTGATATCCAAATCCTTCCCCTTCCAAACCTTAGACCCTTCCTTTATCATGAGATGTGATATCCAATTCCTTCCCATTCCAATCCTGAGACACTTCCGATATCATGAGATGTGATATCTCAAAGCTTCTAATATCAAACTTGAGACCCTCCCTATAGCATGAGATGTGATATCCAAGTCCTTCCCATTCCAATCCTGAGACCCTTCCTATAGCATGAGATGTGATATCTCAATGCTTCTAATACCAAACCTGAGACCCTTCCTATAACATGAGATGGGAATATCCAACTCCTTCCCATTCCAATCCTGAGACCCTTCCGATAGCAGAGATGTGATATCTCAATGCTTATACCAAACCTGAGATCCTTCCTATAACATGAGATGTGATATCCAACTCCTTCCCATTCCAATCCTGAGACACTTCCTATAGCATGAGATGTGATATCTCACTGCTTATACCAAACCTGAGACCCTTCCCATAGCATGATATGTGATATCCAACTCCTTCCCATTCCAATCCTCAGACCCTTCCTATAGCATGAGATGTGATATCTCAATGCTTCTAATATCAAACTTGAGACCCTACCTATAGCATGAGATGTGATATCCAAGTCCTTCCCATTACAATCCTGAGACACTTCCTATAGCATGAGATGTGATATCCAACTCCTTCCCATTCCAATCCTGAGACCCTTCCTATAGCATGAGATATGATATCTCAATACTTCTAATACCAAACGTGAGATCCTTCCGATAACATGAGATGTGATATCCAAATCCTTCCCCTTCCAAACCTGAGACCCTCCTCCCAGGGAAACTAAAACTACCTCAGCCTCTATCCCGCTGGGAAATGAGTCTGAGGAGAAGGATGCTCCTGTAATCTCTTCTTCCTCGTAGGAGGAGAAGGCCAGATTAGCGGAGTGGACCCCCAAAGGTCTAACCTTACACCGGGGATCCCCCTTCACGTGGTCAGTTGCTCCACAAGCAAAACAAGATCCATTGGGTCTGTTTACATAGGGAGGCTTATTGTAAGACAGTGTGCTGATCAATGGAGTAGATACTCCAGCTCTTAGGGATAGTGGGTGCAGTCGAACTGTAGTGGATTCTACCTTGGTAGACTCAGAGGAAGTTGCCAGAGCTACTCTGATGCCCACTAAGTTGGCTGACGGCCCACTCCGTATGTTCCCAGTAATACCTGTAAATCTTACTTTAAATGGTACAGCAGTCAGGATTCCAGTGAGCATTCAGAGAAACGTCCCGGGAAAGGTCTTGTTAGGTAATGATCTCAGAGCTTTAGGGCTCATAGGAGACACTGCCGAAAGACCCTACACACGGTCTCAAGCACGGGCAGCATTGGCCAAGACCAATACGCCGCCCCAGCCGAAGGGGAAACCCAAGGCGAAAGGAGTCAACAAGTCAAGACGAGGGAAAGAGAATATTCCCCCGAGCTCGCCTACCACTGCGGTGGAGGAAGTTGGTCAATCGCCCGGGCCTGAGGAGGAGGTGGCGATGCCTGAAGTATTTGACCCCAACGACCATCCTGAACTAAAAGACTTGTTAGTTGAAGGAGGTCCTGATAGGGACGAATTCAGTAAAGGCCAACGTGAGTGCCCATCTCTGGAAGGCCTAAGGAGACAGGCCTGCTCCCAGCTTGAGGGTGAACCTCCTGGGGCGCATAGGATTTATTGGGAAGGTGGACTCCTGTATAGTGAGCCCACAGAGTCTACAGAAGGAGACCATAGGAGGTTGGTGGTTCCCCTTGCTGTTAGGCCCTTCCTCCTGCAGTTGGCGCATGAAGTGCTCCTTGCTGGTCACCTTGGTATTAAGAGGACCAAGCAAAGGTTATCCATGCACTTCTACTGGCCCAAGATGGGGGTGCAAGTAGAAAGTCACTGCAGGAGTTGTGCCTCCTGCCAGTTATCTGGTAAGGTTGGCTCGACAATCCAAGCTCCGTTGGTACCGCTCCCAGTTGTGGGGGTACCATTTGAAATGGTAGGGATCGACATCGTTGGTCCCCTTGACCCGCAAACATCCTCGGGCAATAGGTTTATCCTGGTGCTGGTCGACCATGCAACCAGATATCCTGAGGCCATCCCATTGAAAACTGTAACTGCCAAGTCAGTTGCAAAAGCTTTACTTGGCATATTTACTAGGGTTGGCTTCCCTAAAGAAGTTGTGTCAGATCGTGGCAGCAACTTTATGTCGAAGTATATGCAGGCTATGTGGAAAGAATGTGGGGTCACCTACAAGTTCTCTTCTGCATACCACCCCCAGACCAATGGTCTGGTGGAACGTTTCAACAGAACGTTAAAAAGCATGATTGGGGCTCTGGAGAAGCTTCAGAGAAGACAATGGGATCTTCTTTTACCATGCTTACGGTTTGCCTACCGAGAGGTACCACAGGAGGGTGTTGGCTTCAGCCCCTTCAAACTTCTGTTTGGTCATCCTGTACGGGGACCCTTAGCCATAGTCAAAGAGGGATGGGAGATGCCCACTCCCCCTGTTACTACCAACGTAGTTGATTATGTGCTAGGGCTCAGAAAACGGATGGTACTTCTGATGGGCTTGGCTAGTGATAAATTGAAGGCAGTACAAGCGCTGGTGAAACATTGGTACGACCAGAAAGCTTCCCTCATCAACTTTACACCTGGTCAGCAAGTCCTGATCATGAATCGCATAAGGCCTTGAGCTTTACAGGACAAATGGTCAGGCCCTTACACAGTGGTGGAGCCCCTGGGTGAGGTTAACTATTTAGTGGACCTTGGAAGGCCTGGACAGGCTCCAAAAGTGTTTCACGTGAATAGGCTGAAGGCTTTCGTCCCAAGAGTCGAAATCGCAGCACTGTTACTGGCTTCAGATGTTGAGGAAGAGGAGTCTGAACCTCTCCCCGACCTGTTCCAAAGCGGTCCTTCAGATATCTCCTTTGAGGGTGTCCGAGTGGCCCCTCACCTGACTTCTGATCAGCAGGCTGAGGTGAAAAGTTTGCTTAGGCAGTTTTCCCCCGTTTTCACAGTCGCCTGGTTTGACACCTTGGTGCAAACATAACATAGACACAGGAGACAGTGTACCTACCAAAAATAGGGGATACAGGATGTCAGACAAAGTACGGTCTTATATTAAGACCGAGGTCAACAAGATGTTAGACCTTGGGGTGATTGAACCCTCTAGTAGTCCTTGGTCCAGCCCTGTGGTTTTCGTTCCAAAGGCAGGCACTTCTGAATTGAGGTTCTGTGTGGATTACAGGGCTCTGAATGCTGTCACCAAGACAGATGCACACCCCTTGCCTCGAACAGATGAGCTGGTGGATACTTTGGGTGCCTCCAAGTACCTCAGCACGTTTGACCTCACTGCTGGCTATTGGCAAATAGCTTTAGCAGAACATGCCAAGGAGAAGACAGCGTTTTCTACTCCAGAAGGCCTTTACCAATTCCGGGTAATGCCGTTCGGGTTGAAGAATGCACCTGCCACTTTCCAGAGGCTTGTGCATCATGTTTTGAATGGGTTGGACGAATTCTGTCTTGCATATCTGGACGATATAGCAGTTTTCAGTGCCACCTGACCATGTGAAACACCTCGGGATTGTGCTCCAGGCTCTTCAGAAAGCACACTTGACCATAAAGGCTAGTAAATGCCAGATTGGACAAGGCTCAGTGTTTTACCTTGGACATGAAGTAGGTGGAGGGAGGATACAGCCTCTACCCAGTAAAGTACAAGCAGTACAAGACTGGCCTACCCCCACTACACAAACCCAAGTGAGAGCCTTCTTAGGACTCACGGGGTATTACCGCAATTTTGTGGCAGACTATGGCACCATAGCTGCCCCTCTGACTGCCCTCACAACTCTGAAGAAACCCAAGAAGGTAACTTGGACCGACGAGTGTGAGAAGGCCTTCAATGGCTTAAAAGACTCCTTGTGCCAGGCCCCTGTCCTCAGGGCCCCTGATTATCAAAGACCTTTTATCGTGCAGACGGACGCCTCTGACACTGGGATAGGAGCTGTACTATCGCAAGTAGATGAGAAGGGTAAGGAACACCCTATTGGTTTTATTAGTCGCCAGTTTAAGGACAGAGAGCTCAGATGGTCCACGGTAGAGAAAGAATGTTTCTCTGTTGTGTGGGCCCTAAGGAAGCTGAGGCCCTACCTCTATGGGACCCACTTCACTGTGCAAACTGACCATAAGCCCTTAAAGTGGCTAATAAACATGAAGGGGGAGAATCCAAAGTTGCTTAGGTGGTCCATAAGTCTACAAGGCTTCGACTTCACTATTGAGCATAGGCCAGGTGTCCAACATAGCAATGCTGATGGGTTGTGGAGAATGTTTAACCGACCTGAACAAGAGACTCATCCAGGGATGGATTAGTTCCCCCTGTCCATAGTCTGGGAGGGGCGAGTGTTAGGAAAGATTTCGTAATTGTAGGTAATTTTCCTTCCATGTGGCAACCCCTAAACTTTTTGCTGTTGTTTTTCACCTTGTTCTCGACTTTGCCCGAGAAGTGCAGCCTTCTGCCGCACTCCTCTGGGCTTTCGCTCCTTTCTTAAGGGGAAACGGTCATGCCCTTAAGACAGTCAGTACCAGGAAACGCTGGTTTCCGTAGTTTCTTGTATCATGTTGCAGCTTTCGTGCAACATGACACAAGAGGGCACTGTAAGCTAAGTTACTGCTCTCTTGGGTCTCTAGCCTTCTACAGGCCCTAGATACTCTTTCATGATTGTAACTGATCGGTGCAAGTGATTCACGGACGGGAATGGTGGCAGCGATCGTTTCTTGTGTTTTGAGATCCTTTTGGCGTGCTAAGCGCGTTTCTCGCGCTTAACCCAAAATGGTGGCCTAGATCCCAAAATGGCCAGACCACGAGGCTCCTTTGTCCTGTCCGCTGACCGTCTTGCTCCCTTCACCTTCCCCAGGTCGAGCCGACCTGGGGCCTTCCTTATTTGGGCATGTGCTTTCCCGCGAAACACAGATGCTTTCGCAGGCTTCTACATGTCTTGTGTGTGCCTCCAGGATGTGGGCTGGGATGTCTGGTCCCAATACACATCCTGGGTGCCAGAGAGTCTAGGGTGGTGTGAATGCCTGGGACCACCGTGGTCCGTGATAGGTCCACGAATGGTGTGAGTGTTGATGAGCGGATCTCCCATTGGGTCCCCTCCGTTTTGGCGCGAAGGGAACCGTGGATAAGAGGGGGCTGGAAACACCACTACCATGTCGATCTCCTGAGTTCTCACGAACGAAGGAATACAGGAGCCAAGTATCCTGCAACCAAGAGGCTGAACCGAGGAATCGCTGGTGACCCGCTGAAGGACTGCTCCTCTGCACTGCTGTCGCCTTGTGAAACCCTTTTCACCTTTGATCGAACCAGAAGGCCTGTACTGGTACTTCGACCCTTGGAATAGCGGGGACAGCTATTCTCGGCATTTTCACCATCTCCTGCTAGTAAGCCTTCGGAAGCGTCTCTGGGCCATCCAGCAGACTGACCAGCCTACACAGGAGTCTTGCTCTGTAACCGCCGCCAGGTTGTGTAGTATATCGAGTCCTTGTCACTCTCACATGATTCGTACACTTGGCGTTCCCAGGTCTGAAGTGAGTAGTGTTATTGCATGCTGTAGGAAGGGTCTAAGGATTGGAATGGGAAGGACTTGGATATCACATCTCATGCTATGGATAGGCTCTCAGGTTTGGAAAGGGAAGGAGTTGGATATCACATTTCATGTTAGAGGAAGGATCTCAGGTTTGGTATTAGAGGCATTGAGATATCACATCTCATGCTATAGGAAGGGTCTCAGGATTGGAATGGAAGGAGTTGGATTTCACATCTCATGTTATAGGAAGGATCTCAGGTTTGGTATTAGAAGCATTGAGACATCACATCTCATGCTATAGGAAGGGTCTCAGGATTGGAATGGGAAGGAGTTGGATATCACATCTCATGCTATAGGAAGGGTCTCAGGTTTGGTATAAGCATTGAGATATCACATCTCATGCTATAGGAAGGGTCTCAGGATTGGAATGGGAAGGAGTTGTATATGACATCTCATGCCGTAGGAAGGGTCTCAGGTTTGGTATAAGCATTGAGATATCACATCTCTGCTATCGGAAGGGTCTCAGGATTGCAATGGGAAGGAGTTGGATATCCCATCTCATGTTATAGGAAGAGTCTCAGGTTTGGTATTAGAAGCATTGAGATATCACATCTCATGCTATAGGAAGTGTCTCAAGATTGGAATGGGAAGGACTTGGATATCACATCTCATGCTATAGGGAGGGTCTCAAGTTTGATATTAGAAGCATTGAGATATCACATCTCATGCTATAGGAAGGGTCTCAGGATTGGAATGGGAAGGAGTTGGATATCACATCTCATGCTATAGGAAGGGTCTCAGGTTTGGTATAAGCAGTGAGATATCACATCTCATGCTATAGGAAGTGTCTCAGGATTGGAATGGGAAGGAGTTGGATATCACATCTCATGTTATAGGAAGGATCTCAGGTTTGGTATAAGCATTGAGATATCACATGTTTGCTATCGGAAGGGTCTCAGGATTGGAATGGGAAGGAGTTGGATATTCCCATATCATGTTATAGGAAGGGTCTCAGGTTTGGTATTAGAAGCATTGAGACATCACATCTCATGCTATAGGAAGGGTCTCAGGATTGGAATGGGAAGGACTTGGATATCACATCTCATGCTATAGGGAGGGTCTCGAGTTTGATATTAGAAGCATTGAGATAATACATCTCATGATATCGGAAGGGTCTCAGGATTGGAATGGGAAGGAGTTGGATATCACATCTCATGACAAAGGAAGGGTCTAAGGTTTGGAAGGGGAAGGATTTGGATATCACATCTCATGTTATAGGACGGGTCTCACGTTTGGTATTAGAAGCATTGAGATATCAAGTCTCATGGTAGAGGAAGGGTCTCAGAATTGGAATGGGAAGGAGTTGGATATCACATCTCAAGCTATAGGAAGGGTCTCAGGATTGGAATGGGAAGGAGTTTGATATCACATCTCATGCCATAGTATGGGTCTCAGGTTTGGTATAAGCATTGGGATATCAAATCTCATGCTATCGGAAGGGTATCAGGATTGGAATTCCAAGGAGTTGGATATCCCATCTCATGCTATAGGAAGGGTCTCAGGTTGGAATGGGAAGGAGTTGGATATCACATCTCATGCTAAAGGGAGGGTCTCAGGTTTGGAAGGGGAAGGATTTGGATATCACATCTCATGTTATAGGAAGGATCTCAGGTTTGGTATAAGAAGCATTGAGATATCACATCTCATGCTATCGGAAGAATCTCAGATTTGGTATTAGAGGCATTGAGATATCACATCTCATGCTATCATAAGGGTCTCAGGATTGGAATGGGAAGGAGTTGGATATCACATCTCATGCTATAGGAAGGGTCTCAGGTTTGGAACGGGAAGGAGTTGGATATCACATCTCATGTTATAGGAAGAGTCTCAGGTTTGGTATAAGCATTGAGATATCAAATCTCTGCAATCGGAAGTGTCTCAGGATTGGGATGGGAAGGAGTTGGATATCACATCTCATGCCATAGGAAGGGTCTCAGGTTTGGAACGGGAAGGAGTTGGATATCCCATCTCATGTTATAGGACTGGTCTCAGGTTTGGTATTAGAAGCATTGAGATATCACATCTCTGCTATCGGAAGTGTCTCAGGATTGGAATGGGAAGGAGTTGGATATCATATCTCATGTTATAGGACGGGTCTCAGGTTTGTTATTAGAATCATTGAGATATCATATTGCATGCTGTAGGAAGGGTCTAAGGATTGGAATGGAAGGACTTGGATATCACATCTCATGCTATAGGTAGGCTCTCAGGTTTGGAAAGGGAAGGAGTTGGATATCACATTTAATGTTAGAGGAAGGATCTCAGGTTTGATATTAGAGCCATTGGATATCACATCTCATGCTATAGGAAGGGTCTCAGGATTGGAATGGGAAGGAGTTGGATATCACATCTCATGCTATAGGAAGGGTTTTAGGTTTGGTATAAGCATTGAGATATCACATCTCATGCTATAGGAAGGGTCTCAGGATTGGAATGGGAAGGATCTGTATATGACATCTCATGCCATAGGAAGGGTCTCAGGTTTGGTATTAGAAGCATTGAGATATCACATCTCATGCTATAGGAAGTGTCTCAGGATTGGAATGGGAAGGACTTGGATATCACATCTCATGCTATAGGAAGGGTCTCAGGTTTGGTATAAGCAGTGAGATATCACATCTCATGCTATAGGAAGTGTCTCAGGATTGGAATGGGAAGGAGTTGGATATCACATCCCATGTTATAGGAAGGATCTCAGGTTTGGTATAAGCATTGAGATATCACATGTTTGCTATCGGAAGGGTCTCAGGATTATAATGGGAAGGAGTTGGATATTCCCATCTCATGTTATAGGAAGGGTCTCAGGTTTGGTATTAGAAGCATTGAGACATCACATCTCATGCTGTAGGAAGGGTCTCAGGATTGGAATGGGAAGGACTTGGATATCACATCTCATGCTATAGGGAGGGTCTCGAGTTTGATATTAGAAGCATTGAGATATCACATCTCATGATATCGGAAGGGTCTCAGGATTGGAATGGGAAGGAGTTGGATATCACATCTCATGATAAAGGAAGGGTCTAAGGTTTGGAAGGGGAAGGATTTGGATATCACATCTCATGTTATAGGACAGGTCTCAGGTTTGGTATTAGAAGCATTGAGATATCAAGTCTCATGGTATAGGAAGGGTCTCAGAATTGGAATGGGAAGGAGTTGGATATCACATCTCGTTATAGGAAGGGTCTCAGGATTGGAATGGGAAGGAATTGGATATCATATCTCATGTTATAGGACCGGTCCCAGGTCTGGTATTAGAAGCATTGAGATATCACATCTCATGCTATAGGAGGAGTCTCAGGATTGGAATGGGAAGGAGTTGGATATCACGTTTCATGTTATACGAAGGGTCTCAGGATTGGAATGGGAAGGAGTTGAATATCACATCTCATGCTAAAGGAAGGGTATCAGGTTTGATAGAAGCATTGAGATATCACATCTCATGCTATAGGAAGGAACTCAGGATTGGAATGGGAAGGAGTTGGATATCACATCTAATGCCATAGGAAGGGTCATCAGGTTTGGTATAAGCATTGAGATATCACATCTCTGCTATCGGAAGGGTCTCAGGATAGGAATGGGGAGGACTTAGAATTCACATCTCATACTATAGGGAGGGTCTCAGTTTTGATATTAGAAGCATTGAGCTATCACATCTCATGCTATCGGAAGGGTCTCAGGATTGGAATCGGATGGAGTTGGATATCACATCTCAAGCTATCTCAGGATTGGAATGGGAAGGAGTTTGATATTTCATCTCAAGCTATAGGAAGGGTCTCAGGTTTGGAAAGGGAAGGATTTGGATTTCACATCTCATGTTATAGGATGGTTCTCATGTTTGGTTTTAGAAGCATTGAGATATCACATCTCATGCTATCGGAAGGGTCTCAGGTTTGGAATGGGAAGGAGTTGGATATCACATCTCTGCTATCTGAAGGGTCTCAGGATTGGAATGGGAAGGAGTTGGATATCCCATCTCGTTATAGGAAGGGTCTCAGGTTTGGTATTAGAAGCAATGAGATATCACATCTCATGCTATAGGAAGGGTCTAAGGTTTGGAAGGGGACGGATTTGGGTATCACATCTCATGTTATAGGACCGGTCTCAGGTTTGGTATTTGAAGCATTGAGATATCAAGTCTCATGGTATAGGACGGGTCTCAGAATTGGAATGAGAAGGAGTTGGATATCACATCTCAAGCTATAGGAAGGGTCTCATGATTGGAATGGGAAGGAGTTGGATATCACATCTCATGTTATAGGAAGGGTCTCAGGATTGGAATGGGAAGGACTTGGATATCACATCTCATTCTATACGAAGGCTCTCAGGGTTGGAAGGGGAAGGAGTTGGATATCACATTTCATGTTAGAGGTAGGATCTCAGGTTTGGTTTTAGAGGCATTGAGATATCACATCTCATGCCATCAGAAGGGTCTCAGGATTGGAATGGGAAGGAGTTGGATATCAAATCTCATGCTAAAGGGATGGTCTAAGGTTTGGAAGGGGAGGGATTTGGACATCATATCTCATGTTATTGGAAGGATCTCAGGTTTGGTATTAGAAGCATTGAGATATCACATCTCATGCTATCGGAAGGGTCTTAGGTTTGGTATAAGCATTGAGATATCACATCTCTGCTATCGGAAGGGTCTCAGGATTGGAATGGGAAGGATTTGGACATCACAATTCATGTTATAGGAAGGGTCTCAGGTTTGGTATTAGAAGCATTGAGATATCACATCTCATGCTATAGGAAGGGTCTCAGGATTGGAATGGGAAGGACTTGGATATCACATCTCATGTTATAGGAAGGGTCTCAGGTTTGGTATTAGAAGCATTGAGATATCACATCTCATGCTATAGGAAGGGTCTCAGGATTGGAATGGGAAGGACTTGGATATCACATCTCATGCTATAGGAAGGGTCTCAGGAATGGAATGGAAAGGACTTGGATATCACATCTCATGATAAAGGAAGGGTCTAAGGTTTGGAAGGGGAAGGATTTGGATATCACATCTCATGTTATTGGACCGGTCTCAGGTTTGGTATTAGAAGCATTGAGATATCAAGTCTCATGGTATAGGACGGGAGTTTGATATCACATCTCATGCCATGGTATGGGTGTCAGGTTTTGTAGAAGCATTGGGATATCACATCTCATGCTATCGGAAGGGTATCAGGATTGGATTTGGAAGGAGTTGGATATCCCATCTCATGCTATAGGAAGGGTCTCAGGTTGGAATAGAAGGAGTTGGATATCACATCTCATGTTATAGGAAGGGTCTCAGGATTGGAATGGGAAGGACTTGGATATCACATCTTGTTAGGAAAGATTTCGTAATTGTAGGGAATTTTCCTTCCATGTGGCAACCCCTAAACTTTTTGCTATTGTTTTTAACCTTGTTCTTGACTTTGCCAGAGAAGTACAGCCTTCTGCCGCACTTCTCTGGGCTTTCGCTCCTTTTCTTACGGGGAAACTGACATGCCCTTAAGACAGTCAGTACCGGGGAACGCTGTTTCCCGTAGTTTCGTTTATCATGTTGCGGCTTTAGTGCAACATGACACAAGAGGGCACTGTAAGCTAAGTTACAGCTCTCTTGGGTCTCTAGCCTTCTACGGGCCCTAGATACTCTTTTAGGATGGTATTTGATCGGTGCAAGTCATTCAGGGACTAGAATGGTGGCAGCGATCGTTTTGTTTATTTTGAGCTCCTTTTGGCGTTCTGAGCACGTTTTTCGCACTGAACCCAAAATGGTGGCCTGGCTCCCAAAATGGCCAGTCCACGAGGCTCCTTTGTCCTGTCTACTGACCGTCTTGCTCCCTTCACCTTCCCCAGGTCGGGCGACCCGGGGCCTTCCTTATTTGGGCATGTACTTTCCCGCGAAACGTGGTTGCTTTCGCGGGCTTCTACATGTCGTTTGTGTGCCTCCAGGGTGTGGGCTGGGATGTCTGGTCCCAATACACATCCTGGGTGCCAGAGAGTCTGGGGTGGTGTGAATGCCTGGGACCACCGTGGTCCGTGATTGGTCCACGTATGGTATGTGTGTTGATGTGCGGATCTCCCATTGGCTCCCCTCCGTTTTGGCGCGAAGGGAACCGTGGATAAGAGGGAGCTGGAAACACCACTACCATGTCGATCTCCTGAGTTCTCACGAACGAAGGAATACAGGAGCCAAGTATCCTGCAACCAAGAGGCTGGACCGAGGAATCGCTGGTGACCCGCTGAAGGAATCCTCCTTTGCACTGCTGTCGTCCTGTGAAACCCTTTCCTCCTTGGATCGAACCAGAAGGCCTGTACTGGTGCTTCGACCTTTGGAATAGCAGGAACAGCTATTCCCGGCGACTTCATCATCTCCTGCCAAGTAAGCCTTCGGAAGTGTCTCTGGGCCATCCAGTTGACTGACCAGCTTACAAGGGAGTCCTGCTCTGTAACTGCCGCCAGGTTGTGTTGTATTTCGAGTCCTTGTCACTCTCCCACGCTTCGTACACTTGGCGTTCCCAAGTCTGAAGGGAGGAGTGTACATTTGGCTTGAATACACACGGCCGCTCCGTTGTCCTGCTGCGGCAACAAACTGTGCTGGTTTCGTCGATTGGGACGTCTTTTTGCTCTACACGACTTCGAGGCGTTCCCTGCTCTTCTGAACCTGCCAGCTGCTGAAACTAACGTGGAGAAGCCTGGGTCTGCTTGCTTCGGGGACCGGTGAGTAGTTTAGCTAGGATCTGGTCGCCCTCCTGCAGTATCCCATTGCTTTCCCTGCTGTGTAAAAACAGCACCCTTTTGGCCGTACTCGCGCTCTGCTTCTGCCCGCTGTGGAGGCTGCGCTTGAGTTGCGGAACCTGTTCTCCTTCTGCTGTGCACTAACCCGAACTGCCTGACTTCCTCCGAAGAGCTTCCCCTTTTGCCCGTTGGCACCGGCGTGGCAGGTACTTTGAGCACAAGGCTCCACTCTTCGCAGGGCTCGGACTTCCATCTAGTTAGGTGCCTCTGAAGGCGAACTGAGTCTAAAGCGTTATCGCACTGCCTGTTTTCCTTTCCTTTCAGGTGGACTACATATTTCGTGCTTTAAACGCTTGCGACTGTGTATTTGTATATATATTGTGTTGAAATGGTATGTGTTGGTTTAATATTGTGATATTGTGATTTTCTCGCTACGGTCATTATTTTAAAGGCCTTAAAATAAATGTGTACCTATTTTTGATATAACAACTGTTTGGAGTAGTTTGTAAGCGCTCTTGCTTTGTGTGCTCATTGCGGGCTTTCAGTCACCCTCACCCCTCTTGAGACCTAGTCTTGACCGCCGCGATCGCTACCTTGATTGGTCTGGCTCGTCCAGAGGTTACCCTGTTCCAAGTAATTAGGTTGGCCTTCTGAACTTCTGCGCCACCAGGACAGAGTTCAGAAATCCGTCTTAACAAATTGGTGTACAGCGGTGGGATACGACTGAAGGTATCCAGTGTTGCGCTCGAACTAAGGCATTTCAGGTTATTCCAAACAGTACACGTAGTGAATTGTTGTAATATAACTTTAAAAAGGCCATAGTCCTATCAAACAGTATGGAAGCAAATACCTTGTTAACTTTAAATGCTTCCAAATCAGAAACATTGAAGAAGATGTGTGCGGAGAGAGGTGTTTCCTCTCAAGGCACTAAATTGGAAATGATCCAGAGAATCGTGGCGTGGCAAGAAGCGCAGCTTGACGCTATAACTTCCGAGGACAGTGCAGAAGGTGGTGGGGCTGCTCTCACTGGTAGAACCGACGGTTCTGCCGCTGCACTGATCCATCGCGACCACGAGGACAGGGAGGATGTGATGTCTAATGTTTCCTCTGCCAGTGTTGATGGGGAGGCTATGCTTGAATTCAAGAAGCAAGAGCTGCGGTTTAGGCAGCAGGAGCTTGAATTCAGCATAGCCAAACTAAAAATCGAACAGGCAGAAAAACAGAAAGACAGGGATCACCAGTTGGAACTGGCCAAGCTTCAGGTTGCAAATGGGTCCAAGGGTCCTGGACATGGCTCTGGGGCTTCCTCTCATCCACGGTTTCCGAAAGATCTGCTCAGTGTGTATGAAGAAAGGAATGACATTATGGACTGGCTGAATGCGTTTGAGTATGCATGTGAGGTTCAAGAAGTTGACAATGCTGATAAGATTGCTTGGTTGCTCAGTAGACTGCCCCATTCTGGCTGCAGTGCCATTATGGAAATGTCGAAGGCTGAGCGGGCTGATTTCGCAATGTTAAAGCAAACTCTCATTTTAAAGTTTGGGAAGACTCCGGCCCAATATTTAAAGCGTTTTCGAGAGTATAAGAAAAAGGAAGGTGGTACTTGGGTATCTTATGTCGCTGAATCTTTGAAAAACTTAACTGGCTGGGTCGAAGGTTATAAGGCTTCTACCTTCGAAGGCATGATCAATCTGGTCATGCTGGAACACATTTTTGCTTCTTCTTCCCCGGAGCTTAAGCAGCATTTGGCCGATTCAAAGGAGATAGATCCTAAGAAGCTGGCCATTGCAGCAGACTTATGGGTGTCACATCGAGTGTCCCATAAGGACAAAAATCCTGGTAAGCAGGAGGAAGGGAAAAGTCCAAAGATATGGAGGGTGGGGAATCTGCTAAATCTTCTTCCCATAAGGGCCACAAAAAGAAAAACAAGGGTAAGACACAAGAGAACTCACAGGGTAGTGGAGGTTCGCCTCCGAAACAGAACTCTGGTTACAATAAGCCTCCCTACGTAAACAGACCCACTGGGGCTTGTTTTTCTTGTGGAGCAACTGACCATGTGAAGGGGGATCCCCGGTGTAAGGTTAGACCTTTGGGGGTCCACTCCGCTAATCTGGCCTTCTCCTCCTACGAGGAAGAAGAGATTACAGGAGCATCCTTCTCCTCAGACTCATTTCCCAGCGGGATAGAGGCTGAGGTAGTTTTAGTGTCCCTGGGTTCCTGGGAGCCTAAAGTCGCAGAGGCTTATGCTAGGATTCCGGATAATACCAAGCACTACTTTAAAGACAGCGTGCTGATCAATGGAGTGGATACTGCAGCTCTTAGGGATAGTGGGTGCAGTCGAACAGTAGTGGATTCTACCTTGGTAGACTCAGAGGAAGTTGCCAGAGCTACTCTGATGCCCACTAAGTTTGCTGACGGCCCCCTCCGTATGTTTCCCGTGATCCCTGTAAATCTTACTTTAAATGGTACAGCAGTCAGGATTCCAGTGAGCATTCAGAGAAACGTCCCGGGAAAGGTCTTGCTGGGTAATGATCTCAGAGCTTTAGGGCTCGTAGGAGACACTGCCGAAAGACCCTACACACGGTCTCAAGCACGGGCAGCATTGGCCAAGTCCAATACGCCGCCCCAGCCGAAGGGGAAACCCAAGGCGAAGGGAGTCTACAAGTCAAGACGAGGGAAAGAGAATATTCCCCCGAGCTCGCCTACCACTGCGGTGGAGGAAGTTGGTCAATCGCCCGGGCCTGACGAGGAGGTGGCGATGCCTGAAGTTTTCGACCCCAACGATCATCCTGAACTAAAAGACTTGTTAGTTGAAGGAGGTCCTGATAGGGACGAATTCAGTAAAGGCCAACGTGAGTGCCCATCTCTGGAAGGCCTAAGGAGACAGGCCTGCTCCCAGCTTGAGGGTGAGCCTCCTGGGAAGCATAGGATTTATTGGGAAGGTGGACTCCTGTATAGTGAGCCCACAGAGTCTACAGAAGGAGACCATAGGAGGTTGGTGGTTCCCCTTGCTGTTAGGCCCTTCCTCCTGCAGTTGGCGCATGAAGTTCCCCTTGCTGGTCACCTTGGTATGAAGAGGACCAAGCAAAGGTTATCCATGCACTTCTACTGGCCCAAGATGGGGGTGCAAGTAGAAAGTCACTGCAGGAGTTGTGCCTCCTGCCAGTTGTCTGGTAAGGTTGGCGCGACAATCCAAGCTCCGTTGGTACCGCTCCCAGTTGTGGGGGTACCATTTGAAAGGGTAGGGATCGACATCGTTGGTCCCCTTGACCCGCAAACATCCTCGGGCAATAGGTTTATCCTGGTGCTGGTCGACCATGCAACCAGGTATCCTGAGGCCATCCCATTGAAAACTGTAACTGCCAAGTCAGTTGCAAAAGCTTTACTCGGCATATTTACTAGGGTTGGCTTCCCTAAAGAAGTTGTGTCAGATCGTGGCAGCAACTTTATGTCGAAGTATATGCAGGCTATGTGGAAAGAATGTGGGGTCACCTACAAGTTCTCTTCTGCATACCACCCCCAGACCAATGGTCTGGTGGAACGTTTCAACAGAACGTTAAAAAGCATGATTGGGGCTCTGGAGGAGCCCCAGAGAAGAAAATGGGATCTTCTTTTACCATGCCTACTGTTTGCCTACCGAGAGGTACCACAGGAGGGTGTTGGCTTCAGCCCCTTCGAACTTCTGTTCGGTCATCCCGTACGGGGACCCTAAGCCATCGTCAAAGAGGGATGGGAGATGCCCACTCCCCCTGTTACTACCAATGTAGTTGATTATGTGCTAGGGCTCAGAAAACGGATGGTACTTCTGATTGGCTTGGCTAGTGATAAATTGAAGGCAGGGCAAGCGCTGGTGAAACATTGGTACGACCAGAAAGCTTCCCTCATCAACTTTACACCTGGTCAGCACGTCCTGATCATGAATCCAATAAGGCCTCGCGCTTTACAGGACAAATGGTCAGGCCCTTACACAGTGGTGGAGCCCCTGGGTGAGGTGAACTATTTAGTGGACCTTGGAAGGCCTGGACAGGCTCCAAAAGTGTTTCACGTGAATAGGCTGAAGGCTTTCGTCCCAAGAGTCGAAATCGCAGCACTGCTACTGGCTTCAGATGTTGAGGAAGAGGAGTCAGAACCTCTCCCCGACCTGTTCCAAAGCGGTCCTTCAGATGGCTCCGTTGAGGGTGTCCGAGTGGCCCCTCACCTGACTTCTGATCAGCAGGCTGAGGTGAAAAGTTTGCTTAGGCAGTTTTCCCCCCTGTTTTCACAGTCCCCTGGTTTGACACCTTGGTGCAAACATAACATTGACACAGGAGACAGTGTACCTACCAAAAGTAGGGGATACAGGATGTCAGATAAAGTACGGTCTTATATTAAGACCGAGGTCAACAAGATGTTAGACCTTGGGGTGATTGAACCCTCTAGTAGTCCTTGGTCCAGTCCTGTGGTTTTGGTTCCAAAAGCAGGCACTTCTGAATTGAGGTTCTGCGTGGATTACAGGGCTCTGAATGCTGTCACCAAGACAGATGCACACCCCTTGCCTCGAACAGATGAGCTGGTGGATACGTTGGGTGCCTCCAAGTACCTCAGCACGTTTGACCTCACTGCTGGCTATTGGCAAATAGCTTTAGCAGAACATGCCAAGGAGAAGACAGCATTTTCTACTCCAGACGGCCTTTACCAATTCCGGGTAATGCCGTTCGGGTTGAAGAATGCACCTGCCACTTTCCAGAGGCTTGTGAATCATGTGTTGAATGGGTTGGACGAATTCTGTCTTGCATATCTAGACGATATAGCAGTTTTCAGTGCCACCTGGGAAGACCATGTGAAACACCTCAGGATTGTGCTCCAGGCCCTTCAGAAAGCCCACTTGACCATAAAGGCTAGTAAATGCCAGATTGGACAAGGCTCAGTGGTTTACCTTGGACATGAAGTAAGTGGAGGGAGGATACAGCCTCTACCCAGTAAAGTACAAGCAGTACAAGACTGGCCTACCCCCACTACGCAAACCCAAGTGAGAGCCTTCTTAGGACTCACGGGTTATTATCGCAATTTTGTGGCAGACTATGGCACCATAGCTGCTCCTCTGACTGCCCTCACAACTCCGAAGAAACCCAAGAAGGCAACTTGGACTGACGAGTGTGAGAAGGCCTTCAATGGCTTAAAAGACTCCTTGTGCCAGGCCCCTGTGCTCAGGGCCCCTGATTATCAAAGACCTTTTATCGTGCAGACGGATGCCTCTGACACTGGGATAGGAGCTGTACTATCACAAGTACATGAGAAGGGTAAGGAACACCCTATCGGTTTTATTAGTCGCCAGCTTAAGGACAGAGAGCTCAGATGGTCCACGGTAGAGAAAGAATGTTTCTCTGTTGTGTGGGCCCTAAGGAAGCTGAGGCCCTACCTCTATGGGACCCACTTCACTGTGCAGACTGACCATAAGCCGTTAAAGTGGCTAATGAACATGAAGGGGGAGAATCCAAAGTTGCTTAGGTGGTCCATAAGTCTACAAGGCTTCGACTTCACTATTGAGCATAGGCCAGGTGTCCAACATAGCAATGCTGATGGGTTGTCCAGAATGTTTAACCGACCTGAACAAGAGACTCATCCAGGGGTGGATTAGTTCCCCCTGTCCATAGTCTGGGAGGGGCGAGTGTTAGGAAAGATTTCGTAATTGTAGGGAATTTTCCTTCCATGTAGCAACCCCTAAACTTTTTGCTATTGTTTTTTACCTTGTTCTTGACTTTGCCAGAGAAGTACAGCCTTCTGCCGCACTTCTCTGGGCTTTCGCTCCTTTTCTTACGGGGAAACTGACATGCCCTTAAGACATTCAGTACCGGGGAACGCTGTTTCCCGTAGTTTCGTTTATCATGTTGCGGCTTTAGTGCAACATGACACAAGAGGGCACTGTAAGCTAAGTTACAGCTCTCTTGGGTCTCTAGCCTTCTACGGGCCCTAGATACTCTTTTAGGATGGTATTTGATCGGTGCAAGTCATTCAGGGACTGGAATGGTGGCAGCGATCGTTTTGTTTATTTTGAGCTCCTTTTGGCGTTCTGAGCACGTTTTTCGCACTGAACCCAAAATGGTGGCCTGGCTCCCAAAATGGCCAGTCCACAAGGCTCCTTTGTCCTGTCCACTGACCGTCTTGCTCCCTTCACCTTCCCCAGGTCGGGCGACCCGGGGCTTTCCTTATTTGGGCATGTACTTTCCCGCGAAACGTGGTTGCTTTCGCAGGCTTCTACATGTCGTTTGTGTGCCTCCAGGGTGTGGGCTGGGATGTCTGGTCCCAATACACATCCTGGGTGCCAGAGAGTCTGGGGTGGTGTGAATGCCTGGGACCACCGTGGTCCGTGATTGGTCCACGTATGGTATGTGTGTTGATGTGCGGATCTCCCATTGGCTCCCCTCCGTTTTGGCGCGAAGGGAACCGTGGATAAGAGGGAGCTGGAAACACCACTACCATGTCGATCTCCTGAGTTCTCACGAACGAAGGAATACAGGAGCCAAATATCCTGCAACCAAGAGGCTGGACCGAGGAATTGCTGGTGACCCGCTGAAGGAATCCTCCTTTGCACTGCTGTCGTCCTGTGAAACCCTTTCCTCCTTGGATCGAACCAGAAGTGTCTGTACTGGTGCTTCGACCTTTGGAATAGCAGGAACAGCTATTCCCGGCGACTTCATCACCCCCTCCAAGTAAGCCTTCGGAAGTGTCTCTGGGCCATCCAGTTGACTGACCAGCTTACAAGGGAGTCCTGCTCTGTAACTGCCGCCAGGTTGTGTTGTATTTCAAGTCCTTGTCACTCTCCCACGCTTCGTACACTTGGCGTTCCCAAGTCTGAAGGGAGGAGTGTACATTTGGCTTGAATACACACGGCCGCTCCGTTGTCCTGCTGCGGCAACAAACTGTGCTGGTTTCGTCGATTGGGACGTCTTTTTGCTCTACACGACTTCGAGGCGTTCCCTGCTCTTCTGAACCTGCCAGCTGCTGAAACTAACGTGGAGAAGCCTGGGTCTGCTTGCTTCGGGGACCGGTGAGTAGTTTAGCTAGGATCTGGTCGCCCTCCTGCAGTATCCCATTGCTTTCCCTGCTGTGTAAAAACAGCACCCTTTTGGCCGTACTCGCGCTCTGCTTCTGCCCGCTGTGGAGGCTGCGCTTGAGTTGCGGAACCTGTTCTCCTTCTGCTGTGCACTAACCCGAACTGCCTGACTTCCTCCGAAGAGCTTCCCCTTTTGCCCGTTGGCACCGGCGTGGCAGGTACTTTGAGCACAAGGCTCCACTCTTCGCAGGGCTCGGACTTCCATCTAGTTAGGTGCCTCTGAAGGCGAACTGAGTCTAAAGCGTTATCGCACTGCCTGTTTTCCTTTCAGGTGGACTACATATTTCGTGCTTTAAACGCTTGCGACTGTGTATTTGTATATATATTGTGTTGATATGGTATGTGTTGGTTTAATATTGTGATATTGTGATTTTCTCGCTACGGTCATTATTTTAAAGGCCTTAAAATAAATGTGTATCTATTTTTGATATAACAACTGTTTGGAGTAGTTTGTAAGCGCTCTTGCTTTGTGTGCTCATTGCGGGCTTTCAGTCACCCTTACCCCTCTTGAGACCTAGTCTTGACCGCCGCGATCGCTACCTTGATTGGTCTGGCTCGTCCAGAGGTTACCCTGTTCCAAGTAATTAGGTTGGCCTTCTGAACTTCTGCGCCACCAGGACAGAGTTCAGAAATCCGTCTTAACACATCTCATGCTGTAGGAAGGGTCTCAGGTTTGGAAAAGGAAGGAGTTGGATATCACATTTCATGTTAGAGGTAGGATCTCAGGTTTGGTATTAGAGGCATTGAGATATCACATCTCATGCTATCAGAAGGGTATCAGGATTGGAATGGGAAGGAGTTGGATATCACATCTCATGCTAAAGGGAGGGTCTTAGGTTTGGAATGGGAAGGATTTGGATATCACATCTCATGTTATAGGAAGGACCTTAGGTTTGGTATTAGAAGCATTGAGATATCACATCTCATGCTATAGGAAGGGTCTCGGGATTGGAATGGGAAGGAGTTGGATATCACATCTCATGTTATAGGAAGGATCTCAGGTTTGTTATTAGAAACATTGAGATATAACATCTCATGCTATAGGAAGGGTCTCAGGATTGGAATGGGAAGGAGTTGGATATCACATCTCATGCTATGGGAAGGGTCTCAGGTTTGGTATTAGAAGCATTGTGATATCACATCTCATGCTATAGGAAGGGTTTCAGGTTTGGTAGAAGCATTGAGATATCACATCTCATGCTATAGGAAGAGTCTCAGGTTTGGGAAGGGAAGGATTTGGATTTCACATCTCATGTTATAGGATGGTTCTCATGTTTGGTTTTTGAAGCATTGAGATATCACATCTCATGCTATCGGAAGGGTCTCAGGTTTGGAATGGGGAGGAGTTGGATATCACATCTCATGTTATAGGAAGGGTCTCAGGTTTGGAATGGGAAGGAGTTGGATATGACATCTCTTGTTATAGGGAGGGTCTCAGGATTTGAATGGTAAGGAGTTGGATATCACATCTCATGCTATAGGAAGGGTCTCAGGCTGGAATGGGAAGGAGTTGGATATCACATCTCATGTTATATACAGGAAGGGTCTCAGGATTGGAATGGGAAGGATTTGGATATCACATCTCTTGCTATAGGAAGGGTCTCAGGTTTTTTATTAGAAACATTGAGATATCACATCTCATGCTATAGGAAGGGTTTTAGGATTGGAATGGGAAGTATTTGGATATCACATCTCATGCTAAAGGAAGGGTCTCAGGTCTGGAATGGGAAGGAATTGGATATCACATCTCATGTTATAGGAAGGGTCTCAGGTTTTTTATTAGAAACATTGAGATATCACATCTCATGTTATAGGACGGTTCCCAGGTTTGGTATTAGAAGCATTGAGATATCACATCTCATGGTATAGGAAGGGTCTCAGGGTTGGAATGGGAAGGAGTTGGATATCACATCTCATCCAATAGGAAGGGTCTCAGGTTTGGAATGGGAAGGAATTGGATATCACATCTCATGTTATAGGAAGGATCTCAGGTTTGGTATTAGAAGCATTGAGATATCACATCTCATGCTATAGGAAGGGTATCAGGATTGGAATGTGAAGGATTTGGATATCACATCTCATGCTAAAGGAAGGGTCTCAGGTTTGGTAGAAGCATTGAGATATCACATCTCATGCTATAGGAAGGGTCTCAGGATTTGAATTGGCAAGGAGTTGGATATCACATCTCATGCCATAGGAAGGGTCTCAGGTTTGGTATAAGCATTGAGATATCACATCTCTGCTATCGGAAGGTTCTCAGGATTGGATTGGGAAGGAGTTGGATATCCCTTCTCATGCTATAGGAAGTGTCTCAGGTTGGAATGGGAAGGAGTTGAATATCACATCTCATGTTATAGGAAGGGTCTCAGGATTGGAATGGGAAGGATTTGGATATCACATCTCTTGCTATAGGAAGGGTCTCAGGATTGGAATGGGAAGGATTTGGATATTTCCCATTCCAATCCTGAGACCCTTCCTATAACATGAGATGTGATATCCAACTCCTTCCCATTCCAACCTGAGACACTTCCTATAGCATGAGAAGGGATATCCAACTCCTTCCCAATCCAATCCTGAGACCCTTCCGATAGTAGAGATGTGATATCTCAATGCTTATACCAAACCTGAGACCCTTCCTATGGCATGAGATGTGATATCCAACTCCTTGCCATTCAAATCCTGAGACCCTTCCTATAGCATGAAAAGGGATATCCAACTCCTTCCCAATCCAATCCTGAGACCCTTCCGATAGCAGAGACGTGAAATCTCAATGCTTCTACCAAACCTGAGACCCTTCCTTTAGCATGAGATGTGATATCCAAATCCTTCACATTCCAATCCTGAGACCCTTCCTATAGCATGAGATTTGATATCTCAATGCTTCTAATACCAAACGTGAGATCCTTCCTATAACATGCGATGTGATATCCAAATCCTCCCCTTCCAAACCTGAGACCCTCCCTTTAGCATGAAATGTGATATCCAACTCCTTCCTATTCCAATCCTGAGACTCTTCTGATAGCATGAGATGTGATATCTCAATGCTTCTAATACCAAACCTGAGATCCTTCCGATAGCATGAGATGTGATATCTCAATGCTTCTAATACCAAACCTGAGATCCTTCCTATAACATGAGATGTGATATCCAAATCCTTCCCCTTCCAAACCTGAGACCCTCCCTTTAGCATGAGATGTGATATCTAACTCCTTCCCATTCCATTCCTGAGACCCTTCTGATAGCATGAGATGTGATATCTCAATGCCTCTAATACCAAACCTGAGATCCTACCTCTAACATGAAATGAGATATCCAACTCTTTCCCCTTCCAAACCTGAGAGCCTTCCTATAGCATGAGATGTGATATCCAACTCCTTCCCATTCCAATTCTGAGACCCTTCCTATAGCATGAGATGTGATATCTCAATGCTTATACCAAACCTGAGAGCCTACCTATAACATGAGATGTGATATCCAAGTCCATCCCATTCCAATCCTTAGACCCTCCCTACAGCATGCGATGTGATATCTCAATGATTCTAATACCAAACCAGAGACTCTTCCTATAACATGAGATGGGATATCCAACTCCTTCCCATTCCAATTCTGAGACCCTTCCTATACTATGAGACTTGATATCTCAATGCTTCTAATACCAAACCTGAGACCCGTAATATAACATGAGATGTGATATCCAAATCCTTCCCCTTCCAAACCTTAGACCCTTCCTTTATCATGAGATGTGATATCCAACTCATTCCCATTCCAATCCTGAGACCCTTCCGATATCATGAGATGTGATATCTCAAAGCTTCTAATATCAAACTTGAGACCCTCCCTATAGCATGAGATGTGATATCCAAGTCCTTCCCATTCCAATCCCGAGACCCTTCCTATAGCATGAGATGTGATATCTCAATGCTTCTAATACCAAACCTGAGACCCTTCCTATAACATGAGATGGGAATATCCAACTCCTTCCCATTCCAATCTTGAGACCCTTCCGATAGCAGAGATGTGATATCTCAATGCTTATACCAAACCTGAGATCCTTCCTATAACATGAGATGTGATATCCAACTCCTTCCCATTCCAATCCTGAGACACTTCCTATAGCATGAGATGTGATATCTCACTGCTTATACCAAACCTGAGACCCTTCCCATAGCAGGAGATGTGATATCCAACTCCTTCCCATTCCAATCCTCAGACCCTTCCTATAGCATGAGATGTGATATCTCAATGCTTCTAATGTCAAACTTGAGACCCTACCTATAGCATGAGATGTGATATCCAAGTCCTTCCCATTCCAATCCTGAGACACTTCCTATAGCATGAGATGTGATATCTCAATGCTTCTAATACCAAACCTGAGACTCTTCCTATAACATGAGATGGGATATCCAACTCCTTCCCATTCCAATCCTGAGACCCTTCCTATAGCATGAGATGTGATATCTCAATGCTTATACCAAACCTGAGACCCTTCCTACGGCATGAGATGTCATATTCAACTCCTTCCCATTCCAATCCTGAGACCCTTCCTATAGCATGAGATTTGATATCCAACTCCTTCCCATTCCAATCCTGAGACCCTTCCTATAGCATGAGATGTGATGTCTCAATGCTTCTAATACCAAACCTGAGATCCTTCCTATAACATGAGATGTGATATCCAACTCCTTCCATTCCAATCCTGAGACCCTTCCTATAGCATGTGATGTGATATCTCAATGCTTATACCAAACCTGAGACCCTTCCTATAGCATGAGATGTGATATCCAACTCCTTCCCATTCCAATCATGAGACCCTTCCTATAGCATGAGATGTGATATCTCAATGCTTCTAATACCAAACCTGAGATCCTTCCTATAACATGAGATGTGATATCCAAATCCTTCCCCTTCCAAACCTGAGACCCTCCCTTTAGCATGAGATGTGATATCTAACTCCTTCCCATTCCATTCCTGAGACCCTTCCTATAGCATGAGATGTGATATCTCAATGCTTCTAATGTCAAACTTGAGACCCTACCTATAGCATGAGATGTGATATCCAAGTCCTTCCCATTCCAATCCTGAGACACTTCCTATAGCATGAGATGTGATATCTCAATGCTTCTAATACCAAACCTGAGACTCTTCCTATAACATGAGATGGGATATCCAACTCCTTCCCATTCCAATCCTGAGACCCTTTTGATAGCAGAGATGTGATATCTCAATGTTTATACCAAACCTGAGACCCTTCCTACGGCATGAGATGTCATATTCAACTCCTTCCCATTCCAATCCTGAGACCCTTCCTATAGCATGAGATTTGATATCCAACTCCTTCCCATTCCAATCCTGAGACCCTTCCTATAGCATGAGATGTGATGTCTCAATGCTTCTAATACCAAACCTGAGATCCTTCCTATAACATGAGATGTGATATCCAACTCCTTCCATTCCAATCCTGAGACCCTTCCTATAGCATGAGATGTGATATCTCAATGCTTATACCAAACCTGAGACCCTTCCTATAGCATGAGATGTGATATCCAACTCCTTCCCATTCCAATCATGAGACCCTTCCTATAGCATGAGATGTGATATCTCAATGCTTCTAATACCAAACCTGAGATCCTTCCTATAACATGAGATGTGATATCCAAAACCTTCCCCTTCCAAACCTGAGACCCTCCCTTTAGCATGAGATGTGATATCTAACTCCTTCCCATTCCATTCCTGAGACCCTTCTGATAGCATGAGATGTGATATCTCAATGCCTCTAATACCAAACCTGAGATCCTACCTCTAACATGAAATGAGATATCCAACTCTTTCCCCTTCCAAACCTGAGAGCCTTCCTATAGCATGAGATGTGATATCCTAGTCCTTCCCATTTCAATACTGAGACCCCTCCTATAGCTTGAGATGTGATATCCAACTCCTTCCCATTCCAATTCTGAGACCCTTCCTATAGCATGAGATGTGATATCTCAATGCTTATACCAAACCTGAGAGCCTACCTATAACATGAGATGTGATATCCAAGTCCATCCCATTCCAATCCTTAGACCCTTCCTACAGCATGCGATGTGATATCTCAATGATTCTAATACCAAACCAGAGACTCTTCCTATAACATGAGATGGGATATCCAACTCCTTCCCATTCCAATTCTGAGACCCTTCCTATACTATGAGACTTGATATCTCAATGCTTCTAATACCAAACCTGAGACCCGTAATATAACATGAGATGTGATATCCAAATCCTTCCCCTTCCAAACCTTAGACCCTTCCTTTATCATGAGATGTGATATCCAACTCATTCCCATTCCAATCCTGAGACCCTTCCGATATCATGAGATGTGATATCTCAAAGCTTCTAATATCAAACTTGAGACCCTCCCTATAGCATGAGATGTGATATCCAAGTCCTTCCCATTCCAATCCTGAGACCCTTCCTATAGCATGAGATGTGATATCTCAATGCTTCTAATACCAAACCTGAGACCCTTCCTATAACATGAGATGGGAATATCCAACTCCTTCCCATTCCAATCTTGAGACCCTTCCGATAGCAGAGATGTGATATCTCAATGCTTATACCAAACCTGAGATCCTTCCTATAACATGAGATGTGATATCCAACTCCTTCCCATTCCAATCCTGAGACACTTCCTATAGCATGAGATGTGATATCTCACTGCTTATACCAAACCCGAGACCCTTCCCATAGCAGGAGATGTGATATCCAACTCATTCCCATTCCAATCCTCAGACCCTTCCTATAGCATGAGATGTGATATCTCAATGCTTCTAATGTCAAACTTGAGACCCTACCTATAGCATGAGATGTGATATCCAAGTCCTTCCCATTCCAATCCTGAGACACTTCCTATAGCATGAGATGTGATATCTCAATGCTTCTAATACCAAACCTGAGACTCTTCCTATAACATGAGATGGGATATCCAACTCCTTCCCATTCCAATCCTGAGACCCTTTTGATAGCAGAGATGTGATATCTCAATGTTTATACCAAACCTGAGACCCTTCCTACGGCATGAGATGTCATATTCAACTCCTTCCCATTCCAATCCTGAGACCCTTCCTATAGCATGAGATTTGATATCCAACTCCTTCCCATTCCAATCCTGAGACCCTTCCTATAGCATGAGATGTGATGTCTCAATGCTTCTAATACCAAACCTGAGATCCTTCCTATAACATGAGATGTGATATCCAACTCCTTCCATTCCAATCCTGAGACCCTTCCTATAGCATGAGATGTGATATCTCAATGCTTATACCAAACCTGAGACCCTTCCTATAGCATGAGATGTGATATCCAACTCCTTCCCATTCCAATCATGAGACCCTTCCTATAGCATGAGATGTGATATCTCAATGCTTCTAATACCAAACCTGAGATCCTTCCTCTAACATGAAATGTGAGATCCAACTCCTTCCCTTTCCAAACCTAAGAGCCTATCTATAGCATGAGATGTGATATCCAAGTCCTTCACATTCCAACCCTTAGACCCTTCCTACAGCATGCAATATGATATCTCAATGATTCTAATAACAAACCTGAGACCCGTCCTATAACATGAGATGGGATATCCAACTCCTTCCCATTCCAATCCTGAGACACTTCCGATAGCAGAGATGTGATATCTCAATGTTTATACCAAACCTGAGACCCTTCCTATAACATGAGATGTGATATCCAACTCCTTCCCGTTCCAAACCTGAGACCCTTCCTTTAGCATGAGATGTGATATCCAGCTCCTTCCCATTCCAATCCTGAGACACTTCCGATAGCATGAGATGTGATATCTCAATGCTTCTAATATCAAAACTGAGACCCTCCCTATAGCATGATATGTGATATCTAAGTCCTTCCCATTCCAATCCTGAGACCCTTCCTATAGCATGAGATGTGATATCTCAATGCTTCTACCAAACCTGAGACCCTTCCTTTAGCATGAGATGTAATATCCAACTCCTTCCCATTCCAATCCTGAGACCCTTCCTATAGCATGAGATGTGATATCTCAATACTTCTAATACCAAACCTGAGATCCATCCTATAACATGAGATGTGATATCCAACTCCTTCCCTTTCCAAACCTGAGAGCCGTTCTATAGCATGAGATGTGATATCCAGGTCCTTCCCATTCCAATCCTTAGACCCTTCCTACAGCATGCAATATGATATCTCAATGATTCTAATAACAAACCTGAGACCCGTCCTATAGCATGAGATATGATATCCAAGTCCTTCCCATTCCAATCCTGAGACCCTTCCTATAACATGAAATGTGATATCCAACTCCTTCCCATTCCAACCTGAGACCCTTCCTATAGCATGAGATGGGATATCCAACTTCTTCCAAATCCAATACTGATACCCTTCCGATAGCATGAGATGTGATATCCCAATGCTTCTACCAAACCTGAGACCCATACTATGGCATGAGATGTGATATCAAACTCCTTCCCATTCCAATCCTGAGACCCTTCCTATAGCTTGAGGTGTGATATCCAACTCCTTCCCATTCCAATTCTGAGACCCTTCTTATACCATGAGACTTGATATCTCAATGCTTCTAATATTAAACCTGAGACCCGTCCTATAACATGAGATGTGATATCCAAATCCTTCCCCTTCCAAACCTTAGACCCTTCCTTTATCATGAGATGTGATATCCAACTCCTTCCCATTCCAATCCTGAGACCCTTCCGATATCATGAGATTTGTTATCTCAATGCTTCTAATATCAAACTTGAGACCCTCCCTATAGCATGAGATGTGACATCCAAGTCCTTCCCATTCCAATCCTGAGACCCTTCCTATAGCATGAGATGTGATATTTCTATGCTTCTAATACCAAACCTGAGACCCTTCCTATAACATGAGATGGGATATCCAACTCCTTCCCATTCCAATCCTGAGACCTTTCCGATAGCAGAGATGTGATATCTCAATGCTTATACCAAACCTGAGAACCTTCCTATGGCCTGAGATGTCATATACAACTCCTTCCCATTCCAATCCTGAGACCCTTCCTTTAGCATGAGATGTGATATCTCAATGCTTATACCAAATCTGAGACCCTTCCTATAGCATGAGATGTGATATCCAATTCCTTCCCATTCCAATCCTGAGACCCTTCCTATAGCATGAGATGTGATATCTTAATGCTTATACCAAACCTGAGAGCCTATCTATAACATGAGATGTGATATCCAAGTCCATCCCATTCCAATCCTTAGACCCTTCCTACAGCATGCGATGTGATATCTCAATGATTCTAATACCAAACCAGAGACTCTTCCTATAACATGAGATGGGATATCCAACTCCTTCCCATTCCAATCCTGAGCCGCTTCCGATAGCAGAGATGTGATATCTCAATGCTTATACCAAACCTGAGACCCTTCCTATAACATGAGATGTGATATCCAACTCCTTCCCGTTCCAAACCTGAGACACTAACTATAGCATATGTGATATCCAACTCCTTCCCATTCCAAACATGAGACCCTTCCTATAGCAAGAAAGTAATATCCAACTCCTACCCATTCCAATCCTGAGACCCTTCCTATAGCAAGAGATGTGATATCCAAATCCTTCCCATTCCAATCCTGAGACCCTTCCTATAACATGAGATGTGATATCCAACTCCTTCCCATTCCAATCCTGAGACACTTCCTATAGCATGAGATGTGATATCTCAATGCTTCTAATACCAAACCTGAGACTCTTCCTATAACATGAAATGGGATATCCAACTCCTTCCCATTCCAATCCTGAGACCCTTTTGATAGCAGAGATGTGATATCTCAATGTTTATACCAAACCTGAGACCCTTCCTACGGCATGAGATGTCATATTCAACTCCTTCCCATTCCAATCCTGAGACGCTTCCTATAGCATGAGATTTGATATCCAACTCCTTCCCATTCCAATCCTGAGACCCTTCCTATAGCATGAGATGTGATGTCTCAATGCTTCTAATACCAAACCTGAGATCCTTCCTATAACATGAGATGTGATATCCAACTCCTTCCATTCCAATCCTGAGACCCTTCCTATAGCATGAGATGTGATATCTCAATGCTTATACCAAACCTGAGACCCTTCCTATAGCATGAGATGTGATATCCAACTCCTTCCCATTCCAATCCTGAGACCCTTCCTATAGCATGAGATGTGATATCTCAATGCTTCTAATACCAAACCTGAGATCCTTCCTCTAACATGAAATTTGAGATCCAACTCCTTCCCTTTCCAAACCTAAGAACCTATCTATAGCATGAGATGTGATATCCAAGTCCTTTACATTCCAACCCTTAGACCCTTCCTACAGCATGCAATATGATATCTCAATGATTCTAATAACAAACCTGAGACCCGTCCTATAACATGAGATGGGATATCCAACTCCTTCCCATTCCAATCCTGAGACACTTCCGATAGCAGAGATGTGATATCTCAATGTTTATACCAAACCTGAGACCCTTCCTATAACATGAGATGTGATATCCAACTCCTTCCCGTTCCAAACCTGACACCCTTCCTTTAGCATGAGATGTGATATCCAGCTCCTTCCCATTCCAATCCTGAGACACTTCCGATAGCATGAGATGTGATATCTCAATGCTTCTAATATCAAAACTGAGACCCTCCCTATAGCATGATATGTGATATCTAAGTCCTTCCCATTCCAATCCTGAGACCCTTCCTATAGCATGAGATGTGATATCTCAATGCTTCTACCAAACCTGAGACCCTTCATTTAGCATGAGATGTGATATCCAACTCCTTCCCATTCCAATCCTGAAACCCTTCCTATAGCATGAGATGTGATATCTCAATACTTCTAATGCCAAACCTGAGATCCTTCCGATAACATGAGATGTGATATCTCAATACTTCTAATACCAAACCTGAGATCCATCCTATAACATGAGATGTGATATCCAACTCCTTCCCTTTCCAAACCTGAGAGCCGTTCTATAGCATGAGATGTGATATCCAGGTCCTTCCCATTCCAATCCTTAACCCTTCCTACAGCATGCAATATGATATCTCAATGATTCTAATAACAAACCTGAGACCCGTCCTATAGCATGAGATATGATATCCAAGTCCTTCCCATTCCAATCCTGAGACCCTTCCTATAACATGAAATGTGATATCCAACTCCTTCCCATTCTAACCTGAGACCCTTCCTATAGCATGAGATGGGATATCCAACTTCTTCCAAATCCAATACTGATACCCTTCCGATAGCATGAGATGTGATATCCCAATGCTTCTACCAAACCTGAGACCCATACTATGGCATGAGATGTGATATCAAACTCCTTCCCATTCCAATCCTGAGACCCTTCCTATAGCTTGAGGTGTGATATCCAACTCCTTCCCATTCCAATTCTGAGACCCTTCTTATACCATGAGACTTGATATCTCAATGCTTCTAATATTAAACCTGAGACCCGTCCTATAACATGAGATGTGATATCCAAATCCTTCCCCTTCCAAACCTTAGACCCTTCCTTTATCATGAGATGTG